>NC_138751.1:49374233-50114106 GCF_965113315.1 Podarcis vaucheri | reverse complement strand
AAGACGCCCCCATGTATAATGTATTTTGGGGGGCTCAATTTTAAGAAAATGGGGGGGAGATGGTACAGAGTTGTTGAGCTTTTCTTGGGGGGGGGGGTGCCCACAGTTGTTGAGCAATGGGGGGGGATTGCTGAACCGAATATCACTCACACAACTTGAAAATGCTAACAATCGCTAGATCCTGCTCGTGGATGCAACCAATCACCCACCCCCACCCCCCATTTTCACTACCCATGTATAACATTGACCCCACCCTTTCCCCCTTTATTTTGGAGTAAAAAACCCTCATCTAATACACGGAAAAGTGCGGTACATTGTTTTTGTAGATGGAGCACTTACATGACTGTTGTACGATTCTGTTAGGTGAGGCACAATGACTTCTGTATGCCCTTTGGTCCCCATCGTTCCGGAATCTAAGAGAGGGCGCAAGCTTGCCAGGCAGCGACTACATAGAAGAAGAAAATAAGTGAAGAAAATGAACACATCAGGGTAGATGCCAGAGTGCAGGGGGGAGACAAAAACCATGGTATGACCTCCTGGCTTTGGTGTAATTGGTTTAAAACAAGGGATTTCAGTCGTTGCAGGAATTAACTAGTGGCATATCATTTATCTACTGGCTTTCCAATTAAAAATAATGCTTGGCAAGTTTTAAACCATTTATATCATCAACAATTAATACCTAAGGCACACAATTCCTGCACCTGAGCAAGATTTTGAAACGTATTTCAGATAGTGATCTAAAGCACCAAAACTCTAGATGGAGAAACAGCTCTATGGAACAGGGCCTAGCCACACCACACCCAGTGCCTACATTTTAACGCAACTGAGAACAATAACTAAGAACTTCAAAATTCCGGAAATGCCCTGTGATGAGGATCTGCTTTGCTTCCTTTTTTCTCAATCTTTATGCCTCTGTGGTTTGCAGAAGATGAGCCTTCCTAGGAAGAATTCTACAGCTTAGAAACAGCCACAGAGAAGGCTCTCTATTGCCACACTTCCTCTAACAACATGGATAAACACCTCTTCAGTAGGTCTTACTGAGCATATACACTCATATGGGAGGAAGCAACCCTTTAAGTATCTTGAGCCTAAGCTGCTAAGTGGTAGTACCACTATACAGCCACATTAGAGAAAAGGGGCAAAAGTTTCCCAATGCAAATGTAACACAGGCAGTGTTTATCTGCCCCTCTGCCCTTTGTTGCTTCTTAGCACCAATGGAAGAGGGAGGGGCCCAATCTGGATCAGAGCACAGGGGAGAGCAAAGAAGTTAAAGGCTTGGGGTACAATCCAGATTGGGAGCTAGTGGAATTTATTAAATTTATATACTGCTGTCAGGGAATTGCCATCAGCTCAGAGGTGAGAGGTGGAAAGGCAGTTGTGTTATAGGGAACCTCCTAAAATCTTGCGAAGCAGTTCTTCCTCCGGAGAGGAGGAAAGCCCTGCCTCTAGTAGAGAGGAGGTGCAGCAACCAGGGGATGCTAGGGAGAGTCTCAACACAAGTCTGGGCAAACTGGAGAGGAGGGAAGTAGCCCTTTGCCAGTGCCCATTCTGCGCAGTAGGTTTCAGGGTGGAGAAGGCTGGGGGTCACGCGACTGTTATGCTGGGGGAGGTACAAAGACTGACCACTCCCAGATTCTGCTAGCGATTGAACCAGACATTAACCTATGACGCTCTTCACTGTAAATAATTTGCACTAAGAATAAAGCCTGGAAAAGACAGGGCGGAGTCTTGCCTGTTTATTCTCGAGCAACCACACCAGCACCTGACGACTGCCATTTATTCGAGGACCACAGGGCTGTTTACAGTATAGAAGTAGCCCCAAATTGTGCTGGCTATCTTCTCTATAAGAACAAGCCCCACCTATTCATGCAGTTGCTATGTGAATGGTGTTGCATCAAGTTTGGACCTCAGATTTATAAACTGCTAGACCATACACAGTCTGACCAAATAGTGTAGTGTAGGAGCAAGCCTTGGGCTTGCTACCAGATGTATACATTTTAATGTGTCACAAACCCAATGCATTGATAAGTATGCCCCTCCCATTAGAGTCCATAACACTTTAGATACATTTGCAACTACACATTGTTGGGTCATTAATCAAGTTAACATTCCCAATCAGAAATTCCAGTAAAACTAGTAGAACAATAACCCGTAGTAGTAGTAGTAAAAGTTGCTTCAAATAGAGCTGTTGAGGCATTTTCTAAAAAAAATAAAAAATAAAGACATGCTGTGCTCACAATGGTGGCTGATATATATAAAATTAAATACTAAACTAATTTTAAACAAACTAGGAGATTAAAAACATGGCTTGAAGTAGATTTGATGCAACTGGTTTTGAATTATCCACAGCTGTGCCAAGAAAGCACAGGGAAAACTGCCGCGAAGGGTGGCAAGGACAGAAATGCTATGAAAGGTGGGAAAGAGTACAAATTGAACTCTCAGATCATGCACCTACCTGTCAATGTATCTCCTTGCTTCCACATTGTCTAGCGCAGTAACAACTACATCTTGCGCAGTGTAGAAATCATCATTGTACACGTTCTCAGTAGCTGGGCAAACTTTGTTCAGATATGGGTCTATCTTGATCTGAGGATTGATGTTACGTGTCGCTGTTGCTGCTGTACAACTTTTGGGCTTCTAAGCAAAATTAAAATAATTCATAAACTTTGGTTAATATTCTTGCTGGAAAAAGGCAATTGCGATGCAAAACAAAAGCTTCCAAATCACTGATAACATATTCAAAAGAATCATCCCTTTAGTGAAATGAGGTATGAAATAATGAGATGAATAGACACGTAACGCTAACTCTTGAGCAAAGTAAATGAATAAAACATTCTGTTTTACCACGTTGAACTCTTTAATTCTGGAAAGAACAACTGACAGCAAAAATTAATCAAAGTTCTGTACTAAGGCAGATACAAAACATTTCCTAAAATAAAATACAGTAGAACCTCGGAAGCCAAATGCCTGTAAACTCGAATGGTTCGGCTCCCGAACGACTGAAAACCAGAAGTGATTTTTCCAGTTTTTGAATGATTTTTGGAAGCATGAAAGTCTGGCACAGCTTCCAACTGGCTGCAGCCAATCGGAAGCCGCGCCTTGGAAGTCGAACAGGATTCCGTTTGACTTCCAGGGTACGACTGTATTTTGTAACTGGAAAGCTCAGAGACCATTTATAGAGCGTGTGTAAGCCAAGCAAGACTATGGATACATCTGGTCACTACACCTCCCAGAGTTCTGCTCTCCTGAGTTCATCATAGCTCGTGATTATCACCCAACCCAGTTAACCCTCCCTTAAGCCACGGAAATCTGGAGTCTTCTGCATGTTGCTACTAATTTAATACTGCTGTTACTATTTTGGTGTTCTTTCCCTATTTCTGTCTTGATTGTTATTCCACTGATGTGGTTGTTAGCTGCACTGAGAATTCTTTTTAGGAATGGAAAGATGAAACATGCTATTATTTATTAAACAGCGGCAGATTACTGGCAATCTGGACCAGCAATGCCTCTCTATAGCATCTCTCTCTCTCTCTCTCTCTCTCTCTCTCTCTCTCTCTCTCTGTTTCCCAACCATTCTAACCAAAATTCTTTTAACTGGAGATATCCTGGTTAAACCTAAAACATTATTTTTAATAATAATAATTTTGAGCCTTATTTACAAAATAAACTCAATATGGTCAACAGATTAAATACTTTTATTATATGATTAAGCTATTTTTTTGAAACAACAAATTCAATGATAATATCCAATCTTAAGCTGCTTTCAACCCACTGCAACACTATTTCTTTATGTTCTTTATTGGTTTATTTAGTTTATTAATAAAATAATAAATAATAAAATAAAATTATGGTAATAATTATTAATTGTATAATGAATAATATAATCCAAACCAGACCCAATACAATAAAACCAACAAACAAATCCATCAATCATTAAAATAAACACTACTTTAGCAAGTAAAAACATTAATCAGTCAAACTTCTACATGCTAGGTGTGTGCTCTGCCTTCTGAGCTACGTATACAGCCCTGATGTTAACCACATCTTCACCAAAAAAATCAATTTATTTTGTCCTAGGGTAAATATATGAAGATTCACCTCAATAACTTTAAAATACCGTATTTTTCGCTCTATAAGACACACCAGACCATAAGATGCACCTAGTTTTTGGAGGAAGAAAAGAAGAAAAAAAATATTCTGAATCTCAGAAGCCAGAACAGCAAGAGGGATCGCTGCGCAGCGAACCCTCTTGCTGTTCTGGCTTCTGGGATAGCTGCGCAGCCTGCATTCGCTCCATAAGACGCACACACATTTCCCCTTACTTTCTAGGAGGAAAAAAGTGAGTCTTATACAGCAAAAAATATGGTAGCTCTTAAAATAGAAAGTTGATTCCACAACCTCACTTTACTTTTTCAAAAATATGCACAAATTGCTTTTTCTCACCAACCACTCCAACTTACCTGTATATGGTGTGGACGGAACAGAAATTGCCTATTTAAATTGGATTTTTCTATTAAGTCAGGATCTGTAATTGTAACCTATAGTAGGTTGGAGAAATAGGTGGAATTACAAGTTATGGTTAATATAAATCTTTGATTGTTTCTAGTTTGAATCAGTCCTGAAAGCCCTCAATTTGGTTACCCCCCCCCCAATGATTATTAAGATAGAATTTCCCCTCTACCCTAAAAAATGCGTGTCATCTTATACTGAGTAGTCATTCCTGCCCATAAATATATTCAAAATCATAGCTCTTTCCAATTAACAGGACTACAAAATGGCATGAATTCAGGCTTACTTTTACAACTAATAAATTATCACCTAAAAATGCCACATAGCGATTGACCAACTAACCTACAGATGTATCAAAATTGCTATGGTAGTTCAGCGCTACCTAGAATTCTGATAAACACATATTCCAATACATTGTGATTTCTGGAAGTTCAAAAACAGAAACCAAAACATGGAAATGTGAGGTTACAGAACCCAAACGTGTAGTCGTAACAAAGCATCCTCCATTATTACATGGAGAAATTGGCAGGACAGACATTCCCCTCCAAGTTCTATCACACCCAAGGCATAATAGATCTGATCTTACGAAGATCATAAAATAATTTTTAAACAACTTGCAAACAGAGTAAAAAGGACTGAAATTAGTATGGAAAACCAAACCTACCATGCCCCTTTCTCGTCCAGTGCCAACACCAAGGAGTGCAAAATTTTTCAACATTTCACAGCCTATCGCACCACAACCAACCTGCAAAATAATAGATGTATAAATTTCCAATCCTTACGCAGATATTATACATTTCCATCCTTCAGGCAGCTAAACCTTTAGTTGAGCTGCTTGTTTGATAGAACTAGAATACACAAAATTCTGTAAAAGAAAACCCCTAAATTGTTGGGGCGCTAAGGACATATTGACATGCTATCATACCTATTGTCTGGAAATTTAGACAGCCTTTCATTTGTGAAATGAAAGACTGAAGATGCCATAAAGAGAAGATTATACCTAACTAAAGTATTTGAAGTTAAATATTGGACTGAAACGCATCAAAAGAATTCCAGCTCCTACTATAAAAGGCATCACTATGAGCCATCTGGGTATTTTGCATGTTTTAACCCACCACTATATGTTCCAAACTTCCAGGAAAAGGTAGTTTCAAAGTTCCAACTAATTCACAGAACAGTAATTTCTAAAATACTTGTCCACTGGGTTTTCTTACTGCAATATATTACAGACTACTATCCAACAAGGGACGCTGGTGGTGCGGTGGGTTAAACCACAGAGCCTAGGACTTGCCGATCAGAAGGTCAGCGGTTCGAATCCCTGTGACAGAGTGAGCTCCCGTTGCTCGGTCCCTGCTCCTGCCAACCTAGCAGTTCGAAAGAACGTCAAAGTGCAAGTAGATAAATAGGTACCACTCCAGCGGGAAGGTAAACGGCGTTTCCATGCACTGCTCTGGTTTGCCAGAAGCAGCTTAGTCATTGGCTCCCTCGGCCAATAAAGCGAGATGAGCGCCGCAACCCCAGAGTTGGCCACGACTGGACCTAATGGTCAGGGGTCCCTTTACCTTACTATCCAACAAAGGCAATATGGTCAGTGCTGTTAACCAGGCTGGTGGTTCAAGCCCACCCAGGGACAGCTGAGGGCAGGATTCCTGCATTGCACAGAGCTGGTCTAGATGACCCTTAGGGTCCCTCTTCCAACTCTACAATTCTGTGACATAATGTCAGACTTATCCTACAAGCCATGCTTACCAAGAAAACATTCAGACGGTGCAGCTTCTGACACAAGGAGTCTCCAATGCAGGCTCTCAAGGCGTCATACCTGTCCCCTCTGTTGCAGACAGATGTGGGAAAGGAGTGAAGATAACACTGACAGATTCTATCAAACATATTTTGCTGCACTGTGAGAAATATGAGCAAGCCAGGACTGAACTGATATTACCCTTGCTGGTACCTTTCCCGGGAAAATCAGAGGCTTACTATGTCAGGTTCCTACTGGAAGACCGGACAAATGCTAGAACATTAGCAGTGGTGAAGTTTTTAATCAGTGGTTGCAAGAACCAATGATCCCTATCTTTAAATCTGAACAAAATGCTCGTTTAACCTGGAGGTAGGCTGTCTGAATTGTGCACTGATTTGTAACGATTTGTTGGGTCTCTGGACCGTAATAAAGATTGTATTGTATTGTATATCAAGCTGGCTTTAAATAAAATTAAATTAATTAACATTGATAGAAAGAGACAAAAATGTTTCAGAATTGCTTCACTTGTGTATGGCAGTGCAAGGGAACAAAGATGCTCATATTTCCCTAAGCATACTCTCCTCCTTCCAATATCACAAAATAAGCATTTCTAAAAAGCATTAAACAATAAATAAATAAATAAACAAATAAATAAATAATACAATTTATATACCACTATATACCACCCTTTAACAGATCTCAGGGCAGTGTACAACATTAGAAACACATTACAAAACATCAATGATAAAACATAATAAAACCATAATAAAAAGCATAGTGACAGACAGCCTAATAAGAAAATAATAGTAACAGTCCCTCTCCCTCACACACTGACAGACTGTAGATTATTTAATAGCCACTGGCCTGGGTAAAGAGGATGTCTTTGCCTGACAGCAAGCCTCTCTGGGGAGAGAATTCCACAATTGGGGAGCCACCACAGAAAAGGCCCGTTCTCTTGTTGCCAGCCTCCATACCTCTCGGGGGGGGGGGGACATAGAGAAGGGCCTCAGATGCCAAGCACAGGGTATGGGTCAGGTTGGTTGCAAAATAATAGATGTCAGGATTCAAGCCTGCCTTCAGGAGAAACTGGCCACTCTCCAGGCACCTGGCTTGAATCACCGGTTGACCTCCCTGTCTGCATTCCCGGCAAGATCCAGGCAAGGTCGCGATTGGCGATCCTCCCCAGCGCGAGGAGAACACACCACTCTTTCCTGCCCCCCCCCCCCGGGGCAGGGGAAAGAGATAGACAGAAACGTATTTACGTATGCCTTTATTTCTGTCTTTGCAGCGTTACAGAGAAACACGTCTGCTCTCTTCAAACTCCAACAGCAGAGAGACAAACTCCACCTACTGTACTTCCTGTACAGCTCATATTACACTGTGAGCTAATTCCGGTGCTTTGCACTGTGAAAAGACTGTCCCTCTGTTTCCCACGGAAACAGTCCCAACATTCCCATTATGTTTTGCTTCCAAGCTAGCAGCAGCTCGCGGCCGCATTGCTTCTATATCGTAACAAGTTTGCATGGGGTCAGGCTGTCCTTAAGGTATTGAGGTCCAGAGCTGTGTACATACACAGCTGTCAACTGAAGGCAACACTTTAAGCATCTGATGAAGTTGGCTCTAGTCCATGAAAACGTATGCCACGTAAGTCTTATCAGTATTTCAGGTGCCATATTCTTGTTGTTTTGTGTTTTGTGTTGTTTTGTTTTGCTCTAAAACATGGGTAGGCAAACTAAGGCCCGGGGGCCGGATCCAGCCCAATCACCTTCTAATTCCGGCCCGCGGACGGTCCGGGAATCAGCCTGTTTTTACAGGAGTAGAATGTGTGCTTTTATTTAAAATGCATCTCTGGGTTATTTGTGGGGCATAGGAATTCATTCATATATATTTTTTTCAAAATATAGGCCAGCTGCCCACAAGGGTCTGAGGAACGGTGGACCGGTCCCTTGCTGAAAAGGTTTGCTGACCCCTGCAGTCCAAACAGACAAACATAGCCAGGAAGAGCCAAAGCTTAGTTGCACAGCACATGATTTGCATGAATAAGGTCCCACATTCGATGTCTAGCATCTCCAGGTAGATCAGGGAAAGACTCCTGCCCAAAACCCTGAAGGGACAGGGTCAGTCAAAGCAGAATGTACTGAGCTACATAGATTAATCGTCTGCCTTGATATAAGTCAGCTCCCTAGGCTCCTCTGGAATCGGATAACCTCATCTTCTCTGAGCAGGGCCTGCTTCAATGGGTTAGGACAGAGATGAGGAACGTTTTCATTCTGAGCATCACATTCCTTTCTGGGTGGGCAGGGCTAGAGGCATAAGCAGGCTGGGCAACTGATGTACTCTTCCCTTGACATCCCGTAAAGCCAAAGGTATTACTATAATTCAAAGACACATTCCAGCCAGGCAAAAGCATTCAGAGGGGGCAGGGGAGAGGACCCTTGAGAGATATGACCCAGGGAGAGTATTAAGGGCTGCACATAGGGCCCAAGTTTTGAGGTGCCCAACCACTGGGTGAAAAAAGTACATACGCGTACATGTTTTATATAAGTTCTTTTAAATATGCATGCCTTCAGACACAACAACAGCATTCGTGTGGTTATCTTGGGATTGGGACCAGGAGGATCAAAATTTGCTGGATGACCTTGAGCATTTCTATCCAACTAAACAGGTTTGTTATGAAGGTAAAATTGGTGGGGAGGGGAGATAATTTAAGCTGCTCTGAGCTGCTTGGAAGAGAAGGGGAACATAAATGTTGAAGAAGTAAACAAATAATAATAATAATAATAATAATAATAATAATAATAATAATAATAATTTATTATTATTTGTACCCCGCCCATCTGGCTGGGTTTCCCCAGCCACTTTGGGCGGCTTCCACAGAAACCAAAAATTAATTGATTAAAGAACAGAGAGAGCATAAGCAGCTTGACTGTGCCATTTTTTTACCTTGGAAGGAATTCTTCATGGCTCACTTTTTCTAGAAATGTGACTAATTCTAATGCATCAGTATACAGCTGGAGAAGGAGGGGGAAAAAACAAGATTCAGCATGTCTTAAAACGTTTAAACTACACTAAAAATAACAATATTTTATTACAGCATACAACCTGGGGGGGGGGGGGATCTGAACAAGATAGTAGACTGGTGTGATAGAATTCTAGACTGCACCACTTCAGACTGCTGGTGATGTATTGCATTAATTACAGCTCCCCCAACATAAGAAGTTCCCTTCATGTGGCACACTAACACAACAGGAAAATGGTTGCTTGATCTTTCTCCACAATGTTTAGTATAAGCAGGGAGTAGTTTGGTTTTTTTAAGAAGGGAAAGCCTACAGAAATGAATGTCATACTTAAAAGAGTCTGAAATGATATACTGCAATGCTTTCTTACCTCCCTCTACCGACTCTTTTATCTTTCGCACATAAATTGGTTCTTGCTTACTTCAAAACAAAACTGATGTGTGTGCAAAAAGCAATATATATCTATGGGATGATTTGCCAGCAGACTAGTACTATGTCTCATAATTTACTATTTATCCGTTTAATATTGTTTTATTAGTAGCCTTTGATACTGTGAATTTAAACATCCAGAAAATACCCTTAATACGGTAGACGGTTAGGTTGCAAATGTGATCTGTGCGGGATGCATGTTCACAACCTGCAGTGTTCACAACCCGCATCTGTGCATGCACAGGTTGCAATTTGGTGCTTCTGCGCATGTGCAAAGCACAATTTAGCGCTTCTGCGCATGCGCAATCGCTGAAACCTGGAAGTAACTCGTTCTGGTACAGTGGTGCCTCGCAAGACGAAAAGAATCCGTTCTGTGATTCTCTTCGTCTAGCGGTTTTTTCGTCTTGCGAAGCAAGCCCATTGACGGATTAGCGGATTAGCGCTATTAGCGGCTTTTAACGGCTTATCAGATCAGCTGATAAGCGGCTTAGCGGCTTAGAAAAAGGGGGGAGGGGGAAAAAACCACAGGAACTCGCAAGACATTTTCGTCTTGCGAAGCAAGCCCATAGGAGATTCGTTTTGCGAAGCACCTCCAAAACGGAAAACTCTTTCGTCTAGCGAGTTTTCCGTCTTGCGAGGCATTCGTCTTGCGGGGCACCACTGTACTTCCAGGTTTTGGCAGTCCGCAACTCGAAAAAACGCAACCTGAAGTGGCTGTAACCCAAAGTACGACTGTACTCTCATCTGTAGTAATTCCTTATAGTAATGCATCCTATCTTATAGTGGGAACACTCCGATAAGGCAACACAGCAGGAATGATTGGTGAGGAGGGCTGTTGCCATGAACCGGTTCGGGGGCAGCTCATGGGCCAGTTAAATGACCCACGTGGGCCGCTTGTGGTACTTTGGTTGCTGACCCCTGCTCCAGACCATGGTGGAGTATCATGAATGAACACTGTACTCAGGTGTCTACTCCCCCCCCCCCGGGGCTTAATTCATTACTTCCTGGCAAACTATACAGACAATCTTGAAGTCTCACTCAAACCAAAAGGTTGCCAGTTTGGACATAATAGTACACTATGGCTTGCTTAAATCTGAAATACAGAATTAAGGCCAGGATGCAAGAAAGGGAGAATAACACTCATGCACAAGTGTCATTTGCTATTCTCCACCATCTTTGATGGTTCATCTGAACACAAGCAATATTATGCTCACAGAATGCTCTCGTGCCTAAATTTATGTAACCTAATCCAAAACAAAGAAACTGACCCATTGTTGCAGGGGAGAAAATTTTCCTGTCACTGCTTTCAAGACTTCTTGACTGGCAACACCACCGAGTGCTGCTGTAAGAGGTGCCAAAGATCCCTGAGCCATCCTTGATAGCCATTTCACCATGTCTTCGTTAACTTGAGGCTACAATTTAAAAACAAAGTAAGAACAAAGTTTGTATACAAATAGCGTTGAATTCTTTAAAATTAGTAGGTTGCTGACTTGGTAAATTGGTGCACAGTAAACATGGGAAGTAAAGCACATTAGAGGTAAGAGCTGTTTCTCAATTAAAATTCAGTTCTCAGCTTCTGTCCCTTTGATTAGGGCAATCACAAACTGGTAACTGAGCTTCTCACTGCATGAGGTAGCCATGGCAGCCCTAGAAAACAAAAATTATCCTCCAACATGGTCTGTTAGCCTAGAATACATTTTTGCATGAAAAATGTTGGAACAAGAGCTCCTTGAAAGCAAGAAACAGCTAACAGGAAAACATCAGCAAAGCTACATTTTTGTTTACATAACCCTCACCGGATTATAATCCTTCTATTCTTTCAAACTGTTGCTCAAAATTTGTCTTGAAAAGCTTGGGCAATTTCAGCTTACTACTGATGTAAAAACAGCGCTTACAGAAAAGTAGTATAAAAGCGAAAGGAACCAGGAAACTCATGGAAGGGAAGTCATATGGTGTATGTATACATGCTGTATTTGGTATGAAGTTGTAAGTGAGATGAGGGAGGGGAGGGGGGTTAAATATGCTCTCTGTTCCTCTTTTTGAAAATGCAAATTAAAAAAGAATTGAGTAAACCTTTATGTAGACTATACATTAAAATCCGAAAATTTAATAGAGTTGTTTCACATCATAGTGTCACACAGTGACGATAACAACACAATCCCAACAATTGTGCCCATTTTTAAATGAGAAGCCACATAACCTCACAGGGCTGTTCTGAGGATAAAATAAGGAGAATAGTTGCTCATTCATTCATAATATGTATGTGTGTTTTAGTAGTAAGATGAGTGTGTAAGACATTAAGAGTTTGAGTCATGCATAAGTTTCATTGGTCAATATTAACGTTTCCTATATAGTGGGGGGGGGATAAAAATAAAAAAGTAAAAGACAGATTTAGATGGCATGTCCCTCTTTTGAAATACAAATTCTCAACAGAATGCTCACTAAGAAAGCTAAGCTGAAGCAACCATGGAAAGCTGTGTAATACTTTTGGGAGAGCTGAGCAATGGTCTTAATTACATTTCTGAACAGTTTCCATGCATGACAGCTTTTGACTGATGCAAAACAAGGTACTATAATGCATCACAAAGATGCTCAGGTGATAAAAGATATAAATGTAAAACATACAAGAGAGCCAGCAGAGACCAACTACAGCAGAAAACTGAAGACGATGAGGGATCTCACAAAGTTCAGTTCAACATTTAAATGCACCATGCATACTACAATCACAGGTGAATATGCTGGATAGCACGAAATTACTCACTTTGCCTTCCAATGTTTTACTTATGGACACTGCCATCTTCAGCATCTCTTCAGCATCCTGAAGGCACCTGAAACCCAAACAAAAAGCATAGCATCTCTGCTCCACGCAGCACCTCTTATATCTGCTACCAGAGCTGGGAGAAAGTCCTGGCCTATGTGAGAATGACATTTAGTTGCTTCAACAGCCAGGAGATTCAGCTGTATTTGTTGGAACATTGGAAAACAAATGAAGGGGGGACTTGCACACACTTTCCCCTTGCTCTATGACTGTTGTATCACTGTCTATTTTATTGTGTTTTAAATATATTGCAAGGTGCCTTGAGAACTTCAGTTAGTAAGTGGGGTATAAATTCTCCTAAATAAATACATAAAATAGAAGAACTCACAAGGTGGTTTTAGCCAAGCCCCCGCTCCACTTTAATATCTCTTTAATCCCCAAACACATACCATATTGTGGACAATAGTTCCAATTCATGGCCGTGAAGCAGTGGAGAGTCTTAAATGTTATATGAATACATAATAGTCTGTCCTCAAAAAGACAACAGTTGAAGTTTCTTGTACAACCGACATAACAAATTGATTCTCTGTCCGTGACTTTCCCAAGTAGCAGGGATAAGAAAATCATGGTCTCAATTCTGCAAACATTTAGGCAGATTAAATCCCACAAAGCCCAAGTGATTTGTAAACAGTTGAACTGTGCAAGGGAATGCAACTCAGTTAATTAAATAACCTGATGAGTTACAGTTTAAACTGCTATCGATAACAATCTCTCCACCTCTAACTATATTAACAGTGTACCCAACAACCCAAACTTTGTGCAGCTGTGGTACAGATACGTTACCCAATTGTCGGCATACGAGCAAAACTCTCTTGGAACTGATTCAAGGCAAGCATGGCAATGTGAATTTGCAGAGGGGCCTGCAAGGAAGAGAAAATAGTGGATGATCAGTAATATGCAGAGCAATCACATAAGAAGAAGTCTGTATACTCCAAGGCAAAACTTTCCAAACTGTGTCATGACACATTAGTGTGTCGTCTGCAGTGTGTGTGTCGCGTGAATGCTCCCCACGCTGCTCCCAGGGATGGAAAGGGGTTAGTTTAGCCTCCACTTTGCTAGTAAAACTCACGAAATGATGCATGTCTAAAAAGCATGTTACCAGCATGAAAGGTTAGGAAAGCTCTGCTCTAAGGATTGCATTAGCTTGTTACAGCAAGAACAAGAGCCACTAAGGCCTTAAGGGGGAAACAAATGCAGTATACAATATTTAAACATCAAAGTGTCATATTAAAAACAAAACAAAGGAAAACCAACCTCAGGCTTGCTGAAATCTGCAACGAGGCATGTTGGGTTAATCAACTGCTTCTCCAGCGGTTGCTAAAAGTTAAAAAAATCAATTTGCACGCACTTTAGAACAGAAGAAAGCAAAGTACATGCAAGCATCTTTAAAATTTCCCAAACCTTCCCAAGATTAGCTTGCAAACTTTAGCAGGGTGTAACTGTAGATACAATTCAAAAAATAAACCAGAAATGGGAGTCATCATGGAAAGACTGTTGGGGAGAGGAAAACCTACCTCTTCAACACAGATACAAATCTCACTAGGAGCAAGGGATGGGTTTAGCCTCCATCACAATGAATGCACCCTTTTACTCTCTGCTATGTATAGTAAGTGAATAGGTGCCATGGTACAGGAGAACGTAAAGAGCAAAACTTGTAGAAAACATTGCAGTGGGGACAAAAGGAGTTTGGAACACATCATGTTCCAAGTTACAATGCTTAAATGTGCAACTTAAAAATGTGTGACCTTGTGTTGTGCCCTACAGGTACTCTGAGGCAAAGGCGAAGCAAAAGATGTGTAGACTACTTCCTTGAATCAAGGGGCTTCAAACACCTCCAAAGCTCAAGACAAAATCAGAATCAAGGGAGAAGAACTGTCCCTGTAGTTATACATCCAATGTACTGCAAACCCCTTTGAAGTACAGCACAACCACTAGAAGAAACGAGAGACGTTCACCATAGTAAGAAGGTGGGGTGGTAAGTGAATTTATGTATCCCTGATTTTATGTTCTGACATTTTAACATAACCTTGCCCTTTCGAGATCAAGTTATACAGGTGCCTCATATGGAGAAGGGCTAAATAATATTTTTATTCAACAAGTCAGATCTCTGGCCTGAGCACCAAGCTTCAATGATTTCTAGAGGTGATCACTGCTGACTGTTGTCTTTATGCAGGATACTTACAAAATGGAATATCTTAGGTGTCTTTATTTGGATAGCTATGCCACCATGTAAGTAAGGTTCCATATCCACCGTATTGCCAATGCTAAAAGAATAAGGTGATACCACTGTAAGAGAGGAGAAAGTGTAAATCGCTGTTAACAAGGTAGTTAAATAAAGCAGAACTACAGAAAGAGCAGAAAAACACTTTTGATTTTATACAGGATCTGCAAACCTAATTGACTTTCAAAGAGTTAACACTAAACATGTACAATTCTCTTAGGTGGTGGACTCTCCTTCATTGGAGGCTTTTAAGGAGAGGTTGGATAGCCATCTGCCATGGATGCTTTAATTGAGATTTCTGCATTAGAGGGGGTTGCTCTAGATGCTAGACCTCAGGGTCCCTTCCAAATCTACAATTCCAGGATTATGCAAAGCAAGCACATTTCTACAATGTACAGTGGTACCTCGGGTTACATACACTTCAGGTTACAGACTCTGCTAACCCAGAAATAATAGTGCTTCAGGTTAAGAACTTTGCTTCAGGATGAGAACAGAAATCGTGCTCCGGCGGCACCAGGAGGTCCCATTAGCTAAAGTGGTGCTTCAGGTTAAGAACAGTTTCAGGTTAAGAACGGACCTCCGGAACGAATTAAGTACTTAACCCGAGGTACCACTATATTTAACTCCTGCTAGTCATGGGGAGAAGCTTAAGCAAGTTGCTGAAGTTCTGCCCTCTATTTAAAAGCCCGAGTTCAATATTTAATGCAGACATTTCTAAAGGGAGTTTCAAGCCATGTCTCCCAACTATGGAGCAATGCTGAACAACAATGTTGTGAACTGGCAGCAACAGAGTTAAGGCAGCGCACACAGCAGAACAACATGAAAGGAAAATGCATTTCTATCAATTTGGAAAGCAGTGGCTTCGCACTAGCAGGAAAGCTATACAAAACATGGCTTACCAGTTATTTGATGCGTGGATCCATTTAAACACTGCATTCCATTAACTTCCCGGAAAGTTACAAACTGTCCCGTTTCAAGCTTATGAGGGTTATTATCAAGGCAAGTGACAATACCAGGATTGGACTGAAATTGTAACACACCAAAAATCAGTATGGGGAAGAAATGATTGCTAGACATTGCCACACAAACATTTTCTTGACTCCTACAAATACACAGATTGAAAATCATTGCAACTGCAGCATAGATACTGCCAAAAATTCACTTGTGTGCCAGAATCTAAACTGGCAATAGCATTGTTTTTCATTTTCAAAAAGTTTCACTCTTTTAAGTTATATATTTAAAAGGACAAATATTCTCCTTTCTTCAATCCATAAAGATGCAACAACCTCAGACACCCAAACCTGAAACAGTTCTTTATTATACATAAAACTAAAGGTGGTGTGGACATCTATGACCAGATGCTCACTACCTGTATTTCCAAATAAATGACCAGAAGCCAACGGTGTACTGTTATGTTTCAAATACAATAGACAGTACCTATTTAAATGCATGTGTAGTTTCTTAGCTGAACCCACCCAAAAAGTATATTCTTAGCAGAGTAGATGAAGCCCTGGGTTTGAGTCATAGCGTACATAGTTCTGGAGTATCAAGAAAGGGAGTCACAGAACTGGTAGGGCCAGTCACTTCTGGCACCAAGAAAAGGGTACGTGTTTTCTCTGTTGATGATACAACAAAATAAAATCACAGTAATGATTTGCCTCATATACCCTTTTCGCTTGCCCAATTCATACACTTGGGAAAAGCTGTAATTGTGCCTATGCTGCCAGAGTAGCATGTGCTACAGTTGCAAGTTCTGTAACACATAATTCACAACTCATGAATTATTGCAGCTACGCTTAGGTAGTTCCTATAATTCTGTTATACGTAAGTTAATGGCAAACTGATGGCATACTTTTTTAAGTTCAAAAACTGTTGGGCTAACTAAACCCCACCACACTAGCTTCCTCAGAATACACTGGACTCTCAAACTGGACTGATATAGTAAACCTTGCTATTGTCCTCACCTGAGATATGTTTGAAATGAAGATTTCTTTTGGCTCTTCACCTGTGGTGTCCAGGACTTCAAATTCATCACCAAAGTCACAAAACAGACGTGCCCATATCCCGTATACATCTGCACTTATAAACTATACGAAAGACAAGTTAAATAAATTTCACAATCTTAATTCAAAGCAAAGAGATAAAATTTAAGAGGATAGTCCCCAAATGATTCTTCCTTCCCAAACATTGGTTTGACTGCATTAAGTGTACAATTTCCAGTAGGGAAATCTCCACCTCATACAGGTACTAAAGTATATATTTGAGGACATACAATCAGCGTGTAATTGTCTCTTCCCTGCATTTGCATGAGGTTTGAAAATTTTATCTGCTTCCTCTTCCAAGAGTCAAAAAATTACCAACCCTTTCTTCCATTGACTAAAATGCAGTGTTTTACTCATCCTGACTGTTATCAGTTTTTGATTACAAGGAGAAAAAATGGACAATTCAAAAGTAAAGGTTGCCTTTGTTTGGAAAACTTCCAGTTGGTGTGAATTTACCATGGCGTATAACTTTCTGCTTCTCCTTGCCACTTTACCGCAGAACAACAGAGCTCTCTCTATTTTAACAAAAAGATTATATAAGATTTGAAGAAGCCTGGTAGCCATTACATCTGCTATATAGAGTCAAATAAAGGATAACACGCCTAAACAAGCTTGTCTTTTCTACATTATGTATTTTGCCATTTTATGTTTTCTTCCCTTAATTTTAAATGCCATATATATATTCCAATTTCCTTAAATAAATTTATTTTTAAGTGAATTATGTTCCTTGTGGGTTTATTCTCTACCAGCCCATTATTCTGCTCTGTCCAGCATATTACCTGGTGTGGTCCCCAAAAACCATGGGGTTTCTTTTTGTATAAGGATTTTAATACAGCATTCCAGCCGCTTGATAAAAGGTGGCTGGTTCATGTTGAAGGAGATTGTCCTTTAGGTACCAAGGTCCTCAGCCACTTAGAGCGCTATAAAAGTTAAAATCAGCACTTTGAACTGTGCCCAGAAACTGACTGGGAGTTAGTGTAGTTATTTTAAAACTGATGAGATCTGCTGACTGGGCATGGGAGCATTCTAGCATATTTATTTTGCACTAACTGTAGCTTCCAACAAAAGCAGACACACATACAGCAACTGCAACAATTCAAACAAGATGCTCCCAGAGCACGGATTAACTGTGGACAGAAACTCTCTGTCCAGGAGGGATTGGAGCTGGCAGATTAGGTTTAGGTGTGTTGAAAGGAAGTTTGTGCCACCAAAGCCACTTGGGTCTCCAAAGACAAGCCTGATCTTTGAGAGGGAATGTAACCCTAATCAGAACAGGATCAAATCACATCCCAGGTCAAACAAGCTACCCACGAATATTTTGCCTGGGAGCTTTAAGTTATACGAGCTCCCAACCAACTGAATACCAAACCCAGCCAGCAATTCAGCAATTCAGCGAGTTGGTCCAGAACAATCCCATGGTCAGTGGTATGGAATACTTCTATGTCAACACAATGGAACCTGTTTCTTACTGAACTCCAGCCTTAAACTGGATTAAAACAGATTAATGTGAGCAGTATCATCCAGGAACGCCTGGAGCTGTGTGACCTCTAAGTGCCCGGCACCTGGATTCTATATACAGTGGTGCCTCGCAAGACGAAATTAATTCGTTCCGCAAGTTTTTTCTTCTTGCGAGTTTTTCGTCTTGCGATGCACGGTTTCCCATAGGAATGCATTGAAAATCAATTAATGCGTTCCTAGGGAAACCGCCTTCAGACCAGGTCCGGGGACAGTCTGTCCCCCGACCTCTTCTGAAGGCTGGGGGGGGGGGGACGACAAGGGCTTTTCTTCCCACTGCCAGCCTTCAGAAGGCTGTTCTGAAGGCTGGTGGTGGGAAGAAAAGCCCTTCTTCCCACCTCCCGCCCCGCAAGCTCCGGGGACAGGAGGGCTTTGCTGCCGAACGCCAGCATTTTAAAAGCCCCTGCTGTCCCGGGGCGATTTTAAAATGCTGGCGGGCGGGAGCGAAGCGTTCGCTCCCGCCCGCCAGCATTTTAAGATCGCTCGGGGCAGCGGAGAAGTCTCCGCTGTCCCGGGAAGGCAGGCGGGGGGAGCAAAGACTTTTGCCCCCCGCCGGCCTTCAGAAGAGGTCCAGGACCTGTGGGCGAAAGTCTTTGCTCCCGACCGCCAGCAATTTAAAACAGGTGCCCGGAGATTTCCCTAAGGGCTTTCGTCTTGCGAAGCAAGCCCATAGGGAAATTCATCTTGCGAAGCGCCTCCAAAACAGAAAACCCTTTCGTCTTGCGGGTTTTCCGTCTTGCGAGGCATTCGTCTTGCGGGGCACCACTGTACTCAACACAAATGCAGCCAGAAACTCCTCAGATACCTTCATTTTGTTCTCACTACTCAGTTCTACTGTACTCTAAAGGGTTCCAACCTCTAGGAGCAAACTAATAACTTAGTTCTTCATGGGCATTTGGCACAGGCATATCCAGGAACAGAACAAGGAACAGCACCAAGTTATAACAGTGTCTGCGTGGAAATAATTTAGCCTTGTAACAGATATGTGGAAGTTCTCAAAAGTAATGGACATGGCCATTTTGGGTCAATATATTACATTGTCACTGTTTTGCATTACCTTAATAGGTGGGTGTTGCGCACGGCAAAAGTCATTTATCTTCTTCTGTAGTGACAGCTTCATCTCAGTTACTATGACACACTTTTGAAAGAAAAAACCCAGAGATAAATTCTAAGTTATCAAAGGCGATGGACTTACTAGCCAAATATTCAAGTTTCTTCAAATGGTAAGTTATATAGCAGGCTTCATCAACCCTGGCCCTCCAGATGTTTTGAGACTACAATTCCCTTCATCTCTGACCACTGGTCCTGCTAGCTAGGGATCATAGGAGTTGCAGGCCAAAAACATCTGGAGGGCCAAGGCTGAGGAAGCCTGTTATATAGTCACAGCCACAAGGATTTGCACATTTCTGACACTGAACTATGAGCCATCAGAACAAGCTTTCCAGCTTCTCTTAGCCTTGGTATCTCTCTCCCACCTAGACAGGTGCTTCGCTTGTTCTGCTCAACCAAGGTGCAGCTAAAGGACTTGAGGGAAGGGTTAGTATCTCAGTTTGTGCCCATGCAAAAGCTACAAAAATTCCTCTTGCCTCTAAACACCTTCAGACTACCCCACTAAGTGAAAGAATTATTCCACTCATCCATCACCACCTGCAAGTCCTCTGTAAGATGGAGATGGGGTAGGTTCTCTTGCTTCTACCTTTAAGTACCTTCAAATCCCTCCCAATAAAGTGAGATAGTGAACCCACCCCTTTCTCAAGTATTTTGTAAAGGGACTCTGGGAAGGTTGAGGAAAGTCAGGAATAGTCACAAATAATGATTGGCTACCAAAAACAGCCAAAATTTGCAGACCGCTGAAAAGAGGGCAGATGTTTCAAATACATGCCACGTACCTGGTACTGTCTGAGGAAAGAGATGTCTGTAACTTCATTTAAAGGGGCAGTTGATGACATCACCTGGACATATGGGTTCAGCTCTGCAATGTGATGAAGTGATGCCTCACCTCTGAAATACATTTTCCAGTTGCATTATAGGTTATATGCATTAAGGTTGCATAGGTTATACTTTTAAGTTCAGCCTTTCAAATATGGCACCAAACATTACTAGAGCACCTGCTAACATAAATGTTCAAGTTAGCCATGATTAGTACACCAACTTTCTGGAAGCTTGAAAAGTACCAATCATCCAAATTAGGAAAACATCCCTACCTGGTTGAGTTATTACCTACCAGACAACCACTTATTTATAAAACTGGGTGAACTCAGTATGTATGTATGTAACTTCGATCACATGATTTTGAAAACTCTAATGATTTAGAGTTCAGCATTATCTACTGAAGAAAATGTTTCACTGAGGAAATGATTTTACATAGGGGCAACCAAAGTGGGGCGCTCCACAGGTTCTTAGAGTATAACTCCCATCATCATTGACCAAGATGATCTAACTTAGCCAACACCAGCTGGTTAAGCTAAGGTTTTACTTAAGTAACCTGTGCTTCTGATTCAACTGTTAACTACAAAGGTCAAGTTAAATGTGCAACTGTGATCTGTCACCGACCATCATTTTAATTGCAGACTTCACACAGAACTTAGCTTTGTTAAAGTCAAATCTGTCCCTCTGAAAGATATTTCACACTCTAACTTAGGTATAAATGCATTATCTACTCAAGAAAATGTTTCACTGAGGAAATATTGTAGTTATGTGTGCTGTAAAGTTTTCCCCCCACAGAAATGTATTGTTTCATGCAGTGAATCTTAACAGAGGACAATATCCTTGAAGGATACAACTCTCAATCTATGAAAGCCTGAAATGCCCTGTCACACTTTTGTTGTTCTTAACCCACTATTTGCAACATTGATGCCACTAGAGAAAGACCACAAGGCTGAAACAACATCCATCAACTGGAAATATTATTTACCATATATAGTGGTGACCACAATTTTAAGCATATCATTCTGTCAAACAATGTTTATGATACTAATAATTTTATCATAGTATTGTGGGGGTTTTTTAAAGCACTAGATTATATGTAAAAGTAAATTGGTTAAAGCATTTTGTATCATGTTGCTTTCCTTTGATATTGCTTTCAACTGATAAAGGGATCCATATTAGTTACAAACTACTAATGTAAAACAGTAGAACTAAAAAATAAGCAGCTACTGTATATCCTTGGCTCCCACATATCGTCTATTCAGCACAGATAAGGGGGGTTTACTCCTTCACACAAAAGAATACAACAATTCTGCAGGATAATTGTACTCATTCTTTTTAAAAAAATCGATGAAAGATAACTGCAATTCCAGCTTCTCTGTTGCAAAAAGCTAACAGGAATCAATCCAATTTTTCTGAAAACACAGACTCTGAAAGTGACTAATAATAATAATAATAATAATAATGTACTTAAAACTGGTATAAAGTCAGACAAAAACCTTTAAAAGCTTACAGTATTTGTGAAGAATTGTACACACACCTGTTTCTTAAATTTAGAACATCATCTTCACGAACAAAAAAGTTTGTTCCTAAATCCCACGTCTTGCATTGCTTGGTATCATGGATGGTAAGAGCCTTCGGAAAGGATAAGGGATACAAGATTAAAATATATTCAAAGTGGCAATTATATAAATGTTTTGTACACTGTGGTTACGAGGCATGTAAATTTATCAAGTTTATAGCATAGGGCCAACCTAGGCATTTCATTTGTTTTACAGTGAAGGGACACTGTTATCTAGCAACAAAAATTAATTTGCAAAAGTACGTAGTGAAGCACCATTGGAGGGAGGATTCATTCAGCACCGCAAAGGACACTGAAATGCAGTGACCAAATTTAAAATGCAGAAATCCTAAATGAAGACTTCTGGTGCTGAGGAATATTGAGAATATATTACTGAATCCCACAGAAGTTTTGGAAGAGCAAACACTTTCCACTGTCCCCAGACAGGACCATTTTCTTCTATTCTGGACTGTCCTTGCTCTTCACATCTCTGATTGTGTTTTTTACCCATGCCAGCACATATAGGTAAAGGTACCCCTGCCCGTATGGGCCAGTCGTGTCCGACTCTGGGGTTGCGCGCCCATCTCGCTTAAGAGGCCGGGGGCCAGCGCTGCCCGAGGACACTTCTGGGTCACGTGGCCAGCGTGATAAGCTGCATCTGGCGAGCCAGCGCAGCACACGGAAACGCCGTTTACCTTCCCGCTAGTAAGCGGTCCCTATTTATCTACTTTCACTTTGATGTGCTTTCGAACTGCTAGGTTGGCAGGCGCTGGGACCGAGCAACGGGAGCGCACCCCGCCGTGGGGATTCGAACCGCCGAACATGCGATCAGCAAATCCTAGGCACTGAGGTTTTACCCACAGCGCCACCCGCGTCCCATACAACACTACAAAAAGTAGCTTATGGTTCTAAATGCTTTAAAAGATCCCATATACTGCAGGTATTGATTTTTTTAAATAATATTTGAGGTCCTTTACCAGAGTTTTAGTTGCCACCTAATAGAACCAAAATGCCTAAAAATAGTCACTGTATTTCAGTTGTTTTTAAAGTAGAACTATCAAGATGGAATTCTTGAAGTCAATGGAAAACAAAAACCCATAATGGCTCTTGGAGAGCAGAGAACAGTCCTATCCTCTAGCATGCCAGTGCTTAGATGGTGGCACATGCACAGCTATTCTTCCCACAGAAAACATACAGTATTTCATCTTGGACACTCCAGCACTACAGTCAAATCAGATGGCATGCCACATTTAGGAAACTTGTGTTAATAACATTTCACTAGGGAAATTGCAATGACTGAAATCTACGAAAGTATCATCAGTTATTTGAGGAAACATTCTAATTTTAAAACAAAATTTACTTAGAAAAAAATCATTCTCTTTACCTTTATTCCTGCAAGAACTATGTTCTTAGCTGAAAAAGATGAATATTATAAAGTTAATTTATTAGATTAATTTTCATCAAGCCTCTTTGGCAATAGTTCAATTTTTTAACTGCTCCATGATCTTCAAAAAACAGTAATTCCTTCTCAATCCCATCCCTATGAATTACACAACTGTTAAAAGAGAAGCTACAGAAATTCTATGCAATTCCACTTTCATTATAATCTGTAACAAAGATATCAGCCATATAAACAAATCCAAAAGTCAAAACAACATTCATTAAAGACGTAAAACTTAGTACACCATAAATTTATGCACATTTTAATATGAAAATTTTATCTTTATAAAACATACAACAGGGAGAAAAACTGTATTTCTTAAATTACCTATCTCCACTCCAAGCCCACCCATTCCACTCAGGAACACATGGGACTGAGCCATCTTCTGCATTGCTGTGTCTCCAAGAACATACCTCTGCCGACTATGTGAAATCAAGAAAAGAAAAAAGGAGTAAATAGCCATAAAATAACAATTCAGTGGCATGATCCCTTCTACAGATGGGACTACTTAACAAAGAGGATCCTAGTGGACATCAGGAAATCACTATGAAATAGCAAAATTTGGATATTGCCTATTATCTGCAGGGTACAGAGTTTCAACACAAAAAAAGCATTACCACTGGTACTTTCAACATACAGTATACTACAAATGTATACTGCAGTAACATGATTTTCAGAACATTTGCCTTTCTTTTGTATTCCTACTCATGAGAGCACTAAGCACAAAGGCTGTAATCCTGCATCCAGATGAAATGGGATTCAAGCAGTCTGTGTGGAGGATTACAGCAAAAGTAATCTATGATGGTGGCCAAGAACATTGTCATTTTTAATTTCCAAGCTAGGCCACTGTTTCGGCACATGATGATAAAGGCATTCTAATCTAAAGAAAATGCCACTTAAGTCAAGTACAGAAAATAATTAATGGGTTTCCTTAAACATAGTTTTAGATGAGATTATGCATTGTTCTTTAAACTCAGTATAAAAGATTTGCCCAAGATTTGACAGTTATCACATAATCAGCACCTATTTCCCAAATGCTATTTGAATTTGCTCTTCAGTCACTGCAACAAAGGCTTTTCAGTTGTGCCAATATAGACTATTCAACTGTATGTAATAGCAAGTTGGCAATAGCTAAACCCCATTGAAGATCAAGAGTCATGGCAGCTATGGTGTGTTCCATACATCAGGAACCACTAGTATTTGAACTTTGGCGAAAACAAGCCAAATCCATCATTAGTACTATTATGAATCTCGTACGCTTCACTATGTTGCTAAATTACTTACCTGTACAAAGCATCATCAATTTCCATAGAATCTGCTGCCATTATGATATGCTTGCTTGGACTAGAAGTAAAAAAGATAGGTGTGATCACCAACAAAAAAGCAACAGTTCATTCACTTTTGTTTTCTCAACTGAGCTAATGTTGGAAATCAAGCCTTTATCAGGAGAAACTGGCAACTCTCCCAGGCACCCGGCTTGGTCTCCTGTTTACCTCCCTGTCTGCTTTCCCGGCAAGATCCAGGCAGAGATCCTTCTCAGCGTGAGAAGAACACACTCCTCTTTCCTGCCCCCCCCCCAGGCAGGGGAAAGAGATAGACAGAAACATATTTACATGCCTTTATTTCTGTCTTTGCAGCGTTACAGAAAACATGACTGCTTTCTTCAAACTCCAACAGCCGAGAGACAAACTCCTCCTGTACTTCCTGTACAGCTCATATTACACTCTGAGCTAATTCCGGTGCCCTTTGCACTGTGAATAGACTGTCCCTCTGTTTCCCACGGAACAGTCCCAACATTCCCATTATGTTTTGCTTTCAAGCTAGCAGTAGCTCGCTGCTGCATTGCTTCAATATCGTAACAGCTAATACATAAAAAGATATGTACAGAAATAAGAATTTTAATAATACTGGACTACACAACAACAGGGGTGATATGGTCGCTGCCCTGAAAGGAGGGAGTATAACCCATATTAGACAAACAAGAGGACCAAATGTTATAAATTTAGAAATGGGAATGGAGCACAGTGAGACAATGGCTACCATGCAGTATCTGCCAAGTGTAAGGAACTAGCAAGAGACCCTTTCCTTGTTGATCATTTCTAGCAAAACAGAAAAAAATCATTAAGTTTTTAGAATCCTTTATTGTAAGGGACTAAAAAAGAAACAGATTTTAAATCATTAAGCACCTGCAAGTCTCCTAGGTTCGCTTCAAAAGATAATCCCTTTAATAAGTACTTATTAGAATCCAATATTGTATGTTTGCTGAAATCAGTGTTTTAAGAAATGTGGATGCATTTCAACCTTGTAAATGCTGTTAAAACATACGGGGGGGGCCTGAGAAATAGAACTGGGACTGGCCCAAGTCAGTGTGCATTTCTCTGTAAACACATATTGGGAAAAGTGAAAACATTGCAGGTCTTGCTAGCATATACAGTGGTGCCTCGCAAGACAAAATTAATCTGTTCCGCGAGTCTCTTCATCTTGCGGTTTTTTCGTCTTGCGAAGCACGGCTATTAGCGGCTTAGCAGCTATTAACGGCTTAGCGGCTATTAACAGCTTAGCGGCTTTAAGAAAAAGGAAACAAACTTGCAAGAACTCGCAAGACATTTTGTCTTGCGAAGCAAGCCCATAGGGAAATTCGTCTTGCGGAACGACTCAAAAAATGGAAAACTATTTCGTCTTGCGCGTTTTTCATCTTGCGAGGTACCACTGTACTTTAAGGCCTTCAGTGCATATCAACTGCTACTTATGTACTTTTTCAGGCAGTTTTTGGGTTCTGAGGGGCTGTACAGAAGGAACAGCTCCGCTTCCTGTTTCAACCAAAGGTTGGTTTTAAGAAGCACAAGAGTCATTCTTCCTGCCAAAAAGCATAGAAACAGAGACATAAGCCTTATATTTTTGGACAATGGAGTGTTGCAGGGGTGGAGCTCTAATAAACACCGAACGGATCTTTAGATGAGATGGACCTTTTCACTCCATTCCAAACAGGAGAGAATTTATCTCTGTGACCCATTCAAGTCTGTGTTGAAACAACACAGTATTTGTTTAACCAAAAATGAAATATTAAGTCACAAGGCTAATGGCATCCAAGAGCTGTTGCATGGCCTGGTCAATACTCTGTACTATGCTTTGAATGAATTGGGGGTGGGGTGAATCTTCTTTTGAAAGAAGTGAGTACTCTCAGTTCTAAAAATATTTTATTCTTGGACATGTATCCTGGTAGGTAATTATGATTATTGTTTTATTATCATTCTACCTCATGGATTTAGCAGAACTGGGGACAGGTCTCCTACTACCTCCATTTCTTACTGTTTCTTTGTAGGCTATTTGATCGTGGCCTAGTCCTGCAGAAATTCTGAGAAACCCTATGCTATTATTTTCATTTATTTTATTTGAAGTACCACAAGCCAGCATCAGATCTTATTCCTTTGACCCACAGCAGTCTTTGGGGATCTTTTGAATGGTTGGTTCCCTGTTCGAAGTTAAGTGTTGCCTATATTTAATATTGATTTCATAAATAATTTTGATTTCATTTGACTCGTGGTTATGTTTCAAGTTACTGATGCTGTTGTTTTTACTATTTTTTTTATTCTAGAATATATGCAAATTTCCTAGACACTCCCCATTAGATTATTATAGTTAAACAAGATGAGCCTTGCTAGCTCAAGCCAAAGGTCCATGGAGTCCAGCATTCAATTTTCCACAGTAACCAACAGAAGTCAACATGCAAGGTATGAAGACATTAGCCATCCCCTACTGCTGCTCCCCAGCAGCTCACATTGTCACTCTTTGATCCTGGAGATTCTGTATAGCCACTGTTGAGACTTATTCTCCATGAACTTGTCCAGTGCCTGAGAAGCTGCCTAGGTACCTGGCCATCACTATGAAACACATCCTAGTCAGTTTTGGGTCTGGCATGCTGGTGAATTGATAGTCAGATACGGCTCAATAGTCCAGGGGGCCATGATGCCAGTGGCGTAGCGTGGGCTGTCAGTACCCGGGGCAAGGCAAGCAATTTGCGCCCCCTAACCCGTGGATTTGCGCACCCTAACCCTAACCCCCAGATGTTGCGCCCGGTGCGGCCGGCCCCCCCTGCACCCCCCACGCTACGCCACTGAATGATGCTGATGGTTCCTGAAATAGTAGCCTGATGCTTACTTAGCACAATTGTAAGGAGCCCCAGCACGATTTTTTACCTTGAAAGGGGCAATATAAACACGCTGATTCCCGGACCGTCCACGGGCCAGATTGAGAAGACGACTGGGCTGCATCCGGCCCCCTGGCCTTAGGCTGCCTATCCCACAAGGTCTGAGGAACAGTGGACTGGCCCCCTGCTGAAAAAGTTTGCTAATCCCAGGCCTAGCCCCTCCGTTTCGGTCACTGCATTGCACATATGCCCAAGGAAATAGTAACAGAAAAGCAAACCTGGAGCAACAACTCAGGCACAGATATAGCAGCCTTACCTGCCTCCAAATTTCACAGTTCTGTCGCAAGGTGCACAGTCTTTGATGCAGAGAGAGAGAGAAAGAGAAAGGCTCAACAACAACAGAGTGGTACATACTCTGCGCGTCCACAATTATTCTTACTTCTTGTCTTCCAGAAACAATTAAGCATTTGGGGTGGGGGTTTTTTTTTTAGCTCCTTAAGGACTAACACATGGATTAATGGAAGTTGAAACATAACATGCGTGCAGCCGGGGGGGGGGGCAGCAGCTGCCCCCCGTCACATAAATCAATAAAAATACTTCACTGAGGTTTGGAGGGCCCCCAACATGAAGCCTGCCCCGCAACATAAATCCTGGCTACGCCCCATGAAACACGTCACTGAATTATTATTATTAGGGAGGGCAATTATGAAAGTTGAAATGTGGCACATTATTTTGAATTCTGGGGGTATTGTAATTATGGAAGCTGATACTTAATTTGGAAGGGGGTGGGGTGTAATTCTAGAAGCTGAATTTTGGATCTTTTTGGAGAGGGAGCACGTAATTCTAGAAGCTGAGACCTGGCATTGAATTTTGGAATTTTTGGGGGGAGAGGGAGCACGTAATTCTAGAAGCTGAGACCTGGCATTGAATTTTGGATTTATTTATTTTTTGAGAGGGAGCACGTAATTCTAGAAGCTGAGACCTGGCATTGAATTTTGGAATTTTTTTGGGGAGAGGGAGCACGTAATTCTAGAAGCTGAGACCTGGCATTGAATTTTGGAATTTTTTTTGGGAGAGGGAGCACGTAATTCTAGAAGCTGAGACCTGGCATTGAATTTTGGAATTTTTTTTGGAGAGGGAGCACGTAATTCTAGAAGCTGAGACCTGGCATTGAATTTTGGATTGGGGTGGGGCGAAGTTATGGAAGCTGAAGACTGGCATTGAATTTTGCATCTTTTTTCGGGGGGATAATAATTCCAGAAGCTGAAACCTGGCCCTGAATTTTGGATTTGAAGCGGGGATGCAACTATAAAAGCTGAAGCCTGGCATTGAGTTTTGGATTTTTTTTTTGGGGGGGGGGAGGATGTAATCATAGAAACTGAAACCTGGCGGTGTGCTTTAATTTGGAGGGGGGTGGCTAACCGAGTCATGGGCTGCCCCTTTCCCCCCACCCGAATTCACGTCGAACCAAAAAATAAAAAATACAAATTGTCATGTGCCATGTCGCGCCACGGCTTCCCTCGTTCCTCCCGTCCCAGGTTTAGGCTGGGGGGCTAAGGCCTGTGAAGACCCCCCCCATATCATCCCCTCCCCGGTCGGTCGGTCGGTCGGACAGGTCCCCTCACCCCGGCTGCCCCCTCAAGCCCAGCCTCGGCCAAGCGCAGGCCCGGCCGGCCTCCCTCGCCGCAGAGGCCTCGGCGGATTCCTCACCCGGCTGCTGCCTCTCCGCCCCGTCGTCACGCGGCGCTCCGGCGGCCCCGAACCTCAGGCCCTGAGGGGGGAAGAGGAAGCGACCGGGAAGGCGGGCAAAGGCTGAGGGAAAGGAGGAAGCGTCGGCGTCGGCGTCACTTCAGCTCCCAAGCCGGCGAGGAAAGCAGCGCCCTCCCGCCCGGCCTCGCTCCGCCCCGCGGCGCCCTTCCCGGGTGCAGGGAGGCCGGGTCCGCGGCGCCTCGCAGGCCAATCCGGGAGCCGGGCCGACACTCCGCCTCCTCTGACAGGACGGAGAGGCCTCCCTTCTCGCCGCCAACCGCCGCGCGCGGTTCTCCTCAGGCAAGGTAGGCCGGCGCTTGCGTGTTTTCAAATGCAAAAACCAGCGCCGTGAGGGAAAGGAGGTGGAGGCGCGAACGACGCGTGACGGACGCGAACGTGTGAACGAAGCAGCGCGCGGAAGGCGGATTGGTAGGGCGGCAGCAGCAGCAACTGCTTTCAACTTTCTCCCGACTTTTTGTGTGACTGGTTTTAATTTGCTTCTAGTCCTCATGATTGCACATGAAATTCTCTGAAGCAGTAGGGCATGGGTAGGCGAACTAAGGCCCGGCGACCGGATCCGGCCCAATCGCCTTCTCAATCCGGCCCGCGGACGGTCCGGGAATCAGCATGTTTTTACATGAGTAGAGCGTGTCCTTTTATTTAAAATGCATCTCTGGGTTGTTTGTGGGGCAGAGGAATTCTTTCACTTTTTTTCTTTTTCAGAATATAGTCCGGCCCCTCACAAGGTCTGAGGGACAGTGGACCGGCCCCCTGCTGAAAAAGTTTGCTGACCCCTGCAGTAGGGTCTCAGACCCCCGCCCCGAATGAAAATTTCCCATGCCGAATTTTCTTATTGATAAGAAATACATTGGAATAATAATAATAATAATAATAATTTATTATTTATACCCCACCCATCTGGCTGAGTTTCCCCAGCCACTATGGGCAGCTCCCAATCCAGTGTTAAAAACAATACAGCATTAAATACTAAAAACTTCCCTGAACAGGGCTGCCTTAAAATGTCTTCTGAATGTCAGGTAGTTGTTTATCTATTTGACATCTGCTGGAAGGGCGTTCCACAGGGCGGGCGCCACTACCGAGAAGGCCCTGCGCCTGGTTCCCTGTAGCCTCACTTCTCGCAATGAGGGTACCGCCAGAAGGCCCTCGGTGCTGGATCTCAGTGTCCGGGCTGAATGATGGGGGTGGAGACGCTCCTTCAGGTATACTGGACCGAGGCTGTTTAGGGCTTTAAAGGTCAGCACCAACACTTTGTTTTTTTTTTTTTTATAAAATTTTTATTAGTTTTACAAAAGTTTTTATAACAAACAAACATAAAAGAAAAACAGACAAACAAACAAATATAATTTCAAAATATCCTTTCATAAACTTCTTTCCTCGGACTTCCCCATACCTCCCCTTTCTGCATCCTCATGTCCAAATTTTATAGCAACTTATAAATGTTCTTTCCCATCCTAATTCATCATAGTCCTTTCTTAATCTGATCTTATATTACTGCAACCCTTTCTCTCTGTAAAATCTCGACATTCTAAGCTTCATCAAGTTTATAATAGTTCTTAAGATAAATCTTAAATTTCTTCCAGTCTTCTTCCGCAGTCTCCTTTCCCTGGTCACGAATTCTGCTCGTCATTTCCGCCAATGTCATATAGTCAATCACTTTCATCTGCCATTCTTCCAAGGTGGGTAAATCTTGTGTCTTCCAATACTTTGCGATCAGTATTCTTGCTGCTGTTGTTGCATACATGAAAAAAGTTCTATCCTTTTTTGGCACCAATTGGCCGACAATGCCCAAGAGAAAGGCCTCTGGTTTCTTAAGGAAGGTATATTTAAATACCTTTTTCATTTCATTATATATCATCTCCCAGAAAGCCTTAATCTTCGGGCATGTCCACCAAAGATGATAAAAAGTACCTTCAGTTTCCTTACATTTCCAACATTTGTTATCAGGCAAATGGTAAATTTTTGCTAGCTTAACTGGGGTCATGTACCACCTATAGACCATTTTCATAACATTTTCCTTTAAAGCACTACATGCCGTAAATTTAATACCAGTGTTCCACAACCTTTCCCAGTCAGCAGACATAATATTATGACCAATATCCTGTGCCCACTTAATCATAACTGATTTAACTGTTTCGTCTTGTGTATTCCATTTCAACAGCAAGTTATACATTCTTGACAAGTTCTTAGTATTGGGTTCTAACAATTCTGTCTCAAGTTTTGATTTTTCCACCTGGAAGCCAATTTTCCTGTCTTGTTTGAAAACCTCCATTATTTGATAATAGTGGAGCCAATCTTGTACTTTGGGTTTTAGTTTTTCATGGCTCTTTAATTTCAGTTTCTCTCCATCCTGTTCTAAGATCTCACAATACTTTGGCCATCCGTCCTCCATATTAACTTTCTTGTGGGCCTTAGCCTCTAAGGGTGACAACCATCTAGGGGTTTTGTTTTCCAACAGATCTTTATATCTCATCCAAACATTGAACAACGCTTTCCTTACAATATGATTTTTAAAGGCACTATGCACTTTGATTTTGTCATACCATAAATATGCATGCCAGCCAAATGCATTATTGAAACCTTCTAAGTCCAAGATATCTGTATTCTCGAGGAGCATCCACTCTTTCAGCCAGCAGAATGCTGCTGCTTCATAGTACAATTTTAAGTCCGGCAGGGCAAATCCCCCTCTTTCTTTTGCATCTGTTAATATTTTATATTTTATTCTGGGCTTTTTGCCCTGCCAGACAAATTTCGCAATATCTTTCTGCCACCTCTTGAAACAGTCCATCTTGTCAATAATCTGCAAAGTTTGAAATAAAAATAACATTCTAGGCAATACATTCATCTTAATCACTGCAATTCGGCCTAACATTGACAATCTCAAATTTGACCATATTTCTAGATCTTTTTTAATTTCTGACCAGCATTTTTCATAATTATCCTTATACAGATTCAAATTTTTAGATGTTAAATTAGCCCCTAGATATTTCACCTTCTTAACCACCGTCAGACCTGTCTCTTCTTGAAACTTATTCTTTTCCATATCTGTTAGGTTTTTCCCTAAGACTTTAGTTTTTTGTTTATTCAATTTAAATCCGGCTACCTGCCCAAATTGTTGGATTATTTCCAACGCTCTTTTTGTACTAGTGTTTGGCTCCTGCAAAGTCAATACAAGGTCATCTGCGAACGCTCTTAACTTATAGTGTTTAGTTCCGACCTGTACACCTTTAACTTGCTGGTCATCTCTAATCATGTTCAGCAACACCTCCAGGACCGAAATAAAAAGCAATGGGGAAATTGGGCACCCCTGTCGTGTTCCTTTTTCTATCTTAAGTTCCTCAGTTATTACATTGTTTACAATTAGCTTAGCTTTTTGTTCAGAATATATTGCACCCATACCATTCTCAAATCCTTGTCCTACCCCCATCCCATGAAGATTCTTTTTCATAAAACTCCACGAAATATTGTCAAAGGCTTTCTCCGCATCCACAAATATCAAAACTGCTTTAGTATTTATATTCACCTCTAACTTTTCCAAAATGTCTATTATGTTCCTAACATTGTCTGAGAGGTGTCTTTTTGGGAGAAAGCCTGCTTGGTCTCTGTGAATCTTCTCCATCAATACTCTTTTAAATCTTTTTGCTAAAATGTCTGCAAAAATTTTGTAATCCACATTCAATAACGAAATTGGGCGGTAGTTCTTCAGTTGAGTCTTTTCAGTCTCTGTCTTTGGTATGAGTGAAATATATGCTTCTTTCCACGATTCGGGTGCCTTTTTTCCCTCTAAGATCTCGTTACAAACTTCCTTCAACGGTTGTATTAGCCATTCCTTTAAAGATTTGTAATATCTGGAAGTCAGTCCATCTGGCCCTGGAGATTTGCCCAATTGCATATCCTGAATGGCACCCTCTATCTCTTGTTCTGTTATTCTCTGGTTTAGCTCCACCTTGCTATGATGAGAGATTTTTTGTAATCCATATTTATTAAGGAATTTATCTATGTCCTCTTCATTTTGTAATCCTTGGGAATAGAGTTTTTTAAAATAACTCACAAAGCAATTTCTTATCTCGTTGGGTTTAGATATATGTTTTCCATCCACTTCTAGACTTGTGACTGTATTTAATTTCTGTCTTTTCTTAAGTTGCCATGCCAGAAGTTTACCACATTTGTCTGCCGACTCAAATGTCTTTTGTTTCATTTGCTTTATTTTCCATTCTATCTCTTGGTTCATCAATTCCATATATTGTGTTTGATACAACTTAATCTCCCTCAAAATCTCCTGGGACTTTGGTTTTGATCTTAATTTTTTCTCTCCTTCTTTTATCTTTTCCAAAATTTTTTCCTTTTTCTCATTCTGTTTTCTCTTCTTTATTAAGTTTTGTTGAATCAAAAATCCTCGCATCACAGCTTTACTTGCGTCCCAGATCACTCTTTTTTCCACATCGCCCTTTAGATTGATTTCAAAATAGTCCTTTAGAGTTTTTTGGGCCTTCATGTGGATCTCTCTATCTCGAAATAGGGTGTCATTCATTCTCCATCTAAACTGACCAGTTGTTGTAGATTTCATTTCCATCTTCACGGCGTTATGGTCGGAACAGGTTTTTGGGCAGATTTCTACCTTCTTAATCTTCGGAGCCATTCCACTAGTAACCCAGATTTGGTCGATTCTGGTCCAGGTCATCTTTGCATGGGAGAAAAAGGTTCCCTCTCTTTCAAGAGGGTTCCTTGTTCTCCAAATGTCTATTAAGTCCATATTTTCAGTCATTTCGAAAAAAGTCTTCGGGAGTCTCCCTTCTTTAGTAAGAGTCAGTCTTTGTGTCTTGTCCATGTTTGTAGAAACTACACCATTCATATCTCCCATAATTATCATATTGTATTCCAAATAATCCGTCAAAGTTTCATGAAGTTTTTTGAAAAATTCTGCTTTACCTTCATTTGGCGCATAGATCCCGATTATCAAAAATTTTTCTCCTTGTACCTGAATCTCCACCGCTAAATATCTTCCTTGTTCATCTTTAAACATCATTTTTGGAGCCCACTTCTCTTTTACATAAATCACAACTCCTCTTTTTTTAACTTTGTCCGACGAAATAAATTCTTGTCCCAATTTTTTATTCATAAGCAGTCTCCTGTGTGCTCTGGTTATATGGGTTTCCTGTAAGCAAATCAAGTCCAGTTGTTCTCTGTTCAAAATATGGAATATTTGTCGTCTCTTCAAAGGACTGTTCATCCCATTACAATTCCAACTAAGGAATTGCAGGGCCATCTTGTTATTTTTCTGGTATTCCTCCAACAGCTCCCAGTTGTTGTTCCTCCTCTGTTGGTGGTGGAAGGTTCTGTCCAAACGAAAGGTTCAGAATGTCAATTACACTCCTTTGCTCAGCAATTGGGTCTACAGTTCCTTTCTGTAGGTCTTCCTGATTTCTTTGCAGGAACCTGTCTTTATCCTGTATCGTCTTTATTTTCACCTTCTTCCCTCTATAGTCAAAAGACAGTCCCTGTGGAAATTCCCACCTGAAAAGAATGGTGTTCTTCTTCAACAGGTAGACCAAATCCTTATAAGAAGCTCTCAAGTCCAAAATATGTTTAGGAATATCTTTAAAGATCTGTATCGGAGAGTTCCCAATTTGTAAGGCCTTTTCAAAGTGCAGTCTTAGAATTTTGTCTCTTTCCTCCTTCGATCTCAAGGTAATCAGACAGTCTCTCGGGGCCTTTCTGTTCTGTCTTCTGCCCAGTCTAAATGCTGTTGTAATTTTAAATTCGTCTTCCTCTAGGTCTTCCCAGAAATCAGCAAACTCTTTCGTTAAAAAGTCCGTTAGATTGTCTCCTTCGTCCTCTGGAATTGATCGTAATTTCAAATTCCTTTCTTTTCTTTGTAGTTCCCACAATGCCAGAGTTGTGTCGTGGTCATAGACCTTCCTGGCAATCGGTTCTAATTTTTCCTGGGTCTCTCCAGCAATAGTTCTGGCTTCCTCCGCAATTTGTCGTGTGGCAGAATTTTCTTGCGTAAGCCTATTTATAGATTCTGTATTCAGGTCAAGTCTTGTTGTTAAATCTGTCAATTTCTGTGAATTCTCTGTCAATTTCTTGGTATTTTCTGCCGTCTGCTTTGTTAGATTCTCCAGAGACTGGTTTATCTTAAGAAGGGCTTGCGACACTGCATCCATGGAGACTGCTGTACCTTTTTCTTGTCCTGTTGTCACTGTAGGAGTTATGCCTGAGATCGAGCCTCTTTTCTTGTGTTGCTGTAGCTGTTGTTGATATTGCCTTGTCTTTGCTCTCGTGCTTATCTCATCTGCTGGGCCACTCATATCCCAAGGTCGTTTCCCACGAGAGCCTTCTCCTAAAGAAAAATTCCACTGTCCCGAAGCGTAGCAACTTTTAATTTACCCTCTAGAGGGAGCAAATCAAAATGTCCACAGACACAGGCAAGGAGTATTTGAAAAGCAAATTTATCGGGAGGCTTCTATATGTATATTGCAACACTTTCTCATTAAATAAAGTCCCAGCCTTCCCTGATATATTGTGTCCACAAAGTCCCAAAACTTTGTATCAAATAAGCAATGAGACTTCCACTTTGTTACTTTCACAAGAGTCTAAAGTCAGTTCAGTGTTCCTTTGTTCTAATAGCAGTTTGTGCCAGGTTGAAGGCTGCAGAGAGTTCCCTTTCCTTTAAGTTGGTCATGCAGCTTATAAAGTCACTTATTCCTCCCCTCTGCCCTGCAAGCTAGAGGGGATAGTCAAAGTCCAAATGTCGGATTCAAGCAGTTAAAAACAATATCCCATACGGATGCAGCTCAGTAGCTTTCGTTGCTTTAATTGTCATGCAGTCGGGGGAAGGCAGACTTCCTTAATTTTCGCCTTTCCCGTTTTCAGCCTAATTTCAGATAGTTTTGGCACGAATAGAGGTTCAATCTTACTCACGGGTCTTTTTTGTCCAAATTGTTCAGGAAGGGAATCGGCGCTCTCCACTAATGGCGACGCGGCTTCACCCTGCGGGCTGGGTAGCGATTCTCAGCACCGCGCTCCCCGTTGTCGTTCCGGAGCCTTTAAAAAGGCTCTTTCTGCGGTAAAGGGGGGCGCTTCAGGTGCCCACCGAATCTCCTTGTTCACAGGCTCCGTTCCTGTGATTTTAGGGGTCCCCCGCTTGCCGTAGCGGGTCAGACCCGAACTCGCAGAGCCGTCCTCTCTCCGGAGCTCGGAGAGGGAGCAGCCATTAGCGCTGGCGCCGAACCGGAAGTCTCGGTCAGCACCAACACTTTGAATTGTGCTCGGAAACGTACTGGGAGCCAATGTAGGTCTTTCAAGACTGGTGTTATGTGGTCCCGGCGGCCACTCCCAGTCACCAGTCTAGCTGTCGTATTCTGGATTAATTTCAGTTTCCGGGTCACCTTCAAAGGTAGCCCCATGTAGAGCACATTGCAGTAGTCCAAGCAGGAGATAACTAGAGCACGCACCACCCTGGCAAAACAGTCCGCGGGCAGGTAGGGTCTCAGCTTGTGTACCAGGTGGAGCTGGTAGACAGCCGCCCTGGACACAGAATTAACCTGCGCCTCCATGGACAGCTGTGAGTCCAAATGACTCCCAGGCTGCGCACCTGGTCCTTCAGGGGCACAGTTACCCCATTCAGGACCAGGGAGTCCCCCACAGCTGCCCACCCCCTGTCCCCCAAAAACAGTACTTCTGTCTTGTCAGGATTCAACCTCAAAAAAGAAACAACCAGCAGTGCTTGATGTGTAACAAAGGACAAGACTGCTTTGTAATAGGATCATGGGGCATCCAGAAAATATAAAGCAATGCAGGTGCATAATAACATGAATCACCCCCCTCCCAAAAAAATGTAATGATGAAGAGACCCTTACGTGTGTACCCTATGTATTTATACAAACTCGGGGAGGGGTGTGAGTTTGCTTTTGCTGGCTAAACTCATTTATATAAGGTCTAATTTGAGACAAACTCTCATCTCACTGACATGAGACTTGCTCTTTTCTCATCTTCTGTATTTGTCAGAGTTGAAAATCCCTGTTCTCAACAATATGTTGTGCAGAACTGTGGAAGAACTGTCTATGTGGTCTTGCTCTCGTTTTGAAAAGAGATTTGTTATTATTATTATTATCTATTAAATTTGTATACCACCCTTCATATTAATCCACATATATGGATATATGAAAAATAATAATTTGATACAATACTACACTGAAATGTTTAAATGTTTCTTTGATCGTCCTTGAATCTTCCTGCCACACTTGCCACCTAAAGTTAAAAGTGCTAAAACAGATTGAAACTGCCTCACATTTCTAAGCATCTGGGTAGGCTTGCCTAAAGAAGAATGTTTTTAGTAGGTGTCAAAAAGAGTACAGTGAAGTTGCCTGCTTTATCTCAATAGGCTGGGAGTTCCAAGTTTAATGATTGAAGCGGTCAAGTGGGCGCATGTGCAGTAAGGCGATATCATGGGTAAATCAAGTTATTAAGGTTTTCTGAACTAATAGAAACACATTGAACTTGGCCCAGTAGCTAATAACAACCACAACTCCGTTCCCAGGGGCAATGCAGGGCTGTAGCTTTATGGGTTGAGCTTCTAGGGAAGTGTGAGGTCAGCATAGCTGTCAAAGTTTCCCTTTTTAAAAGGGAAATTCCCTTATTCCGAATAGGATTCCTCGTAAGAAAAGTTGACAGCTATGGAGGTAAGAACCCATAGATTGACTAGCTTGTAGCAATATTTGCTACATAAAAAAATATGAAAACAAACTGTTGCAAACATCAGTGGAAATTATCATTCACACCAAAGGAAACAGGGATTTTTAAAATACATTTTTAATAACACTTGAAACAGGGTCTAATGTTTACATTGTTTATTTATCAGGTATAGTTTTACTGGTGATATTAGCTGTGTATAAATTAACACTGAAACCAAGCAGAGACAAAAGCAGACCGACAAACACATTAGCAATTAATAATGGAGTCCCCTGGGCTGTCTGACAGCCTATCAGGAAAGAAGATCTTGAAATATAGATTGAAAGCAAAACAAATCAGGCGACATTTATGTACTTTTTATTAGTAAATTTGGAAATACATAATGCAGACTCAGATGTATGTAGTTCAGGTGAATATTATAGCACTTGTCATTTTAACTGAGTGAATCCCTATTTAAGAGATTCAGAATATCAAGAGCAGTGTTGTGGGATTGCACATGTCTTCTCATCATTGCTCTATCATATATAAATTCTCCCATACACACATACTTATACTTGTTTGGTGATATATACAACCTGGATTGAAATGAACCTTTGTAGTTTCCAAAACTCACTATGAAACTCATATTTTTAAAAATTGGGCAGGAGAGCACATTTGATCACATGACCCACTACTACCTCCTGCATCTGCAATGCGCAGATGTCTGTTCTTAATGCGAAACCATTCTTAACCTGAGATGCGCTTTCGCTAATGCAGTGTTTTTCAACCGCTGTTCCGCGGCACACTAGTGTGCCGCGAGATGTTGCCTGGTGTGCCGTGGGAGGGAGGCGGGTGAGTCGGGCGGCGAGAGGCGGGGCGGCGGCGGCGAGGAGAGGCCGCCCAGCGCGGGGCTCTCGCCGTCTGCCTGCCTGGCTGCCTGCGTGGCGCTGATGTCACGGGGCTGTAACGTGCCCCACATAGGCACACACGGGGTGGCGAGCGAGCTCCCTCCCACATCCCATCGCCGCTCTGCCGCACGCTAGCTCGCTTCGGCCGGCCTACTGGGCTGTCGCAGGCGGAAGGCCTGCGCATGCACGAGGTTTTCGCGCCTTCGGGATTCCCTTCACGCCTTCCTCCTCCCGGGGCCTTGAGAGCGTGGGAAGCGGCAGCGCGAGATCGGCCGTTGAGCCTGGCAGGTATTGCGCTTGCCAAGGCAGTCATGCAGATCATCCTTTATTATCCTTTTTAAAAGTTGCATGTGGGATTGTGGCATTGTGCAAAATGCATGAATAAATCTTTCATGGAAATGGGCAGTGACACAAATCCGTAGTCATCCAGGAGGTTCTGTAAAGCAGGCAGCAGTTGGGCTTGTTTGGGCGGACAGTCTCTTCCCATACTATGAAAGAAAATGGATAGTCAGCACAAGGAAAGCCAAGGCCAGGTGAAATAAGGATCACCTGGGAAATACAGAGAACTGGACTATCAGGAAATTATTGAAATCCTAATCACAAAGAGTTTGAACAGTGTCCCACATAACCTTTGTGGAGCTTTAAATAGATTTTATTTTATTTTATTTTATTTATTGTAATGCATTGCATTGCAAACCACTCTGTGGGGATTTCTTTATCCCGAAAGGCAGCCTAAATACTTTAATAAATAATAAATCAATTCATTATAAATGAAATTGAATTTAGATTCACAGTATAAGCACAATTTAAATCAGACTCATGCCAGCTATATTACTGCCCTGGAGATGTTTGGGTTGAAAGGCAGAATACTAATTCAATTAACAACGCCAACAACCACCTTTTTACAGGCATATGTCAAGGGCTCAGCACCTCCTTTTAAGTATTTGAGTCCGTTACGTTTACATGGATATTTCCCCAGCTTCTAATAACATTTGCTCTCTTCTCTCATAGGATTTTCATACGTTTCTGGTGCTCTGTTATAGATTATTTTTAGGAAATGCTTGTATTTTTTTAAAAAAGCACAATATATACAACAATGTACAATTTAATAACACATAAATTAAACTAAGTCATTATTATATTGTAAATTAATCTGAAATAATCTTAATTCCTCCAGCATCATGTCTCTGTATATTAAATTTAGGATCAATGTTGTATTCTAGATTTAAAATGATGATTCAGTACATAAATACAGAGGCAAAATTCAGAGCTTACTAGCAACCACCTTTTTAGGTTTTCTGTAAACTGGGGAAGACATCCATGTTGGAAGTTCAATTCCTTGCTTAGCCATGAAGCTCAATGGAAATTGCCTTGCTCTTGCCCTCTCTAATCCAGTGTTTTTCAACCGCTGTTCCGCGGCACACTAGGCCCTCGGGGACCTCGTGGCTTCCGCTTTTGCGTGTGCTGCCGTCACTCTTCCCGCCATTCCCATGTATAATTCATGCCCATAATACAGGCAGTAAAAACTGTTCTGTATAACGACTACCCCGCCTCTCCCCCCCATCTAAACCCTTTTTTTTTTCCTTTGCAGAAATGAGCCGCTGCATTGAGCTCACACAGTATGCATGTTTTTGCCTGGCTATGATTGGTCCGGACTCCAGCCTGGACCTATCACAGTAGGACATCATCTTCCGACTTCCTTCCCGCCCGAGCACAGAGACCAGGACTCAGCGGGAGTCGGCACTGCAGAGAGGCCGGATACTGCAGTGATGGACAAGTTTTTGAAAAGAAAAGAACTGGACTCTGAACAAAATTTGGAGCCAGATGAGAGCCCAAGTATGAGTGGGGATGAAAAGAAAGCAAAGATGGTTAGCTCAAGCAAATTCTCTGGCACAAGGCAATATAGCGAAAGCTATATTTCATTTGGATTTACTTTCACCGGAGATGCAAACCAACCAACTCCACTGTGCGTGGTGTGTGGTGAAAAGCTAGCTAACAGTGCTATGGTCCCACGCAAACTTAAACGCCATCTCCAAACGAAACACCCTTCACTTCAAAACAAGAATGCGGACTATTTTGTTCGCCTGCATGAAAACACGGAGAAACAGGCAACTTTCATGAGAAAAACCACAAAGGTAAATGAAAGAGCTCTTAAAGCTAGCTATCACGTTGCTGAACTTATAGCCAAGTCAAAAAAGTCGCACACTGTGGCAGAGACATTAATACTTCCCGCCTGCAAAGCTATTGTAGAGGAGATGCTCGGACCTGAAGCAGCTAAGGAAATAGCCAAAGTCCCTCTCTCAGACAACACAATTTCCAGACGTATTAATGACATGTCTGCAGACATCGAAAGTGTGGTTTTGGAAAAGATCTGTATCAGTGAGAAATTTGCATTGCAACTTGACGAGTCTACTGATATCAGTGGACATGCTCAACTCTTGGCCAATGTGCGTTTTGTTGATGGTGATGCAATTAGAGAAAACTTCTTTTTTTGCAAGGCATTGCCAGAAAAAACAACAGGAGAAGAAATTTTTCGGGTCACATCAGAATACCTTGAACAAGGAGGACTTAAGTGGGAAAACTGCACAAGTGTCTGCACCGATGGAGCTGCAGCCATGGTCGGGCACACCAAAGGCTTTGTAAGCAGAGTGAAGGAAAGAAATCCAGATGTGATTATTACGCATTGTTTTTTACACCGTGAGGCCCTCGTAGCCAAGACTTTACCAGCAGACCTAGTTCATGTGTTGGATGATGTTGTGCGCATGGTAAACTTTGTAAAGTCACGACATGTGAAAAGTCGCATATTTGCAGCTTTGTGTGAGGAGATGGGAGCGAAGCATAAAACCTTGCTGTTTCATACGGAGGTCCGGTGGTTGTCGCGTGGCAAGGTCTTGGTTTGTGTGTATGAGCTGCGGGAGGAACTTAAAGTGTTTCTGACAAATGAGAGGACAGATTACGCAAAACTGCTTGCAAGTGATGAGTGGTGTGCAAGGCTGGCATACCTGGCAGATATATTTCATCATCTGAATGAACTGAACACACAAATGCAAGGCCGAAATGAAAACCTGCTTACAAGTACAAATAAAATAAATGGATTCCGTTCAAAGGTGCAACTCTGGCATCAACACGTGGAAAGTGGCAATCTTGAAATGTTCACACTCACCAAGCAATGGCAAGGTATTCACACTGCTGCACTGTGTGAGATAATAGTTAAACATTTAAAAACTCTCGAGGGGAAGTTGCCATTTTATTTCTCTTCAGTCTCCACTGAATGCCTTGACTGGGTTAGGGACCCTTATAGCTCAGCATCAGTTGGTGGAAAGGACATGACTTTACAGGAGCAGGAGGAACTAACTGAATTGAGACAAAATCGTGGTTTCAAGCTAAGATTTGCTGATCTACCTTTGGACAGTTTTTGGTTGGAAACTGCCAAGGAGTTCCCCCTTCTGGCAAACAAAGCTATTTTGACATTGCTCCCATTTTCCACTACATATCTCTGTGAGTTGAGCTTTTCAAGCATGATTGCTATAAAAACTAAATACAGAGAGAGACTGAGAGCTGTTGACGAAGAGCTACGTGTGTGTCTTTCTTCGATTCCAGCCAGAATATCAGCTTTGTGTTCAGCCAAACAGGCCCAGGTTGCGCACTGAATAAAGTATTTTATAATTTTTCATATTTCTGTTTACTTACTATTTCATAATAAAGTAATTATAAAATACTTTCTTTGTGTTTATTTGATTCCTATTAAAGAGAATTACTTTATATATAGTCAATATAGGCACAGAGTTAATTTTTTAAACATTTTCTAATGGTGGTGTGCCTCAAGATTTTTTTCATGAAACAAGTGTGCCTTTGCCCAAAAAAGGTTGGGAAACACTGCGCTAATGGGACCTCCTGCTGCCGCCACACCACCAGCGTGCGATTTCTGTTCTCATCCTGGGGCAAAGTTCTCAACCCAGGGTAGTACTTCCGGGTTAGTGGAGTTTGTAACCCGAAGCATTTGTAACCCAAGGTACCACTGTACTCTAATTCAGTAATGGCCAAACTTGGCCCACCAGCTGTTTTGGAACTACAACTCCCATCACCCCTAGCTAACAGGACCAGTGGTCAGGGATGATGGGAATTGTAGTCCCAAAACAGCTGGAGGGCCAAGTTTGGCCATCCCTGCTCTGAATCAACTTCACAATAGGTATGAAACCAATGAAAAATTGTTATCACCAAGTGCTTGGTTTTCACTTTCTGTTTCGTTACAGCTACTGAAACATATTTCAGGAACAACATGCTTCCTCTAAGTTCCTTATTATATTCCTTAGCATGTACCAATGATTCTTATGGAGATAAATCAGTTGCTCCCTACTTGTAGTCCTAATCAGAGATGTGGGCTATAAATGTTCTGAAGTTCATCTAGCATATTTGGATCTAAAACTCATTCAAGGCATTGGGAAGATGTCCTACTGATAAGAAGACAGCCTTAGAATATTCTATAGCTGAAGAATGTCAGTCTAAGATGGGTAAAGGCAAATACCTTACACAAGTGAAACAATAACCCTTTCTCCAATCTTAAAAGTCTAGTTACATTCTTAATTGGCTAGGATACGTGTGTGTGTGTGTGTACGTGTACTTATGTGTGTACACACACACACACATGTATATATAACAAATTGAAAAATCAGAATAGAAATATCAAAGTTTAAAAACTAAAAAACACCGCATTCGAACATGTAATATTTAGCTGTGCCTATAATCCACAAAAGTCTAATTAATTTTCTGAAAAAGAAAAAGGAAACCTCACCACAAACAATATGAAATGTGTCTGAAATTATATTATAATGATGTGGTGAAAGTTTTGGCTTCTGCAACCCATCAATTATTACCAGACAAAGTAGAACTGAGTGAAAGGAAGTCATGGATTTGACAACAGAGGCCTTCAGGAATTAGTGTTGCAGCTGTAGGGTTTGTTAGAATCCCCATTTAAATCCTCTGTAACCACACCTTTTTCTTGTGACCTTCTCAAGAAGCATGTAGGAATCTCTTCACCTGCAGCAGCAAAGGTGGACTTGTGTAAAGATGGACACTATATCACCCTGAACAGAATTTTGCCCCCTACCCCATGTGAACTCAGTGAAAGAGTTCTCTGTGCTTTCCTCCTTGCAGCCATAAAACCCCAATCTGAAATGGAAGTCTGTCTTTGTCGTTTTTGTTGTTTCATACTTGATTGGCATCTGCAGACAAGTAAAAAAGCTACTGATATACTTCAGTATGTATAAGAAAATGGTTTAATGAGTGATTTAGAGATAGAAACGTAGAAAGACGACCAAACAAAAGTATGTTGTGATAAGTTTCTTCCATTATTTAATCTTAAAAGGTAAAGAAGATCCTTCTTCAGAGTTCCTTTATTTCTTTTCTCCGTGTTCTTGAATCATTAGCACCAACATGCAGTTCTCCTGCTTTTCAAATATAGGACACTGAGCATGGGCATAGCCTGGATTTATTGGGGGGAGGGGGGGTAGAACCAAGTTATCTGCAATGCAATTGGTCATTAGTTAAGTATTTTTATTTATTTACCCACCATGCTAACGCCCATGACATTGAGAAAGAAGTTACCCATGAGCTGCTAAAATGAAATTCAAGGATAAATTAAATTCCAAAAATCATATTGGGACAATACTTTCATTATGCCAACCAAAATGTTACAAAATAGTGTGAAAGGCAGTTGGAAAACAAGGCAGGTGTGGAGGAGGAAAAATTGGCTAGAAACATAGCCATCCGTGTCTGCATCCGGTAGGTAAGAATCAAAAAGCTGAAGTCTTGGAGGAGATAGCAGACATACATATAGAATCACTGAATTGTAGAGGTGGAAGGGACCCCAACGGTCATCTAGTCCAACCCCTTCCAATGCATGAATCTCAACTAAAGCACCCCGTCAGATGGCCATCCATCCTCTGCTTAAATATCTCCAATGAAGGAGAGTCTACCACCTTTGGAGAGATTCTGTTCCATGAGACTCTGTTTGGTGTTATGCACATTTCAGGTTATACCAAGGTCTATTGGAAAGGCAGGCGCATACAATGGCCAATTATCCATCTCTGGAAATATTAAAACCAGTTGCCCTTAAATCATTCAGGTGAATAGCGATTTAAGTTTTACTCAAAGTAGACCCATTGAAATTAAAGGACCAAGCTTAGTCGTGTTCATTATTTTCAGTGGGCCTGCTCTGCGTAGAACATACGGTAGTTGACTACTCTTACATCTTAACTGAAAATGAATTATTTATCCACACCTTAATTTAGGAGAAAGTAACAATATCCATAGCTCCAGGCACTGTCTTTTGCATCACTCAAGTAAGTGACTTTTTCTAGTTTTGCATAAACTTTTGATCCTTGGATGTTTTTTGAGTGAAGACAAACGTAAATGTTTTTAGATTAGGAAGGTAGTTTTGTAAGTATGCTCAGCTCAGTCCTGAAAGTTTATAGGCTGGAATCCATGCTGCTGCCAAGAAACTCTCCCCCACCCCACCCCTTAATATTCCTTGGACAGCTGTTTCACTAATTTTGTTCAAGAAGAACAAATTAGCATACATGCAGCAGTTTGTTTTTTAAGGTGGACAAGACTGACGCCTTAGGTAGCATTTGATTCGCTAGCATGTATAACTTAAATTTCAGCTGTGAAGCCCAAGGAAGCTTGATGATATATTACATCTATCATCACTCTAACAGTGCTTTCAGACTAGCACTATTTTGGCAAATTCAGGTTGTGCAATTAAAAGATTTGTGCAACTTAACTCGCTCCCATCATCAGCTTGTGTGTATGTGATGAAGACACGCTGACAAAAACAGAGTGTGAAATTTTACAAAGTTCCAAAATGCATGGCACCTACGTACATCACTGTACTAGAGTGCCAGCAAGGCAATACAGTGGTACCTTGGTTTAAGAACCGCTTAGTAGTTTATGAACAACTTGGATTAAGAACGCTGCAAACCCGAAAGTAGGTGTTTGGGTTTGTGAACTTTGCCTTGGAAGCAGAACATGTTGAGTGTATTGTATTTGTAAATTGAGTCCCCCACTGCTATGGGAAAGCATGCCTTGGTTTAAGAACGGACTTCCGGAACAGATTACGTTCGTAAACCAAGGTACAGTCATAGCTCGGGTTACGAACGCTGTGGGTTCTGCGTTTTTGGGTTACGGACTACACTGAACCCGGAAGTACTGGAACGCGTTACTTCTGGGTTTTGGCGCATGCGCAGAAGCACAAAATAACATCATGCACAGACACAGCACTTCAGGCTGCAAACGTGGCGGGTTGCAAACGTGCCTCCCACACAGATCACGTTCACAACCCGAGGTATGACTGTACCACTGTATAGGAATTCTGAAAAAATGTGTAGTTTTTGCTGCTGGTTGAAAGTGTCTAGCAGGCCTGCCATAATGTTCCTGATACAGTAATGCAGGAAAAGGTACTACTAGCATGTTTCTGGATGCAAGGCAAAGGGGAATATGGCAGTGATTCTACATGATAAAATTCAGGGCAATGGCCTCATCTGAATGCCTTGCAGTGAAACTGCTGCTTCCCATTCTCTGGAACTTGGTATGCTCTACCTCTAGAGAGAATGTCCTATGCAGTTCACTTCAAGGTGTCCACCTTATCTGTGACTGCTGTCAGGAACAAAACAACAACAAACCTCTGGTTACGTGAAACATATTCAATAAACACACAAGACGTAACCAGCTGTACTTTTGAATAAATAAAGTATACTAAAGTGTACTAGGGATGCGGGTGGCGCTGTGGGTAAAAGCCTCAGCGCCTAGGACTTGCTGATCGTCTGGTCGGCGGTTCGAATCCCCGCGGCGGGGTGCGCTCCCATCACTCGGTCCCAGCACCTGCCAACCTAGCAGTTCGAAAGCACCCCCGGGTGCAAGTAGATAAATAGGGACCGCTTACTACCGGGAAGGTAAACGGCGTTCCGTGTGCTGTGCTGGCTCGTCAGATGCAGCTTGTCACGCTGGCCATGTGACCCGGAAGTGTCTGGCCCGTACGGGCAGGGGTACCTTTACCTTTACTATTCATTGTACTATTCAAGGATTTCCAGAATATTAGCCTTGTTTCGCCATTCTGGGCTTCATCAGTAGTACAAACTCTAGATAATTGTAGATAAATACAATATTGTAATCCTGATGAAGCCCAGGATGACGAAACAAGGCTAATATTCTGGAAATCCTTGTCTTAGACTCTGTGAAAGGATTCTGTGGAACTGGAACAACCTTTTGTGTGGATTGTTGGAATCTATGAACAGACAGGTGGAATAGACACTTAAACATATATGGACCTTATGCATGAACTGATTAGAGAATGAACTGATCCACTGGGTCTTCTACTTTTTCCGTTGAACTTTATGAGCTACTTCTGTTGAAATCTACAATTTAATACAATGAATAGTACACTTAATTTATTCAAACATACAGCCGGTTACGTCTTGTGTGTTTATTGAAGGCTGTCAGGGGCAGCCACCCATGCATAGCTGTCAAGCGTCCCTTATTTGGCGGGACAGTCCCTTATCCCAGCGCCATGTCCCGCTGCTGTCCCTTATTGATGAGGCTTTGTTTGGCTGCTGGCTGGGCTTTCTGCCTTTGGCTCAGAGGGGCTCAGAAGTTGAACATACCTGTGCCTGGAAAATCCCTTATTTTGGCTGCTGATCCCTTATTTCCAAGGCTACTGGTCCCTTATTTTCAAATCTGTAAGTTGACAGCTATGCACCCATGAGGCAAAGTGAGGTAACCTCTGGCAGCAGGATTCACAGGGGCAGCAGATTCAGCCTCTCAATAAATGCACTGGCAGAGATGGCTACAGCAGCACACTCCTTGGAGGTGAGATCGGCCACCTCCTTGGCAGCTTCCCCCTAGGCGGCCATTTGTCAAACAGGAGGTGCTGCTGGTCTCCTACCCCAGCGAGGAAATGGCAGGAGTGACCTCTGGAGTCTCCTGGGCTCTGCACATGCCTGGCATGATTCAGAGCGGGCACCTTCCCCTCCCTCCCCACCCAGAAACGGCCTTGGATTCTCACTTCAACCATTGGGTAAACTTGTTTCCGATGCAGATTTTCACTCACCTTCCCTAGTGGGGAGCGCCATTTTGTGTTCACCTCTGGCGCCAGCCCTGACTGCTGTTGTAGCTGTTTAGTGGCAGAAGCCAATGGGCATATCCTTCCATATTCTGAACTCACAATATTTCCTGCTAACATGCAGCTTCCATGACAGGGAAAGGGAGAGGGGAATAGAAAACAGAGGAAAGTGGGGGGGGGGGAATCATTCAAGCTATGCAAGGGAAGGTTACCCTTATTTTGTGAGGAAAGCCTGTGTGAATACTGTAAATAAATACTGCTTAACAGTCTGCCTCCATTACTTCTTAACATACCAGAGCAATGCCAACAACTCTGGAAAGAAGGCAGACAATCTCACGTAAAGGACTTTTGCACAAGTTACAAACAAGTATGACCTGCATACCGCCTATGATGTGCAAAACGTACAAATTTTGCATCAGAGCCCAGTATATTTGGTAATCCAGTCCCGAAAGTAAGTCACTCGTGTGTAGACTCCAGGCTTATTTGGCTTAGCACACTCATCTCCCCAGCTCACTATGCCGACAAGATACCACATGTTTCTTGTGTCAGGTGTAACCAGCGGGCCACCAGAGTCACCCTAGAGGGGGAGGAAAGGGAGTTTTAATAAAACATTGATTTTCAGTAGAAGCAGAAGATTAAAGGGGCAGCATGAAGCTAAAATATATTCATTTTAAGTTAATGTTAAAAGTACATTCAGGTGTTGTACTTGCTGTTGTCCCTCCCTACCTATGTTTATGCATTTTGCAAATGTTATTCCCCCCCCCCCCGCCAAACCAGAGACAACAGGATAGCTGTTTTTGAATTTTGCAACAGTTTAATCAAAGAGCCAGGCATTTTAACAGAAGCAATTCTATGTGTCCAGAGCTAGATGCAGGCCTTTCAGGGTTTTGTATGTGTATCTCTGGATCAGAGCCAGTGTGAGAGAGAAACCACTGAGTAGTAGTAGGATGTATTTGTATGTTCTTAGTTGACACATAGTGGTTATTCATTCAAAGAGAGGGCCCCTCTTCATCCCACATGGTTGTGTTTGCAAGAACAAGAAAAGAAGTCTTGATTTGAAAGAGAACTGGTATTCCGCGAGTTCCAATAGTTAAAACACAAATGGAAAAGGCAGGAAAGAAAGAGAGGAGGAGAAAAAATGACGAAAGGAAGAATGAGGGGGAGAGACAGACTCAGTCCACGGACTTTAGTCTCAGACATGGCTGCTGCTAAGGCAGACAGAAAAGAAATGAGTGGGAAGGTGCTGGCCTTACCCTTCTGGGTACGCCACTGGGTACGCCAAAACAGTTGAGTCTTTAGCTCTAGTTGTGTGCTGTGCTGTGTGCAGACAAGGAACCCATATGGGGAACTGCAGAGACCGCAAAGAAGAATGCTTAGTTTGAGTGTGTACAGGTGGAGCAACTGGAGCCAATGTAGTGCTGCTGTGTTTCACAAGCATTATCTCCAGCAAGAGCTTCTCTAGAGAAGCCATCCCAGTACAGATGGCGGATCCAGCCTTCCAGCCTTGAGATGGAAGCACAGACTCAGTTCAGGGCTCACTGTGGCAAGGACTCCTGCCTCTCCTCCGTTCTTTTGTTTTTAGCTGATTTATTTGCTTGATGGTGTGTTTTTACATCTATTGCTGCTTATTTCATTGATTGCTTTTATTTTGTGTTCTATACCCCACCCTGGTATCTGTATTAATGAAGGACAGGTTATAAATATATTTTTTAATAAATAAGAGTAAGTATGGGGCATTGAGGAAGGTTTCTAATACAGTCATACCTCGGGTTGCAAACGTGATCCGTGCGGGAGGCACGCTTGCAACCTGAAGCGTTTGCAACCTGAAGCGCTGCGTCTGCACATGCGCGTGACGCGATTCGGCGCTTCTGTGCATGCGCTTGACCTCATTTTGCGCTTCTGCAGATGCACAAGCGCCAAACCCCAGAAGTTACCTGTTCTGGTACTTCCAGATTCAGCGCAGTCGGTAACCCGAAAATGCACAACTCACAGCGTTCGCAACCCGAGGTATGACTGTACTCAAAACCAGGAAGTGATGTTCCTTTAAATATATTCTTCCCACAGGAATGTCACCTTTGTTTACAGGGGATTAATTTTATCAGATGAGAGTGGACATACCTGACAGGAATCTACTCCTCCTTCCAGGTACCCAGCACATATCATCCCAGGCGTTATGGCCCCATTGTACACTTCTTTTCTATTACAAGTGGTGGAGTCTATGAGCTTTACTGTTGCTTCTTGAAGAACATTAGGGGTTTCACCTAAACGGAAAATATTCATCAGTGCATCAAATAATTTTGCTCTAGGTAAGGCAAGGCATATGGTGTGTCATATAAGATTAGCCACAGCTGCTTAAACTTGCATGAATATAAGAGATTTAAGGGGGAAGATATTTGTGTCTCTGCAGTTGAGCCTTTCCCTTCTAGGCTCCATGATTTCTTCTTCCACTCAGGCGAAGATTTCTTTCATCTTCTCTTCATCTTCCTTTTCTCTCGTTTGACAGCTTGGGGGAGGGGTCTCATCCCCTCTACAATTATCATTTTCTTCCCTACTCAGCATTTTCTCATCTGCACAGAAACCAGCAGCCCTCAGCAATCTGCTATCATTCCCCTGCTCCCTGCCTGGCCACTCCCTGTACAAGGTTCAAAAAACTGCATGTACAATTAGATGGGAATAGGGAAGTGTGAACATGCATTTTCAGCATAGCCCTGAGGCCAGTTTAAAGATGGCATTGGTAATTTAACATAATCTCCTGTGCAATAAAGAATCCATCCCTGTCTTCATCTCCTTAAATCTTAACACTGACAAAAGATACATTCCCACTCCTACCCTTAATCTTATCATACAAAATACTGTCTTCTTCTAAGTAGATGTGCTTACCATCATCACTCATTGCTCCCCATCCTGTAATAACAGCATCTATATTATATGGAATCCTCTCACTTGCATCTGGAAGGCAAACCCGATGAACAGCATTTGTGAATTCCACACGTTTAGCCAGCTGCAGAACAGCAATGTCATATTCATGGGCTGGATAACGGTACTTTTCATGAACTATAATGGTCTTGACAGGCCGTACAAGTAGTGAAGGTGTCAGATAGGTTCCAAAGCTAACAGTCCATAAGCGTGGGTTACTGGAACTGAAAAGAAGCAACAGATTAGAGCGAATCACAACATTGCTGGACTTGTTCATACGCAGATCCACAACAGAAAGAGAAAGCAGAGAAGTATTCTAGCTCCTATTGAACTGATTATGATGTTACTAATCAGCATTTTGATATTCTTTGTTGTCTTCATCTTTTCTAAAGAAAAAGCAAAGCAACAAGCTGCAATCCTCACGGTCACACAAGGCTTTGGAAGTATGTGAGCGGCGTCTAGTGAAGACCCATCTGTGAAAGGATTTGAGAAGGACCTCCACTTTGGTTGGTGGAATGTTATTTCCCTGAACAAGCTGCTATTTCTCCTTCTCCCATTGCTATTCCCTGGTCCTGAATGGGGTAACTGTGCCCCTGAAGGACCAGGTGCGCAGCCTGGGAGTCATTTTGGACTCACAGCTGTCCATGGAGGCGCAGGTTAACTCTGTGTCCAGGGCAGCTGTCTACCAGCTCCACCTGGTATGCAGGCTAAGACCCTACCTGCCCGCGGACTGTCTTCCCAGAGTGGTGCATGCTCTAGTTATCTTCTGCTTGGACTACTGCAACGCGCTCTACGTGGGGCTACCTTTGGAGGTGACCCGGAAACTGCAATTAATCCAGAATGCGGCAGCTAGACTGGTGACTGGGAGTGGCCGCCGGGACCACATAACACCGGTTCTGAGAGATCTGCATTGGCTCCCAGTACGTTTCTGAGCACGATTCAAAGTGTTGGTGCTGACCTTTAAAGCCCTAAACGGCCTCGGTCCTGTATACCCGAAGGAGTGTCTCCACCTCCATCGTTCAGCCCGGACACTGAGATCCAGCACCAAGGGCCTTCTGGTGGTTCCCTCATTGCGAGAAGTGAGGCTACAGGGAACCAGACAGAGGGCCTTCTCGGTAGTGGCGCCCGCCCTGTGGAATGCCCTCCCATCAGATGTCAAGGAGATAAACAACTACCTGACATTCAGAAGACATCTTAAGGCAGCCCTGTTCAGGGAAGTTTTTAATATTTAACGCTGTACTGTTTTTAACACTTGATTGGGAGCCGCCCAGAGTGGCTGGGGAAACTCAGCCAGATGGGCGGGGTATAAATAAATTATTATTATTATTATTATTATTATTATTATTATTATTATTCATATCTGACTCCCTGATTCTGAGCACTCTTTGTCAGTACACATGTCCCCAAATCAATATGTGATTAGCTAATACAAAAACTGGGAGACGATGTTTAAAAGAGCATCAGTGGGCAGGAGGAGAGGTTGCTTAACCCTTCCCATGCCTGCTAGCTTCTTCTTGGCAAATCGGATCTCCCAGCTGAGAGCCCAACTAGAGAAGAGCAGTATAAATGTGGCAGAGGGAGGAGATGTTATTTACAGATGATAATTCTCAAGAGGGGGGAAGGTTATACATCCCTCTTCCGCTGATTCTTCCCTTCCAATACTTACACTCACATTAGCGTTACAAAGAAAACACAATATTGTGAGTTCACTGTTTGATCTCTACAACATGTATTTCTAGGTAAGGTCATACTCTAGGCTGTCCCCATAGTTCCCCTTTCTTGACAGCTACCACCACTCCAACCCCTTTTCCCACACCCAGAAACTGAAAGCAGATGAAGCTGTACAAAGTAGAAATGTGCATATGTGCTTAATTTATATCCTCTATTTTGAATTTGAGCTACCTTGGCATGGAGTAATCCAGGCATAGGCAAAGTTGTCGCTCCAGATGTTTTGGGACTACAACTTGCATGATCCCTAGCTAGCAGGACCAGTGGTCAGGGATGATGGGAATTGTAGTTCCAAAACATATTGTCAGAGCTGCTTCCAGATCCCAGCTCACAGAGGACCACGCTAGCCGGCAACACTGTATAAAAGTCTTTATTGAGTTACAGTTTCCATTTTCAAGCCGCAGCGCGCAGCTCTACGTCTTAGAAGCTAGACCGGCGAAGCTCCGTCTGAGTCTCCGCCTCCTGTACACCAACTTAATACTCTAGCCTTACTCCACCTCTTCCGTCTTTCCTTCCTTCTCTGGGTCCCTCTGCCCCCCGTGGTCTCTTCCTTCCTGGACTCTTCTGACGCTGACCCCCCGGACCCTTCTCCCTCCTTGTGGCGGGCTTTAGGACCTGGCTCCCTATCCGGGCTGCTTACTGTGCCGCCTTCCTGTGCATTTGAACTTGGCGCGCGCGCCCAACCTTCTACCTTCCTCTTGACCATTTCCTCGCTCCCCGATGGAGGTGTGGCCAATCCTGACTCATGCCCTCCCGCCTGCGGCGAGCCGCCGGATCCCGATACCTGGGACCCTTCCTCCCTACTGCGCTCTGGTGGGGAAGCTGGCCCCGATTTCCAACTGCTGCTCTCTGAGTCCCCTCTGGTCCCTTCTTCCTGGGGTGTCCCCCTAGGCCCCCCCTTGCTCTGACCCCTGGCGCTCCTTTCTGTGAATCTTCCGATTCACTGGAAAGACTCGGAGATCTCGGGCCGCTGTCATCGCTCATATTTCCTTCGGATTCCTCCCCTTCGCTCTCTGTTTCCTCCCTTTCCTGTGCCTCTGCTCCTGAACCCCTGACACATATGGAGGGCTAAGTTTGCCTATGCCTGGAGTAATCACCGCTCTGGGTAAGAGCCATGTTTCAGATATCAGCTGATCCCCAAATACAGTGGTACCTCGGTTTAAGAACAGCCCTGTTTACGAACTATTTGGTATATGAACTCCGCAGAAAGGAAGCAGTGTTCTGGTTAGTAAACTTTACCGTGGTCCACGAACGGAAGCTGAACAGTGAAAGGGCACCAGCAGCAGGAGGCCTCATTAGGTCGAGGTGTGCCTCAGTTTAAGAACGATTTCAGTTTAAGAACGGACTTCCAGAACAGATCAAGTTCGTAAACCGAGGTACCACTGTACTGAATTTTCCCCTAATGTGGCAGCACTGTTTTTAAATCAAAAGCAGTTGCAGCGACTGCAGTGTTGAGTGAAAGACCAGTAAGGTGAGGGAAAGGGCAGCTCTTACTTCCATTCATTCTTGTTCCCCAGCTATCACAGGTAGGTGTCAGGAACAAGGTAGGCTTAGATCAAAATTACAACCCTGCAGCAGCTGCTTTTGGAAAAAAACACAAAGTGGGAGCTGGGATTCATGCAAATAAACTTCACCTGTAGGTTGGGCCTATGAGTTCACTGCAATAATATACCCCTTTTATTTTATTTTTTATTTTTTAAATGATATTTATTGAAACAATTTTTTTTAAATTACACAGAAAAAAGACAAAATTACAAAAAAGAAAAAAAAAACAGAAGCATAAGAAGAAAAATAAAAAATAAAACCCTCGGTTTCAAATTCTCCAATTTCTGTTACCTTCTTTCCATGACCTCCTCCTCCTCCCATCTCTTGTATCTTGATTAATAATTGTCACAGCAAATTCTTTCCATAATTCATAATATTTTATCTTTACGTTACCTTACTCTATTATCATCTTGTCTTATAAAAACAACCTTAAAGTTTAAAACTTAAATCTTTTTTACCAACTTCTCATAACCATTACCTTTTTGCCAAATATACCCCTTTTATTCCTTCTGATTTTTATACAAAGTCTTGTTCTACTGTTATGCTGTGGATGAGTTATAGCTCATGGGAGGAAACATGCCCAGCATGCAGAACGTCCCAATTTCAGTGGCTGGCATCTCTAGCTAAAAAGGATCATGTGCTGGAAAAGACCACTGAATCAGTTTCTGGAGATAAAATGATAAAATGAGTAGCCCAGTGTTGTCTACTGGTTCAAAGTAGACAGCTCTGGGCTATTAATTTTATATAATAAAATAATTTGTATACCGACTTTCATTTCAAGAATGTCAAGGTGGTTCACAAACAAAACGATCAAGTTAACTCAATAAAGTTACCGTATTTTTCCGCCTATAAGACGCCCCCATGTATAAGACATTTGGGGGGACTATGACTTAAGAAAAAATTGTGTATTTTACTATCCGTGTATAAGACGCCCCCCCCCCCCAATTTTTGACATTTTTAAGAGGGGGAAAACCTAGTCTTATACACGGAAAAATACAGTAATGGTTATTTATTAAATTTCTATACCACCCTTCATCTGAGGATCACAATAAGGGACAGATAAGAAAAGTGTGCACAAGTATATGCATTTTCAGCATAGCCCAGAAACCAGCTTAAAGGTGGCAGTTGGTAGTTTAACATAAGGAAAGGTAAAAGATAAAGGACCCCTGGATGGTTAAGTCCAGTCAAAGGTGACTATGGGGTTGCGGCACTCATCTCGCTTTCAGGCTGAGGGAGCCGGCGTTTGTCCACAGACAGCTTTCTGGATCATATGGCCAGCATGACTGAGCCACTTCTGGCGCAACGGAACACCGTGACGGAAACCAGAGCACACAGAAACACTTTTTAACTTCCTACCACAGCGGTAGCTATTTATCTACTTGCACTGGTGTGCTTTCGAACAGCTAGGTTGGCAGAAGCTGGGACAGCAACAGGAGCTCACCCTGTTGCGGGGATTCGAACCGCCAACCTTCTGATTGGCAAGCCCAAGAGGCTCAGTGGTTTAAACCACAGTGCCACCCGCTTAATTTAACATAATGTCCTGTGCACTGATGACAGATATGTTCCTCAAGTTAAAATATCAATCACAATAAAACACTAAAATGTCACAGTACAGTGGTACCTCGGGTTAAGAACTTAATTCATTCTGGAGGTCCGTTCTTTACCTGAAACTAAAGCACCACTTTAGCTAATGGGGCCTCCCCCTGCCACTGCGCGATTTCTGTTCTCATCCTGAAGCAAAGTTCTTAACCCGAGGTACTATTTATGGATTAGCGGAGTCTGTAACCTGAAGTGTCTATAACCCAAGGTACCACTGTAATGGGGAACAGCAGCAACTGCTAAAGGACCTGGTAAAGCAACAGCCAGAGACCACCTGTTCTCTCCCCAGGAACATCCTTCCGCAAGGTAAGCTAGATGTGCAGCTTCATATGTTCTCAACAAGTCAGCAAGAGATCTCTCAAGTCATCAGAGAGCTTAGCTTTATAATTCAACCAGTACATACATTTCTTATTCCAGTTGAAAACTTACTCTTTGAAGCAATGAGCTGCAGACACAAGCCACGTGTTACTGATCAGTGTTGCACCACAACGATGGATGTTATTCCGCATGAGACTGGCCTGCCATGGCCACTCTCCAGACCCCGAGATTTCAACTCCTCCGGTTACTCTTGGGGAGACTGTTGATCTGTTATATCGAAGCCCACAGACTGTTAATGTCAAGAAAAAGGTAGATGTTGAGGTTTATGAAATACACCTGCCAATCTGTCTAGGTGTATACTGATCATAAAATCATTTGGGGGGGGGAGATATCCATCTTCACTGGGGCCTTCTTTCAAAACATGGGTCAGTTTTGCCACATGCTCGTAATTCAGACTCTGTATGACACCGTGAGCCCACAAAATTCTATATACTTCAGTACTCTTTCTTGTCAGGCTCTGCAAATTTACCATAGTCAAAATATGTATTCAGTACCTCATTAAACCAAACACTTAGATCACGGTGCTTATCCCATGCAGAAATGATATGTGCATATGGCAGGTTGGCTCTCATGTAGTAATAAAGATAATTTTCTTTAACAGAAATGCATTTCACTTATTTGAAGTGTTTAGATTCCTCCTCAGAGCCACAGTGCTCAGCGTAGCTTGCAACAACTTTAAAAATGGCTGCAAAAATAAGATAAAATCAGCAGCAGACACCACTTTCTACAGCCCTCCATTTTGAGAACTGTCCATTTGTTACTGCTCCTTGCTTCCTGCTATTTAACCAGTTCCCGATCCAAAAGAGGAACTCTGTTATTCCATAACTGCTAAGCTTACACAGGAATCTTTCGTCTAGTACCTTGCCAGAAACTTTTTGAAAGTCCAAGCGCACTATTCCATCTGGATCCCTCTTTCTGTATGCTTGTTTACACTCTCAAATAACACAATAGGTTTATATTATAGAAGTCATGCAGGTTAATTTTCAGGATGCCCCCTGTATCCCTTTTAAAAAATTGGTGTTACGTTGGCTACTTTCCAGTTCTCAGGCATGGAGGATCAATTTACACGTTTTTTTTTTTTTTTTTGTTAGAAGATCAGCAATTTCACATTTGAGTTCTTTGAACCTGGATGGACATCATCCAGAGCCAGCCATTTGCCCATTTTTATTTTGCCTATTTAGCCTAGAATGTCATCACTGATTAATCAAACCATACAACTTCAGTTTGCTATTATGTAGGAAACAGAGGCCGTTTCTGGACATAAATAGATAAACAAGCCATGTCCGTTAGGGTTGGTTTCTGGTAGGAATGTGCATCAACCTCAATATTGTGTTCAAACCTCAGTTTGGGACTTTGTAAAATAGCCTGGTTTGGCTCAGACCAATCCAGAGGCTGCTCAACTTGGCTTGGGAGTTTTAGTGCACTTTATTTAACCTCATATTCATTACTGGGGAATCAAAAACTGGTTATAACTTCCCCCCCTTTTGACGTAAGTGTATGAAATTTGCAGGCATAGTAGCCCAACCCCACTGTGAATAAAGCATACCAAATTACAGGCAAATAGAGCCAGAGACTTTTGTGCAGCACACTTCTAAAATGGGTTTTCACACACACACATGAAATTTACAACTTTTTTATTATTTTGGGGCAGAATTGGAAGAAATTTGCAGGCAGGGCTGCCCCTTCCAAAGCCATAAATCCGATCAATTTTCAGAAGGTTAGCTTCAATTGTTTTACTTCAAGAGCAGCCATTACAATTTTGGATGGATAAAAAAAGGAATAGTTTAATATCTTGTAGTGTTTTGTGGGTAATTTGGCCATTCCATTGCAGACCTGAGAAAGATGCCTTAATAGCCCTGCCAAACTGTAGACAAATGGTTCAGGGACTTTTGAGCTATGCACCTTTAGCGGGGAAGATGAACTAAGCAAAATTCATTTTCTGAGTAAAATCATTTCAATTACAAGCAGAAGAAAAGGACAAAAGAGAAGGCGGAGCCAATCTTTATGATTCTCATCCACTCACCTTTGATGGAGGAGCCAATCAGCAGCCTGGCCCTGCTTCTTACTGTATGAGAAGGCCAATCCCCAAGGGGGACAGAGAATACTTCTCCACCTCTTTCAGAGAATCAATCTTATGGGCTCCTAATAAGCCCAATTTATACTTTGCTGGATTGATCAAAGAGCTGGTCACCATGGGTAGCTTAGAAATGTCTTCAAAAGAATTACTGCATTTCTTATAACTAATAGGAAGGATTTAAACTTACAGTCACTGAAGAGTTTTTCAGCCATTTCTTTGCTCATATCTGGAAGTAAGACATAATCAGGATTAGATTGCATCATCTGACATCTTACTTCAAGTTAGAATTACCATATTTTTCGCCCTATAAGACGCACCTTTTCCCCTCCAAAAATGAAGGGGAAATGTGGGTGCGTCTTATGGGGCGAATGCAGGCTTTCGCTGAAGCCTGGAGAGCAAGAGCGGTAGGTGCGCACCGACCCCTCTCGCTCTCCAGGCTCCGCGGACCTCTCGGCAAGCAGCGGGAACGCTCCCACTGCTTGGGGAGAGTTGCCTGCATCCCGAAGCCTGCGCGCGCTGATCTCAGCCGTCCAGGCTTCGCGGATCTCTCCTCAAGCAGCGGGAATGCTCCCGCTGTTGGGGAGAGTTGCCGGCATCCCGAAGCCTGCGCGCGCTGATCTCAGCGCGTCCAGGCTTCGCGGATCTCTCCTCAGGCAGCGGGAACGCTCCCGCTGCTTGGGGAGAGTTGCCGGCATCCCGAAGCCTGCGCGCGCTGATCTCAGCGCGTCCAGGCTTCGCGGATCTCTCCTCAAGCAGCGGGAACGCTCCCGCTGCTTGGGGAGAGTTGCCTGCATCCCGAAGCCTGCGCGCGCTGATCTCAGCGCGTCCAGGCTTCGCGGATCTCTCCTCAAGCAGCGGGAACGCTCCCGCTGCTTGGGGAGAGTTGCCTGCATCCCGAAGCCTGCGCGCGCTGATCTCAGCGCGTCCAGGCTTCGCGGATCTCTCCTCAGGCAGCGGGAACGCTCCCGCTGCTTGGGGAGAGTTGCCGGCATCCCGAAGCCTCTCTTCTCAAGCAGCGGGAGCCACCGCTGGGCTCCCACGGCTTGCAGAGAGCTGCCTGTTTGGGGGCTGGGGTCGGGGGAAGCTCGGGCTGCCCCAGCCCCGCGCCTGGGGGAAAATAATTTTTTCCCTTTATTTCCCCCCCCAAAAAAAACTAGGTGCGTCTTATGGGACGGTGCGTCCTATAGGGCGAAAGATACGGTAATTTTGGAAAGAGCTACTTCAAATTAGATTTAATAGACAGATGATACATTACAAGTATCAACACCTGTGCTTTTGTTAAGACACAAAAGGGATTGATGGGTTTATTATCGAAGTGTTTACATATAACAGTCAAAATAATATCACTGCAAGTCATAAAACAATTAAAACATTAGCATAACAGAACTGTTACTGTGGCCTAAGGCAGTAGATTAATTCAGATTCATTTATTAATATCCGTTCCAGTCCTCACTTAACCATGAAGTTCACTGGGTGACCTTGGCCTTGTCACTGTCTCTCAGCCTTTACAACCTCCCGGGGCTGTTGTGGGAATAAAATGAGGCGAGGGAGAACCATGTGTGACACTTTGAGCTCTTTGGAGGAAAGTTGGGATATAAACAATAAATTGATTAATCTACCAAAACCTCGAGGGGATTTACCAGTAAATCCCGATCGACCTGTTGGACATCTCTGCTCTAGAGCAACTGGGAACCGAGTCTTTCCTTATACCGTATTTTTCACTCTATAAGACGCACTTCCCCTCCTAAAAAGTAAGGGGAAAGTGGAAAAAAATTGGATTTGTTTGTACCTTTCCTTTTTTTTATTACTAGAATGTTTTATAAAGTTGAATGATAGAAAAAATGTTGGAAGAAATTATCTGGCTTTAGCAAAGATGCTTAAAGAATTATGAAAGAATATTATGATTATAAGAAGCTGGTAAGGTTAAGACTTAAGTTTTAAATTTTAAGGTTTATTCTATTATAGAAAGATAGGATCAAAATAGTCTAGGGTAATGTAATGGCAGAATTTTATGAAACATGGAATGGAAAGGATTTGCTGGGATAATTAATAACTAGGATACAAAGGAAGGGAGGAGGAGGAAGCCTAAGAAAGAAGGCTATGACAGTTAAGGGTCTGAAAATAATGAATTTGTTTTTAAAGGTTAGGTTTTTTTGTATTTTTGACACTTTTTTGTTTTCTTTTTATTGAACTTTTTCTTTTTTCTTCTTTTTTATACGGTGGGAAAGGGTTTGCTTTTTTCTTTTTCTTTTTACTCTGTTAATTATTTTTATTCTCTGTATTTCCTTTTGATTCTACTTTGTTTTTTCTTTTGTAATATATTGAAAACTTCAATAAATATCTTATAAAAAAAAAAGTAAGGGGAAAGGTGTGTGCGTCTTATGGAGCTCTGCTCAGTGCTCCCTTTAAAGAGCCCCGTGGAGCGTGTGTGCAGTTCTTGGGGACTTTCCCTCCTCGGGGAAAAGCCCCCAAGAGCCACACACACACTCCATGCGCTCTTTAAAGGGAGCACGGCTCTTGGGGGAGCCTTCCGCTGCCCGGGAGAGGCTGCACACGGCTATCCCATAAGCCAGGACAGCAAACGTGATTGCTGCACAGCAATCCCTCTTGCTATCCTGGCTTCTGGCTTAGCCACGGAAAGCCTCTTGAGGGCAGGGGGCGCCTTCATCCTGCTGCCCTGAAGAGGCTTCGTGCGGCTATCCCAGAAGCCAGATCCCTCTTGCTGTCCTGGCTTCTGGGATTCAGAATATTTTTTTCCCTGTTTTCCTCCTCCAAAAACTAGGTGCGTCTTATGGTCTGGTGCATCTTAAAGAGTGAAAAATACGGTAAATCTTTTACTTGTCCCTGTTGCCCTTTATAAAGTAGGCTGGGGACCAGGATGAGATGAGAGGGGTGTGCAGGAGCCAGAAGAGAGAGCCAGCGCAGGCTTTATTTGTGCAGGAGATATGTAGGTGCTGAAGATCTGTAAGCTAGGCAGCGTTGCTGAATGTGTGTGAGGCAGGGAGGGGAGAGTGTGTCTAGTAAAGAGAATGGGACTTCATAAAATTTGACACCAGGAAGATTAGGGTGGAGAGAGAGAAATGAGTGATAGGGCACATGATTTGATGGCTTGAATGCATAAGGTCTGCAGTTTAATATGGGGTATATGCAAGTAAAAAGATTTCATATACCATATTTTTCAGTGACTCAAGAAAATTCACTATGCACTATCCGTGTATAAGAAGACGCCTTATTTTAAACTTCAAAAAAATAGGAAAAAATATAGTCTTATACACGGGAAAATACGGTAACCGTGCTGGGAAAGATCCTGTCCAATATCTTGGTGGAGCCACTTCCAAGCACAGTAATTGGTACTGGGGTAGATAAACCAATTCAGCGCAAGGCAGTTGCTTATATGTACTGGCACCAAATATCCACAAGGTGGAGCTCTGTATCAAAATAAATTCTACAGTACTTAATTTTTATTTATTTCATAGCATTTATTCCCTGCACCCTTCAGTTTTGCAATATTCAGAGCAGCTTACTATACGGTAAGGTTTGAAACAGCAAGGCAAGAAAGACATATCCCACAGCAGCTTAAGACTGTTGCCATTGGCAGAAAAATCAGCTTGTTATATGGTCAAAGGCCTGAGCAAAACGTTCAGTTTTGACCTGGTGTCAACAAACGGTTCATTGCCCAAGCAGCCTCTCTGCAGACAACATTCTATAATAGGTTGTCACAACTGAACCGCATACACCTTCTCTGGATGCCACCTAACCTCCGAAGGCAGGGAGACCCTCTGAAGACTTGAGTAGTCCCTCTGAAGATAATCTCAGCATTTGAACAAGCTCCCTTGGGTGCACTCAGTCCTGAAGAGACTCAGCACACAAAACATATTCTAAGTCTCTTTAAGTTTACTTCCAAAAAAAGTGACCAAGTGTACAATCCATCAATAATATATAATAGAGGGCTTCAAAGGATATGGCCATCACTTTAAATTGTGTGCAGAAATGGACCAGAAAATGCTTAAGAACTGGAAAGATCTGTTCCATCCTATTAGTCCCAGCCAGCAATCTGGTACCTGGTTTTTTTTAACTTACAAAGTTTTGAGAAGCCAGCCCCATGTACAACAGATTGCGGTAATCCAGTTTTAAGTTTACTAGCGGGTGAAGCACAGTGGTCGTGCGCCAGTGTAAAGTGGTCTACTTTAGATGGTAGAATGTGGGGGTATAGGTGAAGGCAAGAATGATGCAGCAAGTCTTTTTTAAGGTGTTGTGGGGGCATTTGTGAGAAACAGAGTTTGATACTGATATCTCCTCAGATCTTTGTGTGATCTTACTCAGCACCAGCAATTTCATGTAAATGCAATTTTGCATAGATTTCAGCATCATTTGCTGTAATAATAAGCTCCCTCAACTACCATTCTAGAATAAGGTAGAAGATGAAATACGTTGCCCCCAATTTTGATCCTAGACAGCTTCACTCAGAGAGGTTACCCCAGCACTGAAAAACACTTAGAGGTCCAGGAGAATTAGAAGAGTCACACTCCCTAGTCCCAAAACAGGTCATCCATCAGAGAAACCAAGTCTGTATCCAGGCCAACCCAGAAGAGAAACCCAATGGAAATGAAGCCAAATGAACGATCTCCTACAGGAGCAGGTTATTGGCTAGGAGTGGCGAAAGTTGAGCAACAGTTAATAGGCTGCATGTTATGTACTGAGTTGAATAGGATCCAAACTGCAGCAGTCTGATTGGTCCTAGAACAATAGGATTCAGAATGCAGCAGTCTGATTGGTCCTAGAACAATGCAGCAGTATGATTGGTTGGCAGGAACCACCCAATCCTGCTCCAGATAGAAGTGAATCCACAACCTGATTGGCTTACAGTAGAATTCCGGAATTAGCCAATCATGTGCAGCCCATTGTGTAAATAATGTATATAAAGCAGATACTGTGAGGGGACTTTCATTCATTCCTCCTCACCACTATGAGCTGAATAAAGAGCATGAAATCACTTTGCGACTCTGAGTATATTTCACTGCACTACTCCAAACACCTTGTCCACTTCCTCAGGCATCAACAAATGACATTAATCCAATACAACAGGACTAGGTGGTGCTGTGGAACTGCAGGAATAGCGCCACCCAAGTTGTTGCAGATTTAGGTGATTTTTTTAATGATTGAACTGATTGCCAGTTTATTCAGGGCAGGCCTCTAAGGATTCCTTTAAAACGTTTTGTTGTTGCAGTTGCGGAAACAAATGTTCCCATGTCAGACATGAATCTCATTTTTAAAGGCACTTATATCATTTCTAGGAACGGTGGGAGCGATCAAAGGAACCATAACTGATTTAATGAGCCATTCGTAGTTTCACTGTAAGGCCCGTGTGTACTTAGACATGCATGGCTTAATCTTTGAGACAAGCATATGCTACTGGCAGGATCAACCAGGTAGCTGCCCTTGACAGCTGGGTGACAGGTCGGCGTGGTCAGCGTTGCCGTGCCGCACCCCAGGGCTGGCCCCTCGGCCAGGACCCCTTGGGCGGGTGAGCGAGAGCAGAGGTGTACCAGCTCCCCACACGGGGAGTGGCCAAGGGGGCCCGCGACACATTGGATAGACAGGAGGCGGTGGCGGCAACCTTCATTCCTGAAAGGATGCGGGTGGCGCTGTGGTCTAAACCACAGAGCCTAGGGCTTGCCAATCAGAAGGTCAGCAATTCGAATCCCTGTGATTGGGTGAGCTCCCGTTGCTCGGTCCCTGCTCCTGCCAACCTAGCAGTTCGAAAGCACGTCAAAGTGCAAGTAGAAAAATAGCTACCACTCCGGCGGGAAGGTAAACGGCGCTTCCATGCGCTGCTCTGGTTCATCAGAAGCGGCTTAGTCATGCTGGCCACATGACCCGGAACCTGAATGCCGGCTCCCTCGGCCAGTAAAGCGAGATGAGCGGCGCAACCCCAGAGTCATTCGCAACTGGACCTAATGGTCGGGGTCCCTTTACCTTTTATATCATTCCTATCCAATTTTTCTTAGGTCATAGGGGAAACAAGAAAATATTTCATGTAATGAATCTTTATGGTTAAGAGTGTAGAATTCAGGGCTTATCCACACTTACCTATTCCCTGCTCTTTCCAGGCCCATTTCTGTATGTTGAAGTTCCTTGTCCAAACACCCTTTTTTGCCCCCAAAGCTTTCCCCACGAAACCCTGCTCTTTAAAGCTAAAGTGCAACAAACAACAATTTGGGTTTTCCATGGATTGATGTCTGCTCCAATTGAGCTTCAAGAGTGGGTTTTCGCAGGGAAAGCTTGGGGGTGAAAAAATGGGTGCGTGGACACGGACCATACCTGGAAAGCACAGGTAAGTGGATAAGCCCCCAATTTTGGATCACAGCCCAGTTTTACACAGAGATTCTGCTGGTCCCTGATAGATAATCTAAGACTATGGTAGTACTCGTTCCGCAGATCAACAGAGGAATAAAGAGGCTCATGACACAAATGGCAAGTAAATTTGCTTCTAGGAATACATGCATTCATACATACATACATAAGCACTTCATTTATGGGTGCTAACTTATCCAGATGAAGCACCTGGGCATGAAGTTCTAACCAGAGTCTCATGCTCATACAGTTTGAGCTAGTAAGTTTATTCTCTGGAACATACTCACTTAAAAAAAACAAACCACAACAACCACGACCAGTGTAGACACACTCTAACATATATGTAGAAATTATCACCACCCATTATATGGGTGATGTGTCTGGTTGGGGAATGCTGGAGTCATAACAGACTTTTCACCCACATAATGTGTAGTGATAATTGCAAACAACGGAAATGCTTAGGAAAAAGAAAGGAAAAACTACACAATCACCCACACTACGACAATTTCCTCATTAGCACACCCTTGGGACACAGATTAACCCTCACGTGTCCACATCTTTGGCAGGACCAAAACAACTCCTGACAAAACCTAGGATGCTATGAAAACCTGTCATTTACTTGGAATATTAAAACATTTAATACTTCTGCCAAAGTTAAAAGAATTTTAAATCACTTAAAAAGCAAAGGTAGCCATGTTGGTTCATAAGGAGGCGGAATCCAGAGTTTGCAACTGGGTAATACATTCACTAGGATTGACCAAAAAGTCACAACAATGTGACCAGCATTTGAGTTCTCCAGAAGTCTTTACCAGGAAAGATGTTACACAAAGCAGGAGCTGGTAAGATAATTCCAGGGGGGAAAAACAGCCTAGATGTTGTAGTCATAAAGTCAGTTTGTAGACTCAGTTCTAAGACAGAGATTGTGGGCTTGTTTATTCATTCATTTTATTATTTATTTATTGGATTTATAGACTGCCCTTCACCATAAGATCTCAGGGCAGTTCACAGAATAAGGGTTGTAGCCAATATTAGTCCTACTCATAGTCAACCCATTTAAGAAAGTGGGCCTCATCAACCTGTTATTGTTTAGTTGTTTCGTCGTGTCCGACTCTTCATGACCCCAAGGACCAGAGCACGCCAGGCACTCCTGTCTTCCACTGCCTCCCGCAGTTTGGTCAAACTCATGCTGGTAGCTTCGAGAACACTGTCCAACCATCTCATCCTCTGCCGTCCCCTTCTCCTTGTGCCCTCCATCTTTCCCAACATCAGGGTCTTTTCCAGGGAGTCTTCTCTTCTCATGAGGTGGCCAAAGTATTGGAGCCTCAGCTTCAGGATCTGTCCTTCCAGTGAGCACTCAGGGCTGATTTCCTTAAGCTCATCAACCTAGGCCCGACTGATTTCGGTGAGTCTACTCTGAGGGGAATTTAGGGCTCACCCACACTTCCTCCTCATTTTCCAGGGATGGTCTGCATTTTAAAGCTCTGTGCCCAAGCACTCGTTTGTGAGCCAGATCTTTCCCTGCGAAAATGCTCCCTTCAGCACTGAACTGGAGCAAGCGACCATCAGTGGAAAACCTGAACTGCTGTTTGTTGCACTTTAGCTTTAAAGAGCAGGTTTTTGTGAGGAAAGCTGCAGGGCAAAAGAAAGATTGCTCAGACACTATAAACTTTAAAGCACCTGTGCCTGGAAAGCGCAGGCCAAGAGCTAAGTGTGGATAAGCCCTTAGTTGGCCATAACCCTGCACTTTAAAGTGTTATTGATTCCAATAGGAGATAAAGGCATGTGTTTATCTCTTCCTGGGATATTTCAGGCTTAAAAAGAGCTTAACTTTTGGCTGGGTGGAATCACACCTTATATTGTTGCTGCTACAAACAGGCACATTTATCAGCAACGGGGGATGGGAAAGGCTCCATACACACTATACCTTTAAAGTTCATTCGAAACACATTTTTCTCGCCACAGAATTCTGAGCACTATACAGTGGTACACCTGGTTACGAACAGGATCTGTTCCGTGCTGCTCTGGTTCGCCAGAAGCGGCTTAGTCATGCTGGCCACATGACCCGGAAGCTGTACGCTGGCTCCCTCGGCCAATAAAGCGAGATGAGCGCCGCAACCCCAGAGTCGGCCACGACTGGACCTAATGGTCAGGGGTCCCTTTACCCTTTACCTTTATGATTCAGCTAAAAGAGCGGGCTTTCGTGGTGAAGGCTCCAGAGCAAAGGAAAGGGCGTTCGGACATGCAGCTTTGAAGCATAGACCTGTGCCTGGAAAGAGCAGGTCTAAAGGTAAGTGAGGATAAGCCCTAACAGAGGAAGTTGGTATCATTCAGAGCTATGGATTAATATCGCTCAGGCTCCACCTTCACAGTGGTGCCATGTTTGCACAACAGCAGTCTAAGGGCCTTGCTAGCCATCCTGTCTCCTGACTTCCCCAACCTTCATCAGCTGTGGAATGCCATGGGATCGGTGCACACCAGCAATCCCAGATTAACAGCTTCCACTGTGCCTGGCAAAGCAGTAGTCATAAGAGTTAGGAGACTGGTTGTCCGCATTCCAATGCGAATTTCACTATCCCCCTCCAGGTTGCTCCCACTTCTGTGCCAGCAGAGATGGGTGAGATAACAAGCACATGCCTTGAGAGAAAAATGCGATGACACAGTTGGTAGCAATTCAGGTCAGATAGCGATCAGCATAGCACCCAAGAAGGATCTTAAGAAGGGGGCGGGGGAAAAAAGAAACTCTTTTCCTTGTTTGTTATTTAAGAGTTTTTGTTTCTTTTCTTCTTTTTTAAAAAAAGCCAGCAATATTTTGAGCCGTTCAGAAGTTGACTGGGGTCTTATTTTCTCTTCCTTCATTGTGAGACAAGAGAGATCTACAAGGCACTGAAACCATCACTAAACCCCAAAACCAATTTACAGCTAGTCTACTGGGAAGAAGATAAAGACAGCAGAGAAGAGACAGGATGTTTCGAAACACTGTCAGACAGGAAGGCTACAGCAGCCCAGTCTCATTCTGATTAATTTGGAGTGTATGCCACATTTCTGAACATGTGCATTCGTTCAAAATATTATTCCATAGCTTTCATCAAAGAAGGAACTTATTTCTTGATTCGGTTTTGTTGATTTATGCTTTGCCTGGAAGAGCGTTTTGTTAATGCACTATGTATCGTCGGCAGTAGCTTCAGGATTTGTGAAGAGGGCTAGCAGGAAGAGTCAATGGATAGACCATAGCTGTCAACCTTCCCTTTTTTGTGGAAAATTCCCTTATCAAGCGCTGTTTCCCGCTGCTTCCTGCTGCTATCCCGGATTGTTAGATATCCCATAGACTGTCCCTGGGACAGGTGAGGCGGCTGATCCCTTATTTTCAAATCTGAAAGTTGGCAGCTATGGGATAGACAAGCGACATGATTCAGGCCTCACCTTCCCCTTGGTTTTATGTTACGTGAAATTGTGGAGATCTTGGCCGAGAAGATCCTTTACAGATCACCTGGCCTTAGCAAGTACAGTGGTACCTCTGGTTACATACTTAATTCGTTCTGGAGGTCCGTTCTTAACCTGAAACTGTTCTCAACCTGAAGCACCACTTTAGCTAATGGGGCCTCCTGCTGCTGCCGCACCACTGGAGCACGATTTCTGTTCTCATCCTGAAGCAAAGTTCTTAACCCGAGGTACTATTTCTGGGTTAGCGGAGTCTGTAACCTGAAGCATATGTAACCTGAAGCTGTGTGTAACCCAAGGTACCACCGTATCCAGCTTTGGAAATCGCCAGCATTGGCCATGCTTAACTTCAGCTTCTTTCAACCATTTAGAAAGTAAACACAAAGACTTAAGACCATCCTTCGTTGCTTGATTATTAAGTGCTTAGAGCAATTAAGTCCATTATTGGTTAGCATCAAAGTAGGCTGATGTCAAATGCTTTAATGCATTTAAGTCAGGGCCGGCCCGAGACATTTTGGCACCAGAGGCGAACCACAAAATGGTGCTTCCCTCCCCGCCAGGGGAGAAGGGGTGAGCGAAGCTCTACAGCAGAAATGAGGGGGGGGGAGAAAAATCGACACCCGGATCTGCTGCCCCTATGGATATTGCCACCTGAGGTGGTTGCCTCACCTTGTCTCATGGGTGAGCTGGCCCTATTTAATGTGCATGGGGTTTTAGTGCAACTAAATGGCATAAGGTATCCCAGAACGAGAGCAAGACCTGGGATGTGGCAAACAGGAAGGGAGACTTTAAACCAGGGGTGAGCAAGGTTTACCTTGCCTGGGCCAGTTCACTCCATTGGAGATCCCTCCATGGACCGGATCCCGCACCTGCGATTTCTGGCGTCTGAGTAGGTGCGATTTCCAGCACTGTGAAAGCAAGTCCCCGCACTGTGCTGGTTTAGCGCAGTGCGTGGGGACTCGCCAAATGGGTGGCTCGTTTCGTGGGTGGCTCGTGGGCCGGTTAAATGACCCCCATGGGCCACTTGTAGCCCATGGGCCTTAGGTTGCCAGCCCCTGCTTTAAACCACCCCCTCCTGCTGGAATCCTGACAAAAATTGCCCGTCACTGCTATTTACATTGAGAGGAAAACTCCTATTAGCACCATTTGCTCCCATTGCAAAAAATATGGGGGGGGGAATTAGTCTCCCCCTTGCAGCCCCCCATGGTGTGGTTTTTTAAAAAAAAATAATAATAATATGTGCAGGAGGGCCTGCAGCAACTATTTATACATTTACAGTGGTGCCTCGCAAGACGAAAATAATCCGTTCCGCGAGTCTCTTCATCTAGCAGTTTTTTCGTCTTGTGAAGCAACCCTATTAGCGGCTTAGCGGATTAGCGCGTTTAGCGGATTAGCGCCTATTAGGGGCTTAGCGGCTTAGCGGCTAAAAGGCTATTAGCGGCTTAGCGGCTAAAAGGCTATTAGCGGCTTAGAAAAAGGAGGGGAAAGCGGAAAAAAATCGGAACACTCACAAGACGTTTTCGTCTTGCGAAGCAAGCCCATAGGGAAATTTGTCTTGCGAAGCAGCTCAAAAACGGAAAACCCTTTCGTCTAGTGGGTTTTCCGTCTTGCGAGGCATTCGTCTTGCAGGGCACCACTGTAATAGCTCCACATTAAATCACATATTGCATTTACTGTTACATGAGACCCCAAAGGGCAGCCCCTGCCACTTCCTCCCTAGGGATTGGGGGAGACGACCTATTTGCCAAGAGGCTGCTGTAGAGGCAGCAAGGGGGCAGCTGCCAAGGAGGCAGCAGGGGGTGATACATTCCTTGGAAGCTGGATTTGATGCTCCTGTGGATCCCAAGGTGCTCCGGATGGGATCAGATACTTCTCTGAATATTGCAGCACAGATTTCATGCAGAAAACATGCACACATGCATATGTTTTTTTACATAAAATATGTGTACAAAACAGGTATTCCCCGGATGAACGCATGGAAAACACTAAGAAGTGCATATTTTATATTTTTTAAAAATGTGTATTTTATGTAAAAGTGCATACAATTTAACTATGGATTTTTCATGCATCCTTTTAAAAATATATATATGCAAAAACATAGGGCAGATCAGACCTATGACTGGGCACCAGGGAGACTGAAGCAGGCTGAAATTAGCTGCTCACTCCATTCCTATAGGGATGGGAACCATATGTACCCTGCCTTGGGTTCCATGATGGAGGAAAAATGTAATAAATGTAATTTATTTTTAAAGGTTATGGGGTAATAGCAAGGTTCAGCAGGTGCCCTCGGTGAATTATGCACTAGAACTCTCATGAGCCCCATGGAGGTGTCATGAAGGGGGTGGTTAGATCTGGGGGGAAGAGTCAGTGGAGCTCAGAGAGTTAGCACTGGAAGACCAAGGGGAGGGTCTCAGTGGGTTGCAGACCATTGAGTCAGATCCACAAGAGGCGTCTGATTCCAGAGAGTGACCCATCAGCTTAAGGGGCGAAGAATCAGATCCTGGGGAAGGCCTGAGTAGAGTATTAGGGGTATGTTCTTAACTATGCAAAATCACTTTCACAAAGTTTGAAAAAAAATCCAGAATCTACTAGGTAAAGGTAAAGGGACCCCTGACCTTTAGGTCCAGTCGAGGCCGACTCTGGGGTTGCAGTGCTCATCTCACTTTATTGGCCGAGGGAGCCAGTGTACAGCTTCCGGGTCATGTGGCCAGCATGACTAAGCCACTTCTGGCGAACCAGAGCAGCACACGGAAATGCCGTTTACCTTCCCGCTGGAGTGGCACCTATTTATCTACTTGCACTTCGTGCTTTCGAACTGCTAGGTTGGCAGGAGCAGGGACTGGACAATGGGAGCTCACCCTGTCACAGGGATTCAAACCGCCAACCTTCTGATCAGCAAGCCCTAAGCTCTGTGGTTTAACCCTCAGCGCCACCCACGTCCCTCCAGAATCTATTAGGACCAACCAAAATATCGAAGGTGAGTGAGAGAAAACAGGTATTTTAAGTGACAATCTACCATCAGATATATCAGCACTGTAGCATAACTTATTTAAAAATCAATCAGAACTATGATTCACAATATGATATGCCTAAAATAGAAAATATGTTGCTTGGTTGATATTAAGACCTACAATTCCCAGTACATTTAGCTTACAAAACTTGCTCTTAAAAACAAAAACGAAGCTTTCAAGGTTGAGTAGGAGTACAACATGATAAATGTAACAAGCCCTGGGAGAGAAAGCTCGATCAATGGTAAAAAAACTCAAGGCACTTGCCTGTGAGGGTGGAAGAGGGGAGGTTGATGCGAGCAGACCCGGGATACATCTTCAACCTCTCCTGCAAAATCTTGTCGACTGCCATCCGTAGTGCCATGTTATCAGTAGAAGAGAAGAGAAACATCAGCACAACTTGTGCAATCACTCCACCTGTGTCTGGGCTGAAAGAGAACCAAAGCACACACAAAAACTAACCGACTGGTTTATGGGCTGTGTCCACACTACCCCCCTAAAGCACATTCAAAGCATTTCTCTCTCTTTCAAAAGAGTCTGGGCACTGTAATTTACCCCTCAGGCCTCACCCACACCTCCATTTGCCCTGCCACTGCCCCCCTGAAAAACCCACTCTTTAGCGCTGAATCAGAACAAACGGCAATCACGGACTGCTGTTTGTTCTGATTTAGCACTAAAGAGTGGGCTTTCCATGAGAAAGTGGCAGGGCAAAGGCAAAACCACTCAGACCAGCGCATGGACAATCCCTAGACATCGCACTGCATCTTGTGGGAGAGAACACCATAGTTTAATATACTCTGTGAAGAAGTGCTTTCTTTTGTCTGTCCTGAGCGTTCAGCATCATTAGATGGCATCTTGTATTATGGGAGAGACAGAAAAACTTCTCCCTGTCCCCCTTTCCCCCAGTGGATGGATGTAGTTGCTTCTGATTCCAATGCTTATTTCCTCTTAGTTCAATCTAACCCTTTCCCCAAGCTGTTCACCTTTTTGCTATGCACACACACACACCAAGCACCTTGTAAGTTGACCTTAGTAATCATTTGTTTTTAAATTAAAACATCCCGGTAATTTCCTTTAAACTGATAACAAACAGCTCAAGAAAGGTGTGAGGTGCCTTCATGACTGTCACATGAACTCATTGCTGTGTACATCTTCACATTTGGCCAAGAGGAATGGGTTTTCCCTGATTAGTAAAGGTAAAGGGACCCCTGACCATTAGGTCCAGTTGTGACCGGCTCTGGGGTTGCGCGCTCATCTCACTCTATAGGCCGAGGGAGCTGGCGTTTGTCCGCAGACAGCTTCTGGGTCATGTGGCCAGCATGACTAAGCCGCTTCTGGCGAACCAGAGCAGCGCACGGAAATACCGTTTACCTTCCCGCCGGAGCGGTACCTATTTATCTACTTGCACTTTGACGTGCTTTAGAACTGCTAGGTTGGCAAGGAGCAGGGACCGAACAACGGGAGCGGGGATTTGAACCGCCGACCTTCTGATCGGCAAGCCCTAGGCTCTGTGGTTTAACTCACAGCGCCACCCGCATCCCTTTCCCTGATTAAGAGAGGGTTATATATCTGAATAAAACAGTGTAATTCCACAGCACGCTCACTGCTTAAATTATGTATATTTGGATGCATTCTACAGCATGTAACCATATTTCAGAGAACATACGGATTGCACACAAGGCAATACACCTATTGATGTACAGTAAATTCCAGCCATAAATCATTTGCTTCAAGTCTTGAGACTGGAATGCTTTCTGAGGGGACGGCAACAATTTCTATAAAACAGTGGACAGTTATTTGCTATATTCATTTGACAGATGGAGAGCTAAACCATATGAAATTATTTCCTAAAGCAAATGTAAGAGTAAGGACTTATATTCCCTGAGAGATCATCTTACACTTAAGCCACCAAGCAATTTCTCCTTCCCATATATAAGCACATTGGGGCAGCATTTATGTATCACCATTAGAGCATTGAACTTTCTCAAATATGTATCAGCAAGTTGCCAGGGGAGGGAGTAGCTATCTCTGCATATCACTATCAGATTTGGTATAGCAGCCTTTTCAATGACTTTTATTTCTGTTCATGCCCATCATGGTTAAATGTTATAGAAAGAATAGCTGAACCCACAAATTGCTGCTGGGCAGTATCAATACACTTGTGAGGATAATGAGTAATCCCCAATGAAATTAATGAAGCTTGCATAGTACTCCGCTTAAAGACTGTCTCCTTGCGTCTCCTCCTCTGTTTTGGCTTATTCACCCCACCCAAAGGTGGTTGCAGCATGCAAATTTGTGAAACCACAAACTGTATTTGTGCCAGCACTGGATGATTCAGGTAGGAGGAGGAGAAAAGCAACTGCTTCTGTTTACACACCCTCACCGAGGCAATTTTCAATGAAGCAAAATGGAAAGAGGAAAACACACAGGAAACAACAAGCTTTTATTGGACCAAGGCAACCCTTCCCATCAAGAATACCGAGTGAGTATAACCTGAGAACGGGGGTGTTCAGAAACAAATCATTGCACCATTACGAATTGAGCTCAGCCCACCTTCCAAATTCCAGGTGAGCCTGTCATGGCACAGTATTGGCCTTCTCCCGTAATTTTTTCTTCTTCGCCATTCCCACACATCTCCAAAGTTATCAAGGGTAAGAAGGCAAACTAGCAGTTGAGAGAGCTTGCAAATGTTTCAGAGCTCAGAAACTCTCCCACAACTCATCACAAGTTTTTAAGTACAGTCATACCTCGGGTTACAGATGCTTCAGGTTGTGTGTTTTCGGCTTGCGCACCGCGCCAAACCCGGAAGTACCAGAACGGGTTACTTCTGGGTTTTGGCGCTCGCACATGCGCAGAACCACCAAATCACGCTTTGCGAATGCACAGAAGCATCAAATCGCGACCCGCGAGTGCACAGATGCAGGGCTGCAGGTTGCGAACGCTGCGGGTTGTGAATGTGCCTCTCGCACGGATCACGTTCACAACCCGAGAGTCCACTGTACAGGAAAAATGAGGCAGGACATAACCGGTAGACGAGAGGTCTGGCTCCCCAGCTTGAATCTTCTTGAGCTGTGTAGAAGTGGCAGAAAAAGCCTGACCTCTCCCCCCCAAAATGACCAGAAAGACCCACTCGATTCTGAATCCGAATGGGCAAGTTTCGTTCATCGATAACCATGAACACGGCTTCCCCCCTTATAGAATAAATATGTTTCTTATGAGAGCAAAGTTTGTGCTCGGGAATCAGCTTTAGCATCCTTAGAATAAAAAATGAGCTATCAGCATGAGACCTGTTGACAGTTCCCCGCACGTTGGCTGGATACCATATAATGAATTGCATGTGCGCATTGTTGGCATCCATCTGTCTCAAGAGACAATGGAGTGTGCCTCCAGGGGAGAAGTCATACCGCGGCATTAGCAGCACCAAAGTGACCTCCCCAGAGCACAGGCCTCGGCAATGTGTATGATGGTCATGGGCTGCCCAGTTGACAACCTTTCTGGTGTAGTCCAAAGGAAAGCAGAGCAAGATGTTTGGCACCAGCCTGGCTGCAGGAGTTGCCTGAAGGAGACATACAAGGTGCCCAACCGTCTTATGGACTCCACTCAAGATGTGTGTAGAGTTTACTCCTTAGCCTTTTCTTCTCCTGAAGTTTTCCCGCAAGGCAGCGGAGTTTTAGGATCAGTTTTCCTTCTCCTGGATGAGCTGCCTTCCTGGGTTGACAAGCCCCACCTCTCAAAATCATCTCAGAAAGAACTCTGGCATTTAAGCTTGAGACTCTTTAGGGTAGTGATAAAGAAGGGTATCAAATCCAGGAGGGCACATTCTTTCACCTTTGGTGGACATGCCCAAGGATTAAGGCCTTCTGGGAGATGATTTATAATGAAATGAAAAAGGTATTCAAATATACCTTCCAGAAGAAACCAGAGGCCTTTCTTCTGGGCATGGTCGGCCAATTGGTGCGAAGGGAAGATAGAACTTTTTTCATGTATGCCACAACAGCAGCAAGAATACTCATCGGAAAGTACTGGAAGACACAAGAACTATCCACTCAAGAAGAATGGCAGAAGAAAGTGATGGACTATATGGAATTGGCTGAGATGATGGGCAGAATTCGGGACCAAGGAGAAGAGTCGGTGGAAGAGGATTGGAAAAAATTTAAAGTATACCTTCAAAAATATTGTAAAATTAAGGATTGTTAGAAAGGTGTTGGAAAAAGAAAATTAGGTGTTTTGGTAGATATGAGATAAAGGATTAAGTAAAAATGAATTGATGAAAGTGATGTAAGAGAGGATGTTAAACTATATTACTTAAAATTAAATTATTTAAATGAGAATAAGGTTGGAAGGATTTGCTGAAAAAACGATCTGAATTAGAATACAAAATTGGGAGGTGTGAGGAGGTCAAGGAAATAAGTAAAGGAAGAAAGTTATGTAAAGGTTTAATCTGTTCTTTTTTTTATTTGATTTTCTCTTTTCTTAATTGAATGTATTTTTATACCCTCTTTTTTCCCCTTCTATTATTGTTGTACTCTTTTTTATATTTTGTATTGTTCTTTTTTCTTTTGGAAATTTTAAATTTTGAATAAATATTATATATATATATATAAAATCCAAACTCTTCTTCTATTTAGGGATATGGGTGGTGCTGTGGGTTAAACCACGGAGCCTAGGGCTTGCCAATCAGAAGGTCGGCGGTTCGAATCCCTGCGACGGGGTGAGCTCCCGTTGCTCGGCCCCTGCTCCTGCCAACCTAGCAGTTCGAAAGCACAAAGTGCAAGTAGATAAATAGATATCACTCCAGCGGGAAGGTAAATGGCATTTCCATGCACTGCTCTGGTTCGTAGTCATGCTGGCCACATGACCCGGAAGCAGTATGCCGGCTCCCTTGGCCAATAAAGCGAGATGAGCGCCGCAACCCCAGAGTCATCCGAGACTGGACCTAAAGGTCAGGGGTCCCTTTACTTTTACCTTTTACCAGCAGAATGCATCCCCATGGAGACAGTTCACATGTTCTGCTGGAAGTCATGGGAACCAACCCGTTGTAAAGCACAGTTCTGATTTTATGGAGCGTAAAATATGGCTCCAAATATGTACTCCCAAAGGCAGATTTCTGTACCATTGGCCATCATACTATTATATTAAATATTATGACTAAATCTACACACGAGTCATTATCTTATTGGCTGTTTAATGGGTATCATGCTGCACGTTCCCTCTCCTCACCCCAAACCCGTCCTTTCTTCCTGTGCTGCGCCAAACATACAAATTAAATTAGTCTGGAGACACACCTCTTCAAACACTGCAATACACTGTCTCACCCTTTAATAACTCACTCGAAATAATGTATCGTAAAGATGGATGCAATCACCCTTTCTTGGCAATATAATGTTACCAACCGTTTACTCACATGATACAGTTAATCACCAAACTAACATTCCATTTCTGCTCTATATGCCACTGCAGAAAAGCGACTTGTAGTGGGTAAAAACAATTCAAGAGAGAGGGGGAAAGGAAATATCAGCTGTGCGGAAAGAAGGCTGTATTTTTTCTTCCTGTAATGTTTTGAGTCTAGCTCCTTCTCAGGGATAAGATTCAGCAAATCTGTCATCCACTCAAAGATGTTGGCCGCATTGAATAAGTTAAAAAAGAAATACAGTGGTACCTCGGGTTAAGTACTTAATTTGTTCCGGAGGTCCGTACTTAACCTGAAACTGTTCTTAATCTGAAGCACCACTTTAGCTAATGGGGCCTCCTGCTGCCGCCGCACCGCCGGAGCACGATTTCTGTTCTCATCCTGAAGCAAAGTTCTTAACCTGAAGCACTATTTCTGGGTTAGCGGAGTCTGTAACCCGAAGTGTATGTAACCTGAGGTACCACTGTACTTAAAGAAATGTTGACTGAAAATTGCCTAAAAGCATACCAACAGTACAGGCTTAAACCGTTTTAATGGTCATTCCCTGGGAACATTAAGAAACTACCGTATTTTTTGCTCTATAAGACTCACATTTTCCCTCCTAAAAAGTAAGGGGAAATGTGTGTGTGTCTTATGGAGTGAATGCAGGCTGCGCAGCTATCCCAGAAGCCAGAACTGCAAGAGGGATTGCTGCTTTCACTGTGCAGCGATCCCTCTTGCTGTTCTGGCTTCTGAGATTCGGAATATTTTCCCCCTTGTTTTCCTCCTCAAAAAACTAGGTGCGTCTTGTGGTCTGGTGTGTCTTATAGAGCGAAAAATACGGTAATCCAGTGAGGGGTTAAGAATCTCTAAGAGAACTGTTAGCACTTTCACCAAACTACAGTTCCTAGAATTCTTTGGGAGAAAATGCAACGTTTAAACTGTTAAGAGACACACATGTGCTTGGAATATTATGTCTAGTTCTTATTGCTTCACCTCAAAAAGGATACCGTCGAGCTGGAAAATGTGCAAGAAAGGGCAGACAAAATGATACAGTAGGAAAGCTTGCAACATTTGAGGGTTTTTAGCTTAGGAAAAGCGGTAAGGTATATAAGACAGAGGTATATAAAATTATGCCTCGTATTTGAGGGGGCGTGTGCGTTTGTGTGTGTGGAGAGAGGAGTTTTCCTCCCTCTCTCATAATAAGAGCCCCAAGTCATCCAATGACGTTGAATGTTGGAAGATTCAGTCAAGAGAAAGTACTTCGCATAGCACATAAATGATGGCGTTTGCTACAAAAATGTAGTGTTGATCTCAGAAAGGGTTTTAAAGATTCATGGAGGCTATCAATGGCTACACACCACATAGTTAAACTATGGAACTTGTTCCCCTGGGAGACAGTGGTGGCCACCAACTTAGATGGCTTTAAAATTGGACAAACTCACGGAGAAGAAGACTATCAATGGCTCTGCTCTGCTTCCACAGCAATGCTCCTGAATATGACTTTCTGGAGACCACAGGAAGGGAGAGCGCTTTTGAGCCCTGGCCCTGCTTTCTGGTGTCCCATAACCAGTCCTTTTTTTCTGGGGGGACGCATACCCCTAAACATTTTGTGAATCTTTGTACTTTTGACCATTTACTGTACAGTGGATGCTCGGGTTGTGAATGTGATCCGTGTGGGAGGCGCGTTCACAACCCGCAGCATTCGCAACCCACAGTGCTGCATCTGCACATGCACGGGCTGCGATGTGGCACTTCTGCGCATGCACAAAGCATGATTTAGCGCTTCTGTGCATGCGCGACCGCTGAAACCTGGAAGTAACCCATTCTGGTACTTCAGGGTTTGGCGCGTCCGTAACCTGAAGAAACGCAACCTGAAGTATCTGTAACCCGAGGTATGACTGTATTTATTTTTTCCTATTTGAATTATAAAATGGTGATTTTCTTGAGTCAAAATTAAAGTACCCCTAAACATTTTTTTTAGGGGGGAAAAGCACTGGCCATAACCATCTCACTGGTCACTGTGAGACTTGATGAACCACTCAGTGTGATGACACCAGGACACAAGGTGTGTTGTGCTAAATGTTATTAAGGACTCTGTATGCAGGTGTTAGTGTTGTTTATAAATTCTAGTTCTGTCCCAATCCAACCATTATTGAGTTGAGTCACCATACAGCGATCTTCCTAGACAAATGTTGTAAAATGATCTTGTGAAAGTTCCTCCGAGAAGATAACACTGCGAGTTTCTGCATCCTGAAGAACTGGTTTTTTAGTATGATTTCAGGATGCCGTGCTTGGGTATTTTGTCCTGGGGAAACTCTTTCACATAGCAGTGATCCTGAGGGTAAAATTAACTGCAGTTCTTTCACCTTAATAATAGCTATATGAAATGATGCGAAGAAACCACTCACACACCATCAGAAATCTGCACCAATGATACATTTGATGCGCTCAAGCCACAAGAAGGTATCCTTTGCATCTCAGAGAGAAGAGCAGCTGGATTTTAGGCAAACAGCTGGGAAGAACAGGGTCAACAACCTCTTGAAGATACCTTCTAAATTGCATTCAATTTCTTGCAAATTCAAAAAGGAGCAAGGTTTAGAGTAAAGCTGCTCCTTTTCCTTTTCTTCCTGATCTTTCAAACAGACAGAGCCAGTGTGCACAAGCAAAAGTTGTAACATTTTGCTTCCAAAGTGTGTGTTTTAGGCTGCAAATGTAGGGACACTAGGAGTGATCAGCGAGCAGGCAAGCAAAACCTAAAAGTTCTCTTTCTCTTTCTCTTTCTCTTTCTCTTTCTCTTTCCCTTTCCCTTTCCCTTTCCCTTTCCCTTTCTCTTTCTCTTTCCCTTTCTCTTTCTCTCCACCCCTCCTTTCCTTCACCTGAACTTTGCAAGCATTGTTGTTGTTTAGTCGTTTAGTCGTGTCCGACTCTTCGTGACCCCATGGACCAGAGCACGCCAGGCACTCCTGTCTTCCACTGCCTCCCGCAGTTTGGTCAAACTCATGCTGGTAGCTTCGAGAACACTGTCCCACCATCTCATCCTCTGTCGTCCCCTTCTTCTTGTGCCCTCCATCTTTCCCAACATCAGGGTCTTTTCCAGGGAGTCTTCTCTTCTCATGAGGTGGCCAAAGTATTGGAGCCTCAGCTTCACGATCTGTCCTTCCAGTGAGCACCCAGGGCTGATTTCCTTAAGAATGGAAAGGTTTGATCTTCTTGCCATCCATGGGACTCTCAAGAGTCTCCTCCAGCACCATAATTCAAAAGCATCAATTCTTCGGCGATCAGCCTTCTTTATGGGCCAGTTCTCACTTCCATACATCACTACTGGGAAAACCATAGCTTGAACTATACGGACCTTTATCGGCAAGGTGATGTCTCTGCTTTTTAAGATGCTGTCTAGGTTTGTCACTGCTTTTCTCCCAAGAAGCAGGTGTTTAATTTAATTTCATGGCTGCTGTCACCATCTGCAGTGATCATGGAGCCCAAGAAAGTAAAATTTCTCACTGCCTCCATTTCTTCCCCTTCTATTTGCCAGGAGGTGATGGGACCAGTGGCCAAGATCTTCATTTTTTTGATGTTGAGCTTCAGACCATATAGAAATATTGAAATATTGCAAGCATTAGCCGATGGAAAGTGCTTCGTCATTCCTTCCTTTTCTTCAGATCAGGGGTGAGGAACCTTTTATGGCTGGCGGACCATCTCCCCACCCCAGGTGGAGGGCCAAACGTGACAGGTGGGTGCACCCACCCACCTATCAAATCCCTTGATGTCCTGGTGGCATCAAGTGATGCTGCACTTTGACGCTCCAGCAGTTGGGACTTCAAAGTGTAGTGCTTGGCTGTTTGAATGCCTTTTTCCAAACAGACCTGTGCTGTTCTTTAAGCCTCCAGCTGGTGAGCAAAGAGTGCAGTTCTGCTGACCGCTTTGCACAGGTGAAGAAGATTCCACCAATTTTGAACCCTCCCTCCCGCGCATCAACTGATGTCCCCCTGATGGACAGGTGGGCGTGGTTTGAGGAAAATGGCCTCATGGGTCAGTTCGGACCCCCTGGCAGGCAAGGATTGGGTGGAAACCAGAAATTGCCCATCCCTGCTTTAGGTCAATGGCCAGTGCTGCTAGAATGGTACTGTCATCAAGTGAAAGAGAAAGCTAAAATAATCCCCACTATTCATTTGTCAGTCTACAGATGACCTCACATAGCTGCACGCTGCAGACTCAAGCAACAGCTGGTAAATCTAGACTTGTACAATTAAAGTGGATTAAAGTGCTCTGTCGCCCTAAGGTGTTGCAATGACACCTTTTAAAAACATCCTTTAAAAAAAGACTTTGGGCTGTTATGGAAGTAGCAGGGAAATTCACCCAAGAGTGCTGAATGATTAGCAGGAAATTTATAAACGCCCCACAAGCAAATCAGTCTGAGTACAGGGTGAACGTTCGTTGTTGCAGAGTCACAGAAGGTGGAATTGATTTCAAAGGGAAGCCCTATTTAAAAAAACCCTAATTGAGGAACAGTGTCATAAACTCACAGGAAGACAAATAAATGGGGGGGGCCCAAGCACAGCCTGCTGAAGAAGTACAGCCAGACACCCTCCCCTTCTCAAAGCTGGCAACCAGAGTTAAGTTGATCCTGTGCAGTCCATGGGGAGGGAGCGTTCAGCCATTGCTTTCTTCACCTGCCACAGTCAAAGCCCTCAATGTCCACAGCTGACTGTGTTAATGCAAATGAAATCTACGCATTTCCATCCAGGACTGTGTCGCCTGCGGGTGACACAGAAATGACCTGTCAAATATAGCTATTAAGGGCTTATGGAAAGTGCTCTGCCACTAGGCTGCTGCTTTGGAAAGAAGGAACGAGGAAAGCTACACAGTTGTGCCTTCCTGGTATATGTTCAGTGGATTGGGGGTGCGGGGAGGGTCATGGGGAATTATGCTGCCAGTGTAAGGAGCTCGGGAGCTCTGAGAATAAAATGATTTTAATCAAAGAGCTGCCAATTAAAATACAGTGCCCAGATTCATGATCTGGAATGCAATGCACATTTAACTACATTCTCTACAGTCATACCTCATGTTACATTTGCTTCATGTTACGTTCTTTCAGGTTACGTCCCGCCGTGACCCAGAAGTACCGGAAAGGGTTACTTCCGGGTTTCACCGCTCGCGCATGCGCAGCAGCGCTAAATCGCTCTGCGAGCATGCGCACAAGCACCAAATCACGGCGCACACCTGTGCAGATACGGCGCTTCAGGTTGCGCTCTTTTCATGTTGCGAACGGGCCTCCGGAACGGATCCCGCTCACAACCAGAGGTACCACTGTATTCCTGAAGAATATGCCAGCAAACAATATGGGCTGCTTTGCATATTACACAGAGGAAAAGCTGTGTTACCACAGAGAGCCTATCTTAGAAGCTTGGGCTAGTTTTAGTTTTCTGGCCACCAAGTCTATGTAGCACATATTTGCTACCTTCAGATAGGACAATACAATACAATACAAATACCTTTACTGGCATTACAAGTTAAGACATTTCAAATCCCTGGGATAAATTTTAAAGGGACAGGAGTGAGGCTGTCGGGTCACAAGGACATGGTTACACCGAACAAATATCTAAAAGCTTTTGAACACACTTTGAACTACTGTCAAAAGAACTGCCCACTGCCCAACTGGCAGCTTTGGGGAAATGTGGAAATACTCCAGACTTAGAAATTAAAAATGTTCATCTGTGTTACAGCACAAACTGGAAAAACTAGGTACCTCTCAGGAATAATATGTCAAGAGGAGAGGTTGCAATGATTAGGTTCATATGGGCTGAACAGGGAGGAGGCATAGGGTAAATTCCCCAGATGAAATATCACCTATGTTATCAACCTGCTAGGTGGCTTCAGTGTCAAACTAGGTGTGACGGTGAAGCTCTGTGTTATCGCACTCACCGGCATTACATGTGGTTTGTGGATTTAGCTGTTCTGCCTTGTTTTACTGATGACCCCCAAAGACTTGTGAAGCGGTCTTTTACAAATTATTGCAGAAAGGAGCGTAAGCTTTCCAGTCTGGTACACTAAGGCAAGTTAAGTCATTTCATTTCCAAGGCAAATAATTTCCAAAGATACCTAAAGCTGACAATTGTTACAGTGCAGTCCTCCTAAGGCTCTGGTGGTGTGGGATCATGCAGAAAGATACCATTCAAGGTGGATCCAGACGAGCAGTTTATAACCTTTCTACCACACATCTGTACTCATGCAAGTGGCAAGATGATTCAGAGAGCCAATACAGATGAAAAGGACACTGGGATGAGCTACCTTGGCCCAACATACTGTGGTCACCTGTACCATTCTGCTAAGAGGTGTAGAGAACTGTATCAGGAGCAGCTTGGTGGAATCCAGGCAACCAACTTAGAAGAAGAAGAGGAAGAGTTTGGATTTGATATCCTGCTTTATCAGTACCTGAAGGAGTCTCAAAGCGGCTAACATTCTCCTTTCCCTTCCTCCCCCACAACAAACACTCTGTGAGGTGAGTGGGGCTGAGAGACTTCAGAGAAGTTTGACTAGCCCAAGGTCACCCAGCAGCTGCATGTGGAGGAGCAGGGAAGCGAACCCGGTTCACCAGATTACGAGTCCACCGCTCTTAACCACTACACCACACTGGCTCTTAATGTTTAGTTAGTTAGTTACACACACACACACACACTGGCAAATCCACCTACTGTCTGAGTCACAGGAGAATCACAGAATTGTAGAGTTGGAAGAGACCCTGAGGATCGAACATTCCATTCCCCTGCAATGTAGAGGAGGGAAGATTTTGCCATGTCTTTGGACCGTGGTTTTACATACCTCACTTTGACAAGCCGTGAGCCTCTATATTTAGGCCTTAAAATGGAATTGTGAAATGTCTCGTACATCTGTTGGGAGAAAGCAAAAGTGTTCTTTTAGCAAAGAGAACTTAGGGTCGTCCGAGGAACACCTGCTCATACTAGATCTGCAGAGCCACATTGCAGAGATATCCTCCGCATAGCTGCCAACTTACAGATTTGAAAATAAGGGACCAGCAGCCTCGAAAATAAGGGACCAGCAGCCAAAATAAGGAATTTTCCAAGCACAGGTATGTTCAACTTCTGAGCCCCTCTGAGCCAAAGGCAGAAAGCCCAGCCAGCAGCCAAACGAAGCCTCAAGCGGTGGTTCCCACAGCGCAGCAACCCAGCAAAGGGGATGCAGCAAGGGAAACCACCGTCACCTCTCCGCTGGGAAGCGCTGAGCAAAGCGAGTCCCCAGGCAACGCGGCCGATTTGATCAGCACAAGGCATTCAAGCTTCACCCCCAGTCATTCTTAGACTCCTTATTCGGTGAGCAACGCAGCCAAGCAACACAGTTGGAGCCTCCCTTCTCCCTGGCCGGCAGGGAGGGAGGGAGAGGAGCTGCTTCCTTTGAAATTTAAGGGACATCATCAATAAGGGACAGCAGCGGGACACAGCGCTGGGATAAGGGACTTTCCCACCAAATAAGGGACGGTTGACAGCTATGATCCTCCGTAATGCAGAAAGAACCATTTTCGTTCAGCTGAATCATACCTGCCCCTGGCTCCTTTTCCGCTGCAGTAACACAAGGCAAGAGCTTGCGTCACAAACAGCTGCCTTGCTTGTCTTCATTTGTTTCTCAGAACCCCAAGCACTATTAAGAAGTCATTTTAGGAAGGCTACATTTCTCACGTGATTTAAGTATTGAAACTGTGCAACCCTATGCATGCCTACTCAGAAGTCGTGAATTGGACGGAGCTTTCTCCCATTGCGAGCGTGTAGCCTTACAAGTGGGCTGAGCATTCCTGAATTGGATGGGTTGAAAAGGAGTGAAAGCATGGATTGTCCACTGCTTCCAGAGTTTTGCCCGGCTGGGAGGTAGGGGAATAAAACTTATTTCTCTCCCCACCCCACCCCCCAAGCCGATTTCCATTTTGTAAAATCAATTTGGGTGGCGTGTAGTTGATGCGAGTATAGCTGATGAGCCTGATCCTGGAGAATTACAGAAAAATGAAGGGGTTTTAGGTTGTCTCTGCTCCATCCCCAGAACACCCCGTTTCAGGGCTGACTGGTTGCTGTCGACAAAAAAACTATTAATGCTAAATTGGTTCCCATAGAACTTTTCACAGGTATAGCAAGGGCCTCTCTATTGCAGCAAGAATACTCATCGCAAAGTATTGGAAGACACAAGATCTACCCACTCTGGAAGAATGGCAGATGAAGGTGATTGACTACATGGGACTGGCTGAAATGACTGGCAGAATCCGTGACCAGGGGAAAGAGATGGCGGATGAAGACTGGAAGAAATTTAAAATTTATCTTAAGAAACATTGCAAAATTAATGAATGCTAAAATGTGGAGGTTTTAGAAAAAAGGGGATTATAGCTGTAAAAGAAAAGTAAAAGTAAAAGAAAAGTAAAAGTAAAAGAAAAGAATAAGGGGAAAATTTGATAAAACCAAGGGGCAGGATTTGCTGAAACAATTTGGAAATTGGGATGCAGAAAGGGGAGGTATGGGGAAGTCGGTGAAGTAAGGTTAAAGAAAAAAGGATTCGAAATTATACATGTTTGTTTATGTGTTTGTTTGTTTGTATTGTGTAATGTTTGTGTTTATAAAAATTGTGAAAAACTAATAAAATTTTTTATTAAAAAACCCAAAAAAACTATTAATGCTAAATTGGTGCCCACAGAACTTTTCACAGGTGTAGCAAGGGCCTCTCTGGCACATGCACTCCATGCTGACGAAGATCTTCTCTTCCTGCAGAAAGGCATCTCCACCCCATCCTAGCCCTTTCCAGCCAGCAAATGTGAGGGTTAAGATTGCTCTGTAAATCACCCACTAGCCTCAAAGCCATGGGTAGGCAAACTAAGGCCCGGGGGCCGGATCTGGCCCAATCACCTTCTAAATCTGGCCCACGGACGGTCCGGGAATCAGCGTGTTTTTACTTGAGTAGAATGTGTGCTTTTATTTAAAGTGCATCTCTGGGTTATTTGTGGGGCATAGGAATTCGTTCTTTTTCTTCTTCAAAATATAGTCCGCCCCCCCCCCCCACAAGGTCTGAGGGACAGTGGACTGGCCCCCTGCTGAATAAGTTTGCTGACCCCTGCACAAAGCTATCCATCTCAGACAGCGTTTGAGCCCAGTTCTCCAGAACTGAAATTCTCTTTGCTAGACTGGAATGTCTTCTTGCATAATCTGTGTCCAAAAAGTCTTTTGCAAATGTTCTACCACTTCCTGAGAATGCATTTTCATTCATAGCATCTTGCCATTTGTTTTCTAACCAGAAACAACAAATAAGAAGAAGCCTGCCTATATTTTAGACATGTCCAGTTTTATTGGTCTTTTAACTTGCCTTGCGACTTCTGTATAAAGTGATTGAACAAATGCAAATAACAACAACCAATTCATATTATCTATAAATTTAGTAGACTTGAATTACAAAACTTTTCAAACACTTTATAACTGAAAGGTAGCCTTAAGTCCCATATGAAAATGAAAATATTTCCTGCGCAGTTTTATTACTTTTCAATGACTTGTTATATTTATCCTTCTTTATAGGAGTTCAAGGTGGTGTGCATGTAGGCTTATTCTGTTTTGTTGTACAAAGTTTGTGTTTCTGGTATTAATTATCATGAGATGGTTAATATCATGGGAAGACTTAAGAACACAATCCTACGTGTGTTCACTTGGAAGCAAGTTCTACCATAAGTTCAGTGGAACTTATGTTCTAGAGAGAGTACAACCTTAATGTTAAATCTGCTTTTTTCAATGACTGCCAAGTCTTTTGACCATGGGCGTAGCCAGGATCTATCTTGAGGGTGGTGGTGCAGAACCTCAGTTAGTTAACTATCTTTATTGATTTACTTGCTGGGGGGCAGCTGCGCCCCTGCTTTTGACAAAGATTCAGTTTCCTCCTCCCACTGCAAATTCCCAGGATGTCCTGGTCTGCAGAAAGGAGATAATAGCGCTTCCCTACTTAACAGTGTGCTGCAAGACTCCTAACAGTGAGGCAATGCAGTTTCTGGTACAGAAATGTTATTGCTGTTACTATGGTTTAATGCACACCTGAGCAACGGCTCAAGGCTTTGGAATGTTAGATGGAGACACGACTTGCTTGGTAGCTGAGATGCTGAGATAAATTGCTGGTGACTAATCCCAGGTGTCTTCTCAATGTATTCTTATCACATACCACAGCAGTTCACCATCTCGGTTTCATCTCAGATTGCACAGCATCCCTATCAACATAGGGATCATCCACACTCATTTTCCTCCACACTTTCTAGGCACAGCTTTGCACTTTTCCAGTCTTCACCCGAGTACTATTTTATTTTATTTTATTTGCCCCTCCACTTTCCCTGTGAAAACCCCACTAGCATAGCTAGGGGGCAGGGCGGCTGACCACACCGGGCAACACTTTTTTTGGAGGGCGGAACCACACAGCTCTACCCCTGGGTCAAGCCTGGCCTGGAGAGGAGAGTCAATTCTCTGCCCCTCTCCTCGGCCGGGCAACACCGCACAAGGATGCTGCTGAGGTAGCTTTCTCGCGCCCATCCGCAGTTCCACTCTCCATTCTTTAACGCTTTCTGCAATCAGCAGAAATCCCAAATTGCTGTTTGTTCTGATTCAGCATCAAAGAGTGGATTTTCCTGGGGAAAGTGAAGGAAGTGGGAAAAGTGCTCAGACTTTTCTAGACTTGGGCCTAGAAAGCACTGTGTGTGGATGAGCCCATAGATGAACCAGGATGCCACCTATATATATGTCCTGTCACATAATCACATGCAAAGCCAATTTTTTCCCTTTCTGAGCCACTTCGCTGCTTTCCAGACAGGGCTGCATCCCCCCCTTTTTTATATTTCCCTAATAATTGTGACATTTGTTTTTCTTTAGGGCTCAGCACCATTCTACCCTGACACAATTGCAGGACCATCTCTCTAGAAGTCAATAGGGAGAATATTGGAAATATTATTATTATTATTATTATTATTATTATTATTATTATTTATACCCCGCCCATCTTGCAAGAGGTGGGGAAAACTACTCAGGTAGCCTCTTCAGAAGGATACTATGACCGATGGCATCAAAAGGTACCAAGAAGTTGAAAATAATAAATAAGGGTTCACCCGTTCTGTCTTCCTATCGACAGATCCAATGTCACAGAATGATCAAGGCAATGTCAGGTCCCAAACTGATCTTGAAATCATACTGAAATGGATCCTAGACTTGGCCAGACATCACCTCTTTATTAGAGTAATAAGCCGCAGTGGACAAGGACGCTCAAGCATATTGATGGTCGGCTGAATGTAACCGAAGATCTTGTCCACACCCTCAGAATACCTTTAAAATATCCATAAAAACTGGACCTGATAGGCACCTGAGCACCTCCACTGATTAAACGGCAGAGAGTCCAGATCATGTCAATTGGGAGCAAATTTACCAAACATTCCACAGCATCTCTCCCCAGGCCAAATTGCACGAGGCCATGGACTGTTGTCAGGACAGCTGACAATGAGAAGACGCAATGGTGAAAATAAATCCTTCTTTGATACCAGCATTTCCACTGAGTAGGCTCCATAATGAGCTCACCTCTTAACGCACTTAATTGAACTCGTCACCAGTCTTCATCTCCTTTCTAACCATTGCACTGCAGCATATCCATCACTTGGGTCATCTTCATATCCACAGAGCAATCCATCACTTGGGTCATCTCCATATCCACAGAGCAACTAGGGATTTGACAGGAGCACCACAGCAGGAAGTTCACCAGAGGACTCATTACACTCCAAGGGCGGACCATTTTAATAGTTCCCCCACCCGTGCAGGGAAGTAGAGCTGTGGAAAGTCTAAAGTTAAACAGGAAGTTTTCTGGCCATGGCAAGAGAAGTCCAAATCAAGAGTCTGTCCTGCGTGCCCTGGGTTAATGACATGTTGGGTCAGCCCCATGGAAGCCATGAAATCCTAAGCCTCGGGATTTATGTCCAGAGTCCCACAGGACAATCATTCTGGGAGTTTTCAGCACCAAATCCACGACCACTTCTGACAGTTCAAGCAGGAAGACAGATGAGCAGGAGAGGGGGCAGAATCCTCAATCTGCCCTGAATACCAAAGTTATCCATGCCTTTTCCTCCTTGCACATACCCCGGGTGAATGAAGAAAGAAACCATTATTGCAGTATTGGTATAAAAGGGTAAAGGGACCCCTGACCATTAGGTCCAGTTGTGGTCCACTCTGGGGTTGCAGTGCTCATCTCACTTTATTGGCCGAGGGAGCCGGCGTCCAGCTTCCGGGTCATGTGGCCAGCATGACTAAGCCGCTTCTGGTGAACCAGAGTAGCGCACGGAAACACCGTTTACCTTCCCATCAGAGCAGTACCTATTTATCTACTTGCATGTTGACATGCTTTCGAACTGCTAGGTTGGCAGGAGCCAGGACCAAACAAGGGGAGCTCACCCCGTCATGGGGATTCGAACCGCCGACCTTCTGATCAGCAAGTCCTAGGCTCTGTGGTTTAACCCACAGCGCCACCCGCATCCCGGTATTGGTATATTCCCCCACAATCCCCTGTTTCCAGCCTCACCCACCTCTGTTTTCAAATGCACACACTGTGAGGCAATGCACAATCAGTCTTCAATGAGCTTCTATTTTCAGAATGAAAACAGTGTCTCAAGAAGCACTTTGGGGGACAAAAATTATTTTTGGTTTCTGTCAGTCCCTGTTGATTCTAAAATAAACTATCACGCACATGCAGCCTTTCTCTGTTTTTGTTCTCTGCCTTTAGAATTCAAGCTCACCAGATCAAAACCTCAGGCTATCATTTACCTGACGTCCTGAGCACACCCAACCAAGGAGGACAAACAACCAGGAGTTCACCCCTTTATTGACAAAAGCAGGCACTCACAGCAGCTCCTGGGGTGCACTGAATAAAAACACACACGCTTCTAGACACTACTTTGCTGGCATTCACTTTCCCAGGCTTGTGCCCCAGCTGAACCGCTGAAGCAACAGGGGGACCACACATTTGTTGTTGTTGTTTACTTGTTTAGTTGTGTCTGACTCTTTGTGACCCCCTGGACCAGAGCACGCCAGGCACTCCTGTCTTCCACTGCCTCCCGCAGTTTCGTCAAACTCATGCTGGTAGCTTTGAGAACACTCTCCCACCATCTCGCTCTCCGGCGTCCCCTTCTCCTTGTGCCCTCCATCTTTCCCAACATCAGGGTCTTTTCCAAGGAGTCTTCTCTTCTCATGAGGTGACCAAAGTATTGGAGCCTTAGCTTCAGGATCTGTCCTTCCAGTGAGCATTCAGGGCTGATTTCCTTCAGAATGGATAGGTTTGATCTCCTTGCAGTCCATGGGACTCTCAAGAGTCTCCTCCAGCACCAGAATTCAAAAGCATCAATTCTTCGGCCATCAGCCTTCATTATGGTCCAGCTCTCACTTTCATACATCACTACTGGGAAAACCATACCTTTTACTATACGGACCTTTGTTGGCAAGGTGATGTCTCTGCTTTTTAAGATGCTGTCTAGGTTTGTCATTGCTTTTCTCCCAAGGAGCAGGCGTCTTTTAATTTCGTGACTGCTGTCACCATCTGCAGTGATCATGGAGCCCAGGAAAGTAAAATCTCTCACTGCCTCCATTTCCTCCCCTTTTATTTGCCAGGAGGTGATGGGACCAGTGTCCATGATCTTAGTTTTTTTGATGTTGAGCTTCAGACCATATTTTGCGCTCTCCTCTTTCACCCTCATTAACAGGTTCTTTAATCCCCCCCCCAAAAAAAACACAACAGGGACCACACATACCCCAGACTTAATCTGACGGAGTTTTTGCGAAAGTGATTTCTCCTAAACCAAAGTTGCCACTGTGCTTGCGTCTTTGAGCCTCTCCTGATTCTATGAGACAGTGCGGCAGGGGATGGCAGGAATTCAACCAGCTGGTCCTCCACCTGAAGAACCTCTTCCTCTGCTTCTGTTATGTCCACCATCTCTGACTGCTCAGACTCCTCCCCTTCCTCCAGCCCTAGCTGCTGCCTCGCTGGTGGCACAAAACCCCATAAATCACTGGCCCATTCTCCGGGGTCAACCCGTGGCCTCCTCTGCCACACACTCCTCAGAGTCCTGTCAGTCCCTGACACCTGATTTACATGCTTTGCTCTTTTCTGCTTATTACCTTGTCCTGCTCAATCTTGTCAACACCTTCAGTTCCAAAGACCTCTGTTGATCTGCAACATCTCATAGCTTCCAAATTCCACTTTAACTTTTGCAATATCTCAGATGAATTATTATTCACCTTTGCCCACCTTTTCTTACACAACACGTAGGGTTCTGAACTAAGTCAGCCTTGTCAACAACAGGACCATCACCCTTTGGTCAGATTTTTTCAGCAAGTCTTTCTAAAGAACATAACAACTTCCATACATGACCACTGACATGATATTTGTTTGCTCATTTCATTTTTACCCTGCCCTTTCTCTGAGCAGCTCAAGGTGGGATTCTCCCCATTTAGTCTTCACCACAAACCTGTGTGAGGTATGTCAGACCAGGAGAGAGTGACTGTCAGGGACTGGGCAGAGGAGGAATGGTGGAGACCGCCTCCCTATCCTGACCCCTCCAGGGAGGAGGAGGAGGAAGCCAGTATAGATTTACAACAGTGGTTTGAGGGAGGTCACAATTCAGAGGCAGATGATGGGAATTTGTCGACCCCTGAGCTAAAGACACAGAAGTCAGGAATGGAGCGAACTGGGTTGGTGTATGCAGGGAGGGGAGCGGTAAAGCAGCGTACACAAACACAAGCCCTGCACACTATTTGCTCTCGCATGTTCAGGGAGAGCAAGAGAGCATCACAGTCACCTGATCAGTTATTGTGGGCGTTTGAGGAAATTCAGAATGGCACATGATACAAAAAGAGAACCTTATCCCCTGTCATTCCTGGGGTTCCAAGTAGTTAACAATTTAGTGACCATTCATTCATTCATTTCAAAAAATTTATAAACCACTTGATTGTAAAAAATAATAATCAAAGTGGTTTACAAAATGTAAAACAGCAAAATCAAGAAGAATTTACAACCCTGCTTCAAAAGACACAAAAGTTAAAATACAGAAACAGATTAAAATAACCTCCTTTACACATTAAAAGACCAACCAAGAGGCTCTTTTAAGAATTTGTGTAAAAAGTAAAGGGACCCCTGACCATTAGGTCCAGTCGTGACCGACTCTGGGGTTGCAGTGCTCATCTCACTTTATTGGCCAAGGGAGCCGGCATACAGCTTCCGGGTCATGTGGCCAGCATGACTAAGCCGTTTCTGGCGAACCAGAGCAGCGCATGGAAACACCGTTTACCTTCCTGCTGGAGCGGTACCTATTTATCTACTTGCATTTTGATGTGCTTTCGAACTGCTAGGTGGGCAGGAGCTGGGACCGAGCAATGGGAGCTCACCCCATCGCAGGGATTCAAACTGCTGACCTTCTGATCGGCAAGTCCTAGGCTCTGTGTTGTGTTAAAAAAATCATCAGTCATGTTGCCCATCACCACCGCTGCTTGCCCAAGACTTCCCCAAGTCTGCAGAGTGCATTCTTTTGATCATTTTCAGAAAGTACACTTGCTGCACCAAAACTAGTTTCCTGTTCACATTCTCTGACACACGCAATTACTTTATCTGTCTCTTTCATGTCTTTCTTCTTTCCATTCAAGATGAAGAAGACTTTTCATGCCCTCGTAATTTTAATTGTCTTTGTTTGTTCTTCTTCTAATCTTAACATATCCTTTTCAAAGCAGCGCAACAAGAACTGCAGCTTTATTTGAGGTGTGGCGAATACAATTAACTTACACAGACTTTTTTGCCAGTACTGTCACTCTTGTATGTCAATTAAGTTTGCTACACGGCAATGCAAGTATTTTTGTTCTATTAAAAGTATTTCCTAGTCAAATAAAAATCCCAAAGTGGTGCCTTGTTTTTCAGTAGGTGATTAGTGTTTTCTCAGGGGAACCATCTACTGCATCTACTGCAACTCAATTTTTTTTCCTGTGTGGCAACAGCAAACGCAAAATACAACCCTATTTAGGTATGTGAGGAAAACCCTCTCCCTCACCAGCCATGATGCTTCAGGTCTGCTACTGACTTCCTATATAGCCATGGTAGTGGTTTAAAGTGCAATAGGGGTAAGAATAGGGAGTTGAATCACACTCCCACCAACCTGTAACTTCCCAACAACCTTTTTTTTAGTTCATTCATTCATTCATTCATTCTCTCTCTCTCTCTCCCCACACACCCGCTCCTGATGGGACTCAATGACCTGCAATAATTCTTGCCAAGAGAACAACCGAGTTTTAAAACAGTTAATTTGGGGCAGAAAACCAGAGATGGAGGTGAGTCCTCCTTCTCAGCTGTGCAAACTGGCCTTGAAGCTCCTCCACCCTCAACTTTATAGGGAATTGACAGCAGGCCCATAACCGGAGCTATGAGGAAGGGGCCATTGTAAGTCAATACGGAACTACAAAAACCTAGTGTAATGCAACAAGTGTCTGATATCATGAGTACAATTGGTGCTATTCATTTATTAATTTAAATTTAATTGGATTTTAAGTGCTGGTTACCCAAGTGCTCATCTAGGTCACAGGCTTAATTGGCTTCTGATGGGTCCCATTCCAAATAGATAGGTTGTATCTGTACAGTGTGGCATTATCTGACTGAACGAAGTCTAACTTCACAAACACAACACCACAACCTCATTAGCGGTAGTAATAATGTTTCTTCCAAATAACTGGGGAATGTTAATAACGTAGATGGGGAAATGAGTCATTCTGAATTCCTTCTCAAAAGTAGCATCTGAGAAGACTACTGTAATGGGATGGTAGAGATAACATCATCCAGTTGTTCCTTATTCATTAAAATGCAGTTCTGTTCTCCTTGGGAACTGGATCACAGAGTTTCCTAGTGATTTTTAAAAAAAAATTAATTAAAAAAGTTAATAGACGTACTGTGCTCTTTTGAAGTGACAAGTCAAAGAGTTTAAACATAAAGCAGTTTAAATATGAAAGCTTGCTTTTGAGGTTTGTGAAGCTAAGAGATATATAAATCTGTCTTGGCATAGTATCAGCAAACCAGGGAGAAAATATTTTCTTATAACCTTACTATGAGCTCTCTGTTGCTTCAATGGTTATGTCTATCTTTTGATATCATAAGGTGGTGCATAGGTTAGGATTCAAAACTGTGTTGGGAAAACTGGAGGAGAAGGAAGAGATAGCCTTTAATATTAACCTATGATTGAATTACTAAAATGAGGTTTGTCAGAGCTCCACCTGTTTGTAAGTTCAGGGTCAGAGCAGGGAGGTGTCTCCCCAAGCTGGATGAATGAGCAGTAAAGTACTTTGAGGATTCACACACACACACACACACACACACACACAATCAGGAGGCATATAAATTTGATGAAATAACTAAACAATAAAAAAACCGGCAAATGCAATTCAATGTAAGCAAGTGCAAAACATTCTAATTTCACATATCTTCTCATGGGGTCTGAACAGGGGCTGGCTGACCAGGAAGAAGACCTTGGGATCAGAGGGATAGCTTGATAACTTGATAGCCACCCAAAACTGTCAGATGGGCAGGGTACAAATAATAACTGATGGTGAAGATGTTGACCCAATGTGCTTTAGCTGTGAAATATGTGAATGCTGTGCCTAGGGATCATGAGGGGAAAGACGGAAAATAAAAACTGCCAATATAGTAAAGCTGTTATATATCTGTGGTGCAGCTCATAGGACTTTGGGAAACTGATCTTTCGGTGGAAGGCGAAAATGTTTAAAGTGGCTCATGGAGCTGAAGAAATGGAATTACACCCACTCCCTGCTAATATCAAAGATTTGGGACCACCCCCAAAAAAATTGAATAAGCAAACAGTCATGGTGGGCATGCTGGCCCCATGTTAGACCCAAATTGGGCCTCTGAAGCCTTGTCTGAATTGGCCCATAATGACTACAAGCTACAACTGCTCAAATTTTCTCTTGTACACAACTATTAAAAGTGCGGGTGTCCTGTTCTCTTTGTCACCTGGTCACCCTTCAAATCCTGGTAACGTCCAACAAGAAGAAGCACCCTTCTTTAACATTTGCATTTTATTTATATTATTTACTCTGCTCTATATTATTCCACTAGGGAAATAGGTGGTGCTGTGGGTTAAACCACAGAGCCTAGGACTTGCCGATCAGAAGGTCGGTCGTTCGAATCCCCACAATGGGGTGAGCTCCCGTTGCTCGGTCCCTGCTCCTGCCCACCTGGCAGTTCGAAAGCACGTCAAAGTGCAAGTAGATAAGTAGGTACCACTCCGGCAGGAAGGTAAACGGCGTTTCCGTGCACTGCTCTGGTTCCCCAGAAGCGGCTTAGTCATGCTGGCCACATGACCCGGAAGCTGTACGCCGGCTCCCTTGGTCAGTAAAGTGAGTTGAGCGCCACAACCCCAGAGTCAGCCACAACTGGACCTAATGGTCAGGGGTCCCTTTACCTTTACCTATATTATTCCACTAACTCAACTCTGTACACAGGGCACAAATGACATTGGTCGACAAAAGAGATCGACATACGTGCACACAACTGGGCAGCTCCTTCTTGCAGGACATTACCAGGATTTTATTGGGGAAATCAACCATGTGAGTTGTACCTGTGCATGAAAGACTGTATGCATGTAGGCACCATGCAGTCGGCTATCTTGTGGGAGTGGCGAATCATGGCCAGAACACCAACACACAGAGAGACTGCTGGCTCAAGTCTCTATAAAGTATTGACCAAACCTGTCTAAGACTACTGAAATCAAGTGATGAGCTGCCATACTAGGGTGTGCAACTTAAATTTTGGGGTGAGTTTAAGGGCTGAAACTTAAATTTTGCTAATTTCTTCAGTGACAGGCCTTAAAGATATGTTTTTGCGATGGTGCTGAATTTCATGATTGGGCAAGTTTAGTTTTATGATGAAGAAGCCCACAAACTGCTTTCGGAAAACCAAAGGATTTTGATTTTACCTTCTGAAAATGTCAGGTAATGCTTAATAATAATAATAATAATAAGGTACAACTGCATTTGTAATTTTTTTCTGTGCAATTTTACACACATTTATACTAAACAAGCAAAACTAAGTTATATTAATATAACCAAAATCTCTTTTGAATTCCAAAGTCGTTCCAACTTTTTAGCACCCCTCATATTTTGGGAAGTTGAAAATTGAAAAATCCAGCACGCCCTACTGCCATTTGCAAACCAGCCCTTAGAGAAACAGGACTTGGGAGTTTCATCTAATGCAAGATCTGAGAGAGATGAAGGCTATATGCATGCTTAAATGGGAGTGAGCCCAACTGGAGACAGGTACAATAATAATTCCCAGTACACATGCACAGGATTGAGCTTATGAGGTCTAGTTTCACAACATTCTCTCTACTCCTTGAGAGAAGGATCTCGGGTGATAAGGAAATAATTATCCAGGTCAAGAAGATTTATAGCAAGAGTACCTGTGACATTAAACATATTTGTGCTGCCTTTAAAAATGCAAACAAAATCAGCGTCGGGAGGAGGAATATAATTATTGGAGCACCGAAGGCACGGTGGTGGTGATTTAAACCTTTCATCCCCCTGCTGCAGCCCTGAGGGATATATCTGTTCTGTGGAGCTGGTATTTTCTTTTTGGGAAATCCACTGGATTTCTCCAGAAGAAAATGCCACTTTCAGAGAAGGTTTTTTCCTCCCTCAGGACTGCAGCAGTGAAAGAAATGCTTTTTATGCTCCAATAAGTATCAGCTTCCAACCTCCCAGCTATGTTTCCGTTTCTTAAAAGCAGCAACCCTGTCCATCAAAGGCAGAGACACATTTGATAGCATGTCTCGTTTGGTCCTCACATATGCAACATGCGCCACTTGAGTAGGAATTAGAGGAGACAGCCATTGTTAACCTCAGATAATTCAAATGATTAGGAAATGAGAAAGTTTTTTGTTTGTCACTGACTCCTTCCCTTGACTCAGCTCCACCTAAGGAGCACGTTTTCCAGATTTTCCAGATGTTACCGGCAGCTGATTGGTACACATAGCTAATCATCCTTCCGGCAGGAATCCTGACATACCTTTGTCATCGTAGGGAAAGCATCATCCACTCTCTATGTTTAGGTGCTCAGTGGGAAAGTCTGGCACTTAGATATATGGCCTGCCGCTCCCACAGAAGGCATTCAAATTTAGGTGGGTCGCATTTAGGTCATATGTCATTATTGCCCACAGTGCCAGATTTACGTATAAGCTAAACAAGCTATAGCTTAGGGCCCCACTCTCTTGGGGGGGCCCCAAAAAAATTAAAGGGAAAAAAACTGGATGTACATTTCCAGAATATAAGATTAAAAAACCCAAATAAAATAAAACCTACATACAGCAACAGTATTTTGTGCTGCATAGGCTCCTATAATGTAAGCAATGGGCCCTGCCTGCTAGCCTGCTCCCTAAAATATCACTGGTTTGCTCATTTCTATATACAGTAATACCTCGGGTTGAAGTAGTTTCGGGATAAGTAATTTTGGGTTGCGCGCTGTGGCGACCCAGAAGTAATGGAACGTGTTACTTCCGGGTTTTGCAGCTCGCGCATGCACAGTGTCGAAATGATGTTACGCGCATGCACAGAACTGGCGAATCATGACCCACAGATGCACGGACGCAGGTCGTGTTTGCTTCTGGATGTGAACGGGGCTCCGGAATGGATCCCGTTCACATCCAGAGCTACCACTGTATAGGGTGCCTACATTCTGCATGTGGAGATGGCTCTAAATACCTATTAGGTCCAGAAATTGCCACATAGCATATATTCAACACAAAAAGCAGCGGCAATTTGTTGTTGATAAAGGACAGCTGGACATATAAAGGGCCCCATTACCTTCAGTAGCTCAGGGCCTCATCAAACCTAAATCCAGCCCTGATTGCTCAGGATCACTTATCGCCCCCAGACTATTTACTGTCACAGATTATTGCTATATAACGGTGCCATGGACCTCTGTTATGCACACCAAAGGTACAAATCTCTTCAATTATTATTATTTTTAAAGTTTGGGGGTGTCTACTTAGTCATAGAATTGTAGAGTTGGAAGGAACCGCAAGGCTCATCTAGTCCAACCCCCCTGCAAAATGTGGATAATGTTGATACATACACCGATATAACCACAACACATGTCCTTAAAATACACTGCCTTTTTACAATCTTGAATACAGCGGTGCCTCGCAAGACGAAATTAATTCGTTCCGCGAGTTTTTTAGTCTAGCGAATTTTTCGTCTTGCGAAGCACGGTGTCGGAAAAGTTTTGGAAAAGCTTCAAAAATCACCAAAAAGCTCAAAAAAGGCTACCACACCGCGTTCTATGAGTTGCTCCTCGAAGTCAAGTCGCAACTGTATTAACGGTGTTAAGAAAAAGGAAACAAACTTGCAAAAAACGCAAGACGTTCTCGTCTTGCGAAGCAAGCCCATAGGGAAATTCGTCTTGCGAAGCAGCTCAAAAACCGCAAAACCCTTTCGTCTAGCGAGTTTTTCGCCTTGCGAGTTTTTCGCCTTGCGGGGCACCACTGTATATCCAATAGCAGGTTTCTTCCATCTTCGTTCCCTGTCTGCCGCCACAAGCCTACCCAAATTGTGCTTCCGGTCCTATTGTTTTCACCTCAGCCATTGACTCACTAAACAGCCTGAGGAGCCAAGCTTCTCTTCTCTCACTCTCAATCTTTCCCCACAATCTGCACTATGGAATTAATAATCCTGGCCTACCTTATGGGCTGTTGTAGTAGGGGTAGAAAAAACGTTTGAATGCTTCCACCAAGTGTGGGTTTGTGAAGGAATCCCTGCATATACAAAACTAGTCTCTGAGGAAAAGGCTAGGGCAGAACTCCTGTGTTGCATTTGCTTGGTCTGTACAACAACCAAATACTCACTTTCCTTTCCTTCTTTTAACATCATTTGTTTGATATATTTAGGTTCTCAGTAAGTGAACACGTGATTGTTTAAAGAAGAACAGGAAACTGAATATTTGCTTGTTGTACTAACCAAACAAGTATATAGGCGTCTAAACAAAGACATCTGCACTCTCAAAGCCAGAGTCATAAATCTGTAACCAATTAAACATTATCGCCATCATCATCTTCAGTAAGGCAGCAAATGAATACATGAAGGAAGGATTCACACGGATTAAAAACCAATTTCCAGGGGATAATCCAATTGCAACAGAACTGCCAGCAGCTCTTTAACGTTCAAAATGCACACTCACTTTTGAGTACAATAAACGAGAATTCACTTATGGGATATCCAAATGCCTTTCTACTCTTTCCTTTAGACTGTTTTGGATACATTACTTTCCCCCAGTACTGGAACACTAATAAATTGCACAGGGAAAAAGCAACACTGTTCTCACATAGTAAATTTACTGATGCCTACTTAGAGTGTATGGAACACAGGGCTGAGCCGAAAGCTACACATATCTTTCATGAACAACTTCAGCAGTTTAAAAATGTTTGCCTACGCTTGTTAGTTGAAGTCAGCTGTTACTTGCCAATGCCCACAGAGTAAGCTGTCCTGGCATGCTTAGCCTAGTCATTTCCCCTCACTTTAGGAGGAAACAAGCCTATTGTTCTCCCTTCAATCTACCTGTGAATTTAGTGATGTGAAGACTTCCAACCACATCTGGAGACCCCCAGGTTCCCCATGCCTTCCACAAATAGTCCAAATGCATCAGTAATCCTTTCCGTCATATGAATGCTACAGACCAAGGGCAGAGATACAAGTCGAGCTTTGACCCCTGTTCAGATAGCGACTTGAACACATTCAGCAGACCTTATATGTGAGATGGGCCGTTCTTGCTGGGATTTGACACAATGTGAGAAGCAGGTGTTGGGGAAAACAACCACCCATCATTCTTATTTCCTATAATGGGTACTGCTGAGCAATGAAGGCAGGAGGAAAAATAGGACAGGGCAGTGGTTTTCAACCCGTGTGGCATGGCACCCCGGGGGCCTTGAATGGTGGCCAGGGGTGCCGTGGGCAACACTGGCCTGTGTCCCACTTTCATTCCCTTTCTCTGATGCCTTTTTGTGTGAAATATACTCAGAGTCGAGAGGGGATTTCATGCTCTTTATGCAGCTCATAGTTGTGAGGAGGAATGGAAGTTCCCCCAGAAAGTCTGCTTTATATGCATTATTTACACAATGAGCCCCACGTGATTGGCTAATTCCGGGATTCTCCTGTAGGCCAATCAGGTTGCGGATTCACTTCCACCTGGAGCTGGATTGGGTGGCTCCTGTGGACCAATCAGACTGCTGCATTCTGGGTCCTATTGTTCTAGGATCAATCAGACTGCTGCATTCTGAATCCTATTGTTCTAGGACCAATCAGACTGCTGCATTTTGGATCCTATTCAACTCGGTACATAACATTCTGTCTCTACCTCCCAAAGGCTTGCACAGCTATTTGTTGCAGCAGCCATGGCTACAAGCTCCGCAGGTGAATGGTGCCTCGGGGTGGTCAGGGGGCACTGGTTGCCAGGAGTTGAGGCGGCCTCAGAGTAAGCAGGCAAGTGGGCGAGGAAGCCCAGCCAGCCAGTCCGCCAGCCCTTGCTGTTGGGAATGGACAGATAAGTGGTGGCCTTTCTTGTGCTTGCTGTGTGCAAGGCCTGCCTGGGAGCTGAGTGCCCAGTGCTGAAGGGGAGCCTTTCCACCTGGCAGGGCTGGCAGCACCCGCTGCTGCCTCCTAAGGAAAGGTGCTGGCCTCATGTTCACCTTTGGCCAGTCTCTGTTGGGCCACTAAGGCTGGGGGCATCCTCTTCCCAGGCCCCTGGTGGGCAGTGTCAGGAGGCACCTCTCTTGGGGGCTGGAGGGCAGCTCAGAGATCAGGGGCAGCAGCTGCCCAGAGGACTCCCAAGGAGAGGAGAGAAGGCTGAGGGAACACTCCACAAGGGAGCGTGTTCGAAAAAGGGTGAGAGCTCTGCAGGCATAGGGTGACATAACTGGGCTCTCGAGACCCACGGGGGTGCTGCAGAAAGAATGTAGCTGGCCAAGGGAGCCGTGGACTCAAAAAGATTGGAATCCTCTGGAATAGGGAGATCATATACCACCAACTGCCCTGTGACAAAGATCCGGGAGACCAAGGTGGCAAGCAGGAAGGGAAAATGTCCTCAGAGCCTGTTCCCACCCTCCACAGGGACATCTCCCAGCAACTGCCCAGTGGGAAAGATCCCAAGGGCTTCCCAATTTCTTGATATTGCTTATTGCATATTCTTTTAGGTGTCGCTTCACGTTGCTTATAAGCCGCCTTGGAAGGATTTGCATCTCCAACAGTGAAAATAAACAACTGCGATGAACAAATAAATTGCACATACCAGTTTCTCAATCCAATTTCCTGCCTCTCTAAATCGATCCGAGGACTGTCGAGACAAAGCAGGATTGTACTGGACGCCCATAATTTTGAAGTTGCTGCTGAAGTAGGTTAATCTCTGATCTGCAAAAGAAAAAGTGGGGGAATGGTAAGGCCTTTGCTGTGTTAGAAAGTCCACATCCCTCCAGAACCACCAATAAATACATACCACTAAATATCCCAGAATGAGCATGCGGGGAAGGGGAAAACAATTCTCTCTCCCTCTTGCCACACTTGGCCTACCTTAAGCCATTCTCTTCCCCTGCTCAGGCTCACCAGACTTCTGGAATTGGGCCTGGGAAGGTGTAAGTAACCTCAGCTGTTTGAAAACGGCTTAGAACTTTGAAGGAAGGGCCATAGCTCATGGCAGACGATGAAATTTGCATGGGAAAGATTGCAGATCTGATTCCCAGCATTTCCAGGTTGGGCCAGGAGATATTCCTGAAACCCCAGACAGCTGCTGCTGCTGAGGTGGACTTGGTGTAAGGCCATTTCCTATGCTCCTATAAAGCAGTGCTTCCCAATTAGCTAATTACTGAGGGCCCCCCTATTTTTCAAAAGCCAAGCCACGGACCCCTTACTTTTGATAACTCTACGGTAGTTACCCCTGCAAAGCACTTTTTGGAAGAAAATGTCGGGTATCCCCTAATAAGCAAAGGATTGTAGGTGTACTAAACAACAGAGTAGGGCTGAGCGCTATCTGGTTTGCAACATCGTGATATATCAGCAGCTAAACAGATTCCGATATATCACGATGTCTGAAACAGGAGATCAGGCGTGGAGATGAGGGAAGGAGCGGCTGTGGAGATGGAATGGGTGGGGGGAGGAGAGGAAGCAGAGTCACCTTGACCTCATGGTTTGAGTGTGAGGGGATGGGGGGTGCTTCAAGCCTTCATCAGTGGGGCAGCCAGCGAAGATGCAAATCCACTGTGGCTGCTGCTGCTTTCCTGCTGACTGAGAAAACCTTCTCTGCCTCAGTGCCAGGGGATGGTAGTGCCACTGTGCCTTGTGAGGGCAATTGGCTGCCCTGCTCTCTGTCAGCATGAGGGAAGGCAGCCCAGATCAGCAGTGCTATCAGCTGAGATCATTGCCAGATTTACATATAAGTTAAAGAAGCTATAGCTTAGGCCCCCACACTCTTGGGGGCCTAAAAAAAAATTAAAGGGAAAAATAAACTGGATGTATATTTCCAGAGGGATGTGGGTGGCGCTGTGGGCTAAACCACACAGCCTAGGACTGGCCGATCAGAAGGTCGGCAGTTCAAATCCCCGCGACGGGCTGAGCTCCTGTTGCGCGGTCCCTGCTCCTGCCAACCTAGCAGTTCCAAAGCACACCCAAAAGTGCAAGTAGATAAATAGGTACTGTTCCGGCAGGAAGGTAAACGGTGTTTCCGTGTGCTGCTCTGGTTTGCCAGAAGCGGCTTAGTCATGCTGGCCACATGCTCCCTCGGCTAATAAAGCGCGATGAGCGTCGCAACCCCAGAGTCGGCCACGACTGGACCTAATGGTCAGGGGTCCCTTTACCTTTATGGGGAGGGAACCATGAAAAAAAAAATCATTCAATTCCACTAGGATCTGTTTTACTGCATCCAATGTGTCTGAACACACATAGATGTCTTTTCTTGCTTTCTCTTGACTCCACCCCCAGTCACTCTGCCTGCCCCCTCTACTGCTCTCCCACATCTGTCCCATTTCCCTTCTTTTCTCTCAGTTGCTCCACTTTCTGTTCAGCCGCTCAAGGGCTGGTCTGAACCTTAAAAATCACAGAGAGTTAGAAGAGGAAGTCAGAAACAGCACCACTCTTCAAGCTTCCTCCTTCAGGTCCATGAATTTTCTGAAAGTGGGGAAAGGTCCAATACTTCCATTCAGAAAGCAGCACTGCAAATTGAACACGATATTTACCATATTTTCTGTCTTGCGGAAAGTGTATGAAGTATACGAAGAGACCGATGGCGATGGCTGCTGCAATCGAAGCGCCCAAAATGATGAGAAGGATCTTCCATGGTTCAAAGTCTCTGTGTCTTCTGGCTGACTGCTGTGCTCTGAAAAAGTCAGCAAAATCATTCTATTTAATAAACAGAACCATTGCCCCAATCTTTTCTTCCTTCTTTGGTAGGCATCTGAAATTAAATTAAGCCTGTCTCATTTAAAGCATATGGCACACAGGCACACTGCAAAGAATCATGGGAACTGTAGTTTATTAAGAGTGCTGGCAACTGTAGCTCTGTGAGGAGTGAACTACAGCCCTCTGAAGCTTTTTGGAGAAGTCACATGCTTTAAATGGGCACTGACTGCTTTAGATGCATGGTGTGAATGTGAACTGAGAGTCCCATGGACTGCAAGAAGATCAAACCTCTCCATTCTGGAGGAAATCAGCTCTGAGTGCTCACTGGAAGGACAGATCCTGAAGCTGAGGCTCCAATACTTTGGCCACCTCATGAGAAGAGAAGACTCCCTGGAAAAGACCCTGATGTTGGGAAAGATGGAGGGCACAAGGAGAAGGTGACGACAGAGGATGAGATGGTGGGACAGTGGTCTCGAAGCTACCAACATGTGTTTGACAAAACTGCGGGAGGCAGTGGAAGACAGGAGTGCCTGACGTGCTCTGGTTCATGGCGTCACGAAGAGTCGGACACGACTAAGTAACTAAACAACAACAATGTGAATGTGACCGAGTCTCGAGTTTTGGAGGAAACATTACTTCCTTTAACCATGAAACTGACCTCAATAAGAGTTTGAACTGTTACCTGTGTCATGTAATAATTTAAACCATGGATGTGAAGTAGAGAGAACCTAACAAGCACTCTGGGAATGAGGGCTACAACTGAATACCCGTGCTTACAAAGGATCAGTCTTACAATAACCACAAATACAATTACAGATAGGTAGCCGTGTTGGTCTGCCATAGTCAAAATAAGAAAATTCCTTCCAGTAGCACCTTAAAGACCAACTAAGTTAGTTCTTGGTATGAGCTTTCATGTGCATGCACACTTCTTCAGATACACTGAAACACAAGTTGCCAGACCCTTCTATATAGTGAGAAGGTGGGGAGGGGTATTACTCAGAAGGGTGGTGGGAATGGGAGATTGGCAGATAGCTGAGATGAGCCTGTTGACGACTCTTAACGACTGTAATAGGTCTTACAGGAAAAGGCAAGGGGTGAGAAGGTGAGAAATGGCTTAGTCATGTATAATGAGATAAGAATCCAATGTCTTTGTTCAGACCAGGTCTCTCCATGGTTTTAAGTTTGAATTGCAACTCATTACCAAACTTAAAACCATGGAGAGACCTGAGTAATACCCCTCCCCACCTTCTCACTATATAGAAGGATCTGGCAACTTCTGTTTCAGTGTATCTGAAGAAGTGTGCATGCACACAAATACAATATAATTGATTTACTTAATTAAAACATGCAACATCCAGTCCAAATAAAGCTCATGAAATTTGTGAACAAAAACTTTTGGTATGTTAGCCGTCTTCCAAGCAATGAACGCACACTTGGAATCTCAAATTGAACTTTTAAGAAATCAACACAGTTGTTGTGAATTGTATTTTCTGTCCCAGACTTTTCCCAAGGAGGTCAGGGATGAGTCCATAGTTCTTCTCTCCTTGTTTATACACACAACCCTGCAGTGTAGGTTAGGTTGTAAGAAGTCACCAGATGATCCAAAGTCACCCAGTGAACTAATCTCTCCAGTTCTAGTTCAACTATACAGTATACTACTCCAATGCACTCTATGTGGGGCTACCTTTGAAGGTGACCCGGAAACTACAACTAATCCAGAATGCAGCAGCTAGACTTGTGACTGGGAGCGGCCACCAGGACCATATAATTCCAGTCCTGAAAGACCTACACTGGCTCCCAGTATGTTTCTGAGCACAATTCAAAGTGTTGATGCTGACCTTTAAAGCCCTAAACATTCACGGTCCAGTATACTTGAAGGAGCGTCTCCCCCCCATTGTTCTGCCCAGACACTGAAGTCCAGCACCGAGGGCCTTCTGGCGGTTCCCTCATTGCGAGAAGTGAGGCTACAGGGAACCAGACAGAGGGCCTTCTTGGCAGTGGTGCCCACCCTGTGGAACGCCCTCCCTTCAGATGTGAAGGAAATAAGCAACTATCTGACCTTTAGAAGACATCTGAAAGCAGCCCTGTTTAGGGAAGTTTTTAATGTATTATTATTATTATTAATTATTATTATTATTTTGCACTGTCTCTTGGTCCGATGAAAAACTGCCGCTACGGCAATAGAACACATGGCAAGCAGTCCTAGGTTTGATTGCAAAATGAGAACCAAGTGACCTTGGGCAGTTACTGTCTCTCAGCCTCACAGAATCATGTGGGCAGAAGGGGTGAAAAAGAAAATGGAGAAGCACCCTGAGCTCCTTGAAGGAAAGAGCAGGATAAAGATGTACAGAATCGTATTTGTTAACAGTGAACTCATTCTCCAAGTGTGACTCCTCATGTGGCCGAAACAGCGCCATCCAGAGACACAAGACAGAGGTATCTGTAGGCTTCAGAAGAAGCCTTTGCAGAAGAAGGTTTGCAGAAGTCCAATAAAATAATATAAAACCTCATTCTCTAATGGAGGGAGACACCCAAGAGGTGTGTGCCAAAATCAGCCCTATGAGGACTGTGCATGCTCAGTAGTCATGGAATGCTGACTGATAGGGGAGGGGCACTGGCCCTACTATTAGGCAAGTGGAGGTGGTCAAAATAGTGAAACTATAGTGGAATATAGCACAAGTTTAGCACTCATTATGATATTATTTGCAAACGGGGTTGTTTTTACGGAAGCCGAAAACATGGAAATGAGCGCCAAACTGGTGGCTCAAAATCTTTGCAGATATTTTGGCTAGAAGACTGAAAAAAGTCTTGGCAGAGGTGATACATAAGGACCAGGCTGGCTTTTCTCCCTGGAAGACATCTATCGGACAATACGAGGAATATAATTTACATCTTAGAAAAGCTGCAGGTGAACATTAACACAAAAGCAGTCTTGATTTTTATAGATGCGGAGAAAGCCTTTGACAATATTTCCTGGAGTTTTATGAAAAAGAATCTGCAGGGGATGGGGATTGGACAAAACTTTGAAAATGGTATAGGTGCGATATATTCGGAACAAAAAGCTAAATTGATAGTAAGCAATATGGTTACAGAAGAGTTTAAAATAGAGAAAGGAACACGACAAGGTTGCCCAATTTCCCCATTACTTTTTATTTCGGTCCTGGAGGTTTTGCTAAATATGATCAGAAGGGACCATTTGATACAAGGTATTCAGGTCGGAGTTAAACAATACAAACTTAAAGCTTTTGCAGATGATCTCGTTATGACATTACAGGAGCCGATATTAAGCACTAAGAGGGCCCTAGAAGTAATCCAGGATTTTGGTCAAGTGGCAGGCGTTAAATTGAATAAATTAAAAACTAAAGTTTTGGAGAAAAATTTGACGCCGATAGAGAAAGAGAGGTTTCAGAAAGAGACAGATTTAACATTAGTAAAGAAGGTAAAATACTTGGGGGTGAATATGACATCCAAGAATGTGAACTTATTTAAAGATAATTATGAGAAATGCTGGTCAGAGGTGAAAAAAGATCTAGAAATCTGGACGAATCTGAAGCTTTCCTTGCTGGGTCGAATTGCTATCATTAAGATGAATGTATTGCCGAGAATGTTATTTTTATTCCAATCATTGCAAATCATTGATAAGATGGACTGCTTCAAGAAGTGGCAAAGAGATATATCTAGATTTGTCTGGCAGGGCAAAAAGCCCAGAATAAAATTTAAGATTCTTACGGATGCTAAAGACAGAGGGGGGTTTGCCCTGCCAGACTTAAAACTTTATTATGAGTCAGCAGCTTTTTGCTGGCTGAAGGAATGGCTACTTCTTGAGAATACAGATGTTTTGGATCTTGAAGGGTATGACAACATATTTGGGTGGCATGCATATTTATGGTATGGCAAGGTAAAAGCACATAAGGCATTTAAAAACCATATTGTCAGGAAAGCACTGTTTAATGTCTGGACAAGGTACAAAGACTTTCTGGAGAGTAAAACCCCAAGGTGGCTATCACCTATGGAAGCGAAAGCTTTGAAAAAACTCAGCATAGAGGCTAAATGGCCAAAATATTGGGAAATTTTAGAATAGGAAGGTGACAAATTGAAATTGCAGAGTTATGACAAACTTAAAGAGAAGGTGCGAGATTGGTTACATTATTTTCAAATAAGAGAGGTTTATAACTTGGACAAAAAAATTGGTTTCCAGGTGGAAAAATCAAAGTTAGAAACAGAATTGTTAGAACCCAATGCTAAGATACTTTCAAGAATGTATAATCTGCTGTTGAAATGGAATACTGAGGAAGAAATGGTAAAATCTGCAATGATAAAATGGGCACAAGATATAGGACATAATATTATGTTTGCTGACTGGGAGAAGTTGTGGACCACTGGGATTAAATTTACGACATGTAATGCCCTAAGAGAGAATATTATGAAAATGATGTACAGGTGGTACATGACCCCAGTCAAGCTTGCAAAAATATATCATTTGCCCAATAACAAATGTTGGAAATGTAAAGAAACTGAAGGTACATTCTTTCACCTTTGGTGGACGTGCCCAAAGATTAAGGCTTTCTGGGAAATGATATATAATGAACTGAAAAAGGTATTTAAATATACTTTCCTGAAGAAACCAGAGGCCTTCCTCCTGGGCATAGTTGGCCAATCGGTGTCAAAGAAGGATAGAACTTTTTTTATGTATGCTACATCAGCAGCAAGAATTCTCATTGCAAAGCATTGGAAGACACAAGATTTACCCACCTTGGAAGAATGGCAGATGCAACTAATAGACTATATGGAGATGGCGGAAATGACTGGCAGAATCCGAGACCAGGGAGAAGAGTCGGTGGAAGAAGATTGGAGGAAATTTAAAATTTATTTGCAGAAATATTGTAAAATTTTTGAATGTTGAGGTCTTTGAAATGAATTGCAGTGGTTCTAGCAACAAGGTAAAATGTAAGATTGGATTAATAATAGACAGATTAATAGGACATGAATTTGCTGAACTAACTTCTAAAAGGGATACAAAAGTGGGAGACGTGAGGAAGTCAGGAAAATAAGTTAACTAAAGAGGAGAAATCAAGAAAGAGGGAATTTTTGTCTTTTTTTATACGTGTTTTTCCTATTTCTTTTTGTGTGTTTAATGTCTGTATTTTTGTATTTTATAACTTTGTATCTTTTATGCTTTTTTGCTTTTTCTATCTCTTTAAACCTTTTATTGTCAAAACTTAAAATATTATAAAAAAATAAAAGTTACAAAAAAAGAAAAAGTTAAACAAAGCAAAGAAGCAAAAAGAAACAACAAACAGAAAACAACACAATACAATGCAAGACATATAAAACAAAACAAAGACCATTTTAAACAATTTCAATGTCATATCTTTCATTCGCTTATTTCCACGACTTCCTCACACCTACCTTTTTGTATTCCACATCAATTAATTATTTCAACAATTCCTTTCCATCTTCCTCTGTTTTCTATCCTATAATTATCTTAACACATTCTAACCTTATTTTATTCCCTTTAATTCTCATTTAATCTATTTATACTTAATTCCTTATAACATTTCTGCTAAAGCCATATAACTTCATTCCCACTTTGTTCTAACATTCATTAATTTTGCAATATTTCTATAAATAGTCTTTAAACTTCCAATCTTCTTCCACCAGCTCTTCTCCCTGGTCTCGGATTCTGCCGATTCTCTCAGCCAGCAAAAAGCAGATGATTCACAACAAAATTTAGAGGTCTGGCAGGGCAAGTCCACCTCCTTCTTTAGCATCCGTTAATATCTTAAATTTTACTCGAGGCTTCCTGCCCTGCCATACAGATCTAGAGACATCCCTCTGCCACCTCATGAAACGATCCCTCCCATCCAAACCTTGCAATGTTTGAAACAAAAGCAACATCCCCGACCTCACCGCAACCCTCGTCCCCACCACAGCAACTCGGCCCAACAATAGCAACTTCCAATTTAGCCCTATTTCCAAATCCCCCTTGTCTTCAAGCCAACGTCCTTCACAGTTGCCCTTGAATAAATTCACATTTCTGGCGGTCATACTAACCCCCCAATACCTCTCTTTCTCAACCAATGTAAGTTCTATCCCCTCCTGAAACTCTATCAAGGTTTCCTTTTCCTCGGGTAGGGCTCTGATCCTCAATTTCATCTGTTTCTCTTTAAGTTTAGTCATATCAGGTGTCAACTCATAATCATCAAATCGTCCTTGTATGGATGGGACTCTCTCTCTCTCCAGTTGAATTACTTTAACTTCAGCAGCGAGGGTTTTCTCCTTAACTTCATCCGCAGTTTGCCGTATCAGGATAGAGTCCTGTATCAATTTCTGGGTGGTTTCTGTATTGATATTCACCTTTTGTCCCAGGTTATTTAAACTTTCTACCATTAAATCATTTTTAATATTTGCAGCATCCACTTTCATATTTATCACATCCATTTATCACATCCATTTTCTTGCGAAGGTGTTCCAGCGAATCATTTATTTTCACTAGTATAATCATTAAGGCCTCTTCTGGCGGCATTCCGTCTTTTGCATCTGCCATAACACTCAATAGATTCAAGGTCAACTCACAGTCTCACAGTTTTTATCTTACAACTGGAAATTTCCCAGCCCAGATCTTATGTAGCCGCCAGTTTCAAGAACTTCCACTAGAGGGAAACAGTTTCTATTTGTATTGATAAGTAATATCCTCTTAAAGCACAGTTCAAACGACCCCAAACTAATTTCAATTTCCAGTTACTTTCACTGCTGGAAACAGTAAAAACAATGTATCTTCTCTTATGCTAGCTGTCAACATGATCCAAGCACTGTCAATAGACGTCTCACCAAAACGTCGGACCTTCTAGCAGCCCGTTCCCAGGGTCCGAGCGGCGGTGTTTTACCTCTCTTGGTCTCTTCCGCAGGCAAACTCAGTTAACAACTTCCCTCCCCCCCTTTAGGAGCAAGTTTCTTGCTCAATATCTTAAGGGAATTGCCGATAATACGATTGAAGCCAAACTGAGATATCTACTAATTGATGATGACCCCCTAAAATCACTCATGGTTGCCAGATTCCTGATCAGCTTCCTATCCCTAAAGAAGAGAAACGGTCTCCTGTGTGATTCGGACAACCCCTTTAAACCATGACCTGTGTTTTAGGTGATATCACCATTGTTTTAAACCACGATCTATGTTTTAGGCGATATCACCATTGATATCCCTGATTAATTTATGAGCAGAGGGTGATGTATAGGTTACAAAATTATTGTAATGTATGATGGTGGTTTCTGTTTGTATGATGGTGGTTTTTGTTTTTGTTTTGCTTCGGTTACTGTTTGTCTTTTGTAAGTTTTGGCAATTTTAAATTTGGAGGTTTAAGTATAATATGTCGGTATGGGAAACTGTCGTGTAACGGACCAATGGCCGTAATAAAGATCAATCCAATCCTCCCCCCCTTCTCCTGCCTCCAAGGGGGGGGGTATATTCTTTACTTATGGAAATTTAGTCTTTTACAAAAGGCTTTCCAAGACTTCAGCTTGCAGCCTCCATTGCTTCAGTCTATTTACAAAAGGGGAAGGCGGACTTCCTGTATTGAACCTTCCCCGTTTCGATGCCAAATTAGACGTGTGTTTTTTTAAAAAAAATAATCCAATTTTCCCAATTAAGCTGTACTCACAGGTAGTTACTTTGGAGTCAAATTGTCCAAAGGAAAACGTCAGTGCTCTCCGACAACGGCTATGCAGCTTTGAAGCACCGCGCCGCTCACCCCACGTCGCTCCGGATCCCCGAAACCGGGTTTCCCCGTGAGTGGGGGAGGCGCAAAGGGTGCCCGCCGAATCCCATGCTCACAGGCTTCTCCCGCCTGTGATTTTTAACGGGTCTCCGCCTTCGCCGTGGCGACCAGACCCAGATTTCCACGGAGCTGATTCCTCCCGATCAGAGGAATCCAGCCATTGCCAGAGGTGCCTCCCCGGAAGTCCCTTCTTTGAATTTTTTTGGGGGGCCCCAAGAGAGCAGGGCCCTAAGCTATAGCTTGTTTAGCTTATACATAAATCCAGCACTGGTCGGAATGACAGAATGTGGAAGGCAACGTTGGCAAAGAAGCTAAACCAGAGCTGCAGGTCGGCTCGAGGTGACATACTGCACAAGAGAATAAGTTTTCTGGTTTTCGTTTATTGCATGTACCAACACAGTCCTCAACCTATCAGATGTCTTTTTGGTTGGATTTACTCACCAGCTAAACTACGGCTAGCGCTGTCCTGCTATGAACTGCATTGCTTCTTGCTTGTTAATTCCTGTAAGCAAAACTGCAGACATGTCCTACTTACATGTAGCAACAGGGGTATGCTGCTCCCTTGGGCTACAGAAGTCTTATTACCATAGATATTGCTCCCCGCCCCCTGTGCTTCTTCTTCTTCTTCTTCTTTTTCTTTTTTTTTGCTTTTGCGCTGGCAGGTGGAGACAGAGAGAGTACTGTGCAAGGCCCAGAGGATAACTGAAATATTCTGGCATGTCCAAATGACAGCGCTTGGCACTAGAGTGCAGAATCATCCAGCAATTCAGCCTCTTGTCTGTGGACTTCCATCTCTCTAAGAACCGGGAGAGAACTGGAAAGCAAATAGAAGGTACTATTACATGCCACCCCAGTCTCTGAGTGGTGCAAGATTTCTAGGATTCCATGCATTTCCCCAGGTCCACGTTTCCTTTTGGAAAATGAGGCACAGCGGAGACTATGTTGTCTTTATGATATATGGCCTATTTACACATGCAGGGACGCTGGTGGCACTGTGGCCTAAACCACTGAGCCTCTTGGGTTTGCTGATCAGAAGGTCGGTGGTTTGAATCCCTGCAACGGGATGAGCTCCCGTTGCTCTGCCCCAGTCCCTGCTAACCAAGCAGTTTGAAAGCACACCAGTGCAAGTAGATAAATAGGTAGCACTGAAGCAGGAAGGTAAACAGTGTTTCCATGCGCTCTGGTTTCCGTCACGGTGTTCCGTTGCACCAGAAGTGGTTTAGTCCTGCTGGCCACATGACCCGGAAAGCTGTCTGTGGACAAACAAATGCTGGCTCCCTCGGCCTGAAAGAGAGATGAGCTCTGCAACCCCATAGTCGCCTTTGACTGGACTTTACCATCCAGGGGTTCTTTACCTTTACCATATACCCAACCTGAGCCTATGATGGAGGGCTTCCCAGCACCACACTCCAAAATACCCTTGCTTCACCCAGTGCTACGGCAGCCTTGGAGAACTCAGCCATTGCTCTCAAACATTGCTCTCCAGCCCATTGCTTTGCTATCTCTATTGCATAACTCCCAACTGCAATCATAAACTCTCATCTAAAACACCAGCCTTGCTTTTTAAAACAGTTGAGAGAGGGAGGGAAGGCCACTCATTTTCAAATGAGATTTGTCCTTGATCCTTACTTGTCCTAATCGCTCCTTATCTCCAGGCTATCGCCTCACTGGCTTAGTCCTGGCTTAATTAGCTTTTGACACTTGTTGGTTCCAGAGGATTAGGAGCATCTAATACACAGCTCAAATACACACATGGGTCAACTAGCCTATCTTAATTAGCTTTTGACATCCCAAGCCTTAATTAAATTCTAACATCCACTTGCCTGAGAAACTTAGCACCCAAGAACTCATAACAGTATATTAAATCTATGCTGGATGGTATTGGCTGTGACCAGAACGAACATGAGTTTTATCTTTTATTTCAGCAGGCTAGAAATTAGTCTCTGGTATGCAAAGTGACTAAGGGACGCGGGTGGCGCTGTGGGTTAAAGCCTAGGACTTGCCGATCAGAAGGTCGGTGGTTCGAATCCCCGCGACGGGGTGAGCTCCCGTTGCTCGGTCCCTGCTCCTGCCAACCTAGCAGTTTGAAAGCACATCAAAGTGCAGGTAGATAAATAGGTACCACTCCAGCGGGAAGGTAAACAGCGTTTCCGTGCGCTGCTCTGGTTCTCCAGAAGCGGCTTAGTCATGCTGGCCACATGACCCGGAAGCTGTACGCCGGCTCCCTCGGCCAGTAAAGCAAAATGAGCGCTGCAACCCCAGAGTCGTCCGCAACTGGACCTAATGGTCAGGGGTCCTTTTACCTTTACCTATGCAAAGTGACTGTAACTTTTAAAGGTATTTTCCTCCACCACCCAAAAGTCAAAGCAGAGCAATTTCCCCTGACCCAGGATCCAAATTTGACTGTAGGGGTGTTCAGAACAGCCAGCTTAACAGAATGCAACATTCCCACCACTGAATAACGTCAGAGGTAGTGGAAAGGTTTGAGCAGCGAGCTGCATTTCCCAGTGTCTCTCCATCAGTCAATGAAATCAGGAGATGGCAGCGGTTCTCTAAGCTTCTCTAAGCTTTCCTCCCTCAGATTTCAGAGTCCTTTCTTGGGTTCCATGATCACTGCAGATGGTGACAGCAGTCTTCTTAATACTTCTTCTTAACTGTATGTCAGTTCAAAAATTACTTTGGTAAAATACATATTTTGTTACAGACAAATGGCTTAGGTACCTATTAGGTCCATAAATTACCATATAGCATATATTCAACACAAAAAACAGCGACAATTTGTTGTTGCCAAAGGACAGCTGGACATATCAAGGGCCCCATTACCTTCAGGAGCTTAGGGCCTCATCAAACCAAAATCCGGCCCTGAACCATGACTGTTTAAAGTGGCATGATACTGCTTTAAATGCACAGTGCGGATGGATAAAGACGATTAGGCACATGGGGGCGCAATGCTCCTCTTGTGCTGGACTCTGCTTCGCCACTCTCCCAGAAGACCTGAAAATGGGTAATTCTAGACATAAAACAACAACAACTACTCCTGAGATTCACCAGAGAGCTGCTCCCTGCCTCCCACCCTGAATGACACATTTTGTGTGCAAAGCCCACCCAGGAACCAGAATGTTTGGTTTCAGGACTTGGCAACTCCCGTTTGCTTACATACTTGGAGACAACGAAACGTGTGCCACAATCCTACGATGTCTTGCTCAAGAGCAATCTTTGCAGCTTGCACCGCCTGCCAGCCTTCTGCTTGAAATCATTTTCAGTGCCTTTAAAAGCTTTGTGACAGGAGGACAGACAGCCGATTAAAGTCTTTCCTTATCACTGCATGCTCAGGCTGGAGAGAGAGCCTTCGCCTGTTGAACTACTGTCACTTACCTCTTAAAGGCACTGATCCCCAGACGAGGTTAAAAGTCGACCACCTCACCAGTGGTGTAGTGTGTGGTGTAGTGGTTAAGAGCGGTAGTCTTGTAATCTGGGGAACCGGGTTCGCGTCTCCGCTCCTCCACATGCAGCTGCTGGGTGACCTTGGGCCAGTCACACTTCTTTGAAGTCTCTCAGCCCCACTCACCTCACAGAGTGTTTGTTGTGGGGGAGGAAGAGAAAGGAGATTGTTAGCCGCTTTGAGACTCCTGAAGGGGAGTGAAAGGCGGGATATCAAATCCAAACTCTTCTTCTTCTTCTTCTTCTTCTTCTTCTTCTTCTTCTTCTTCTCACAGAAAGGACCATTAAATGACAGGAATGGCCTGGAGGATTTGTTTTCTGGGAACAGAAGCTGAACTTACTGGGGGGAAAAGAAGAGGGTTTTAATTTGGAAGAGAGCATTTGTGCATGGAAACATCCAAAGGGCACCATTGCAGCCTGGCAATGAAAACGGTGGCATTCGCCTAGTGTCTGGGTGTAACTGGTAAAGCAGCACAACTTGTGCCAATTTTCCATTTAGTGGGTGGGTGGAAAAAAATATGACTGTAAATTGCAGCAGCAGCTCAAGGTTGTACAGCAGGAAAAGTAGCAAGCCGGAGGATGAGACAGAGAGCTGGGCCCCCAACCTGCCCTTTGGCTTGCTTCATGCAGTTCCAGGATGCTTGCTTAAAGTTGAAAGAGTTGGGAAGAAATGTTAAGCATGCTTGAACTTTTCGAAAAGAAGATTCTTGTTTCAGAGGAGAAGTGAGGCTATAGTGTCCATTATTTGTTGTTGTTTAGTCGTTTAGTCGTGTCTGACTCTTCGTGACCCCATGGACCAGAGCACGCCAGGCACTCCTGTCTTCCACTGCCTTCTGCAGTTTGATCAAACGCATGCTGGTAGCTTCGAGGACACTGTCCAACCATCTCGTCCTCTGTCGTCCCCTTCTCCTTGTGCCCTCCATCTTTCCCAACATCAGGGTCTTTTCCAGGGAGACTTCTCTTCTCATGAGGTGGCCAAAGTCTTGGAGCCTCAGCTTCAGGATCTGTCCTTCCAGTGAGCACTCAGGGATGATTTCCTTCAGAATGGATAGGTTTGATCTTCTTGCAGCCCATGGGACTCTCAAGAGTCTCCTCCAGCACCAGAATTCAAAATCATCAGTTCTTCGGAGATCAGCCTTCTTTATGGTCCAGCTCTCACTTCCCTACATCACTACTGGGAAAACCATAGCTTGAACTATACGGACCTTTGTTGGCAAGGTGATGTCTCTGCTTTTTAAGATGCTGTCTAGATTTGTCATTGCTTTTCTCCCAAGAAGCAGGCGTCTTTTAATTTCGTGAAGAACAAGTATATTAATGGTGAAATACAGTTAAGAAGAAGTATATTGGGGGGGGGAGGCCCAAGAGAGTGGGGCCCTATGCTATAGCTTGTTTAGCTTATACGTAAATCCGGCACTGTATGGCTTTCCCCCAAGGAATCCCAAGAGCTGTCATTTGTTAGCAATGCTGGGGGTTCTTAGAAGACCTCCATTCGCCCTGAGAAAGCTACAGTTCCCAGAGTCCCCTAGGAAGGAGGATTGAGCCACGACCAACTGAGCTACTCTGGGTTGCTCCCTTCTCTTCCCCCACCCTGTCCCAGACTCGGTGTCTTTAAAAGTTTGTATGCGTGTGTGTGTTTGTGTGTGCAAACACACCAAACCACATTAAAAGGTAAAGGGACCCCTGACCGTTAGGTCCAGTCGTGACCGACTCTGGGGTTTCGGCGCTCATCTCGTTTTACTGGCCGAGGGAGCCGGCGTACAGCTTCCGGGTCATGTGGCCAGCATGGCAACTGCTAGGTTGGCAGAAGCAGGGACCGAGCAACAGGAGCTCACCCCGTCGCGGGGATTTGAACCACCGACCTTTTGACACACCAAACCACATTAGTTAAGTTTTAATTCTCTAATCCAAAGACTTCCTATGTCGGAGGGAATACAGCAGAGTGGTTTGTTTAAAATTTCCATACAACAAGTGAATAAATAAATGGGGATTCAGCATGAACTCAGAGTCACCCTGAAAACTGAGCTCTCTGCCACTTTTTCCAATTAAAAGTGCTCACAGTACATCTAAAACAATGTCAAGTTACCACCTTTGCTCCTTGGGGATTGATCTTTAAAGTACTGAGTCTGAAACAGACCTGATGGAATCAGACCTTGCTATTCCCCTCTTTTTCACCTGATGAGAGTTGTTTTCCTACTCCAATAAGTCTTGTCTCCTACTTCTTACTCTGATGAAGATACATCTACTCTTTCTTATCTCCGCTCTTGCAAACAATGTCTTCTGTCAAATTCACATTACCAAAGAATAGCTCAAATAAGGTCTTATCCACTCTTACCTTTCACCCCACGCTTTCCAGGTATGGGTAAGCACTTTAAAGCTCCGTATCCAAATGACATTCCCTTTTTTGCCCCGGAGGCTTCCGCATGAAAACCTGCTCTTTAAAGTTGAAGCACTACAAATAGCAATTTGAGTTTTCTGTGGATCGCCATTTGCTCCAATTCAGCTGTAAAGAGTGGGGTTTTGCAAGGAAAGCTCCAGGGCAAGAAGCAGGGGAAGGCACTAAGAGATGTTTGGATTATAATGAGAGAATATGGGTACAGAGTATTCTACTTCTAAAATTCTAACCCCAATGGGGGACCCTGTCCTGTTTAGAAAATAAGCAGAAATCTGGCGTGTAGTTGCAGATTCTTCCATCCCACTGGGGCAATTATCTGGTTAAAAAACAACAACCTTTGCTCAACTGTTTCTTGGTGGAGGTACAGACACCCTTTTTTATGCCAGAACTTTATAAATTTGGATTAGAGGAAAGCAGATGATCAGGAGCCCCTCTCCACATAGGATCCACTCTGAATTTGCAAGCCCAAAGTTCATGTAAACGGCATTCTTCAAAGCAATTAACAACTCAGACAGAGCTCAGTTTACTTACCCCTGCAGGCCCCAAAGATCATAGTTCCCATAGCCAAGGTGGGTTCCAGACCCAGTTTGGAATAAACCATCCACACTCCGAGAACGTTTCTGAAATATGGAGCTCTTGCACCGACTGGTGTGACAGGCAGGGTAGATTGTGAATGGAAGGTCCTTCATGGGGGTGTCTGTGGTGCAACACCCAGCCGTGTGTGGAAATGCAAGCTGTGGGTGAGCCAAAGAGTAAATCAAAACTCCAGGGAGATGTCAGCATGAAGGATTAGACTCTGTCCTTCGGAGAAGCACCATGGAAAATCTCATGTAGCTATATAGGAGATCAGTCAAGGGAGCCACACCAGCCACAGCTTCCAAATTTCCCAAGGTAGAAATGTGCCACCAGCTCTGCCTTTTATAAGCTATCACTCTCTGAGGAGATTTTCCGTCACCATTGCTCCTTCCTTTTCCTTCTTTCAGGGATGCTGGATAAACTAAGCAAGCAATGTGATTACAGTCCAGTTGTCTCCAGCTGCTCACTCCTCCACAGATAGTCTTATGTCGTTCCTATTACAGCTCTGTGTATCTGATCTCCTAATTATGTGTTAGGCTCTCCAGACTGGGAGCCTCCTATGGGAGGTGCTTCCCATTCCACAGGGCCACCTTCCCATTCATTTTAGCCCCTTTTAGGTGGGAGGTGCTGAAGCCCAGAACTTTGAGCCACGTGACCTCCCCTCTAAGATAGCCTCTGCCCTCAGGTGCGGCAGAAGTTACTGCCCCATTTTCAGTCTTGGAAATAAGATTCACCTGCAGATCCAATCATCTTCTGTCCATGGAATGAGGGTGCCATCTTGCCCTCCATTTCAGGCAGCAAAGGTTATTGAGCCAACCATGGGAGTCCTTTTTTGAAGCTATCTTCATGTAAGCATATGTATTTGCCTTCATGAAGCTATCTTCATGTAAGCATATGTATTTGAAGCTATATTCATGTAAGCATATGTATTTGCCTACATAAAGTGCCCAGGGCAAATGGGAGAGGACAGAAAGAGGAATACGAGGAGAGAAGTACGGTCTTTAATCAGCTACAATATGCTTAACTGGACATTGAAGAGATTTAGCAGGAAAAGTGTCTTTATCAGCTTTATTCCATTTGCTTTTTTATTTTTTAATTTAAATAATAATAATATTAATAATAATAATAATAATAATAATAATAATAATAATAATAATAATAATTTTTATTTATATCCCGCCCTCCCCAGCCAAGGCCGGGCTCAGGGTGGCTAACAAGCAATAATAAAAACAAGCTGGATGATTACAACTTAAAAACAAAATTAAAATACAACATTAAAAATGACTTTAATATAAAGCTAAGTCATCTGAGCAAGAAAAGGGATAGATTAGTAACTATCTAATGTAACAAACAACCTGTGACACGTGAGAACAAATTCTAGACTTGGGTGTTTTCTTCTGGTAACTCAATTTCCCTACATCTCATTTACTACTTTTGTCCCCTGCCTCTCCTTCAAGGAACTCTCTCAGCCGTGTGGGTGAGGCGCTGTTACCCCATTTTATTTTCATAACAACCAGGTGAACTTCATGGTAGTGTGGTGATTCGAACCCAGGGTTTCCTGGTTCACACCCAGCCCATAACATCACATTGACATAGAGAGATATTTTTACATTCACCCCTCTTCTCTGAGCAGCGAGACGTTCCAGAGCTACACAGCGTACCCAAGTTTAGTTTCCCTTGGGAGGAGGTCACTGAAGGTGTATACTGTTTTGTAATATTTGAGTTGTTTACAGGTTGAGCATAGATACAGTCTGAGCACAGAGGAGGATGCAACCCTCCAAGAGACTGCTTAATCCTCACGTCAGATCTAGAGGGAGACAGAAAGTCCCCATTGATAGCTTAGGGAGTATCCCACAAACCCCTAGTTTTCTCCTCTATCTTGAAATTGAAGCTTGTTTGGTTTCACAATTCTGCCTTCACAACAACATGGACACATTCCACCCATTAAGCGTTTTCTGCTTAGTATGGAAAGAGTTCCCAAAATATGAAATATCCAGAAGCTAGCAATCTGCAGGAAGAAAACTTTTGTTAGTGACCCTCAGCAGGAAGGAAACATCTCTGTCTCCATTTTTTGTAACCCCTGCTGCTTAGGCAATATGCGCTTCATTCTAGGACTGTAGTAGAAAAGGGAGGGTGTGTTGCCAGAATGTCTCTGGAGATGCACAATGCCGCAATCTACTAAAGACACATAGGCTCCCGGGACTTGGTAGTTCCTTGATGGAAGATAGCCTAGGAACACTATGCTCAATCCCTGTCACTTGTTAAATAAAAATTCCCCAGCTCACTTGCATTGTCAAATGAAGACAACAGCCAGGAGTATAGGAGCGAAAGAGCAGCCAGTAGGCCTGATCTTTATTTTGCAACAAGACTTCAAACTACCACATGGAAGAAGCAGAAAGAAGCCCCCAACAAAGGATGGCTCTTCTTTTTATAAGTTTCTCAAACTACACATAACACCCTTAGTAAAACATCATATATTGGTCATAACTATGTCATAAATTAAGGGACTTAGGTGGCGTTGTGGGTTAAACCACAGAGCCTAGGGCTTGCCAATCAGAAGGTCGGCAGTTCGAATCCCTGTGATGGGGTGAGCTCCCGTTGCTCGGTCCCTGCTCCTGCCAACCTAGCAGTTTGAAAGCACACCAGTGCAAGTAGATAAATAGGCACCGCTCCGGCGGGAAGGTAAACGGCGTTTCCGTGCCCTGCTCTGGTTCGCCAGAAGCAGCTTAGTCATGCTGGCCACATGACCCGGAAGCTGTACGCCGGCTCCCTCAGCCAATAAAGCGAGATGAGCGCCGCAACCCCAGAGTCGGTCATGACTGGACCTAATGGTCAGGGGTCCCTTTACCTTTACCTTTATGTCATAAATTAGGAGGGGTCTTCTGACAGATACCTGAGCACCAGGCTTGCCCCTTCCCTCACCTGACCTCCACCTCTCACCCTTCAGGTGAAACAAAGGTAAGTATTTACATTTTCCTGTTTTCCCAGCCAAGTTAAGCACACCATTTTGTCTTGACCAAGACCCCAAAACCCACTGGAGGTTGGGCTTGCTATTATTCTTGGAATGACTATCTGTCTGACACTCAGGTGTCAGGATGCCACCAATTATCACCCAGTTAGTGGGGCTGCTGAGTACCGGGTCTCATGCTTCAGGGATGATGGCTGCCCCTAGCCATATCCCAAGCTTTTCCTCCGGTAGCCATTTCCCTTCTGAGTAGAACAACATTGGAATGGTATAAATCCATCACTGGAGTGATTTTATATGAATTCCTAAAGTTTTCCCATTGAGCCAGTACATTTATCAGTGAATTGCTCATTTGGTAATGTGCAGCAAAAGCTCTTTGAAGAGTGGGGTGGGGAGAGGTCTCTCTCTCACACACCCTCCAATTTACATGCTCCCCAGAGGAAAGGGGTTGATAATTAATGATTCACGGAGATAAAGTGGCATGCATGTGGGAAATGTTAGCCTTTCTTTCTGCCTTTCCAGAACTGCAGGAAGGCATTTAGCATAGGAAGAACCAAAGCAAGAATAAAACAAGACAACCTTTAAAAACAATCCCCAAATCTGCATTGGCACAGTGTCCAAATTGACTTTGAAGTGTGCTCTGAAATCGACTAGAAGCTGATGGAGTTCCTTTAATTCCCACAAGAACTGTTGTGCTTCATGTGGGCAGAGGAGAAAAGGTGGAGACTGCCTCCCTATCCTGACCCTTTCAGGGAGAAGGAAGAGGAAGACAGTACAGTGGTACCTCAGGTTACAGACGCTTCAGGTTACAGACGCTTCAGGTTACAAACTCCACTAACCCAGAAATAGTACCTTGGGTTAAGAACTTTGCTTCAGGATGAGAACAGAAATCACGTGGTGGCGGTGTGGCAGCAGCGGGAGGCCCCATTAGCTAAAGTCCGGTCTTGAAAGACTTACACCGGCTCCCAGTACGTTTCCGAGCACAATTCAAAGTGTTGGTGCTGACCTTTAAAGCCCTAAACTGCCTCAGTCCAGTATACCTGAAGGTACCTCCATCGTTCTGCACGGACACTGAGGTCCAGCGCCGAGGACCTTCTGGCAGTTCCTTCGCTGCAAGAAGCCAGGTTACAGGGAACCAGGAAGAGGGCCTTCTCAGTAGTGGCGCCCTCCCTGTGGAACGCCCTCCCATCAGATGTCAAAGAGAAAAATAACTACCAAACTTTTAGAAGACATCTGAAGGCAGCCCTGTTTAGGGAAGCTTTAATGTTTAATAGGTTATTGTATTTTAGTGTTTTGTTAGAAGCCGCCCAGAGTGGCTTGGGAAACCCAGCCAGATGGGAGGGCCATAAATAATAAATTATTATTATTATTATTATTATTATTATTATTATTATTATTATGTGGTACCTCAGGTTAAGAACAGTTTCAGGTTAAGAACAGACCTCCAGAACGAATTAAGTTCTTAATCCGAGGTACCACTGTATAGATTTACAACAGGCGTTTGAGGGAAGTAGCAGCTCAGAGGCAGATGAGGGGCAAAGTTGGGAAATCATGGGAGGGGGGAGGCAGGACTGGAACAGCAGTCGGCTGACATGGTGTCTTTAGAAAGCATTCCAGACCCTCCATCTCCCAGAAGCTGGCGGTCCTTAAAAGTAGGAGAGCAAAGAGCTCAAAGACAGAGGGCTGCTAGCGGCACCCGTAGAAGTGATGAATGAGGAATGTGGGAGAGGCGGTGTGTGTGTGTGTGTGTGTGTGTGTGTGTGTGTGTGTGTGGAGATTCACCCGGGACAACGCCATTATCCAAGAAGCTGGGTTCTATAGTCTCTCTCTGTGAAGATTGAAATAAAAAAGGACGGTAAGATACTTTCCCTTGTCTTCATTACTTTCCTGGGCTACCAGCCAGGAGCTGCTGACAGCAGCTTGACATCATGAGATTTGGACAAGATCTAGCAAGATTTCACCAGAATTTGGAACCAGTGCTGGTGGCAGGACAGGCGAGGCACCCCTGGAGGCAGTGTCCTGGGGGCTTCTTCTGCTTCAGGCGGCTGCTTCACCCCACCTCCTGGTTGGACCAGGCCTGGCTACATGTGTGTATGAGTGGAGTTTGGTGGAGAAAAGCTGTCCACTGTGTTGAGCCCTGGAAATAGACGAGTGAGCTGAATGGTTTCTTTTTTAAGACTCCAGAAAGCCCTCCTGTCCAAACGAGAGCATCCAAATAAGGATGTGATTGCATCCTACTTGACATTTCTTGGGCATAATTGGCCCACCTCGGGAGGCAGTCAATGGGAGGAAGCGTGCAAAGAAGGGTTTCGTTTATCTTCCCTTCCATCACAGGTGTCTCTACAGATTTGATGCAGAATTTGTGGGTGGGTTCTATAGACTCTCTCTGTAAAGACTGAAATAAAAAAGGACGGTAAAAAAACTTTTCCTTGTCTTTATACTTTCCTGAGCAACCAGCTGTGAGCCACTGGCAGCTTCCAGCACTGACTGTCAAAAGACCACTCACTGAGCAGCTAGAGTAGGGATTTGTCCGAGGTCTATCAACTCCTAGTTTGACACCTTACCTATTACAACAGACTTTCCCAACCTGGTGTCCTCTAGGAGGCAGTCAATGGGAGGAAGGGTGCAGCCAGTGTGGTGTAGTGGTTAAGAACGATAGACTCGTAATCTGGTGAACCGGGTTCAATTCCCCGCTCTTCCACATGCAGCTGCTGGGTGACCTTGGGCCAGTCACGCTTCTCTGAAGTCTCTCAGCCCCACTTACCTCACAGAGTGCTTGTTGTGGGGGAGGAAGAGAAAGGAGAATGTTAGCCGCTTTGAGACTCCTTCGGGTAGTGATAAAGTGGGATATCAAATCCAAACTCTTCTTCAAAGAAGGGTTTCGTTTATCTTCCTCTTCCATCACATGTGCCTCTAGGGATGCTTACAGAATTTGATCTTCGTGAATTCTAACGCAACCTGACCTGTTTCACACCCCCTGACCTAGTGCATGGATTGGAATGTAGTTATCTCTGTGTCTTTTAATACATCACGGTGCCATGTATTTTCCCACCAGTGACAATTATGGAGAGAAAGGGTGGGGGAGCATACAGCCTAATGATGTTAGGGCCCTTTGCAGGGTACCTATTACCTTTTTACTATTTTGAGTGGCGCTCCCATGTTTCTTTTGCTGTTTAATGATGCCTGCCGTGTGCATGTCAGCACAAATCCCCTTGCTTTTCAAGAAAGGGTGGTTGATGTGTGTTGATAATCTTTCTATAATTATTATGGTAATTTTTTAAATAAAAAAACACACACACTAATGAGCTAGATGTCCACAAACTGCGTAGCTTTTATGGAATTTAACCTGGAACATATCCAAGAACTAGTCAATGAGCTCTGCTGTGAAACCACCCCCAAGTTCATAAAGAAGGAGGGGGTGGGGGCACTGGATGGAAAGCCCCTGAGGGAGTTCGGATCTCCTGGACGCTGTCCCCGCGAGCACACCAAGTTCCATTTCTTAAGATAAAAAATTGGATTTAAGTTTTGGACATGCTTCGAGTGAGGAGGGGGGAATTAATCTGCCAATTAAGCCAGCCACTTAGGTGCCAAGAGTGACAGAGAGGAAGAAAGATAACATCTAAGAGTAACATTTAAGTTGGTATGTTGGAACGGAATGGAAAAGGAGGGGGGGTAAAGCCTTTTTTACTATGATTTATTACAATACCTGACAACCGCCCCCCCGAAGAACCGTTTACATTATTTACAGCAAGTGAGATTAGAAAATATAAACTGTGTGGAAACAACAATACTATATAATTAAAGCTTTTGTTTTTTGAATTGCTTGGAAGAAGATAAAAGGCCCTCCAAATATTGATATTAGAAAGAAGCGGGATCTCGTTAGCCGCTGGAGAGACTTCAAAAAACTTTGAACGGACTCTAAGACCAAGCAGCAGAGATAAAAAGTCACAGGGGGAGGTGAGCTCTTAATTTGTTATTATATCTGCACTTTAAGTCCAATTTGGCAAATCTCCTCTGGAAAGGCTAATGTTTGATGCAACCGGTCTAGGTAAATTAATGAGCAAATGCCTAGATTTGATTTCATCGGAACTAAGAGAAGATGGCATCTGCCAGCAGCGAAATGACTTTTGGATTGATTCGGCATAAACACCAGCGTGTGAGGAGACACTGCAACAGTAGGAGAGTCAAGTACGCAAAATTCACACATCATTGCTTACTTTAACTCGCCTGTGGAAACAACTCAGAGGCCATGAAAGAAGGAAGGTTAACAACAGGAAGATTTAAAGGAACTATTGGAAACTCAAGGCAGCAGAGATATGAGATTATCAGAGCCCCCCCCCAAAAAAACCTGAAGCATGGGAAGTCCCAAAAATTTTTTGGCAGAATATATGGACTATATGATATGCATTTGTATAATTTGGAATATTTAATGTGATTTGATTGGATTGTTAAAATGGAAAATTTAATTAAAAATTATTATTATTATTATTATTATTTTAAAAATGAGCTCTGCTGTGTACGTCCCTAGCTGACTGAGATTTCTCCCCCAAAATCTGAAACACGATCTGCATTAGTGATCCTTAATGGCGCTCCAAGTTGCTTACAAAATCCAGCAGGAGTCAGAATAACAGTAACACTAATCTGCATCACGATAGCAATAAACTAAGCAGCACAATAATAGCTTATAAGCAGCATGTGGGGTGGCGACTTAGAAAGCCAGCCCATAATGATATTCAATTACTTCAAACTGCAGCAAAGTTAAAAGCTTGCTGGAAGAGAAAGAGATTCAAGTGCTATGTTCTTGCGACAGGGAGTTCCCCGTATGGGTGCTGCCATAGAAAAGGCTTCTCACACATTCCTACCAACCATACCACAAAAGGCCTTGACGCATGGAGGAGGCCTAAAGGATAGGCAGAGTCACATAGGAGGAGACAATCTCTTACACAGCTTGCATGGAAGCTGTCAAGGACTTTAAAATAATAGCAAACACCTTGATCCCCACCTAGAAATGAACTGTAGCCAATGACAGAATTTTGGATTGCCAAATGTTTCTGAGTGGTTTTCAAGGGCAGCACCCAATCAAGATACACACAGACTTCTCATAAACATGTGAGTGAGGTATGCAGATTTCACACTAAGGACAGATCTACGCAATACATGTAAAACATATTCAATGCACATTTAAGGTGCATGGCTTCTCCCAAAGAATCCTGGGAACTTTAGTTGCTTCCTCACTTCCCGGCACCCTAAACAAACTGCACCTCCCAGGAAACTTCAAACAACACAACACAATCAGTTGTATGGCATTGAGAATACAGTGGTGCCTCGCAAGACGAATGCCTCGCAAGACGGAAAACTCGCTAGACGAAAGAGTTTTCCGTTTTGGAGGTGCTTCGCAAAACAAATTTCCTATGGGCTTGCTTTGCAAGACGACAATGTGTTGCGAGTTCCTGCTGGTTTTTCCCCCTCCCCCCCTTTTTCTAAGCCGCTAAGCCGCTTATCAGCTGATCCAATCAGCAGATAAGCCGCTAAGAGCCACTAATAGCGCTAATCCGCTAATCCGTCAATGGGCTTGCTTCGCAAGATGAAAAAACCGCTAGACGAAGAGAATCACAGAACGGATTCTTTTCGTCTTGCGAGGCACCACTGTAGATTGGAGGTTCTGCGGATTACATTGGGATACAAAAACAAAAGGAATCACGTGATCAAAAGAGTTTGGCAAGTCTCTGTGATCCAGAGGGAGGAATGTAGACTATTTTTGCAAAAAAGAAATACCTCTTCTTTATTTTTTTCATCAGTCACTTCTCTTTAGACAACACTTCCTTTCTCTATTTCTCTCTACGTTTCTTCCTAAAATTGCAAACAATGTTAGCAAGTAGGGGAAGAATTTCTATGTACTATTTAAAGGCATCAGCTTCTTATATTCTAGGTTAGAGATGGTCAGCTATTCTCCAGACCAGACACTTGGGCAGGTTTCCTCAAACTCAGCCTACAGCTTGGCCTACAACTCCCATGATCCCTAGCTAGCAGGACCAGTGGTCAGGGATGATGGGAATTGTAGACTCAAAACATCTGGAGGGCCGAGTCTGAGGAAGCCTGCTTTTGGGGCTGACCTATTCAAAGGAAGGTACCTATCATTATTAATTCCATGTTTATTCCACTATTCTTTAATCATAATAATTTTATTATTTGTACCCCGCCCAACTGACTGGGCTGCCCCAGCCACCCTGAGTGGCTTCCAACATATATAAAAAGGTAAAGGGACCCCTGACCATTAGGTCCAGTCGTGACCGACTCTGGGGTTGCGGCGCTCATCTCGCTTTATTGGCTGAGGGAGCCGGCGTACAGCTTCCGGGTCATGTGGCCAGAATGACTAAGCCGCTTTTGGCGAACCAGAGCAGGGCACGGAAACGGCGTTTACCTTCCGGAGTGGTACCTATTTATCTACTTGCACTTTTGACGTGCTTTCGAACTGCTAGGTTGGCAGGAGCAGGGACCGAGCAATGGGAGCTCACCCCGTCGCGGGGATTTGAACCGCCAACCTTCTGATCAGCAAGTCCTAGGCTCTGTGGTTTAACCCACAGTGCCACCCGCGTCCCTCCAACATATATAAAAACATAATAAAACATTAAACATTTTTAAAAACCCTTCCCATACTGGGCTACCTTCAGATACCTTCTAAAGGCTGTAGGTAAAGGTAAAGGATCAGTCAAAGGCAACTATGGGGTTGCGCGCTCATCTCGCTCTATAGGCCGAGAGAGCCGGCATTTGTCCACAGACAGCTTTCCGGGTCATGTGACCAGCAGGACCAAACCGCTTCTGGTGAACCAGAGCAGCGCACGGAAACACCGTTTACCTTCCCGTTGGAGCGGTACCTATTTACTGTATTGGCCCGAATATAAACCGCACCTGCAAATTAGCTGCACCTTTAAAATTCAAGGGTGGGGGGAGAAAGAAAGACAATACCCAAATATAAGCCACACCCTTAAAATTCCGCAGACACCCACACCTGTAAATGGCAAATGTAGAAGAAAATCCTACAGTGATATCATAAAAGCCCATTCAGAGAAGTGTGACTGGCCCAAGGTCACCCAGCAGCTGCATGTGGAGGAGCGGAGAAGCGAACCTGGTTCACCGGATTACAAGTCCACTGCTCTTAACCACACCACACTGGGAAAGCCCGCCTTGGCTTAAGAACAGATTTGGTTTAAGAACGGACTTCCGGAATGGATTAAGTTCGTAAACCGAGGTACCACTGTAGAGGTGAAGGAACATGCTGCTATGCATCTTAGTTGCTGCTCCAGAGACACACACGTTGCAGATAACACTGGCAAAAAAAAAAAAAATTAAAGCCAGAATACTGAATCTTTCAGGTTCAATGCTGAAAGACACATTGTGTATCTAGGCCGAAATGCTTGCTTATATCACAGACGTTTCACCTCTAGTAAAGAATGTTGTGGATCTCATTGTGAAATCTGTGTCTAGTCCCTCCGTGCCACTACCCTATCATGTCTAGAAGGGATAGGTGAGGTGTTTTTGAATGGGCTGTTGCCACTTGATGGCAGTAAAGTTCTATAGCAGCCTTACTAAGTGCCAAGCTGATTGGCAGCATCCTGGCCTGGAGCCAGAATTTATAGTCAGAAGCGACTCCAGAGATCACCATTTGGTCCAACTGCTGTATCCAGGGTCTGTAATATCCTTGGCAGATGGCCACTCATTCTCAGATCCTTTTTCTATCGACAGTGTATTAAACCAGTGTTTTTCAACCACTGTTCCACGGCACACTAGTGTGCTGCGAGATGTTGCCTGGTGTGCCGTGGGAAAAATTGAAAAATTCGAAAGATTTTTTAAAAAATAAATGTCAAATTTTCGCCCACTAGGCGGGTGCCGGACTGTGTCCACCCTATTTTCCATCCATCCTGGGTGGGGATCAGATCGGATGGGATCGGATGAGAGCGGACAGGCAGTCCGCTCTCATCCGATTCCCCATAGAGAGCAGCGGGGCTCTGACATCTCCCTCTCCGCACACAGTGGTGGTGTGCCTCGTGATTTTTTTCATGAAACAAGTGTGCCTTTGCCCAAAAAAGGTTGAAAAACACTGTATTAAACAATGAATTAAACAGTGAATTAAACAATTCTTAGCCATTCTGATGCCTTCTTGATGCCAATAAGATAATCTCCCAATCAAATGTAATGGATTAGGAGCAGTGCCGGATTTACGTATAAGCTAAACAAGCTATAGTTTAGGGCCCCACTCTCTTGGGGGCCCCCAAAAAAATTCTGAGACTTTGTAAATTGTGTTTCTAAAGGCACTTTTGTTATTGCCAAATGTCAAAGTGTTTGCATTATTAAGTTTGTGATAAATAAAAAAAACATTTTAAGTTACAGCTTAATAATTATTTCACTATTAATATATTTCTTCCTAATTGTATTTCAGTTCAACAGTTGCTTTGATAAAATACATATTTTGTTATGTGCAAATGGCTTCAGTTCCATAAGTTAGGTCCATAAATGACCATATAGCATGTTAGGATATTTCCGTTCCACCTTAAAAGGGAGCAGACTTTGTGAGCCAGAGAGTCTGCGCATGTCCTGTTCACAGGATGCTTATGTTTGCTATTGCTTTCGTTTCTCTCTCTGTCTGAGACACTGTCGCAGGCAGTCATGTCTTTCTTTGTTCTGATCAACGCTGAATAAAGCTTGTAAATAATGCTCTCCTGAGTGCAAATTTTGGCTGTGCATTATCTGCTGACAGAGTGTGCATGAGCTCTAGATGTTGGGCTATTTTCTAGAAACTCATGTCGCTAATCGATGATACTGCATGCCTACGGGAGATCGATGGATCGTCCGGCAAACGGCTTGGGGCCATGATGGACTTTATCTCCCTGGCAGTATCCCAACATAGCATATATTCAACACAAAAAACAGCAGCAATTTGTTGTTGACAAAAGACAGCTGGACATATAAAGGGCTCCATTACCTTCAGTCAGTAGCTTAGGGCCTCATCAAACCTAAATCCAGCCCTGATTAGGAGGGATAGACATCTTAACTCAGGCATCCCCAAGCTGCGGCCCTCCAGATGTTTGGCCTACAACTCCCATGATCCCTAGCTAACAGGACCAGTGGCGAGGGATGATGTGAACTGAAGTCCAAAACATCTGGAGGGCCAAAGGTTGGGGATGCCTGTCTTAATTGTTGCAGAGTATAAATGCCCAAGCTTTCCGGCAAGTTGCTGTTGCTAACGTTTATGAAATTTTTATATAACCAAAAGTTCGCCTTGATTTTTATAAAAGTTATTTTAAAAAGGTTCCTGCTCCTGAAAAACAGCCCGGATTGTGTTTCTATCTCCATAATTAGCACTGGTGACAAAGAAAGTGCATCTACCTTTGTGTTAAAGTTACGTAAACCCCTCGCTAAAATACTGGATGTCAGAACTTGGATTTTTGCAAGACGTAATTTTGCACCACAATGCTAGGAAATTCCTATCCTATCTTGCATTATAGGCAGCAACAGCCAAGGCAGTATTTGATTAGGCTGATAGGAAGCCACAAAGGTGTAGATAACAAAGGCAGAGATAATTGTGGGAAATGCAACCTCATTCAACAACATGAGTAAAAGTAAAGGTGAAGGTACCCCTGTTAGGTCTAGTCGTGGCCGACTCTGGAGTTGCGGTGCTCATCTGGCTTTATTGGCCGAGGGAGCCGGCGTACAGCTTCCGGGTCATGTGGCCAGCATGACTAAGCTGCTGCTGGCGAACCAGAGCAGCGCACGGAAACACGGTTTACCTTCCCACTGGAGCGGTACCTATTTATCTACTTGTACTTTGTGCTTCCAAACTGCTAGGTTGGCAGGAGCAGGGACCAAGCAACGGGAGCTCACCCCATCGCGGGGATTCGAACCGCCGACCTTCTGATCGGCAAGCCCTAGGCTCTGTGGTTTAGACCACAGCGCCACCCACATACGCAACATGCAACCAGAAATTGTGCCTGCATGCACTCAACCTCCCCTCCACTCTTTTCATGTCTTTTCAGATTCTGGGGGAGAAGGGGAGAGGGGAGCTTGTCACAGCAAGAGAGGGAGACACTGATTACTTTTCAGCCGCCTGCCTCATCTCTGCCTCTTGGCCTCCCTCCTCTGCTGCTTCAGCTCCTGTCTCTGATTCTGAACTTCTCTCTGCCACAGACTCTCCCAGCACACTAAACCCTGTTACCTCTTCAGGCACCAACATCTCCTCCTCCCAGTCTTCTCCTGTTTCTCCCTCTGACCACTCATCGTCACCCCTCTACCACTCCTCAGGCTCTGAGCTTTTTCCCCTTGGTGGGTCCCTATCTGGTGCCTTCCACCGCTCTTCTGCGTCCAACGAGTCCGTGACACCAGCAAACATGTCTGCAGCCTCCCTGGCTGTCTAGGCTTCCTGATCTGGAAGAACCTTCGGGGAGGAGTTATCTTATTCTGTCTTTCTGGCTAACAGATTGCGGTTGAATCCTGACAAGACAGAAGTACTGTTTTTGGGGACAGGAGGCGGCCGGTATGGAGGACTCCCTGGTCCTGAATGGGGTAACTGTGTCCCTGAAGGACCAGGTGCGCAGCCTGGGAGTCATTTTGGACTCACAGCTGTCCATGGAGGCACAGGTCAATTCTGTGTCCAGGGCAGCTGTTTATCAGCTCCATCTGGTACGCAGGCTGAGACCCTATCTGCCTGCGGACTGTCTCGCCAGAGTAGTGCATGCTCTGGTTATCTCCCAGTTAGACTACTATGTGGGGCTACCTTTGAAGGTGACCCGGAAACGACAACTAATTCAGAATGCAGCAGCGCGACGGGGGGCGGCTGCTGAGACCACATAACACCAGTCTTGAAAGACCTACATTGGCTCCCACTACGTTTCCGAGCACAATTCAAAGTGTTGGTGCTGACCTTTAAAGCCCTAAATGGCCTCGGTCCAGTATATCTGAAGGAGCTTCTTCACCCCCATCGTTCTGCTCGAACACTGAGGTCCAGCGCCGAGGGCCTTCTGGTGGTTCCCTCACTGCGAGAAGCGAAGTTACAGGGAACCAGGCAGAGGGCCTTCTCGGTGGTGGCACCCGCCCTGTGGAACGCCCTCCCACTAGATGTCAAAGAGAACAACAACTACCAAACTTTTAGAAGACATCTGAAGGCAGCCCTGTTTAGGGAAGCTTTTAATGTTTGATGCATTACTGTATTTTAATATTTGGTTGGAAGCCTCCCAGAGTGGCTGGGGAAGCCCAGCCAGATGGGTGGGGTATAAATAATAATTATTATTATTATTATTATTATTATTATTATTATTATTATTATTATTATTATTTCTTCTTCCCTGGGAAGTGCAGGCACCTGGGAAGGCCGTAGAGTGCAGACCACCAGGGAGACGATGAAAGAAAATATTCTCACATGCACCCCTTGGCGATCTCAAAAGCAAGTTGGGTGCACCCAAAACCTGTGAGAATATCACTGAAATCTCTCTCCCTTTTGATAATTTTCAAACAATATTTATTTTTTCACTAATTGACTGAGAATAGTTTTTGTTTTCCTTTCAAGTGCAGGAGAAGGTTTTGGCATAGCACAAGCGTGAATAATTCGCCTGCCTGCTAGCCACTCCCCTCCAGGAACTGGCAATGACCAGAGGGATGAGTTACGTTCCTGGCTACTGGGCTTATGGTGTCATTCTGAAAGACTGGGAATGGATCTAAACGGATATTTAAGAAAACGCTGTGAAAATGCTTCTGTTAAGAACTTTAAAAAAAAAAGGAATTTGCCATTAGCTCATCAGCGCCATCTAGTGTCACCTTTGTATAATGCACTTAAAACACACTTAAAACATTATAGCTGCAACTGTATAGCAGTGCCCTCTTGTGGATTGTCACTGCAATGGGTGTTGGCATGTGTAGGGAAGAATCTGCTGGCCTGGACACTTGTTCATGCATAGTTTGACCAGTACTCAGCCTAGCTGGGCTGAAAGATGGATAAGGGTGAGCCCAACACTGATGTGCCAGTCTCTTATTCCTACAGAATAAACTAAAACAGTGTTTCCCAACCACTGTTCCGCGGCACACTAGTGTGCCGCGAGATGTTACCTGGTGTGCCGCGGGAAAAATTAAAAAATTTGAAAGATTTTTTTTTTAAAGTCAAATTTTCGATTGGGGCGCCGTCACTAGATGACCCCTGGGGTTCCCTCCCTCCCTCCCGCTCTGCGCCTCCCTCCTCCTCCTCCTCCTCCGGGGAGGCCCTTCCTGGCTCTCGGCCAAGGCTTGGCGGCTGCCACTCACTCACTCGCTCACCCACCCGTCCCTCCATCCCTGCACCCGGCCTCTCCCCCTCCGTCCCCGGCGCGGGGGCTGCCGGGATCCGTAGTCCCCTCGCCCTTGGGCTCCGCGCCCGCGCGGGGTGCGCGAACTACGTTTCCCAGCGTGGCCTGGCGGGCTGGGCGTTTTGTTTGAAGCGCTCTTCTCCCGGCCATGGAATGAGCGCGGCGGCGGCGGCCGGGCGGGCAGGGGCTATTCCGCGCAGACCCCGCGCAGCCTGCCTGCGCCCCCGCGGAGATCGGGCGGCAGGATGGAGCCCGGGGATCCGCGCGGAGGCGGAGCGGCGGAGGCGGAGGCTGCCCCCCAGGTAGGGCTGCGTCGGGGGGGGGGTTATTTTTGCAATGCTGCATCCGCGCCGGAGGGGACGCATCGGACCGCGGGGAGACCCCTTGGCGGGCGTGCAAGGCAATGCATGCGTGCAGGCGTTGCATGGAGTACAGTGCAATGCAATGGCAACGCGGCGCCCTGCATGCATGCATGCATGCAACTTCCACTGGCGCTCCGGACTTGGCAGGTGAGGGGGGTCCCCAGTGGGCGGCAGAGAGAGCTGGGAGGGCGAAGGGGAGCCGGGGGGAGCAGCGCTGCTCCCCGAGCCGAGCCCGGGGGGAAACTTCGGCGTCGTTGCGCTGGGTGTTGGAAGCGGAGGCTGGCGGGGGCCCCTCACCTGCAAAACCTGGTCGCCTCTCATATATTTCATGCATTGCATTCATCGCCCGCTTTCTCCTCCAAGGAGCTCCCGGGGGCGCGCGTGGTTCTCCCCGTGTTATCCTCGCAACAACAGCCCTGCAAGGTGGGTCAGGCGAGTGGCCCAAGGGAGCACCCAGGGATTGTCCTGGCCAGGTGGGGTGATTTGAACCCTGCTCTCTGCCCGGTCTTCGTCCTCATTTAGCCCCCACATGTGCATGACTGTGCATGACTGAGGTTTCCCCCCCTCGTCTTGGCTATGGTGTGAGTCTGTGCTGTTAATTAATGGGGTTCTGCCTTCGGAGAAGATGAGCCAGCCCTCAAGGAGGTGATTATGTAATTTGCTAGCAATTCATGTCCCTCCCGGCGTGACGCTGCGCGCTGACGTCACGGGGCTGTAATGGTGGTGTGCCTCGAGATTTTTTTCATGAAACAAGTGTGCCTTTGCCCAAAAAAGGTTGGGAAACACTGAACTAAAAAATGCAGCGGAACAGCAGGTCCCGATACTTTATTTGAGTCTGCGGTGGGTAATTTATAGCTGGACAGCAAACCTATGCTTACATAGAATCAAGAAGTAAACATGTACACAATACTCCAGAGGCATTCAAAGCTGGTTTTGCTCTACCACGTAAAGTTATTCTTTGAGATCTGTTTCATTTCCGCTACAGGAGAACCCCTGCAGGAGTCCGCAAGCAGCACAAGGCTGTGTCATCCATCCATATCTGACAAGCAAAATCATTCACGGAGCAGGGCCTCTTGTGGTAAATCCAGGCCATGAAGGATGATGAGCTGTCAGGTGTGAGGAGAGACTAGGGGGATGAAGGAATAATGCTGGGGTTTGGGATGGTTTGGGTCAGATGTCTGCATTAATAGAATCATAGTATTGTAGAGATGGAAGGGGGTCATTAATAATAATAATAATAATAATAATAATAATAATAATAATAATATTTTATTGATACCCGGCCCTCCCCAGCCGAAGCCGGGTTCAGAGGGGCTAACAACAGTAAAATGATACAACATTCTAAAATCAGTTCATTATAAAATCAGTTCAAATTAGATTAATGGCAACCATTGGGCTAGAGTTCTGTGAGGATTGCCAAAGGAGGGTGTCAGGTTGTGCCTTGGCCAAAGGCCTGGTGGAACAGCTCTGTCTTGCAGGCCCTGCAGAAAGATGTCATGTCCCACAGGGCCCTAGTTTCTTGTGGCAGAGCGTTCCACCAGATCGGGGCCACAGCTGAAAAAGCCCTGGCTCTGGTTGAGGCCAGCCTAACCTCCCTGTGGCCCAGGACCTCCAAGATGTTTTTGTTTGAAGACCCTAAGGTCCTCTGTGGGATACATAGGCGCCGACTCCATGGGGCTTGAGGGGGCCCGAGCCCCCTCAAAAATTCGTTTGGGGGGGCTCAGCCCCCCCAATAATCTCAGGCGGCGGTGGGCGCGTCCGCGGCTTTTATAGGGCGCCCGGCGCGCACCAGCTCGATAACGGGCACCGGCGCGGCGGGGGGCGCCGGGCCGGGGGAGGGGGGCGGCCGGCCTGTCTCCTTGGCAACCCCATTGAGCAGCGCCGGCTCCCCCGGGAGGGCCATCCCCCCGCGCCGCCGATCGCCAACACCGCCGACGCTGTGGCTGCCCGAGCCCGAGCCTGAGCCCGAGCCCGAGCCGAAGCCCGAGCCTGAGCCGAAGCCCGAACCCGAGCCCGTCAGTCAGGAAGGAAGGAGAAATGGGGAGGGAGACGAGGGAGGAAAATTGCGCGCAGGGTGAAGAAAGGAGAAGGGCGAACGAGACGAGCTTCCAACCCAAAAAAGGGCTGGAAGACTGGGAGGATGAAGGATCGGGAAAGAAAGCGACGCCTTCCCCGCCCGCGACGTCGCCCGCTTGTCATTGGCAGCGCAGCGGGCGCCCAGAGGGGCTGGGCACCGGCGCAGGGCCGCTCCACAGCCGCGGAGGACAGCTGCGCGGCTAGCAAGGTGCGCCGCGTAGAGCGCGGCCCTTGTGTGGCCCGGTGGCCAGGCAAGCTCGGGCGGGGACCCCCATGCGAATCTAAGACGGGAGAAGAGGGCAGAGCAAAGGGGGTCCCTTCCCCAACCTCCGGCTCTGAGACTTCCCTGCGCTCCAGAAAAGCGAAAGGATTTTCTCTTCTTCTTTTTTTATAAATATTTTATTAAGTTTTCAAATACAAAGTTAGAAACATACACTGAAGAAAAAAGTAAAAGAACATGAAAAAGAAAAAAAAGAAAAAGAAGAAAAGAAAACCAACCATTCAACACATTTTTTATATAACTAACTGGACTTCCTCGCATCTCCCTTACCCTGCATTCTTTATAATAAAGATATCAGCAAATTATTACCTTGTTTCGTACCTTATTTTGTACTTTTCAAATACTATACCTCTAAATTTAACATACTTTTCATCAGTTACTTATATCTTAAGTTAAACATAGTATTACCTTAGATTTTGACCTTTTCTTACTTAAAATATAATTTCCTGTTTCCCAAATCTAATTGCTGAAGCTATAGTTTCCGAATCGTGTAAATTTTTAACATTCATACAACTTATATTGTTTTTGTAAATAGTCCTTAAATTTTTTCCAGTCCTCTTCCGTTGTTTCTTCTCCCAAATCTCGGATTCTGCCAGTCATTTCAGCCAGTTCCATGTAGTCCATCAATTGCGTCTGCCACTCTTCCAGTGTGGGCAAATCTTGTGTCTTCCAATATTTTGCGATAAGTATTCTTGCTGCTGTAGTTGCATACATAAAGAAAGTTCTATCCTTCTTTAACACTTTCTGGCCAACAATGCCCAAGAGGAAGGCCTCTGGTTTCTTGGGAAAGGTATACTTAAATACCTTTTTTAACTCATTATAGATCATTTCCCAGAAGGCCTTCACTTTTGGACAAGTCCACCAGAGGTGAAAGAATGTCCCTTCAGCCTCCTTACATTTCCAACATTTATTATCAGACAGGTGATATATTTTTGCAAGCTTGACTGGGGTCATGTACCACCTATAAATCATTTTCATAATATTTTCCTTCAAGGCATTACATGCCGTGAATTTCATTCCGGTGGTCCATAACCTTTCCCAGTCCTCAAACATGATGTTATACCCAATATCCTGAGCCCATTTTATCATGGCTGATTTGACTGTCTCATCCTGAGTGATTTTCTCTTCAACCTGCCCTCCATTCTCTTGCAGAAAACTCTTTGCCTGCCCTGCCCGTATCTCGTTTTTGCTTTTTAATTCCACACACGCACCCTTCGGACTTCGTGGCAATCGGGCACGCGGGTGCGTTTCCTAAGAGAGTGAGGACCCCCGCCTCCTCCCCACCTGCTCCCTCGCCAGCCAGCCAGCCGCGCGCCCTAGCCGGAGAGCCCCGGCCGTCCCCGTCGCGCAATCGGCTGGATCTCCCTTCAGCAGGCCGTGCTCACAACTCGGCCCAGGGACCCCCAGCAGTGGATCTCCGGCTCAGCTGAAGAATCCGGCAACAAGCCCCCTCCTCCCCAATCGCTCCGCCGAAATACGCTCCAAAACCCCCCAGATAGGCCGCCGGGCGCCAAGTCTAGTGGCGCCCTGAGCGAGGGTCTCTCCCCAACACCGCCACCTCGAACTGCGTTCTCCCGGCTACCCGAGCGAACCAGCGGCAGGACCCCGGTATGGGCCCCCCCAATATTTTTTATAAGTCGCCGCCCCTGGTGGGATATACCAGGAGAGGCGGTCCCGTAGGTACGAGGGTCCTAGGCCGTATAGGGCTTTAAAGGTTAAAACCAGAACCTTAAACCTGATCCTGTACTCCACCGGGAGCCAGTGCAGCTGGTATAGCACCAGGTGAATGTGATCTCACAGCAAGGACCCCGTAAGGAGTCTTGCCGCGGCATTCTGCACCCGCTGGAGTTTCTGGGTCAGTCTCAAGGGCAGCCCCACGTAGAGCGAGTTACAATAATCCAGTCTGGAGGTGATCGCCGCGTGGATCACAGTGGCTAGGTCAGGGCGAGAGAGATAAGGAGCCAGCTGCTTAGCTTGGCGGAGATGGAAAAATGCCACCTTTGTTATAGCTGCAATCTGTGCCTCTATGGAAAGGGAGGTGTTGAAGATTACACCCCCCCTGCAATGTAGGAATCTTTTGCCCAATGTGGGGCCCAGACCCACAACCCTGAGATTGAGTCTCGTGCTCTACCAACTGAGGTATCCCAACGATCAATTAGCCAGCAGGGCAGCCTTATTGATTAATTCTTACTCTTTAACCGCAGACTATTATATTCTCGCTTGCTGGCGAATGACATTTGTTGCATTTTCCAAACACAAGGCATAGTTTAAAGGATCATAGAATCATAGAGTTGGAAGAGACCACAAGGGCCATCGAGTCCAACCCCCTGCCAAGCAGGAAACACCATCAGAGCACTCCTGACATATGGTTGTCAAGCCTCTGCTTAAAGACCTCCAAAGAAGGAGACTCCACCACACTCCTGGGCAGCAAATTCCACTGTCAAACAGCTCTTACTGTCAGGAAGTTCTTCCTAATGTTTAGGTGGAATCTTCTTTCTTGTAGTTTGGATCCATTGCTCCGTGTCCGCTTCTCTGGAGCAGCAGAAAACAACCTTTCTCCCTCCTCTATGTGACATCCTTTTATATATTTGAACATGGCTATCATATCACCCCTTAACCTCCTCTTCTCCAGGCTAAACATGCCCAGCTCCCTTAGCCGTTCCTCATAAGGCATCATTTCCAGGCCTTTGACCATTTTGGTTGCCCTCCTCTGGACACGTTCCAGTTTGTCAGTGTCCTTCTTGAATTGTGGTGCCCAGAACTCCAGGTGAGGTCTGACCAGAGCAGAATACAGTGGCACTATTACTTCCCTTGATCTAGATGCTATACTCCTATTGATGCAGCCCAGAATTGCATTGGCTTTTTAGCTGCCGCATCACACTGTTGGCTCAAGGAGGTGGGAAGGAAAGCACACCATGGACGAGCTATTAAAAAAAATAAAAATGAGTTAAGCTTGGCTGCTCCCACCTTAATTCTGTTGCATCACACAAGGATCTCAACATGCGACTTGAATCTTGCATCAGATTTGCAGAGGAGGTGGCAAGCAAACAACTTAGGTCTCAGGTATACTCCCAGCAAATGACTGCCCATTGAAGGAAGTTAGAATGGGAATACAAGGCTTACATTTACCTTTAAGCCAGGTGCTCTCCTATTTATGTGAACACTGCAGTCGTTGCTATTGCTGAAGAGATGAATTAAAATGCAGATAAACATTGGCTAACGAAACAACAAAGGCAGCCATGCTGGTCCGTAAGAAAAATACTTTGAAATGCGTAGTTGGGCATATTAGTATTATGAGTTTGGGGGCAGTAGGCTGTATTTCTGAGCCCGCTTCTAATTCCTGGATTCAGCACTGATTCAATTCCTGGAAAAGCCAGGCTAGCTTCCTGGTGAGGCAATGGGTCTCTAAATTATGGACCAGTCAGGTAAGAAAGGAAGTGGCTGTGTGCCAGACAGAAAATGGGGGTGGGGGCCTCCACCAACTCTCTGGTAATTAGAAAGACAAAGGCCAGAGTGGGGAGTGTGAGTGCCTGATTTTTCCTGGAATCCAAGGCTGTAGCTATTGGAGAAAGCCACTTCCGCCCTGCAGAGGAGGTGGGGTTGCGGGCTACACGCTCCCACCATGTGTGCGAGCTGGAGCCCAGCCCCCACACCATTGGGGGAATCCCTGGCTGCGTCATTCCTTGGCCAACCAATCAGCTGGCTCTGGGGGCATGGCCTGCCCAATGCAGGTGCAGCCAGGGATCTCCCTCTTTCCCTGCCTGCCAGCTGTTCCTGCTTTTCCCACCCTCCCGCCCTATAAGGTTTTTATTCCTTGACCTTGCTATGGACCTTGGTTGGTTGCCTTTGAGGGGCCTGGTAGGAATTTTTCCACTTGGCAAATTGGCACCAGCCACTTGGTTTTCGCCTACCTCGTAGCAAATTGTCACAACTTTCTTGGTATTGGTGGTTAGGCATTGGTATTATTCTGTAGATGGAAGAGGGGAGGTAGCGCCATCACCTGCCCTACATATTGAAGGGTAGTCCGTTAAGGGATTCCGAGGTGTGTGGCCCTCTCCAAAGCCTAGGGAGGTGAGGGCCTAAGGCAAGCCCCCTATCGGTGACCCCGGGGGAGTTCCTAGTTGATTTGCATCAGCAGGACTCCCCCTACTGGTGGTTAACCCTTCCCAGACTTCAAGCAGACAGGCTGGAGTAAGATATAGTCAGTTAGGACCAATGCCTAAGCCAATACCACTCTTCACCTGTAACCAATAAAGTTCTGGCCTTATTTAGCCTATTAACCTTAATAATTGTGTCATGTGCCATTATTTCCACGGGGGGGGGGGGAGGAACTCGCCATGCAAGCAAGTCCCTCTTGGGATGTTAATGCTGCGAGCCTCTATGGGGCACCTTCTCAAGGCCCTGATGATGGCAGCAAGAAGTCCACCAAGCCCCCCCCAGGTGCACAGGAAGCAGAGCAAAAACACGATGCTGGTTTGATGCTTGCAGGCGCACCACACATTGTGAAATACAATGCGCTCATAGAACCTTTCCTTACGCTCTTGGGTGTCAGGACAATGGATCTGAGGGGAAACTTGACATCAGAGCAAGGCCGTCTTAAGCATATCCGGCGCCCTGGTGCAAAGATCCCTCCGGCACCCCCTCCCTTTCTCAGAATTTAGAACTCGGGGCCCAACTCGCGGACCACCTCCTAGCCCCGGGAGCCGCCGCCCACAGAAGACACTGTCAATGTGGTGGACGCAGCGCAGCTGGCCAGACCGCCAGAACCCCGCGCTCGCTTGTGGGGCTCCAGGGTGCCTCCCAGTGGCGTAGCATGGGTTGTCAGACCCGGGGCAAGGCAAGTAATTTGCGCCCCCTAACCCGGGGCAAGGCAAGTAATTTGCGCCCCCTAACCCCTAACCTGCCGCCGCTGCCAGCTTCTTCTTGCTGCTGCCTGGTCTGGTCTGGTGTGGTTCTCTCCTGCGCTCAGTGCTGCGCTGGACGGCCGCTGCACTGTCCCTCCCCCAGATAGTCCCTCGCTCTCCCTCCGCACCGCACGCCTGGCACCCACCCCCTCCACAGTGGGCGGCGACCCAGCGGTTCGGATCGGATTCGCACAGCTAGCACTGCAGTGAGAGAGAGTGAGTGAGCCAGGTAGGGGCAGAGAGCTGCGAGTGCGAGCGCGACCCTCCCAGATGTTACGCCCGGTGCGGCCGGCTCCCCCTGCACCCCCACGCTACGCCACTGGTGCCTCCTCCTCCGCTGCCTGACGACAGCCTGCTGCCAGCGCTCTCGCTGCTGCCCAGTGGCCCAAGGGCCCGAGGAGCAGGAGGCAGTTGCCACACCGCCGCCTGTGCCCCGGCGAGTGGTGGTGGTGGTGCGGCGGGCACTGGTGACGTGGAGGAGGCCCCTCGGGAGCCGCTCCCACCGCTTCCTCAGACAGCGGCTGATGGGATTCCCAGGGCTGAGGGGAAGGAGGAGGAGGAAGAGAGGGCAGCCTGTCCTCGGCCACCGCCTCAGAGTTGAGGAGCGGCTCCTTGTCCACTGCCGCCCGTGCAGGCACCACAGAGCATTTATGGGAGCAGCACAAGCAGCAGCAGCAGCGCCAATGCGCCCGCCTGCAAAGGGGGGCGGGCCGAGGAGGGTAGGAGGGAAAGATGGTTGGTGGGGCACAGCTGGTGGCGTGCAGGGAAAGGGGAGGTTGCCGGCAAAGCTGGGGCAGCCCTGAGAGGCCGGCGCCCTGGCGCAACGAGCCACTAAGTCCTATGGGAAAGACGGCCCCTCATCAGGGTACATTCAAGGTAACAGAATACCACAGTGAGCTCTCTGTGCTTTCTCGATCTTCCTGCCTCACCCCTCTCCACCATTCCTGAGTTAAGGAGAACACAGGCAGCCTCTTGCACAACAACCCGCCTCCCCCAAGATACTGGCTGGGATATTTGTGACTGGGGTATTTAGACTTGAAAGAGGGAGGAAATAAATCCTAGTCCCTAGTCCCTATGCGTAGTCATTGCCTTGAGCAAAACGGGATGTGAACCCCTTTAAAAAAGCACTGTCAGCCAGGTTATCAAAAAAGAAATGGCAATAAGAGATCCGTTGTATTAAAACAGTACAACTGTTTCACGGATTGGCGACGTAAAGAACCACAAACGAAACATTTCTTGCTGGTTGCAACTGTATTCCTCAATCTATTGCTCTCCTTGTAAAAAAAACAAAAAAACAAAACCAAACCAAGAACGTGAAATAAAATGAGGCTGGTGGGCATGGCGTAATTTGGCAAGGAATTGTGTTGGTGCCTCTGGCGGAGGCACCAGGCCTGCTCTGAAACCAGAACGGACCAAAACAATGGAGCTATATGCATCATATGTATATATATATGTATAGTCCAAATGTCTTGGGGTTCCATTGCCTGCCAATCCTCCTTCGCAGCTTCATATCCCAGTGCGGGCAGCAATCCATTCCCGATAGTAAGTTACTCGCGTGTAGACTCCAGGCTTGTTTGGCTTCGCACATTCTTCACCCCAGCTCACTATGCCGACCAGGTACCATATTCCTCTAGAATCAGAAGTAACCAGAGGACCACCAGAGTCGCCCTAGGAGAGGAAAAAAGACTATTTTTGATATGCATAATATGTGATGCAGGGCTCAGCAAACTTTTTGGGGAGGGGGCCGGTTCACCGTCCCCTAGACCTTGTGGAGGGCCGGAGTGCACGCGTGCGGCGGAGGGGACTTCTCTCTCTCTCCCCCAGCCCCTGCCTACCTATGCTGCTAATGTCGGCGCTGCGCTCTCCCAACCGCGGCTCCTGTGCCTGCCCTTAGTAGCAGTGGTTATATAACTTATGACCATTGCTCCACAGCAACTGATGTTATACAATTCCATTCACCATATAGATGGGGTATGTACTTTTGCTTTCATTTCATATTGAATTGACATTATAGTCAATGCGTACAGTTTATAATAATTTGAGTTATTGTAAGTTACCATGCACATGCAGGTCATCATTTCAATAATTAATTTGCAGTTTATGAAGCTTTTCCGTATACATCTGCTGTGCTGAAGAGGAATTCCACGAAACAGCGGGTACCGTATTTTTCGCTCTATAGGACACACCCGACCATAGGACACACCTTGTTTTAGAGGGGGAGAACAAGAGAAAAAAAATTCTCCCCCTCTCTGCCCAGCGCCCCTTCAGCGAAGTGGCAGGAGGCGCTGCGCAGAGAGGGGGAGAATTTTCCCCCCCTTGTTCTCTAAAGGGAAGTCCCCTTTCTGCACATAGCTGTTGGTTCTCCTTCTGCCCATAACTGCTGCATTATGGGGAAGCCTTGCTTCTTTTCTCTTGCTCCTCTTTTCTCTTGCATTCTGGGAAAGTCTTGCTTACAATCTGCTTCTGCACAAGCTGTACAAAACTGTTCCAAACACCAGGACATTCTTTTCCTTGTTCAGTCATCCTAAGCGCATGGAAAACAACATGACCTGCTCTCCATGCCTAGCTGACCACATCTACAGAACTTGATTGTTATATTATTTCGTGCCATATTAATCTCTAGTTACAATTTAATTAGGAGGCTTCATGCCTGTCTAGTTCCAGCTTCGATTCCCAGCCTTTACTCCATCGATGATAAATGATCACATGTAATCCCCACCTCTCACATGTAGTTCCCGCCTTAGTACTTATGTTAACCAATCACAAGTTTCTTTGTGTATGTATCAACCAATCAGCCACAGGCCCACCTGTGGCAATGCTTGTAATATTCAATAATAGAGGCTCTCAGGGTCCGCCCAGACAGACGTCTCATGTTGCACCTGCCTCTCTCGTCTCCCGTGATTTTTCATTCTTACAGTTCTCCCCCTCTAAAACAAGGTGCTGTTCAAGGTGTGTTCAGTCGCTTTCAGGCGGCTACCTTGGAAGCCTGGAGAGCGAGAGAGGTCAGTGCACACCGACCCCTCTCGCTCTCCAGGCTTCAGTGAAGGCAACCCGAAGGCAACTTCGGGTTCCTTTCAACCTGCTCTTTGGGGCTGGCGGGGGGAAGCCCACCGCCAGCCCCAAAGAGCAGGTCGGGGAGCAGCAGAAAGGCACGCAGCCTTCCCGCTGCTCCGCAAGCTTCTCGGGGCTGCCGGGGAAGCCCGGGTCCCCCCCACCAGCCCTAAAGAGCAAAGAAGCCAAGACAGCAAGTGGGACACATCCTGCTCGCTGTCTTGGCTTCTGCCATAGCCCCGCGCAACCGCTCCAGCCGGGAGAGGTTGCCTTGGATATTACTGATGATCATGTTGCCTTGGATATTACTGATGATTGTTTGCAACACAGGGGTTTAATTGTTTGGTTACAAAATGGCGCTCAGCCAGCTCAGCCCAGCCCCCTTCCTCCAGTACGCAGGGTGTGGAGAAGCCAGGAGGAGGGAGGAGGCACCATGGTGTGTGAGAGGACGGGGGAAATGGCGCCCCCCAATGGCGCCGCTGAAAAAAATTAATGGTAAAAAATTAACAAACAGAATAGATGATCCACAGAACATCCGCGGGCTGGATCAACAATTGGGCTGAATCTGGCCCGTGGACCATAGTTTGCCAACCCCTGGTTCAGAGCCACATGCTGGCTTTGGAGCTGCAAATTAGATACGTTGCATTAAAATGCAAGCTGCATGGATTTCTCTCCCTGCACCCCTCTACTATTAAGCTATTGGACTTACTTGGCAGGCATCGCTTCCTCCTTCCAGGTACCCAGCACAAAGCATCCCTGCTGAAATGGCGCCATTGTACACGTTCCATCTGTTGCAAATCTCGTTGCCTATGATTTTCACTTCTGTTTGGCGAAGTTCACCGACGCTGGGACCTAGTTCCAAAATAATATGGGTGGCGTGAAATTTTGTAGGAAGCCTGCGGTGTAACACACATAGAAGCACCACATAACCCCACACCCCATGCAACACAGGGCCACAGAGTCATTGCTCAGTTACAGAAGCACTGTTACCAACACACTCTGAGCACTTCACCTCCATTTGCAGGTGAGGGAGTTGTTAATGTTAGGATATTTCCGTTCCACCTTAAAAGGGAGCAGGATGTTTGTGTCACAGCCTGCGTAATTCCTGTTCACAGGATGTTTATGTTTGCTATTGCTTTCGTTTTCTCTCTGTGTCGGAGACACTGACGCAGGCAGTCATGTCTTTCTTTGTTCTGATCAACGCTGAATAAAGCTTGTAAATAATGCTCTCCTGCGTGCAACTTTTGCTGTACTTTATCTGCTGGTAGAGTGTGCATGAGCTCTAGAATGTGGCAAGTTTTTTTTTAAGAAACTCATGTCGCTAATTGCTGATACTGCGTGCCTACGGGAGATCGATGGATCAACAGTTAAGAGATGCCAAATCTGAAGCAAGGATCTCATGGTCTGATGCTTAAACTTCGCCTAGTGAGTTCCTTAGGCAGTACGTCCTGGGAGCCCTAACAAAACAGGGAGTTTGCAAAGTGACCCTCTAGGATTGGCAATATGAAACCTCTGGTTCAGCCAGACTTAATACAGATACTCAATCTCTACCTCTCTTTCAAAACAGAACCAGTGACAGCAGTGAAGGTCCTGTGCGAGTGCCTGGAGGCGGTTGGAGGATGGATGGTGGCTAATGGATTGAGGTTGAATCCTGACAAGACAGAAGTACTGTTCTTGGGGAAGAGGGGGCGGGCTGCTGTGGAGGACTCCCTGGTCCTGAAACTGTGCCCCTGTGTGCCTTTTGCACCCCAAGATTATGGACACCTGCAAGCACATACGACCCCACCGGTAGGGTACCTAATAATCTACTTGCACTGGTGTGCTTTCAAACTGCTAGGTTGGCAGGAGCAGGGACCGAGCAACGGGAGCTCACTCCGTTGCAGTGATTCGAACCGCCGACCTTCTGATCGGCAAGCCCAAGAGGCTCTGTGGTTTAACCCACAGCGCCACCTGCGTCCCTTACTATTTCAGCTTACTACTGATGTAAAAACAGCACTTACAGAAAAGTAGTAGAAAAGCAAAAGGAACCAGGAAAAGTGTGGAAGGGAAGTCATATGGTATTTGCATACATGCTGTATTTGGTATGAAGTTGTAAGTGAGACAGGGGAGGGGGGGTTAAATATGCTCTCTGTTCCTCTTTTTGAAAATGCAAAGAAAAAAAGAACTGAGTAAACCTTTATGTAGACTATACATTAAAATCTGAAAATTTAATAGAGCTGTTTCACATCATAGTGTCACATAGTGCACTGGCGTGCTTTCGAACTGCTAGGTTGGCAGGAGCAGGGACCGAGCAACGGGAGCTCACTCCGTTGTGGGGATTTGAACCGCCGACCTTCTGATCGGCAAGCCCAAGAGGCTCAGTGGTTTAGACCACAGCGCCACTTGCGTCCCCTTTATGGCATTGGCACCAAGTTCGGCTTCTGAGGAGTAGCAGCCACTGCCACAAAGTGGGAGAGGGAGTCCTCTGGAAGGTTTGGGCCCACGCAGGTCCTGTTCCCCACACCCCTATGCCATGCCACTGCTTGTAGTGGCAGGAGCAACACCTTCCCTGTGCTTATATCTTTGCTCTCTTTGGATAACTCTTTGGAGATAACTTTGGATAACTCTCTTTGGATGGCCAGTGTGGTGTAGTGGTTAAGAGCAGTGGACTTGTAATCTGGTGAACCGGGTTTGATTCCCTGCTTAAGCTTCATTAGTTTCCTAGTAGATCTGCCCCTACTTCCCAATCCCACCAGAGAAGTGAGAAGCTGCTGCCACGTCTTCCGTGGTAGCAGGGACCCACCACCGAAATCTGAAAGTTGCCACTGTGAGAACCCTGTAAGCAGGACTTTGGCAGGGACAAGGCAACAGCTAGTGAGACAGTGTGGTGTAGTGGTTAAGAGCGGTAGTCTCGTAATCTGGTGAACTGGGTTCGATTCCCCGCTCCTCCACCTGCAGCTGCTGGGTGATCTTGGGCCAGTCACACTTCTTTGAAGTCTCTCAGCCCCACTCACCTCACAGAGTGTTTGTTGTGGGAGAGGAAGGGAAAGGAGATTGTTAGCCGCTTTGAGACTCCTTAAGGGGAGTGAAAGGCGGGGTATCAAATCCAAACTCTTCTTCTTCTTCTCTAACTGGTGGTTTGGGATTGGACCTGCTATGGAGAGCCCAGCAGGGGAATGTCACTCTGTGACTTGGAACCAGCCTTGCCACAGTGACTGCACCTTGAAAGTCTGTGTTTAAGCTGAACAGATAGTTTACTGACCTTCATCTCTCAGAGCACCATATCCCGTGACGAAGCAGGTAGTGTTTTCTGGAAAGATATACGACGCCTCTGGGAGACAGATGCGGTGCACGGCTGCCGTAAACTGAATTGGGTACGCAAGCTGCACGACAGCAATGTCAAACTCATGTCTCATGACGCTCTCGGCGTATTGCTCATGCACGATGATCTGGCGAAGGTTCCTTCTCAATAGTGGAGGGTTTAAACGGGCCCCAAAACTAGCTGTCCAGCTACGGAGATCCCTCACTCTAAAACACATTTGAGAGCGGTAGAATAATCATCCATTCTACTCAACATGCATACAGAGTTTTATTGCACTCCAGCCTTTCTTAACAACAAGTTAATATTAAGGCAAAAGAGGGGATTGTATAGGGCAGAATTCTCCCCTTTCCTACTGATTTGGCTCCACAGTTCTCCCCCCGAGGTCTCTCCGGCCAGAAATAAGTCCAACTTGGAAGAAAGAAAGCCAGGATGGGAGGAGAACCATGAGCGGGGGCAAAATAACTACCGTATTTTTCGCTCTATAGGATGCACCGGACCATAGGACGCACCTTGTTTTAGAGGGGGAGAACAAGAAAAGAAATTCTCCCCCTCTCTGCTCAGCGCCCCTTCAGCGAAGCGGCAGGAGAAACGGAGCCCCTTCCATTTATCCTCCCACCTGGCTGAAGGGGCGCTGCGCAGCTCTCCCTCTCTGCTGAAAGGAACCCGAAACCTGCGGAGCGCAGTGGGAACTTGTGCTGCGCTCCGCAGGCTTCAGGCGGCTATCCCTGAAGCCTGGAGAGCGAGAGGGGTCGGTGCGCACCAATGCCTCTCACTCTCCTGGCTTCAGTGAAAGCAATGCGAAGCCTCCGGAGCATGGAGGGAGCGCTCCATCTGCGCTTCAGAGGCTTTGCGTTGCTATCGCTGAAGCCAAGGAGCCTGCATTCGCTCCATAGGACACACACATTTCCCCTTAATTTTTGGAGGGGAAAAGTGCATCCTATAGAGCGAAAAATACGGTAAGCATCAATTTCATATGTTTTGAACATATATATAGCTGGGTTGAGGTTGCATGTGATGTGATAGCTTACTAAAGATTCTGATTACTCATGTAATGTTGGTGCAGAACCTAGATACAGTTTTAGCAAGGCTGGGAGGTGGGCGGGAGAGATCTTCTCACCCTCTAAAGCAGTGAGCTGCAGTTAAAAGCCATATATCACCGATCAGTGTTGCGCCACAGCGATGGATGCCATTCAGCTGAAGACTGGCTTGCCACGGCCACTCCCCTTCCACAGCAATGTTTCCTCCATAGATTCTCTCCACAGATCTTTCCACTCGTGTCCCACAACCTGCCAAAGAACATCTTCTTAGCCCAGTTTCATTCCCAACAACAAGACTTTTGTCATGATCTGAACATTACATATTTTGAAGAAGTACAGTCATACCTTGTGTTGCGTTAGGTTCATGTTGTGTCTTTTCGGCTTGCGAACGCGGCAAACCTCGAAGTGTATATAGTCATACTTCGGGTTGAAGTTGCTTCAGGTTGAGCATTTTCGGGTTGCGCTCCGCGGCGACCCAGAAGTAATGGAATGCGTTACTTCTGGGTTTTGCCACTCGCGCATGTGTGCAGACGGTCAAAATGATGTCACGCACTTGCGCAAAAGTGGCAAATCGCGACCTGCGCACGCACAGATGCACAGAGGCGGGTTGTGTTTGCTTCAGGATGCGAACGGGGCTCCGGAACAGATCCTGTTCGTATCCAGAGGTACCACTGTACTTCCAGGATTCACCGTGCGTGCATGCGCAGAAGCGTTCTGCGCACTGCGCACATGTGCAGAAGCGCTCTATCGTGCTGTGCATGTGCGCAGAAGCAGCACTCTAGTTATGGACTTTTCGGGGTGTGAATGGCACCCCAGAATGGACCGAGTCAGTAACTACAGGTACCACTGTAGAGCGGCTTTTTAAACTTAGAAATCTACTTGCCTTCTAGTTTTAGAAAGATAACATAAAGCAAAGAAATTACCCTGATCGCCATGCACTGCATTTAATATTTCTACAAAACTCACTTTAGAGGCAGGGAGGAATGAATGGCAATCTGATGGGGGTCAGAAAAATTATCCAGCACCCGCCCCCCCATCACCAGGAGATCTCACCCTGGACTGTCTCCTTTTGCCCCTTAGGAGGTGAAAGAGATAATAGGGTTGCTTCGCAAGATGAAAATAATCCGTTCCGCGAGTCTCTTCGTCTAGCGAAGCAACCCTATTAGCGGATTAGCGCTATTAGCGGCTATTAAAGGCTTAGCGGCTTAGCGGCTAAAAGGCTATTAGCGGCTTAGAAAGGGGGGGGGAAGCAAAAAAAATCGCAAGACTCACAAGACGTTTTCATCTTGCGAAGCAAGCCCATAGGGAAATTCGTCTTGCGAAGCGCATCGAAAAACGGAAAACCCTTTCGTCTAGCGGGTTTTTCGTCTTGCGAGGCATTCGTCTTGCGGGGCACCACTGTAATTCTGCCAGCAATGCCTAAGAAAAGGCATTTGTGGTGGGTGGGGGAAGGGGAGCAATATTTAGCAAGGAAGAGATGTGGGGCCTCATTGTGACTTGGGAGCATTGTCCAGAATGGGATACTGAGACTGCCTTTACTGCAAAATAAGAAAGCAGCCAGTTTTGGTGTGTTTTTTAAAGTACAAACAACATTTAGTTGGTGAAGACCAATTGGCTCTATTAAAACCTGTGTTTAGCTCTGTGTTTTATAGCGGAGGAGAGTTGAAAGTGGTTTGAGATGTTGTAAGCACCCACCTCTGATTGGACATGATTTCGAAACAATATCAAAACCCTGTTTTCCATGAGCAGCTATCTAAAAACCACGTCCAGCTCTTTGACAAAGCTATTCCCTCACCTCCAGTCTTGATGCAGATTGTACACATCCAACCCCACATACAACATGCGATAAGGAGGGAGGGATCATTAATTAGGTGAACCCAACACTTTTTAAAGCCGCAATCCTACACATACCTCAAAGTTAAGGCCCAACGAACTAAATGGGATTTAATTCTGAGCAAAGCTGCTTAGGATCAGGGGTGGTAGTCAAGTAGGTTTTACACAGAGTAGACCCATTGAAATTAATGGAACTCAGTCATATGGGATGCGGGTGGCACTGTGGGCTAAACCACAGAGCCTAGGACTTGCCGATCAGAAGGTTGGTGGTTTGAATCCCTACAACAGGATGAGCTCCCGTTGCTCGGTCCCTGCTCCTGCCAACCTAGCAGTTCGAAAGCACGCCAAAGTGCAAGTAGATAAATAGGTACTGCTCCGGTGGGAGGGGAAACGGTGTTTCCATGCGCTGCTTTGGTTCGCCAGAAGCAGCTTAGTCATGCTGGCCACATGACCCAGAAGCTGTACGCCGGCTCCCTCGGCCAATAAAGCGAGATGAGCACCACAACCCCAGAGTCGGCCACGACTGGACCTAATGGTCAGGGGTCCCTTTACCTTTAACTTAGTCATGCTTATTAATTTCAGTAGATCTACTCATACCGCTGGCTTGAACAACCTCAAGGTCTGGCTTCAACTAGAGATTTAAACTGCTTTAATATCTGCTCCCTCTTCCTGTGCACCCTAGGAAAAAACAGCTTTGTGTGGGGTCTACTAAACCCCGCACAAATTCCCAGGATTCCTTGGGGGAAATTGGTATAAAAATCAACAGACATGCCTTTCTGTTGCCGTTTTGCAAACCCAAGTCTTGACTGTGTATTTGCAGATGTTTGCATTCCCATTTAAACTGCGCAGTCTGCATGATATCACTCTCAGACAGCACCAGTCTTGGGGATAAGCTGATAAACTGAGAGAAATCAGGCTCCAAGCCCCTCCACTTGGGGTTGCAGATGGTTTGCTTCAGTGGTTTTGGGTGGGTTACTGTCCAGCTAGATTTCTCTGAACATCTGGTTGCAGATGCGACAGATCCAGCTTCCGACCGAAGAAAGCCTAACGACTGTGTAACGTGATCATCATGGAAAACCTTTTCAAGAGAGACACAGTATCTTAAAATCCAGTTAACTCTTCCCAGCATTCCCCTGCCTGCAGTAACAGCCCAAGCAGGCTCCAGGAGGGAAGCAGAATCAGCCAATCAGATGGGACTCATTGTGTAAATAAAATACCGTATTTTTCACTCTATAGGACGCAGTGGCGTAGCGTGGGTTGTCAGCACCCGGGGCAAGGCAAGTAATTTGCGCCCCCTAACCCGTGGATTTTAGCACTCGAGTGCGAGCGCGCCCCCCCAGATGTTGCGCCCGGCCCCCCTGACCCCCCACGCTACGCCACTGGGGCTGGGGGCGAGCGAAGGAGCCAAGGACCCCCCAAAGGCTCAGCAGGAATTTATTAAATTTATTATTTGCTGAGCCCCCGCGGGCCGAGGCAGCCAAAGCCCCCTCCTCTCCTTGGGCTGTAGGTGGAGCTCCAGATCTGGGCTTGGCGAGCGGCTCTCCTCCTCCCGGCCGGCTCCTTCCAGCCGTGCTCCGTCCTCGGCCCCCCCCCTGCGGCTGAGACTTGCGCTGAGAGCCGGAGCCAGCGGCGCCCCCTTCTGCCGGGAGACCCTTGCCCGCCCGCCGGCTTCCTCTCGGAGGGTTTTGGGGAGCGCAGGGCGCGGCGAGGCCCCTCGGAGCTCTCCTCCCTCCCAGTCAGCAGAAGCAGCCGCCGCCTGTGGCTGGGCCGAGGGGATGGCGGTGGCGTCGGGGTGCGGAGGCTGCCCGTGCCCGGCCAGGTGTCGGTGGCGGCGGCGGCGCTGCTGCAGCGGCTGCTCCTCCTGCGAGCAGTGAGTGGAGCACAGCCGCAGCAGCGGCAGGGGGCGCGCGTGCGCTGGGCACAAGGCTGGCGGCGGCGGCGGGGAGCCTGGCCGAGGAAGGAACTTGTCCCCTCCCTCTGGACTCGCGCCCCCCCAGATGTTGCGCCCGGTGCGGCCGGCACCCCTGGCACCCCCCACGCTACGCCACTGATAGGACGCACCCGACCATAGGATGCACCTTGTTTTAGAGGGAGAGAACAGCAACAACAAAATAATTCTCCCCCTCTCTGCCCAGCACTCCTTCAGCGAAGCGGCAGGAGGCGCTGCGGAAAGAGGGGGAGAATTCCCCCCCTTGTTCTCCCCCTTTAAAACAAGGTGCTGTTCAAGGTGTGTTCAGTCACCTTCAGGCGGCTACCTTGGAAGCCTGGAGAGCGAGAGGGGTTGGTGCGCACCGACCCCTCTCGCTATCCAGGCTTCAGCCTTCCGCTGCTCCGCGAGCTTCTCGGGGCTGCCGGGGAAGCCTGGGTCCCCCCCCCCAGCCCCAAAGAACAAAGAAGCCAAGACAGTGAGCAGGATACATCCCTCTCGCTGTCTTGGCTTCTGTCATAGCTGCGCGCAACCTCTCCAGCCAGGAGAGGCTGAATGGGGCTATGGCTTCTTTAGCCCCGCGCAACCTCTCCGGCAGGGAGAGGCTGCGTGCGGCTATGACAATACCCCCACCTTCCCGCAAAATCCCACAGGAACCGCGCACCCTTTAAGTAGCGCGCGGCTCCTGTGGGCTTTTCTACGAGGAGGGAGAAGGGACTGACTGGCCACGTCAGTCCCTTCTCCCTCCTGGGGAAAAGCCCCCAAGAGCTGTGTGGAGTTTGTATGCGGCTTTTGGGGACTTTTCCTGCCTGCCTCCCCCCTGCTATCGCTCCATAGGATGCACACACATTTCCCATTCATTTTTGGAGGGGAAAAAGTGTGTCCTATAGAGTGAAAAATACGGTATTTAAAAGCCTGAGGTTTAGTAAAACCACTGTTTTACTAGCTGCAATAAATCATTGCAGGACTCCGAGCATATTTCACTTAGTTAAGGAGTTAATTGCCCCGATTATTTAATAAGTGGCTCCAGCCGATTTGCGATAATCTTCTATCTAATTGATATCAAGCAGCCAGCGACAGGCGTGGACTTCTGTTTGGCAGCTACATCGGAGAAATGGGCACAAGCCAGTGTTTAGCAACAGCCCATAATCTCCCCTGAACTATACACTACTAGCTAACTCACGTGTCAGGCTGCACTTTCTCAGCTGCAAAGCAGCACCAGGAGGGGACGATTTGCAGGTGAAAAGCAGGAGCTACGGATTCCAGATCCAGACTATTAGGGCTGGCCCGCCCATGGGGTGAGCTGAGGCAGCTGCTCAGGCAGCAGAACCCCAAGAGGCGGCGCCCCTCGGCCACCCCAAAACCCCAGGAAAAGTGGTGGCTTCTGGCAAGACCAGATCTTGCCAGAACCTGCTAATACTGCTTTGTGGGCACCATCTTATTACCCAGGTAAAGGAGGATTTGGCAGTGGGGCAGAACCACAAAACAGGACAGGAGGACCCTACAGATTGTGTAACAGTTCTGTGATTGAGGGTTCGGACAGGTAAACATGCATGACATTGGTTTGAATTTGTAGCATGAAGACATGCCCTCAAACTCCTTTATAGCGTGTGGAGAGCCCTCCCCCCACAATGGTTGCCAAATGATGTCCTTCTTGCCTGATAAAACTCCCAAAGTAGCATGTATAACTACAGTGGTACCTTGGTTCTCAAATGCCTTGGTACTCAAACAACTTGGAACCCAAACGCTGCAAACCCAGAAGTAAGTGTTCTGGTTTGCGAACTTTTTTCAGAAGCTGAACGTGCTCCGTTTTGAGTGCTACTCTTCCGTTTTGAGTGTTATGCTTCCATTTTGAGTGTTATGCTGAAGTCTGTCTTTTTTTGCTATTTATTTTGCATTTTTGTTTTTGCAGCTTTTTTGTTTTGTTTTTTTGGGACTGTGTGGAACCCAGTTCAGCTACTGATTGATTGATTGTGTGACTGAAGTACATTGTTTATTGCTTTCATTTTATGGATCAGTGGTCTTGTTAGATAGTAAAATTCATGTTAAATTGCTGTTTTAGGGGTGGTTTTTAAAAGTCTGGAACAGATGAATCCGTTTTGCATTACTTTCTAAGGGAAAGCGTGCCTTGGTTTTGGAACACTATGGTTTTGGAATGGACTTCTGGAACAGATTAAGTTTGAGAACCAAGGTATCACTGTAGTGATGTGAGGTGAGAATATTCTCAAAAATATTGTTCAGCGAATATTCTCTGCTACAAAATTCTCCAGAGAATATTCTCCACAAACTGTAAATTCTGTGTCGTCTACACAACTACTTTAAATGTACACACCTCATTAATTGAGAATATGCTCAAGAATATTCTCCAAAGGATTATTCTCGAGAATTTAACATCACCTCTCCCAAATAGGCTTTACCACAGGCCTTTGCACCAGCCCTGAGAAATAGGTTTGGCTGAGAGAAAATGAACACCCAAAATCTCATGAAATTTCGGCAAGGTCTTATGAGAACTCATCAGAGACCATTGTCATCGCCACTGCTTTGCAGGTAGCCCCACATAGGTGATGGGGCAGCAGTAAGTTCCTATTTCAGCCCTGGATATGCATAATATCCAGTGTTGTAATCACATTTTGGTTCTGATCTCACTTCTGCAGGGTCCTTCTTCTTCCAAACATTGCCAATCTGCAGCTAGATCTACCTGCCTTGGATAATGTCAGGGAACTGACATCAGAGGAAAGGGAGTTGGTAGGGCTCCCAGAGACTGGGAGAGAGTCAGCAGCCAAAGCAGGGACCAGCAGGGGGAGCGAGGGGTCTCTGGAGGAGGATCTCAGTAATGCTGAGAGAGACGCAGCAGCCCAGGCAGGAAACAGCAGGGGAGAGAAAGGGGTGAGAGACACGTCCAGCGAAAATAGCGGGGAGGTGTCAGAAGCAACTGTAGGGAGACCCATACTTCGCCGGAAGCTGCCACGTCGTGAGTCCAGGAGACGCGTTTCCGTTAAGGAGCTTCTTTGCTGGAAACGCTTCTGCAGGCAGCCACTGTCAGACCCTACTAGTGACTAGAGCAGACATGTCTGAGGAGCTCTGTCACACACAGAGGTTTGTGGAGCCGCACAAACTCTGAGGGGGCACAATTTTAAGCACAAGCAGCTAATCATCCCCTGACAGCAGTCTGACAGTCTCTGTACGCTGCCTGTGCAGGAGAAAGCATCATGAGCAACCCAGCCGGAACCGGAGAGGCAGGGGTTGGAGCTGGTCCAAGCTTGGAAGAAAGGTATCAAGCTCTGGAGGTCCAACTTGCGCTGCAGACGGCGAGGCTCGAGGAAAGAAGGGCTCAGGATGCTGACAAAAAGGGGAGAACCACTCAGTTCCCCAGAAAGGTACCAGGATTGGTGCAGAAGTTTGGGGGGGACCCCAAGGATTACCATGCCTTTAGGACAGAGATGCAATATGCCCTTAATGTGCAGTTTGATGAGTTCCCTGATGAGGAATCGCGAGTTGCTTTCGTAATTGGGCATCTTGAGAAGGGGGCGCGAGACTGGGTTCGACCCCTGATGGCAACGCACAATGATATCCTAAAGGACACTATGAAGTTCTTTCGTGCAATGGATATCATGTTTTCCAGCGATATTGAGGAAGGGGTGGTGCGCAGACAGGTAATGGCTTGCAAGCAGGGAAGCAGATCTGTCCGTGAGTACTGGACTGAATTTACCATGCTGATTCACAGATTGGGGTGGGATTTATCGGCGGCACCCATTCAGATGCTATTTGAAGAAGGTCTTTCTTCGGCTGTGAAAGACAAGCTGGTGTCTATGGATCAGCTGACCAAATCTGCGCTGACCATTGGAGCGCGCCAGGAGGCAAGAGCCTTGGAGAGGCGGGAAGGGAGAGGGGAACGTTGGAAGGAGTTCCGCATTCCAGACATTCCTGAGCCAGCTTTCCCGCCGGCAGAGCCGATGGAAATCGGAACAGCCCGCGCGCGCGCAGTTTCAAAGCCCAGTGAGGGGGCTAAGAAGGAGGGAAAAGGAGCCCGGAAATGCTATCTCTGCCAACAGCCAGGCCACTTTGCCAGAGTCTGCCCCCAGAGGAAGGAATGGCAAGGGATGGTGGGAGCTGTTGAGGGGGGAGAGCAGGGAGAAACGGAGCAGGTAAAAGCCAACGCCTGGTTGCCACCGTCAGGGCACTGCAGCCAGGCCAAAGAGCAGTGAAAGTGCCCGTGCCAGAAGCTCCTCGACCTGCTCTAGTGATTGAAGTGTCGCTAGAGCTGCAAAATGGACACCCCCTAAAAATAAAGGCGCTGTTGGACTCAGGCAGCTCCTGCAATTTTATGAGCAAGGAGTTTGCTGCTGAACACCAGATACAGACGATCCCTTTAAGCAACCCCCTGCAGGTGACCACGATCGATGGCAGGGAACTGTTGGGAGGAGGAGTCAGCTTGCAGACCGTCCCAATGATAATGAGGGTGGCAAGGCACACAGAACTGATAGCGTTTAATGTGGCCACCTTGGGAGGCGCTCCCATTATTTTGGGAATGAGCTGGCTAGCCCTACATGATCCGCTGGTGGGCTGGCATCAAAGAGTGGTTTCCTTCGGTTCAGCACATTGCTTAGAACACTGCAGGGGGGAAAAGGGGTCAGCAGGGGCCCAAGCCATCCTGGCAGGGACTGAAGTAATGGAGAAGGGGAAGGTGCCACCACAGTATGCTGATCTCAGCGACGTGTTCAGCGAGAAGGAAGCTGACCAACTACCCCCGCATAGGCCCTTTGATTGCCAGATCAATTTACTCCCTGGAGCACAGCTTCCTGTAGGCAAGTTGTATGCCATGTCAGACAGGGAAATGCAGGAGTTGCGAGAGTTCATTGACAAGAACCTGAAGAGAGGCTTCATCAGAGAGTCCAAGGCAGCGGGGGGTAGCCCAGTGTTTTTTGTGGATAAAAAGCACACGGACAAGCCGAGACTTGTATGTGATTTCAGGCGGTTAAATGCAGTGACAGAGCCGGCGGCTTTTCCTATGCCCAGGATTGATGATATTTTGACCAGGGTGCGGAAAGGAAAGATTTTTACAAAGCTGGACCTAAGGGGGGCGTACAACCTGATACGTATAAGGAAAGGGGATGAATGGAAAACCACCATGTTCACCCCTTTGGGGGCATTTGAATACCTCGTTATGCCTTTTGGATTACAAACAGGCTCCGCGTGTTTTCAAGCCTTCATGAACCACGTACTGGGGCCTTTGCTCTACAAGAATTGCGTGGCCTTCCTAGATGATGTGTTGGTGTATTCGGAGAATGAGGAGCAACATGTGAGAGACGTCAGAGAAGTGTTGAGCAGGCTGCAAGCCAACAGGCTGTGGGTGAAACTGGAGAAGTGTCAGTTTCATACCAAGGAGGTGGAATTCCTGGGGTACCGCTTGTCAGACAAGGGGTTGGCCATGGACCCCGGCAAGGTTCAAGCAGTGCTGGAATGGAAAACACCCAAAACCAAGAAGGATGTGCAGAGGTTCCTAGGGTTTGGAAACTTTTATCGTAAGTTCATCCGAAACTTCGCCCACCTGACGGCGCCCATCACGGACTGTCTCAGCAGTAAAAAGAAGTTTGTTTGGACGGCGGAGGCGGAGCGAGCATTTGAGGAACTGAAAAGGGCCTTCGCCTCTGATGAACAACTTCTGCATGTGGATTTACAAAAAAAGCTGAGGGTCGAAACAGACGCTTCTGACAGAGCCATAGGGGCGGTGCTTCTTCTGCAGCCGGGGAAGGAGGAGTCAGAGTGGCGACCGTGTGCCTTCTTTTCGCGAAAGCTGAACAAATCCGAGAGGAACTACACGGTGTACGACCGGGAACTTCTTGCGATTCATGAGGCTTTCCGGAGATGGAGGCACCTGCTAATTGGTGCACAACATAAGGTGCAAGTGTGCACGGACCATAAGAATCTAGAGTATTGGAGAACTGCGCGAGTGCTCAACCAACGGCAGTTGAGATGGGCCCAGGAGTTCTCCAAATTTAACTTTGAGATTTGTTACGTGCCAGGCCCAGAGAACGTTAGGGCGGACGCTCTCTCACGCAAACCTGAATATTTGGAGGGGGAGGGTGCACCCGAAGAGACCCATGTCATTCCAGAGGACCGCTGGGTGTGTGGGGCGGCATTGGTGGGGCAAAGGGAACTGGTAGAGGGAACGGTGCAGGATGAATACGCCCAGGACAAACTCAGGGGTCTCAGGAGGGAGGGAGACAAACCCGGGGGTTTTGAGGAGAGAAACGGGGCGTTGTACTACAAGGGAGCGTTATATATACCTGAAGGGGAATTGAGGGAAAAGGTACTCAAGCAACTGCACGATAGCCCCACAGCAGGGCATTTTGGGCAACACAAAACCATGTGGCTGGTTACCAGGGAATTCTGGTGGCCCAAGGTCAGGGAAGATGTGCGGGAGTATGTGAGAGGGTGTGACCAATGCCAACGAGCCAAGGGGGAGAGGCGGGCACCGGCAGGTTTATTAGAACCACTACCCACGCCGGAAAGGCCATGGGAGGCAGTGGCAATAGATTTCATGACTGATCTGCCAAGGTCCAGAGGGAAAACAGCCATCATGGTTGTGGTAGACCTGTTAACCAAGATGGCCCACTTTATAGCCTGCTCACATGCGGTCACAGCGGAAGAAACCGCTAAATTGTTTGTGGAAAATGTGTTTAGGCTGCATGGCGCCCCCTTGAGGGTGGTTTCTGACCGAGGAAAACAATTTACTTCCAGGTTCTGGAGGAAGCTCATGAGCTTATTGCATGTAGAGGTGAATTTCTCAACTGCCCGTCATCCAGAAACCAACGGGCAGGCGGAAAGAGCTAATGGTGTCCTCCAGCAATATTTGAGGTGTTATGTGAATGACAGAGAGAATGATTGGGTGGAGAAGCTGGCGTTGGCAGAATTTGCCTACAACAATGCAGAGAACGTGTCCACGGGGATGAGCCCCTTTTTGGCTAATCACGGGTGTCATCCCCGAGCCTTCCCGGGGGGGAAGGGGAGAACTGGAGCGTTCCAGCTGCAGAACAGTTCGTTGAAGAAATGGAAGCGATCCATCGCCAGCTCCAACTTAACTTAAACAGGGCTAAGGAGGAATATAAGAGGCAGGCAGACAAAACCAGAAGGGAAGGGGAAAGCATTAGGGTGGGGGACCAGGTGTGGCTGTCCACCCAAGGGTTACCATTCAAAGGGGGTTGTAAGAAGTTAAGACCCAAAAGGCTGGGCCCATTTGAAGTCACGCAGCAGGTCAACCCAGTGGCTTTCAGACTCCGGTTACCGAACCACATGAAGCTGCACCCAGTGTTCCACAGGTCGTTGCTGTCACCGTATAAAGGGGACAGAGAAGGGAGGGTCAATAGGGGACCAGCTATGGAGGAAAAAGAACACAGCTACCATGTAGCGGAGATTCTCGATTCCAGGTGGAAGGGAGATCAAGTAGAGTATTTGGTAATGTGGGAAGGGGAGCCGGAGTCGGAAAACACCTGGGTCATGGCAGAGGATGTAGATGACGAGGTTTTGATAGAAACTTTTCATCAGAGATTCCCTCGTAAACCTCAGCCAGTGGCGAGGTTCCGGAGGGAATACTTCGCCACCACCGACGAAGAAGAAGAGTTGGAGGGGTTCTCTGATTCCGAGGCGGAGGAGGATTCAGCGAGCCGGAACAAAGACCGATGGAGGGAAATGTTCGAGACGTCTGAAGAGGAAGAGGATTCTTTTCGGGGTTTTAGCTCCTCACCGCCCAGAGGAGAGAGTAGGGGCGGGGGGGAAGGGGGCCCTGGAGGGGAGGTGGATGTCAGGGAACTGACATCAGAGGAAAGGGAGTTGGTAGGGCTCCCAGAGACTGGGAGAGAGTCAGCAGCCAAAGCAGGGACCAGCAGGGGGAGCGCGGGGTCTCTGGAGGAGGATCTCAGTAATGCTGAGAGAGACGCAGCAGCCCAGGCAGGAAACAGCAGGGGAGAGAAAGGGGTGAGAGACACGTCCAGCGAAAATAGCGGGGAGGTGTCAGAAGCAACTGTAGGGAGACCCATACTTCGCCGGAAGCTGCCACGTCGTGAGTCCAGGAGACGCGTTTCCATTAAGGAGCTTCTTTGCTGGAAACGCTTCCGGAGGCAGCCACTGTCAGACCCTACTAGTGACTAGAGCAGACATGTCTGAGGAGCTCTGTCACACACAGAGGTTTGTGGAGCCGCACAAACTCTGAGGGGGCACAATTTTAAGCACAAGCAGCTAATCATCCCCTGACAGATAATATGCAATTTCAAGCAAGTTGGCATAGAAGGGCAAAATTTGAAAATAATCACTCTCGTTTTTTAAAAAGTATATTTTAGCATGAATATGTTCACAGCTGTCTTTGAACAGGTTTAAACTTCATCTGAACAAAAACTATTTTTACCGGCATGCAAAGGAAACTATTTATTTCCATTAACTAGGCACAAATCAGATATAACAGAACAATTGCAAAAAGCAACCGATTCAAGTATTCATCGAGGGAATGAAATCAAGAGATAGACAGTTTTAAAATGAATGTATTTGCAAATGCATTCACTCCAGCTGTACATTTGAATAGCTTGTGTGCATTTTGCCATGTATCCACCAGAGGGTACATGTATATGAGAAAGAGAGAGATTGTGGTGGCTGATTTTATTTCCAGTACCTCCTATTCCACAGGCCTGGTTAATTGTGCACAGAAGATATGCAAGGAAATGTGCTCTTAGTGGTACTTACCTGTTCTGAAATCTTACTTGGTTATGTTAGATTCTAATTTTTAGAATCTGACCAAAAGCAACACAGGATGGGAACCCCACAGAATATTTTTAGAGCTGAGGAAAAGCATGTCAGAAGACACTCTTCTGAGAAAAATAAGACCACGTCACAGAAATTTCTCTGAATATTCTCCACCAAATGGTGGCCGCCATTTTCCCACCACCAGCACCACCTCCCCACACAATGCTCTGATGAAGCTCAGAGCGTTGTGGGAAACGCAAAATGGCAGCCGGGCTGTCACAGCATAGTTGCTGCTGTTGCTACTTCTTCCAGAAGTAGCCAAAACTAAACAAACAACACTGTAGGAAAGAACGTTGGCTATTCACCACTAATGGAAAATCTTACAGCCCCCCCCCAACAAAATGTTGGCAAATTTCTCCTCCCCCTGGAGAAATTTGAAGAAATGGCTCCTTCCATTTTTCTGCCCACAAAGAAGCGTAGAAAATTTCCAGAAGCCGTTTGCACACATCTCTAACATTATTTTTTTTAAAAGTGTTTGTTCTGCTAAGTTGTGGCAAAAAATGTTGCTCCTCTTCAAAATGGTGAAATGGGAAGAGTGTTAGTTTAGGCTGGAGACATTCTGGCCCCGATTCCCATGTGCTTTTAATGGAGACACAGCAGAGTAGCTGCAGCTTGCATTAGGTTAAGTTAATATTGAAGAGTGATGAATTACGTAGCTGCCTACCTTGAGTTGGAAAGTTTACTGTAGCTATTGGAAAGAAAGAGAAGAGGAAAGCGTAAGATGCATGTGAACAAGTTAGGCTACAATCCTATGCACACTTCCATGGCAGTAAGTCTCACAAAATTCAATGGGCTTAGCTCCGAGTAAGGGTGGAGGGTAGGATTTGATTCAATTTGCACTTTCGAAAGCAATATGAGAACCTTAATACAGCCATACTTGGATGAACTCTGCGTTATCCAAATTTGACATGCATTTCTCCAACCAAACATCGTTTACAAAATTAGGCAAAAGTGTGCATAAAATGAATATATTAGTGAAAGTAACAAAAATACATATTATGTGCTTATTAGGAGAAGAATAATTTTCGGGAAGAATTTTTTTTCTAAATCACATACTGCTGCAGAAATGCAGAGAACTTGATGTAAGATTGGGGAAAATGAAAACAGAGAGAGCCAAAATGAACACATCCTTCCACCCCTACTCCTGAGTAGTCACATCATGCATGCTTAGAGGGGGAGCTGCAGCAGTGGCAAAACAGCCTGGGTTCACAAGCACCCCAGAAACTTAAATACTTTTATAATGCTTCTCTGCCTAGGACCCTAACGAGCGCCACACGTTAGGATTTCAGACACAAAATGCCCAACAGCAACTCCTACTGCACTCAAACAACCAGAGCACCCCATATGCACAAGCAAGGAAAGCAGGCAACACTTGCATCAAAATCATAGAATCATAGAATTGCAGCATAGGAAGGGACCCTGAGGATCATCTAGTCCATGACAGATGGACATCCAACCTCTGCTTAAAAACCTCCAACAAAGGGGAGTCCACTTTCTTCCAAGGGAGTCCGTTCCATTGTTGAACAGCTCGTATCATCATAACATTTTTCCTGGTGTTTAGTTAGATTCTCCTTTCTTGTAACCAGGGCCGTCTTAAGCACATCGGGCGCTGTGGTGCAAAAATTCCTCTGGTGCCCCCCCAGCAACTCCAAAACAAGGGAGGGGGTGGTGGAAAATGTCCTCTGCCTCCCCCAACGCCCTGATCCCCGGCGTGGTGGCCGCTATCAAGCAGGAAAACGTACTGGCGGACAAGCTCTGCGGTGTCAGGGCGCCCGAGAAGGCAGTCCAGGAAGGCTGCACGCCGCCTTTCACCAGGAAGCAGGAGGAGGACAACAACCAGGAGCAGGGCTGTCTTTAACAGATACAGAGTCTCTGCAGGGGCTTAGGAAGGAAGCTGCACGCCCACCAGCCATATATCGTATTTTTTGCTCTATAGGACGCACTTTTCCCCCTCCAAAAATTAAGGGGAAATGTGTGTGCGTCCTATGGAGCGAATGCAGGCTACTTGGCTTCAGCGATAGCAACGCGAAGCCTCCGAAGCGCAGAGGGAGCGCTCCCTCTGCGCTCCGGAGGCTTCGCATTGCTTTCGTTGAAGCCTGGAGATATGATAGGGATAGCCGCCTGAAGCCTTTGGAGCACAGCGTGAATTCCCGCTACGCTCTGCAGGCTTCAGGTTCCTTTTGCTGAAGCCAGGAGAGCAAGACTCTCCTGGCTTCAGCAGAGAGGGAGAGCTGCGCAGCACCACTTCGGCCAAGTGGGAGGAGAAATGAAAGGGGCCCCATTTCTCCTGCCGCTTTGCTGAAGGGGCGCTGAGCAGAGAGGGGGAGAAATTTTTTTTCTTGTTCTCCCCCTCTAAAACAAGGTGCACCCTATGGTCCGGTGCGTCCTATGGAGCGAAAAATACGGAGGTTGGCGGGGTGCAGCTGGCAGGTGTGCAGGGAAAGGGGAGGCTGCCGGCAAAGCTCCCCTACTCGCTAGGGCACCCCTGAGAGGCAGCGCCCTGGCGCAACGAACCACTAACACCAATTGGGAATTGGGAAGATGGCTCTGCTTGTAACTTGAACCCATTGGTTTGAGTCCTACTCCCCAGAGCAGGAGAAAACAAGCTTGCTCCATCTACCATGTGACAGCCCTTCAGACATTTTAAGACAGCTATCATATCATCTCTCAGTTGCCTCTTTTCCAGGCTAAGTCTACCCAACTCTCTTAACCATTCCTCATAAGCCTTGGTTTCCAGACCCTTGATCATCTTGGTTGCCCTTCTCTGCACATGTTCCAGCTTGTCAATAGCTTTCTTCAATTGGGGCACCCAGAACTGGACACAGTATTCCAGGTGTGGTCTGACCAAGGCAGAATAGAGCAGGGCTATGACTTCCCTTGACCTGGACACAAGACTTCTTCTGTTGATGCAGCCTGATTCTGTCTTCTGTGGCATTAGCTATCCCTCCCAGTTTGGTGCTGTTAGGTTGTGGGTGAACATATCAGACGACACAGCGATTCTCCAAACAGCTCTTGTTTATTCACAGGCCAGAACAGAACTGAAGGGTTCAACCAGCCTGCTTATATAGAGCTCCACTACAACGCAACAGTAACCACTTTCTATAACTATCCCATCACTGAACATCACTTTCAATCCCTTATTTGCATATGTGGACCTGAGTGAAAACTATCTACAGTATCCCCCTGCTGGCCCAGGGTGAGAATCTCAGTACATAACAGGTGCCATCTGCAAATTTGATGAGCATCCCCTCAAGATCTCCATCCAAGTCATTTATGAGGATATTGAACAACAACAGGCCCTGTAAAGAACCCTGCAACACCTCCTTTTTCCAGGATAATGAGGAACCATTAGTGAGCACGCCTTGGGTTTGGTCAGTCAACTAGCTACAAATCAATCTAAGTTACCTTGTCCAGCCCACATTTTATCAGCTTCTCCACAGGAATATCACGGGCGACTTTGTCAAAACCCTTACCAAAATCAAGATACATTGCGTCCACAGGATTCCCCTGTTCCACCAAAAAAGGAACTGAGATTCATCTGGCATGTCTTGCTTTTGAAAAATCCATGCTGGGTCTTAGTAATCACGGTATCCTTTTCTAAGTGTTCATAGACCAACTGTTTAATAACCCGGTCTAGGATCTTTCCTGGATCAATGCCAAGCTTCCTGGTCGGTAGTTACCCGAATCTTCTTTTTCCTCCTTTTTGAAAATGAGGACAACATTTGCTCACCTCCAGTCTGCAGTGACCTTACTTGTTCTCTGCAAATTCTAAATGATTATAGACAGAGGCTCTGAGATTACACCCCAAGCTCCTTTAATATCTGAATTCATTTAAAATAGCTAGCTGTTCCCTTACCACCTCTTTTCCTGTCTCAGGCTGCAGCTCCCTCTTTGTATCATCCTACCTCTTGAGAGTCTCATGGACTGCAAGAAGATCAGACCTATCCATTCTGAAGGAAATCAGCCCTGAGTGCTCACTGGAAGGACAGATCCTGAAGCTGAGGCTCCAATACTTTGGCCACCTCATGAGAAGACTTGACTCCCTGGAAAAGACCCTGATGTTGGGAAAGATGGAGGGCACAAGGAGAAGGGGACGACAGAGGGCGAGATGGTTGGATAGTGTTCTCGAAGTTACCAGTATGAATTTGACCAAACTGCAGGAGGCAGTGGAAGACAGGAGGGCCTGGCATGCTCTGGTCCATGGGGTCACAAAGAGTCGGACACAACTAAATGACTAAACAACAACAACACCTTTCTTTAACCCAAAAATCCTTCCAATAGCTTCAAGGAGCCATTTTCCTGGAGATGATGATACTTCGTGGTGATGAGGGGCACCCTTGGGGAGGAAATTTGTCCCCCTTTGTACTATGAAATGTCAAGGTGACAAAGTTGTTCAGAAGAGGATGTGGGAGTTCCCAAATACTTTCTGGCGGCTAAGCCCCAGGCACACAGCATTTGCAAGCGACAAGGCTTAGCATTGTGATACTTTCCCCCCCTCCTTTCTGTAATCTGCCTCTTACAACACACAAGAAAGGAATAATGGACTCCTGAAACCTGTATGGCGAGTCAACCCTCACCCACAGCTTGAAGGGGCTTTTTTGCTTTCTTTCTCTGAACAGGACACTTCAAACAAAAGAGTGCGGGAGCCAGCATAAATCACAGAAAAGAGTTGGCAGCAGTCCTTTGTGTGCGTATTACAGGCATTTAGATTCTAGCAGGCAGGCAGACATTTGCAAAATTCCATACGAACAGTTTATAGCCATGCACAAAACTGGTGGGCAGCCATTTATCAGATTTGTGGGCATGCTGTGATTCTGTGGAAGCAGCAAACAGAGCACAGATGCATATGAAGGATACACAACTTCCTTGTCTATAAATCTCATAAAAGAAGCAAGTATTTCGCTCTAATGATTGTAAATATATGCTTGAAAATATTTGGTCAACGAGATGTGATCTCAGAAGCTAACAGGATGACTGATTGCCAGTAGCTGGGTTTCAGGACCAATAACACTGGCATTCAAACTTACATGTCTGTTCCAAATTTGCCAACGGAAGATAACCAAGTCTCCAAGTTATTTGGGAGAACTCAGGATGCACCTCATATTTCCTAGCATATATCTGTTGAATGGTTACTTTAAATGTAAAGGTTCATCATTGTTCCACTCGATGTGTATGTCTTTAAAGGGCCAGAGCAAGGGCCAGAGCAAGATAACGAGACCCAGCTTTACAGCTGTGAAACATAGCAGGTGCTGCTGAGTTGTACTGATTAAGCTGTGTCAGCAATTGGACGTAGTATATAAGGAGCAGCACCTAGCTCTCCCATTACCCTGGGGGATGGGTTGGTGGTTGGGTCTGGTTTGTTGATGTATTTAGTGTAAATGGAGTTTTTGTTTTTCTTATTAAAACCTTGTTTAAGTTATTTTTGAGTCCCTTTTTAATGCATGGTCTCCCCAGCAAGCTCTCTGCAGCGCTACCATACTTCAAAAAAGCCAACAATATCACCAATGGTTGAATGACAACTCTCTTGTACGTAGAAGCATGCAAATCCGTATTGTACTCGAGTCGCCAGGAATATATCATACTGGTTACACCCGCTGCCAAAAAGATCATAATCTTCTTTCCCTGCAATTATGGCAAATGATAAGAATATGCCCTGTTGCCATTCTTATCCTAATTCCTAAACTAGTGTCTGGAGGCGTTTCTGGGGTGCAGTAGGGTGAACAATCTGAGGCTGAATCCAGGCAAGGCAGAGGTCCTTCGAGAAAGAAGATCACTTGCTCTGGAAGGTTGTTTTCAATGGGATTACACTCTCCCAATGGATCAAATACATAGTTTGGGAATCTGCCTCGTCAGCCTAGGTGGCAGTGGCGATGGCAGGATTACATTTTATCCCTTTAGGCTGGTATGCCAACAGTGGCACTGTCTAGAAGGCTGAGGCCTAGTCGCAGTTGTACATGTTCTAGTTAAAGTTCACAATGGGTTACTGCAAGGCACTCTGCATGAGGCTGCACTTAAAGATGGCTCAGAATATTCAGGTGCTTCAGAATGTGACCTACCATATCCTGAGGGCTGTCTAAAGCATATCTGGCGCCGTGGTGCAAAGATCCCTCCGGCGCCCCACCCCCCGTTTCCCAGAGTTGTTGACCTTTTCCCAAGCCTCTGCAGGAATCGCTCTCCTCACACGGAGGCTTGGGAAGGAAGCTGCACGTCCGCACGTCCACCAGCCATATGGTAGACGGGGCGCAGCTGGCAGGTGTGCAGGGAAAGGGGAAGGGGCCGGCACCAGCAAAGCTGCGCAACTCCCCTTGCTGGGGCACCCCTGAGAGGCCGGCGCCCTGGCGCAACGCGCCAGTAAGCCCAATGGGAAAGACAGCTCTGCATATCCTGTTGAAAATCAGGCAGTCCAACTGCTTTTGCTGGCTTCCCCTTGAAAGGACTTTATTTGTTGTGCTCATTTGTTGCTGTAGGTCTTGGTTATGTTTATACATTGGTTTTGGGATGGATGTCTGTCTTATCATTGCTGGTTTATTAATTTTCTGAGTGGTAGATACTGTTGTTTTTATGGAACATACGGTATTTTTCACTCTATAGGACGCACCCAACCATAGAACGCACCTTGTTTTAGAGAGGGAGAACAAGAAAAAAAAATTCTCCCCCCTCTGCTCAGCGCCCCTTCAGCGAAGCGGCAGGAGAAATGGAGCCCTTCCATTTCTCCTCCCGCTTCGCTGAAGGGGCGCCGCACAGCTCTCCCTCTCTGCTGAAGCCAGTAGAGTCTTGCTCTCCTGGCTTCAGCAAAAGGAACCCGAAGCCCTTGGAGCACAGTGCGAGGTCCCGCTGCGCTCCAAAGGCTTCAGGTGGCTATCCCTGAAGCCTGGAGAGTGAGAAGGATCGGTGTGCAGCTCCCTCTGCGCTTTGAAGGCTTCGCATTGCTATCGCTGAAGCTAAGGAGCCTGCATTCGCTCCATAGGACGCACATACATTTTCCCTTAATTTTTGGAGGGGGAAAATTGTGTCCTATAGAGCGAAAAATACGGTGCCTTAAGAGAGCTTGGACTCATAAAGTGGGGCAGAAATGTCTTAAATAGAAAACACTTTAACAATTAACGAAAGTGTTGAATAGCAGAACAAGAGCTAGCAGCAACTAAAAATGGCATGCCCTGAAATCAGCTTACATTTGGGTCTTGGCCAAGAGGGAAGACTCATTATTATTCTGGCCTCTGCGCTATAGTTTTAGTGCCAGAAAGTGTAAAGGTAAAATTTGGGAGAATATTCTGTTTGTTAAAGCTGCTATGGCAGGTCCATGGGAATCTCTTCTGTCTTTGTTTATCCCATATATGTTAGGCAAACTTGTAAAATAGTATCTATACACCCTTAGATTAGACCGAGAAAACTGGAAAACCAGGTCAGTAAAGATAGCAACTGAGTAGCAATCCAGAACCTAGAAATGTGGTCAGAGTTGTTGCTAGCGGTTGTTGCAAGCTTGGCTTACATGAACAGCTTTAAACGTATTTTGGATAAAAGGGGTGTGCAAGTTGGATTGGTGTTTTATGGTATTGCTGCTTTATATGATATTATATTTCCGATGCATTCATGTACCGTGTGTTTGTGAGCCACCCAGAGCTACACTGTCCAAGTGCTCAGAGTGCCATCTTCCCTGGTTCCCAGGGGTTCAGGAGAAAGGCTGAGGTTCACCATGGTTGTCCCTGAATACCTGCTTGGGCAGTTTAAAATCACTTCTGTTATAATGGCTGGTTGTACTTTCTAAACCAATTCTATGTGTGGATGTCAGGGAACTGGAGGCAGAGAAGGGGGAGAGAATGGGGACTTACAGAGATCAGCCTCCGTTAATTAGCAGCTGTTCTTCCTCGGACAAGTAAGGTGACGAAGGGCTGTCAGGAGGCAATGAATCTGAGAGGGGGGAGCCACTTCCAGGGCCCAGCCACTCTCGTAACAGGGGAAGGAAGGGGGTTGGGCTCAGGAAATGGATATGCTGGGGGAAATGGAAAGCCTCTTCAGTCGAGGCAACTGACTCACCATGATGGAGACAGACTTTGACTCACCATGATGGAGACAGACTTTTTGAGCTCTTGTAAATAGCTTGAACGGGACGTGGGTGGCGCTGTGGGTAAAACCTCAGCGCCTAGGACTTGCCGATCGCATGGTCGGCGGTTTGAATCCCCATGGCGGGGTGAGCTCCCGTCGTTCGGTCCCAGCTCCTGCCCACCTAGCAGTTTGAAAGCACCCTTAAGTGCAAGTAGATAAATAGGTACCGCTTTATAGCGGGAAGGTAAACGGCATTTCCGTGTGCTGCTCTGGTTCGCCGGAGCAGCTTCGTCACGCTAGCCACATGACCCAGAAGTGTCTGCGGACAGCGCTGGCTCCCGGCCTCTAGAGTGAGATGAGCACACAACCCGAGAGTCTGTCAAGACTGGCCAGTAAGGGCAGGGGTACCTTTACCTAAATAGCTTGAAGAAACCAATAAATCTTTGTAAATATGGCTGGATTCCCGGACTCTTATCTCTACTAGCACCCACCAATCATTCCTGACAGTGGACCACTGGCAGTGTCTTTTCTGCTGGCCCTTGATCCCCTTTTTTGTAGAAGAGGGTTCCTAGTTCGTGCTAGCTGTCTAAATTAAAACACTTCTTTTCAAGTTGACTTGCCTATCTAATTTTTTACTTTTTGACAGCTGCTGTGGGATTCACCTTATTCACATTTGACAGGGACTAGAGAACACTAAAGACTTTTTGCAGAGCTAAAATGCCATGGATACCCATTTAAAACTCAGCATACTTTGTAGTATCTTGACCAACAAATATCTTAGTGGTGCATGGCTCTCAGTAATCTCCATTCTCCAGCCTATGCACCCAGTACAGCTTCAGAGCTGCTGAAGGAATCGTTAAAGAGAGAGTCTTTAAAATGGTCTCCCATCTGCTGTTCGGACTGCAAATACATGGCGGTCGACAAAGAGCCGCCCAGAATGCAAGAAGATTCAAGCGCAGTGCCAAAGCAATGATATTTCTAGCAACCCCCTTTTGGAACACCACCCAGTTTTTTGTACTTACAATTGCTGATAAGATGTTCACCGTTGGCTTTATTAATCTCTGGAAAATAAGGCAAAAGAGGCAGTCATGTTAGCACTGTCACTTGGAGCTCTTTCCATGGATGGGAACGGACTTTCAAGACTTTGCTTGCAAAAACTGAGCTTTTAGTTAATAACTGGACCATAGCAATGGCTTATCTAGTTCAGCATCTCTCTCTCTCTCTTTATTAATTTAAACTTGTATTTGTACATGCTCTTTTCTTATAATTTCTAACTAAACAAAAGTAAACCCAAGTAAAAAATCCAATAAACTAAATTATATAAAAACAGACTTCCTGTCATTTCCCATTGTAAGTTACATTTACGACATCAAATGTACCGTACTTATACTTCTTACCTTACTCTTACTATAGTTTCTAGTACTTACTTATAACATATCATACCGTTTTTCCTTGCTTAGCATTATTTAATTTACACAAGGGTCATTCAAACGCTGCCACAGATGTTATGTCGTTATATTTTTGTAGGCATTTCTTGCACATATCCCATTTTTGCATAAATGTTTGTTTTGTATTTCCCCTTAATCTATCTGTCAGTTGAGCCAATTCTGCATAGTCTAATAACTTATTCTGCCATTCCTTTACTGCAGTGTTTCCCAACCTTTTTTGGGCAAAGGCACACTTGTTTCATGAAAAAAATCTCGAGGCACACCACCATGCCAGATGGGGAAAGGTCACTTTTTACTTATGTAAAAAAAAAAAAAAATAGTAACAGCATAGAAGGCAATGGTTAGGCTAGCATCCCTCTTCCAAATATGCTAGGTTTTTATTTGCAGGGACTGTTCTACATGGGAAAGCATTCAGCACTGTCATTCTCCCATCTGCCATCTGAATTGGTACTATTCTGGGTCAACTTACTCTGCTGCACGTGTAGATGAAAATGGCACCAAGTGTGGGGGAGGGGGCAGAACAGGTTTCAGATACAGGATATTAAGCATACACGTACTTCAGATTGAACTGGTTGCTTGCTTTGCAAGTTTTCATTTCCCAAATGACTGCCTTGGCAAGCGCAATACCTACCAGGCTCAACGCCGGTCTCGCGCTGCCGCTTCCCGCGCTCTCAAGGACCCGGGAGGAGGAAGGCGTGAAGGGAATCCCGAAGGCGCGAAAACCTCGTGCATGTGCAGGCCTTCCGCCTGCGACAGCCCAGTAGGCCGGCCGAAGCGAGCTAGCGTGCGGCAGAGCGGCGATGGGATGTGGGAGGGAGCTCGCTCGCCGCCCCGCGTGTGCCTATGTGGGGCACGTTACAGCCCCGTGACATCAGCGCCACGCAGGCAGCCAGGAAGGCAGACGGCGAGAGCCCCGCGCTGGGCGGCCTCTCCTCGCCGCCGCCGCCCCGCCTCTCGCCGCCCGACTCGCCCGCCTCCCTCCCACGGCACACCAGGCAACGCCTCGCGGCACACTAGTGTGCCGCGGAACACCGGTTGGGAAACACTGCTTTACTGTTGGTACTTTCCCCCCTTTCCAGTTCGATGCAATTAATAACCGGGCAGCGGCTGCTGCATATAAAAACATTTCTCTTATAATTTTTGGGATATCACTGCCTAAAATTCCAAGTAGAAATGTTTATGGCTTCTTTGCAAATGTTAATTTAAAGATCTTTCTCATCTAGTCCAGGATCTCAACTAAATACCTCTGGGAAACCCACAACCAGGACATGACAAAAATAGCCCTCTTCCCCCTCTTGCTCCCCAAGAACAGGTATTCATAGGCATTCTGACTGTATTAGTGGAAGTAAAATAGCCATCAAGACTAGTAGCAACTGATAGCCTCCATAAACTGAGCTAATGCACCTTGTAAATTTGTTCAAGTTAGTGACCATCTTGTGGGGACAAATGCCATAGTTTAATGCAGTGTTTCCCAACCGGTGTTCCGCGGCACACTAGTGTGCCGCGAGACGTTGCCTGGTGTGCCGTGGGAGGGAGGCGGGCGAGTCGGGCGGCGAGAGGCGGGGCGGCGGCGGCGAGGAGAGGCTGCCCAGCGCGGGGCTCTCGCCGTCTGCCTGCCTGGCTGCCTGCGTGGCGCTGACGTCACGGGGCTGTAACGTGCCCCACATAGGCACACGCGGGGCGGCGAGCGAGCTCCCTCCCACATCCCATCGCCGCTCGCTTCGGCCGGCCTACTGGGCTGTCGCAGGCGGAAGGCCTGCACATGCACGAGGTTTTCGCGCCTTCGGGATTCCCTTCACGCCTTCCTCCTCCCGGGTCCTTGAGAGCGCGGGAAGCGGCAGCGCGAGACCGGCGTTGAGCCTGGTAGGTATTGCGCTTGCCAAGGCAGTCATTTGGGAAATGAAAACTTGCAAAGCAAGCAACCAGTTCAATCTGAAGTACGTGTATGCTTAATATCCTGTATCTGAAACCTGTTCTGCCCCCTCCCCCACACTTGGTGCCATTTTCATCTACACGTGCAGCAGAGTAAGTTGACCCAGAATAGAACCAATTCAGATGGCAGATGGGAGAATGACAGTGCTGAATGCTTTCCCATGTAGAACAGTCCCTGCAAATAAAAACCTAGCATATTTGGAAGAGGGATGCTAGCCTAACCATTGCCTTCTATGCTGTTACTATTTTTTTTTATTTTTTACATAAGTAAAAAGTGACCTTTCCCCATCTGGCATGGTGGTGTGCCTCGAGATTTTTTTCATGAAACAAGTGTGCCTTTGCCCAAAAAAGGTTGGGAAACACTGGTTTAATGATTGTGAAGAAGCCTCTCATTTTATCTGCCCTGAGTCCCACTGTTCAGCATCCTGGGATGACCCTGGGTTCTGGTATAAGGATAGAGGGAGAAAAATACTCTTCCTATCCACTTTTCCCACTGGTTGCCCAGATGGCTTCTCAGGGGCATAGAGCCTTGCAGATCCCAGACCAGTTGCAATGTGAAACTCCTTGCAAACATTGGGGAACTTCCTCAGGCAAAACATTTGAGGTTATTTCAGCAGGAGCCAAAAGAGGTTGCAGAAGACAGGGGTCTCATCTTCGGGGGCCAGAGCAGTAATAGTTTCGCACATCCCTCATCCTCGCGTATATAATGCAACATCCACAAGTAGCTTGCGCCATTCATGGTGCGGAACTGTCACCAGCCAATCACGACTGCCTTTTCATTTGTAGGGATAAAGCTATAATCTATTATCGTATTATTCATTCCCAGTGCAGCAATTTGCATAGTGCAACTCGTGCATTTTTTTAAAAATGGGCGATGTTTGTTATTGCACATATTTAAATCCAAATCATTTATTAATCAAAGACTCTTATGAAAAGACTATGTTATGGATATTAATAAGTCAACCAGAGTTAATTACCAAATGAATTAGCTAATTATTTGTTACAGGATGACTGGTTGCCGTGCAACTCTTACCTTTCCTCTGCTCTTCCCAGGCACAGTCTTTTTATTTTTTTTGCTCCAGAGCTTTCCCCGCAAAAACCCGAACTGCCATTTGCTGTGCTACAGCTTTAAAGAGCAGTTTTTGTGTGGGGAAAGCTCTGTGGCAGGAAAAAGCGTACTCGGACAAGTGGGCCTGTGCCTCATAAGCGTGGGGCAAAAGTTATGTGTGGATAAACCCTGAGTCTTCCTTTCAAAATATGATTAAGATGTAGCCCAATAAGCACACACACGAGGACCACCTCAATAATCACCACACCACTGCTTTTCCATAGTTGGGAGGAATTACATAAGTGTTGAGCCCTGTTGGACTATTTGAAAGACAGGCAGATCTGAACCTCCTGCAGAAGCCCCATGGAAATGGGTGGAAGCAGAGGGCCTTCTTGGTAGCCGCACCTGCCCTGTGGAACACCCTCCTATCAGATGTCAAGGAAATAAACAACTATCTGACTTTTAGAAGACATCTGAAGGTAGCCCTGTATAGGGGAGTTTTTAATATTTGATGTTTAACTGTGTTTAATGTATTTTATTTGTTGGAAGCTGCCCAGAGTGGCTGGGGCAACCCAATCAAATGGGTGGCAAATAAATAATATGTTGTTGTTGTTGTTGTTGTTGTTGTTGTTGTTGTTACTACTATTACTACTGTGGAAGAGCATGGCCATGTTCTTGAACAGCTCCAGAGAATTTTGTGGTGGAACCACATGCCCTGTGGGTTAGACCTATCTGTCTCCCACACTGTGTCAGGAGGAAACAGATGATTATACGTCCCATTAAACTTTATTTCCAAAATGCCTAGAAGGTCCATAAGCTCATTTGGTTAGAAGTATTAACTGCTGCTTGCATTTCTCCAGGATTGCTTTTCTAAGCAGGTCCTTGAAGGCACAGTGGAACCTCATCCATACTTCTGTCACTAGAGCTGGCCCTGAGACCATCTCAGCATCAATAATGGCATTGCCCTCTATCACAGACCTGATGAGGTTGTGCCAGAAGCACCTTTTCAGCTCCATACTACTCATTTGGGGCATGAGTTATCCGGTCAACCCACTTTTTGATTGGCGGCATTATGCAAGGGTCACAGAGGTCCTATAAAGTACCTACTTAATCTAATCTATAGGGACGTGGGTGGCCCTTTGGGTTAAACCACAGAGCCTAGGACTTGCCGATCAGAAGGTGAGCGGCTTGATTCCCCGCAACGGGGTGAGCTCCCGTTGCTTGGTCCCTTCTCCTGCCAACCTAGCAGTTCAAAAGCATGTCAAAGTGCAAGTAGATAAAGAGGTACCGCTCCAGTGGGAAGGTAAATGGCATTTCCGTGTGCTGCTCTGGTTCGCCAGAAGCGGCTTAGTCATGCTGGCCACATGACCCGGAAGCTGTACGCCGGCTCCCTCAGCCAGTAAAGCGAGATGAGCACCGCAACCCTAGAGTCGGCCACGACTGGACCTAATAGTCAGGGGTCCCTTTACCTTTAATCTAATCTATCAGCTCTGTCTCTCAGTCAAAAATAGATATAATATGCCCAAAATGCCCTGGTATGTACCTCCCTAGTCCTGTATGATTGTGTAATTCCTGAGCACAGCCAGCTGAGAGAGCAGATGAAATTCAAGGCATGAGCTGGAAGACAGGGGTAAACTTGGCAGGCTGGAAATTGTGGTCGGGGCAGAGCTTAGCAGATGGCTCCATAGCAAAAATCAATGGGGGAAGTTAGTCCACGAGAAGCAAGCAAGGGGAGCAGGTAATAAATTTATGAGGCAACATCATATGCTTCAGGGCCCAAAGCAGAGAAAGGAAAACATGGTGGGAGGAATCCAGTCAAGATTTTAGAAGGTAATAATGTCTGACACTTGCCTCTGAGCTTGTAAGATGAAAGGTCAATTCTCAAGGGCCATGTTGGCAACCTCAGCCTCCTCAGCAACAGATCGTTCACACTCATCCAGAGGGCCTCTTTCCTATCTGAGGCAATGAACCTAAACACCAGCACCACGTCTGCAAGCACGTCATTGTTGTCTTCACTGCAAAGAAAAACAAAGCCTCAGACAGCTGATCCTACAAGCTGGAGTATCGTCTACTAGAACTTTCTGCATAGGCGAGGCTGGCCCAGGACATCTGGGCAACTGAGGTGGAAGAAAATGAAAGAGCATTTCCACCTCCTACTAATTGATATGGTACACAGTTCGCTGGGATGCAGTGGAGGCTGTCACCCATTCGGACTGACAAGGCAGAAGGCAGGTGAAGCCCAAAGCCAGTAATTCGAGTTTTGGTCTCATCCTTCTCCTTCCTGGGTTCCACAAAGGCAACATGTAGGGAATGAGGAGGAGGCTGTATCGGCAGTGCCTACTACCTCCATCAGCCTGGTTGTAAGTAAGGAGGTAGAGGCTGGCTGAGGGCAAGCTAAGCTGGCTGGGGGAGTGTCCACTTGGCCCTAATGGACTTGCCTCCACTGCCCAGATGTTCTCCACTCTTGTATAACTCAAGAATGAACAGGGGCTGTGTAAGAAATATTGCTGAGCAATAGCTCTCAAGCACAGTGGTGTAGCATGGGTTGCCGGAGTCCGGGGCTGTGTAGAGGGTGGTGGGAGGGAAACTGCCTAACACATTTGACTGCCTAATGGCATCCACGTCACCCAGCAGATCACAGCCACAGAGATAAGAAAAGAAGAGGCGTTCCATTATCTGGAGAGGTCACTTCCTGGGTCTCAGGAAGAAGCCGTTTTCAACAGAGACCAGCAACGGAGGCACGCAGGGAGAACTGGGTGTTGAAATTTTGCACCCCTGACAATTTTGTGCCCAGGGCAACCACCCCATGCCCCCTCCCACTACACCACTGCTCAAACAAGACACTTTGGGGTACCCTCCGAAACGTGAGGGTGGGAGTCTCCGAAAAGTTCCTGGGGTCTTACTTTTGGAAGGTGCACCATTTGTTTTTAGCTCCTCTAGGAGCAAAGCCTCTTTCCCTGGTTGCCAAAATGAGTTGCATTCTGAGAGGAGCTTTGAAAAAGTTGAAAAGGGGTAGGGAGAGAGAAGGGCAATTCAACCACGGGGTGTAAGCCCCACCAAACAATTTTAGCTCCCCGAAAAAGGACTAGAATGGGCCTCCCTTGCGACTGGGGCCGCAACCTGTTCTGAGGGGGGTGGGATTTTCAATCAGTCTACCACCCCAAAACTGTGTCCTTGCAAGCTTCCATTCATTTTAACAGGGCTTGTGCATGATGTATTCCTCCGATCATATCTGTCTCTCTCCCACTTGCTGTCCTTAGCGACACCTTGAACCTGAGAGACAGCCGCCTCATCCATCCTATTAGTCATAGATCACATGACGCAGATGTAAAAGCCTGGCTCTGTGGAGCCCTGGCGGAACTGTTTGTGGCGTCTGCCTCTAGACTCCACCATTTCTCACCTTGGATATTGCCATTTTCATTCCCTCAGGTGCACTGTACACGCACGCAAGCAAGAAGATGGGAATTTATTCCCATTTCTTGCAAGTCATCTGTTCCCAGCACAGCGAGTCAGGCACGGTTATCTTTATAAACATCTAAAAAGTTATAGAGCTACGGAATGATTAATGGTTTTTAAATCATCCCACCTACTTTTAAAATCCGGCAGCTGGATTTATAACTGAGAAGAGGGTGGTATTTGTATTTAAATACGCTGTTAGCAAAGCCCAAGGCAAGGCCATTAAAAAATATCAGGCATCCAATTTCACTGGAGAGCAATCAAGTTTATGAGCCCGTAACCAACAACCAGTCCGAGGTGTGTGAGAGAAAAGCACAAGACCCATTTGCCCCACTGCACAGACCATAATGAACTCTTTGGAAGCAGTGTGGGATGAAAGGAATAAAATTAATGCTGGCAAAAGTAAGCAGGTCTGGCCCAGTAAGTTGCGACCATGGGGTACTGCGTAAGAACTACCCGTAAGCTTCTCCGATTTTTTGGGTAAATAACAGCGTAAAAGTGGAACGCAGTATCATATCTCATCATCATTTGAACAGCAGACTCAGAAACTGAGTCATGATGTGTACATAATCAAAATGGAATGAGTAATAAACAAAAGGGATGCGTCGATACGCTGAGGAGAACCTATACACAGTTCCCGGATGGAAGTGGAAATTGCCTCCTCCCCAGGGGCGTAGTGTCAGGAGTGCGTGCAGGAGCCGGGCCCTGTGACCAGTAGGACTTTGCAGGACTGGGGCCTTCCTAAGTTTGTTCTGAAGAGGCAAGGCGCGGCCGCACAGGTGAGGCCGATTGGTAACTCACAGCACCTGCTGGCAAGAGCTGGGAAGGGATATAAGGTCAGCATTTTCCCTTCGGCTCTTTGCCACAGCAACACGTTCCCTCCCTTGCTGTGTTTGACTCCTTGCTATTCGGACCCTTGACTTCGTGACTCTCATTTTTTGATCCTCAGACCTTTGACTTGATGACTCCTTGCTTCCTAATCCTCGGACCCTTGGCTTCTTGACTCCCGGCTCTCTGACCCTTGGACTCTTGGCTTCCTGACTCCTGGCTTCCGGACTCCCGTTCCTGCTCCCACCCTGCCATCTTGCCCCCGGTCCCGACGTCACCAGCCGGGACTTCGACTGCCTGTGAACCGGACCGTGACACATAGGAAGGGAGGGGGGGTGCAGTCCGCCCCGGGTGTCATCCCTGAGGGGGTGACAAAATGGCACACCACGGGGGGTGGCACTTACCACGGGGCTTGGCCTACAGCGCGCCCGAGCCACGTGTCTCCCCTGGGAGTGACGCAGTGGGTCGGGGCCCTGTGCTGCCAGAAACGGCACTGTGGGGCTTGCGTCTGCCAGGCAGACTCCGTGAGCAACTCGCCACGCCGCCCCCCTGGTCATCAGATCACTCTGAGCAGGGATTGGGATGGCCATATCCACTCCTGGCGTGCAAGTGCAGCCCCCAAGAGTGAATTCAGACCTTGGGCCAAAAGGAAAAAGGTTCTCCATTGCTACTAGAAGGTAAGGCCAATTCAGTGTCCAAAGACATCTTGGGCAAGCTGATTTACAGTTAAATTTACAGTGGTACCTCGGGTTAAGTACTTAATTCGTTCCGGAGGTCCGTTCTTAACTTGAAACTGTTCTTAACCTGAAGCACCACTTTAGCTAATGGGGCCTCCTGCTGTCACTGCACTGATGGAGCACGATTTCTGTTCTCATCCTGAAGCAAAGTTCTAAACCCGAGGTAATATTTCTGGGTTAGCGGAGTCTGTAACCTGAAGCGTATGTAACCTGAAGCATATGTAACCCAAGGTACCACTGTATTCCGAACTTCACTTTTGGCCATAAAACATTTGCTTCACATACCGTAGATTTACGACCTGCGATTTGATCTTCCTTTTCTTCAACGGAGTACCTTCAAATGCCTCATTAATCTGTTGGAAGGAAGAAAGGAAGGAAAAGGATGTTAAGCAAGTGCATCCCAGAACGCCTCAGAGAAATTTCAGACACATTTGAAAGTCTCTGCACCACAAAATTAATCGAAATAACTTGCGATCTCTGTAAACTTGGCTATTGTTTATCATCATCGTGTGGTCTTTGTCATGCTGTACTTCGCAATTTACAAAGAAGTTTTAGGGTTTGTGGGGTTTTTAAGGATAGTAAACGCATGACTGGTAAATAAAATAAAACAGCTGAGAGAAAAAGAATACTTCACATTCCTGCTAAAATTATGGTCAGGCTTACAAGAATAGCCCTTGATAACTTTGCATCAGATTCTAGATTGCTGTGCCCAGGCAATCTAGTTTATTCCTCATGTCTTCACAGCTTTCATCAGTTATTTTTCCTTTTGCACAAAAAGTGGTGTTTAGAATGAAGGAGGGAGAAAGAAAGAAAGCAAACCATTTTCACTTACCATCGTCTCAATGGTGGAGCTCAGGTCTCTAAATTCTTTCGAGGTCTGTTTTTCCAAACTTGGTTGGTACGGCACATTACTGATTCTAAAGGAAGCATTGTAAAAGAACAACTTCTGATCTGCAGCAAAGGAAGTGGAGGAAAGGAAGATGTTAAACAATGTTCATCTTCTCTTTACTTCGCCCCAATGTGGCTCAGGCTATCTACAAGATCGTGGCGCAGAGGTGAGCAGTCCCTGACAGAGGCGCTCCGTGTTTTTAACTCTGAAACAGAGTTAAAACAGAGAGCTTTCATATCTCTATCTCTACAGAGAAGGGAGAGTAGGAATATGTACGGAGCCCCAGGCTGCATCCATACACCATAAATATAAAGCATATTTATTTGTCCATAGAAATATTTGTTTACCACTATTCATAAAACGTATCACAGCCGTTTACAGTAATAACACATACAACCACACAGTAAAAACATAGACAAAAAGTTAAAATCAGAAATCAGCTAACTGTTGTGGGAAGTTCATTGCCTACATAGACCTGGTGGAATAAAAAAGTTTTCATCAGGCATTTAAAGTTGGCACAGAAAGCACCTACTTGAGTCTGCCAGAAAGCATCAGCCATTTAAAGTTGGCACAGAAAGCACCTACTTGAGTCTCCACTGGCAGAATGTTTCATAATACTGAGCTGATGACACTAAAGCATGGGTAGGCAAACTAAGGCCCAGGGGCCGGATCCAGCCCAATCGCCTTCTCAATCCGGCCCGCGGACAGTCCAGGAATCGGTGTGTTTTTACATGAGTAGAATGTGTGCTTTTATTTAAAATGCATCTCTGGGTTATTTGTGGGGCATTAGTTCCAGCTGCACGTTAGTTAGGTATTATTTGTCATTGTTCTCCCCCCCCCAAAAAAAACTCAGCAGCTTTGGGGCACCCCCCCCCCGAAAAAGGAAAACAACTTTTGCAACCCCCCCCCCAAAAAAAAAGCTCCAAAATTTTGGTCAGCCGCTCCTGCTGAAAAGCTCAACAACCTCAACAAAAATCTCAACAACTCTGGGCACTTTGTGATAAATAAGTGGGTTTTGGTTTGCAGTTTGGGCACCCGGTCTCTAAAAGGTTCGCCACCACTGGCATATGGAGACACTGTGCTCCAAAACTCCTCATGGCCACTCCCAATGGCTTCATATAGATGTAAAACAGCACTGTGGAGACGACAGCACCCTGCAGAACCTCAAAGCACATGTTCCAGGATGCATGCCCTGGGCTAGAGGTTGTCTTGATCACAAAGCCTGGTTGAGACCCTTTTAACGTTTGAAAAGCTTGAAAACAGAGAGCAGTTCAGGCCAGATGGATTGGTAACAATTGATGCACTCACCGTATACCAAAAAATAAACCAGCAGGCCGACAACAAGGGCTATGACTGCAAACGCTGCTAGGACAATCAGCGCAATCATCCAAGGCTCCAGGTATCTCGTTCTTGTTTCCATCCTAGCCATTCTGAGAGAAGTGGTCAAAAATAAAAAAATTATAGGTGAAAACACAGAGTGGGGAGATTGGAACCTCCCCATGATGAAATAACCAGAGATTAATAGCATGAGTTTTCAATCACATTTTAAATGCCCACTATGAAAGTGTGCTCTGTTTTCTTGCAAACCATTATCTTAGAATTCAGTAAGTACATTAATACATGCAATGAATTATCTGTCCATGAAAACTTAAGTGAAATGGCTATCACTTTCACTTAGATCCTATGAGCTTCAAAGCCCTGTTTGGCCATTATCCCTTATGCAAGTTATGATCGCATGAGGGGGAGAGCAGGGTCTCACCACAAGTTGCTGGTCCCAGATATACATCTCGTCCCTTTGCTGTCCATGGATTGGGGGACGGGAGCACGTACGCTGCTCTGGTTCGCCAGAAGCGGCTTCGTCATGCTGGCCACATGACCCGGAAGTTGTACGCCGGCTCCCTCAGCCAATAAAGCGAGATGAGCACTGCAACCCCAGAGCCGGTCACAACTGGACCTAATGGTTAGGGGTCCCTTTACCTTACTAGACAGGAGGGAGGGGATCTGAGATTTTGACTCAGGAACATAGGTATGTTTCATTGGCATGGGCAGATCATTTGGTGATGTGTAGCCTCATAGCATCCTCAAAATTCTGCAGGGGATAACGGACCAATTTCAATAGTCAACCCTTAGACATGGATCCAAATGGTTTTCAGATGACTCTGGGGGATATTTCTACTGGTGTGTTGTGCAGTTCAGCTGATGTCCTAGTTTGGCCACGATCATCCATACTGTAGCAGCACCCAGATTGGATGACTATAATGTACCTTGAGAGTGGGAGTGTCTAAGAAAAGTGATTGGAAATGTCTCATGGTGCAGAATGCAGGCATCAACCAGAAAATTGAGTAAAACTAGGGCTATGCACATATTACTTTACCTTCTACTCTTGAAGGGCTATCAGGGGACAGTTCTCTACGTGAAGTAGTCTTCTGTTTGAAGCACTTTCCAGTCTAAGTCTGGTTTAAAGATAAAGAGCTTGAAGATGGGAGAGCAGAAGCGGCCTTGAAATTGCGCATCATGAGTTGGCACCTGGACAACAAACAAAGCAGGTCATCTGGTCACAGTCTTCTCCACTATTATGGGATGCCTTTTACTTCTATTTAAATGACTAAGTGCTGTTGTTTTAATTTACATCTAATTTAATTAGCACATATACAATTAATGCAAATCCATGTCCTCTTTTCACCTCCTCTTTGTAATGCATTGCCTAATTTTTAGCTGCCCTACTAATACTAGATGGGCAGAAGAGAAACCAAGCAAGGCGGTGATGAACCCAAGCAATTGCTGATGCGCCAGATGTTGCAAGAGAGCATAACACTTTGGGCTTGAAATAGAACAGGGGTCAGCAAACTTTTTCAGCAGGGGGCCCTTCCACTATCCCTCAGACCTTGTGGGGGACCGGACTATATATTTTTTTTTGCGGGGGGGGGGGTGAACAAATTCCCATGCCCCACAAATAACCCAGAGATGCATAAATAAAAGCACACATTCTACTCATGTAAAAACACGCTGATTCCTGGACTTTCCGTGGGCCAGAATGAGAAGGCAATTGGGCCGGATATGGCCCCCGGGCCTTAGTTTGCCTACCTGAAATATACTTGGAGTCCTGTAGTGATTTCATGCTTTTTATCGCAGCTTGTAAAACAGTGATTGAATTGCCCCCCAAACCTCAGGCTTTTATATACATTATTTACACAATGAGTCCCATCTGATTGGCTGATTCTGCTTCCCTCCTGGAGCCTGATTGGTCTTTTCCTGCAGGCCAACCAGTTGTTGCATTCTACTATTCTACCAGCCTAATGGGCTGATTAACTTCTTCCTGGAGCCTGATTGGCCTTCTCCTGCAAGCCAATCAGTTGTTGCCTTCTAGAATCCTACTTGCCTATTGTTCTAGGATCCAAGGTTAGTACATAACACTACCCATGAAACAGAAGGTCTTCGGTTCCTGGTATTGATTGAGCTTTAATGAGAGCAGAGAACTTCCCACTTTGATTCATCCAATGTTTTCTTCAAATTACAAAGCTACCTGGAGACACTAGCTACAGTATTTGTGTTGAGTAATTTCAAGCAAATCCTTGTTATGGGCTTGCCCACATTCTCTCACAATTTACTGGGTTCAATAATGAAAACCCCATATCACACCCAGGTTGTGACAAAGCACAACGGGGGCCTACATGCTGTCCAGCTGAACTGAAAGAAACTAGCATGCTATTTTGTGAACAAGGAAGAACAGAACAGAGAATCGTGTCATTTTCGCAACTGTGAACTTTGCATTCGAATTCACCAAGCATTTTGTTGCTTATAAATTAGTCATGACTTTGTAATGGGCAACTCGTGAATTTGTGATGCAAATTCCTCATTATGCCAAAAACAGCTTAAATTGACAGAGTTGTTTACCTGGATTAGCATGGGCCAAAATGGTAAATGAACTCATCTCCTTTGATTTTCCATCAAGTGTTGGAGCCAGAGTTCTTTAGAGATACGACGTGTTTTTCCAAGTAAACTAACAATTCAATTTGATATGGAAATTCAAAAACTTGAGATTTGCTTTCAGGGTAGATCTTAGAGGGTGTTTTTTTAAGCGTGGCACCTAGCAAACTGGAATGTCATTGTCAAGAACCGGTGCTCAACATAAAAATACAGCAAATTAGCACCAGTTCCTCTTTAATTTATTATAGTTGCATGGGAACACACACAACAAGGCATGATAACTGTTACATCTGTGTAATGTCACAGCCCATAATGTCATCCTGCCATCATCGCATATTCCTGAACGCCATGGTGCCACCAGGAGCTGCAACCAGTAATGCCATTTCTAGGATTGAGAAATGGGTACAAGGAAGGTGGGGGTTGGGGAGACAAGATGGGGACAGACTGAAAACAAAACTATCGCAACTCATGCCAGCATTTCAGATATTATTTCACTACAACACTGTATCTCCATAATTTTTCTATCAGCCATGATTGGCTAAGAACTATGGAATAGTCATTTCTCAAATACAGTGGTACCTCGGGTTAAGTACTTAATTCGTTCCGGAGGTCCGTTCTTAACCTGAAACTGTTCTTAACCTGAAGCACCACTTTAGCTGATGGGGCCTCCTGCTGCCGCTGTGTCGCCAGAGCACGATTTCTGTTTTCATCCTGAAGCAAAGTTCTTAACCTGAAGCACTATTTCTGGGTTAGCGGAGTCTGTAACCTGAAGCGTCTGTAACCTGCGGTACCACTGTATGTCACTTCTCAAATATGACTGTTCTTCTCTACAGTCACATTTTATCTCCCAAACATGTTGCCTTGACAATGAATTGCACTTTGAATACCAGCTGATCCAGCTATTCTCCTCCATTTTTGCTCAACAGCTGAGGATGCAATGATCTGCTGTCCACAGGAACAATCAAAATATCCAGTGGTATCATCAATAAACTGTTCCTAACCCACTAAGCCTCTCTTTTGCAAAGTCATAAGCCACATTCTGAGCATAGCTCCCCTTGTGATTTAAAAACAGGTTGAAGATCTTGCACACACTATTGTATATTGCCCTTTGTATTATGTGATGTATGGAAGTGAGAGCTGGACTGGACCATAAAGGAGGCTGATCACTGAAGAATTGATGCTTTTGAATTATGGTGCTGGAGGAGACTCTTGAGAGCCCCATGGACTGCAAGAAGATCAAACCTATCCATTCTTAAGGAAATTAGCCCTGAGTGCTAAATGGAAGGACAGATCCTGAAGCTGAGGCTCTAATACTTTGGCTACCTCATGAGAAGAGAAGACTCCCTGGGAAAGACCCTGATGCTGGGAAAGATGGAGGGCACAAGGAGAAGGGGTCGACAGAGGACGAGATGGTAGGACAGTGTTCTTGAAGCTACCAGCATGAGTTTGACCAAACTGCGGGAGGCAGTGGAAGACAGGAGTGCCTGGCGTGCTCTGGTCCATAGGGTTACGAAGAGTTGGACACGACTAAATGACTAAACAACAACAACAATTATATGCTCAGCAACATTACTTGGGGCAGATCTTAGCAAGCAACGCAGGAAAGTTCATCCACAAGACTGTAATCTACCTGCTGCACTGACAAGATACGTACTGTATATGTTCACTGCAAAGATTGGATAGCACATGTTCTATCTGCAGGAACATCATCCTTGAGGAGATAATTAAGGAATAATGCTGTGACTTGCTAGGGGGATTCAGAATTTTAAGTTTATGCTTTTTAGGGAATTCAATTTAGGTTTGCATACAATCTCAACACACAAATATCACACATACTTGTTGCTGTGGCTGATGGCTGATGCAAATAAAGTTTCATTCACACACACACACACACACACACACACTTTCATTAACTTGATACAAATATGTAGTTCCCTTTGTCTGTTGAAGGTTGGTTTGTTTTATGGTGGTCTGATGAGTAGGTACAAAAAAAAACAACCAGTGTGAAAGCATGGCAAATGAAGCAGTGCAGAAAATGGCACCAGTTGTTGAGGAGAAGCCAACAGAGAAAGGCCATCAGCTTCATGCCCGGCAAATTATCAGCTGCATCTGTCTGCCTATTATTGGTGACAGAATAATGAACTAGATTGACCTTTAATCTGAATAAGTAAGGCAGTTGTACTGCCTCTGCCGTTCAACTGGTGGTAATCCACCGGGAAGTTGTCCTGCGTCAGCTCCTTTGAGATGAATGGGAGCTGCACAACAGCATCTACTTGTTTCAAAGGAGAACTTAGTGGCGGCCTCTGTCTATTCTTAGCAACATTTCACATTTGCCCATGAGAACATTTGTGCCCCCATTTCTAAAAACACTGAGTTTTAGGAAAAGAAGGAGATATTCTGACGAGGAAGACCAGCAATCGCAAGACTCAGAATACAACCACGTGTTATGCAAGTGGAATTTATGCCAGTAATTTGCAGTTCCACCCCACCCACCCCCAACTTATTGCTCTTTTCCCCAACCACAAACCCCATTCAGTTATTCGTTGCTGGTGGCAGAAGTCAATGCCATAGCCTGTGATAGATCTCCTCCGAATGTAATCAATTCATGCCCAGCTATGACATGACCACAGGACATTGTCTATCTTGGCAGAGTTGCAAAATATGAAGGAGAATAGCAGGGCTCTTGTTCTCCTGTCAGTGGTGTGGAATACAGTGGTACCTCGGGTACGCTTCAGGTTACAAACACTTCAGGTTACAGACTCCGCTAACCCGGAAGTAGTATCTCGGGTTAAGAACTTTACCTCAGGATGAGAACAGAAATCGTGTGGTTGCATTGGGAGGCTCCATCAGCTAAAGTGGTACCTCAGGTTAATAACAGTTTCAGGTTAAGAACGGACCTCCGGAACGAATTTAAGTTCTTAACCTGAGGTACCACTGTAGAGGGTTTTAGTAGGTGCTGCTTTCTTCCTCCTCTTGTACTCAACTGTTAGAAGAAAAGGCCCCTTGCTGTCTCCCAGAGGACTCCTACAGTGGGACTCTGCCAACTAAGGGAACCTGTACAGTTCCAGAAGGGCTATGCAAACTCCAGGTCCCATGGTCCAGTTTCCCCATATAACCATTTCACATTTAGAATCACAGCATCTTAAGAGTTGGAAGGGACCCATAGCTGTCAACATTTCCCTTTTCTTGCGAGAAATCCTATTCGGAATAAGGGGATTTCCCTTTAAAAAAGTTGACAGCTATGAAGGGATCTTGAGAGGGTTGCCTAGCTCAACACCCTGCAAGGCAAGAATCTCATCTAAAGCATCCATGGCAGATGGCCATCCCACCTCTGCTTGTAAACCTCCAAGGAAAGCATGTCCACCACCTCTCGTGGGCGTCTGTTCCACTGCCAAACAGCCCTAACCGTCTGAAAGTTTTTCTGAATATTTAGTGAGAATCTCCTTTCTTTCAACTTGAAGCCATTGAATCATAGAGTTGGAAGAGACCACAAGGGCCATCGAGTCCAACCCCCTGCCAAGCAGGAAACACCATCAGAGCACTCCTGACATATGTTTGTCAAGCCTCTGCTTAAAGACCTCCAAAGTAGGAGACTCCACCACACTCCTTGGCAGCAAATTCCACTGTCGAACAGCTCTTACTGTCAGGAAGTTCTTCCTAATGTTTAGGTGGAATCTTCTTTCTTGCAGTTTGGATCCATTGCTCCGTGTCCGCTTCTCTGGAGCAGCAGAAAACAACCTTTCTCCCTCCTCTATGTGACATCCTTTTATATATATTGGTTTGAGTCCTACCCTCCAGAGCAGGAGAAAAGAAGCATGGTCCCTCCTCCATGTGACAGCCCTTAAGATATTTGAAGATGGCTATCATATCACCTCTCATTTTCCTCTCTTCTGGGCTAAACATACCTGGATCCTTCAAGCGCTCCTCATAAGTCTTAGTTTCCAGACCCTTCTTCATCTTGGCTGCCCTCCTCTGCACACTTTCCAGCTTGTAAAAAAAACAAAAATATAAAAAAACCCATGGGTAAAAACCACCTACCAGATCGCATTGACCACTTCAGCATACAAGCCCTCAGTAAGAAGTTGCCTCTAGACCTGACATCACCTCCAGGTTGCTGGTGATATCTGATGCAAAGGACGTGACCCAATATGCTGAGGTATCACTCTGTGTCTTGCTCCTCCCTTCATCCAAGACAAGACAGCCTGCAGCTCAAGATCTCTGTCTGCGGTGACCAGACCGGTTCAGGGAGGTGCCAGATCTGGAGGGACATGATGGGGAAGAAGCATTTGAGGGATCAAGCATCAAAACATGGCAACTATTCCAACAAGACAAACCCCACCCCTCCATTTGTAAACAACAATACAGTGGTACCTTGGTTTACTACCATAATCCGTTCCGGAGGTCCGTTTGTAAACCAAAACAGGTTATATAATAATAATTTATTATTTGTACCCCGCCCATCTGGCTGGGTTTCCCCAGCCACTCTGGGCGGCTTCCAACAAAGACAAAAAATACACTAAAATGTCACACATTAAAAACTTCCCAGAACAGGGCTGCCTTCAGATGTCTTCTGAATGTCAGCTAAGTGTTTATCTCTTTGACATCTGGTGGGAGGGCGTTCCACAGGGCGGGTGCCACTACCGAGAAGGCCCTCTGCCTGGTTCCCTGTAGCTTTGCTTCTCGCAATGAGGGAACCGCCAGAAGGCCCTCGGCGCTGGACCTCAGCGTCTGGGCAGAACAATGGGGGTGGAGACGCTCCTTCAGGTATACTGGGCCGAGGCCGTTTAGGGCTTTAAAGGTCAACACTAACACTTTGAATTGTGCTTGGAAATGTACTGGGAGCCAATGTAGGTCTTTCAAGACCGGTGTTATGTGGTCCTGGTGGCCACTCCCAGTCACCAGTCTAGCTGCCACATTCTGGATTAATTGCAGTTTCCAGGTCACCTTCAAAGGTAGCCCCACATGGAGCGCATTGTAGTAGTCCAAGCGGAAGATAACTAGAGCATGCACCACTCTGGCAAGACAGTCTGCAGGCAGGTAGGGTCTCAGCCTGCGTACCAGATGGAGCTGGTAGACAGCTGCCCTGGATACGGAATTGACCTGCGCCTCCATGGACAGTTGTGAGTCCAAACTGACTCCCAGGCTGTGCACCTGGTCCTTCAGGGGCACAGTTACCCTAGCTTCTGCCAACCTAGCAGTTCAAAAGCACGTCAAAGTGCAAGTAGATAAATAGGTACCGCTCCGGCGGGAAGGAAAACGGCATTTCTGTGCACTGCTCTGGTTCGCCAGAAGAGGCTTAGTCATGCTGGCCACATGACCCGGAAGCTGTACGCCGGCTCCCTCGGCCAGTAAAGTGAGATGAGCGCTGCCATCCTAGAGTCGTTCACGGCTGGAGTTAACTGTCAGGGGTCCTTTTAATCGAAAATAAGGTTGCAAACGCACTTCTGGGTTTGACATGTATGTAATCCAAAACCTATGCAAACCAAGATGTATGCAAACCAAGGTACCACTGTAATCCTGAATAGTAACCAGCTGATGGGCAGCACTGACCACAAAAGCCTAGAACCACAATGGAAATGTTCAAAAGCTTCCGAAACAGAAAACTGCAGGTAAGACGCAATATGTTGTCCAGTTTAGTGGCCTGGGTGGGTTACGTATCTTCTGAAGTATCAGCCAATGGGATGAATTTTATTTATATTATAATTGACCCATTTGCATGATATTTCTAAGCAGTCCATGAGTGATAATATTCAAAAAGCCAAAAATCCTCCCCTAAAGCAATCAAATAATGCACGATGCAGCCACAAATGCAGAAATAGTTTGAAGTGATTTCCCTGTCGACACTGGTGTAGTAAATGCAGACATTACAGCATGATAGGGCAGGAAAATGACAGGCTGTGGCGTGTTGTAACAAGATGTAGGTGGAACATTCATTCCCAGATTACAAAAAGAACCTATTTGTCTCTTCCAGTTGCCTTCTATACAGAAATTTAGCAGCGGACGTTTTTCCTATCGTGGAGATAAAGTGATAAAAAAACTTCACTTTACTTAATTTCTGCGTGTTAGGATTCAGGAAAAGTGTCAGCAATCCTATGTGTTTCTAAGGATTCTCCTGAGATTGTTTTCTAAACCATTTCTAAAATTGAACCCTTCTTACTTAATTGTGCAAAACGATATTCACAGAAGAGAGCGACAGCTGTGTTCTGCACTGGCGCCTCAATACAGAATGAGTTCTCAAAAGGAACCTAGAGTGTAATTAGTCTGTGGAACTCATTACAACATGATATTTTAAGGCAATGATTAAGCAAGATTCAGAGAACGAAAAGAACTGGGAGACTTGACAAATGCCCGCAGGGGAATTATGATTAATGCTACCAAGCCCTTTGGGAAGGGATTACTCTTGACAATAGAAATCAGAGTAATAGCTATGCATTAGGATTACAGATGAGGTTCCTGTTGCGGTCAGACCACATGTATGAACTCGGAAGACTTTGCAGCCTAGCACAAAAAATGACTGGATTCTGTGGGGAAGCTCATCAATGGATCTCAGAAATAATCCGGAAAAATCAATACAGTGGTGCCTCGCAAGACGAAAAGAATCCGTTCTGTGATTCTCTTCGTCTAGCGGTTTTTTCGTCTTGCGAAGCAAGCCCATTGACGGATTAGTGGATTAGCGCTATTAGTGGCTTTTAGCGGCTTATCTGCTGATCGGATCAGCTGATAAGCGGCTTAGCGGCTTAGAAAAAGGGGGGAGGGGAAAAAACCCGCAGGAACTCGCAAGACATTGTCGTCTTGCGAAGCAAGCCCATAGGAAATTCGTTTTACGAAGCACCTCCAAAATGGAAAACTCTTTCGTCTAGCGAGTTTTCCGTCTTGCGAGGCATTCGTCTTGCGGGGCACCACTGTATTATCTTACTTTCTTACAGAGAAGAAGAACAAATTCTCTCTACAGTGCTCCTCTGGAGCTGACCTGTTTTGTGGCGCAACCATTTCTTTGCCCTTGCCTCTATGCCTTAAAGCCACTTCCGACCTCGGGAGGACGTGGTGGTGCTGCGGGCTTGATGCTTCCAGCCCCACGCAATCAGGGGAATCCTCGGGCCGCATCATCCCCTGGCCAGCCAATCGGCTGGCTCAGGGGGTGTGGCTTGCCTCATTTAAGGCAAGCGCGGCCTGGGATCTCCCTCTTTGGCCGCTCAGCTTCTTAGGTTTCCCACCTGCCCGCCCTTCATTTTTTTTTTAAAAAAAAGATCTTTATTGAGAATTTTTAGAATATTAAAAAATAAACATACAAAATAATAAACAATTAAAAAACACACATTAATTTTCAATAATATAACTTCCATATCCTTATTTCCTCCGACCTCCTCGTACTTCCCTTATTTGTATTCCCATTCGATTTGTTGGTTCAGCAAATCCTTACCATAGAACTTTTACCCATTTATAATCCTTTTTTCATATCTCCTAAAGCATTACAGCTGGAAACCACTTAATTTCTTTCCAACATCTTTCTAACATTCATTAATTTTACAATATTTCTTTAAGTAGTCTTTAAATTTCTTCCAATCTTCTTTCACCGACTCTTCTCCCTGGTCTCGGATTCTGCCAGTCATCTCAGCTAGTTCCATGTAGTCGATCACCTTCATCTGCCATTCTTCCAGAGTGGGTAGATCTTGTGTCTTTCAATACTTTGCGATGAGTATTCTTGCTGCTGTTGTAGCATACATAAAGAAAGTTCTGTCTTTCTTTTGCACCAATTGGCCGACTATGCCCAGGAGAAAGGCCTCTGGTTTCTTCAAGAAGGTATATTTAAATACCTTTTTCAATTCATTATATATCATTTCCAGAAAGCCTTAATCTTTGGGCATGTCCACCAAAGGTGAAAGAATGTACCTTCAGTTTCTTTACATTTCCAGCACTTATTATCGGGCAAGTGATAGATTTTTGCAAGCTTGACTGGGGTCATGTACCACCTGTATATCATTTTCATAATATTCTCTTTTAAGCCACCTGCCCGCCCTTCAAGGTTCCCCTTCTGACCTTGCTATGGACCTCAGTTGGTTGCCGCTAAGGGGCCTGGAAGGGATTTTTTCCACTTGGCAAATTGGCACCAGTTTTTCGCCTACCTCATAGCAAATTGTCACAACTTCTTTGGTTTTGGCGGTTAGGCATTGGTAGAGGTCTTGTTATGCAGTTGTGGGGGGGGGAGCGCCATCACCTCCCCCAAATATTGAAGGGTAGTCCAGTAAAGGATTCCGGGGGCGTGGCCTCGTCTGAAGCCTATGGAGGTCAGGGCCTAAAGCGCGCCCCCGAGCGGTGACTCCGGGGTAGTCCCTAGTTGATGTGCTCCCCCTGCTGGTGTTAACCCTTCCCGGTCTTCAAGCAAACAGGCTGAAGCCGGATAGTCGGATAGGACCAATGCCTAAGCCAATACTGCTCTTTACCTGTAACCAATAAAGTTGTGGCCAATTTTAGCCCATTAACCTAAAATAATTGTGTCACGTATAAAAGGATATATAAAAGGATGTCACATAGAGGAAGGAGAAAGGTTGTTTTCTGCTGCTCCAGAGAAGCGGACACGGAGCAATGGATCCAAACTACAAGAAAGAAGATTCCACCTAAACATTAGGAAGAACTTCCTGACAGTAAGAGCTGTTTGACAGTGGAATTTGCTGCCAAGGAGTGTGGTGGAGTCTCCTACTTTGGAGGTCTTTAAGCAGAGGCTTGACAACCATATGTCAGGAGTGCTCTGATGGTGTTTCCTGCTTGGCAGGGGGTTGGACTCAATGGCCCTTGTGGTCTCTTCCAACTCTATGAATCTATGATTCTACGTGTCATTATTCCTACTGGTGGGAGGCGGGAACTCGCCACGCAAACAGCAGTGACATAAAGAAATTTACATGGTGGTACGAGTCCCCTGTAGCACTTTCACATGATTATGCCATTCTAGATTGACCTAAGAAGGCCCATTTAGTCAAGCATCCTGTTCCCTCAGTGGCCTTTCCCCCCCTTCAGTGCCTAACCACACAATTCCAGGCTAGGGATGCCAGACATTTGCGGAATTGACGTCTGGTGGAAATTTCCAAAAACAACTTTCTGGTTTTTGAAATATGGCAACCCTAAATCTCACAATTTCTTTTTTGCCTGCCTTCTGTGCCTGAATAACTTCTCTTGATTCTCCCTCCTTTTGATTACTGTATGCTGAGTCCAGCTCTGGCACTCCTGATTTTACTTATTTTTTTACCATTTTGTTCATTCAGCCTAGGCCACTATTTCCCACTAGGTAATGTTGCAGTTGTCCCAGACAGGCTAAAGGGCTTTACAGAGACATGGACTGGGAGGTGAACATTTTAATTATTATTTTTTTAAGATGGCAAAAAATAGGGAAGCCCAACCTTAACTTGCAAACTTCTTTGCTTCTTATTATGTGAACAGATTGCCTTTCACATAATAAATTGTTTCTCGCAATTTGGACCAAAGTATTAATTCAATTTATGTGACCTAAGTTAAAGCAGAAAATTATCTCCCTATTTGAGATCCCAGATTTATATGTAGTTGCACTTATATAAAGAACTTCAAACAATACATTTAAAAGGCTCTCGGGAAATTATGGCATATCTGTCTTAGCTCCAAAGTGGTTTGTTTAGAAAGGAAGGAAGGAACGCCGGACCAACACAGAAAATGTTTAAATTGGCTACTAATATCCATAGCGAAAGATACCATTCTCCTGATCTTGAATCTGGGGAAGCAATTCAGCCTGAGGGTTTTCCAACCGCATTTTAGAAAGCTTTTCCCAAGACGTTGTCTTAGCCCCTTATTGGACTATTTCATGGTCAAATTCTTAATTCTATTATTATTCCCATGTCAGGCAAGCCCAAAATGTACAATTATTGTCCAGTCTCTCTATTAATAACCGTTCCCCACTTCAAATGGGGGGGGGTGCTTTTTGCGTGGTCACACGCAGCCTCCTGGCCCTATACAATCTCTGGCAAGTCAGACTGGCTTCGCCTCCCCAAGCTGAATACCTGGAGGTTCCCACCTAACCTCAGACAGTCCACCAATCCCAGCTGGGGAGGTGTTGCCAGGGGAGTTGCCCAGGTAGGGTTAGGACCGCCCTGCACACACAATAGAGGGTGGAACTTACCTGGGAGTCCTCAGCCGGCTCCAGAGCTTCTCCCACCCTGCCCTCCCTCAGTTTATGCCTTCCTTTTGCAGGTTAACCTCTTCTTTACAGGTATGCGGGCACTGCTACGGTCATTGATGGTTGCTGTTGAAGGACTGGGAAGCAATTTTCCTGCATTGGCAGGTTTTGCCACATCATAATTTTGGCGGTTTCAGGCCTTGGGTGGAATCCTTTAGTCTATTTTCCCTAAATGGGGGGGGGGTGAAGTGGTGACCCACACCCCCCTCTGCGGCGGCAATCCCAGGGTTCCCTGTTAAAGGAGTTGTTTTGAGGGGAGTCATTGGCCATATGCCGAGAGGTTGTCAGTGGTCTCCCATGCGTTGCGGCGAAATGGGGAGTGGGCTCTCTGCTTAAACATACGTTTTCCAGAGCCAGCCCAATCCCCACACAGTTTGGATGCAAATGCCATACTTAAAAGCCTTACCAAAAATAATCTTTGCCGATAATTCAGAAGACAGGTTATGTTCACAAAAAAACAGAAGACAGCCACCCCAGAAAAACAGATAGCAGATACCGTACAGTGGTGCCTCGCAAGACGAAAAGAATTCATTCCGCGAGTCTTTTTGTCTTGCGATGTCTTTCATCTTGCGAAGCACGGTCCGTCGCAACTGCGCCTCTTCAAGCGGCTTTAAAAAAAAAGCGGAAGACGTTTTCGTCTTGCAAAGCAAGCCCATAGGGAAATTCGTCTAGCGAAGCAACGCAAAAACGGAAAAACCTTTCGTCTAGCGAGTTTTTCATCTTGCGAGGCATTCGTCTTGCAGGGCACCACTGTATTTTTCGTCCCATAGGACGCTCCGTCCCATAGGACGCACCTAGTTTTTTGGGGGGGAAATAAAGGGAAATTTTCCCCCTTTATTTCCCCCCCAAAACCAGGTCGGGGAACAGCGGGATGGCGGCGCTGCGCCTCCCTGCTGTCCCCCGAGCTTGTGGGGCTGGCCAATGTCTGCCCGGCGCGAGGGGCGCTCTGCTTCAGGGCGCCAATCGCGCCGGGAGGCAGGCTGCTATCTGCAGGGTGGGGAGCCCTGCGGGGAACTCCTGCAAGGCTCCCCACGCTGCGGATGTCTGCCCGGCGCGAGGGGCGCTCTGCTCCAGGGCTGCCTAGGCTGCAGATGTGTTCCTGAAGCCTGGAGAGCGAAAGGGGTCGGTGCGCACCGACCCCTCTCGCTCTCCAAGCTTCAGCGAAAGCCTGCTTTCGCCCCATAGGACGCACCCAGATTTCCCCTTCATTTTTGGAGGGGAAAAAGTGTGTCCTATAGGGCGAAAAATACGGTAATATTTTCAGTACGCCTCGTGGTAAAAGGGACACAGGTGGCGCTGTGGGTTAAACCACAGAGCCTAGGACTTGCCAATCAAAAGGTCGGCAGTTCGAATCCCCACGACAGGGTGAGCTCCCATTGTTCTGTCCCAGCTCCTGCCAACCTAGCAGTTCGAAAGCACGTCAAAGTGCAAGTAGATAAATAGGTACCGCTCCGGTGGGAAGGTAAATGGCGTTTCCATGCACTGCTCTGGTTCGCCAGAACTGGCTTGGTCATGCGGGCCACATGACCCGGAAGCTGTATGCCGGCTCCCTCGGCCAATAAAGCGAGATGAGCGCTGCAACTCCAGAGTCGGCCACGACTGGACCTAATGGTCAGGGAACCCTTTACCTTTACCTTCATGGTAAAAATGGTCCTCTTAGCAAACTTGTCCATCAACCATTTGCTGAAGCATTGCGACAATGGACCGGAGGCTATCAAAGCCCTACACACATAGCCAAGAGCTCTAAAGAAGACTTGACTTCAGTTCCCTTTTGCAACTTTCATGAAGCTGGTATCTTCAAGGTGTTTTGGTCTACAAAGCCTATTAGCTCCAGCCAACAAGGCCAATTGTCAGGGATGATGGGAGGCAGAGTCTAGCAACATCTTGGGGGGTGGAGTGACAGGTTCACCACCCCTGACTTAAATCAACATTGTTAATATCAACATTTCCAAATCTTAACCACCCCTTATTCTAACATAGGAAAAGCAGGTCCATGCCATTTCTTTGTAATCAGATTTCTTTTTTTCGCAGCCACTAGCAGATTCCAAATGAACTAATAATGGACCTGTTTAACCTGTCCGTCAACAACCTTGGATGCTCCCCATTTTTATAAATGAAGATTATGGCATCATTCCATGCATCATGCAATTCGGAGTACATTAAGCATACATTTAATACGCTCATGAATGACACCAGTAAAGGTCTTAAATCACTCAGCAGGGAAGTTATCAAATGTTGAGATTATGTTCTTTTTAAAGTTTATATGATGTGTGCCAATATGAGCTTTAAAAAGTCCATAACTCTTCCTTCTTCAGGTTGGGCTCACGTCATTGCTTATAAAAAGCAACAAATCCTGCAAAGATGTCATTATTGCTAGTTTCTAAGGGTATATACACGGAATTGAACTTCCTCTTTGTTCCCCTGCAAATTTGCAAGTAAACATACCCCCTTTGGTGCTGCTTCTGAAGTACTACAGTGGTACCTCAGTTTAAATACGCTTCAGGTTACATACGCTTCAGGTTGCAGACTCCGCTAACCCAGAAATAGTGCTTCAGGTTAAGAACTTTGCTTCAGGATGAGAACAGAAATCATGCTCCAGCGGCGCAGCGGCAGCAGGAGGCCCCATTAGCTAAAGTGGTGCTTCAGGTTAAGAACAGTTTCAGGTTAAGTACAGACCTCCAGAACGAATTAAGTACTTAACCTGAGGTACCATTGTATTCTTATACTCTGTTTGGCCAAGACAGTTCTAGTTTCCTGAGCCTTGTCACAATGAAATCACTGTTTGAGCCATGTCCCAGCCTCTCACTATAATGCCTAAAAATTAAAGTTGCCAGCCGCTGATCTCTTCTAACATCTTACGGCAGCCTTCAGTTGTTCAGCAACAACAACCCTGCCATGGAACTCCCAACTCAAAGGAACGTCTCCTGTTGCCTACTTGGTTATTACTTAGTGGACAGGAAGAGGCATCCTTAGTCATAGCACACTAGGGCCAGCATATAAACTCTGGACCAGTACGTTTGATAACAATGATTAGATATACTGTCTGTCCTTCACCAGAAGTTCCTTAAGGTAAAGGTAAAGGGACCCCTGATCATGTGGTCCAGTCATGACCGACTCTGGGGTTGCGGCGCTCATCTCGCTTTATTGGCCAAGGGAGCTGGCGTACAGCTTCCGGGTCATGTGGCCAGCATGACTAAGCCGCTTCTGGCGAACCAGAGCAGCGCACGGAAACGCCGTTTACCTTCCCACCGGAGTGGTACCTATTTATCTATTTGCACTTTGACGTGCTTTCAAACTGCTAGGTTGGCAGGAGCAGGGACCGAGCAACAGGAGCTCACCCCGTTGCAGGGATTCGAACCGCCGACCTTCTGATCGGCAAGTCCTAGGTTCTGTGGTTTAACCCACAGTGCCACCTGCGTCCCTCCTGTTGCCTACTTGGTTATTATTTAGTTGACAAGATGAGGCATCCTTAGTCATAGCACACTAAACTCCGGACCACTATGTATGATAACAATGATTAGCTTTACTGCCTCTCCTTCACCAGAAGGTCCTTAGGGCAGGTTATATCAAGAGAGCATCAAAAATATGTTATGGCATGAGGATGTATCTCTCTGGGCTCATGCCGCAAATACTGCGGCAATGGAGGAACTTTGGCAAGGAAGACTATGAGGAAAAGGCCCTTTGCACCGTGAGGCTGCGCTTAGCAGAAATATCCTGGCCTCAGAACACATCTATCCTATAGGAAGACCTGAGTGTTCTTCTCTTCAGAGCTTCCGTTGGTGCAAATAGATGCTTCCCCTCTGGAGGGCGGGGAGCAATTCTCAGCAGGAGAGGAAAGAGTTAACCCCCCTCCCTGCATGCCCTGGTCCCAATCCAGCTCATGGCTGCTGCTGTTAAAGGGAGGGGTGGGGACATCCTTTAAATGCATCTGTGCATTTCATATCGCAAAGCCAGAGAGCGTTGCTGAAAAAGGAACTCAGAGGTGGAGTTTGGGTGTACTGCATAACTTCCTGCCCTCCCCCCCCCCCGTTATGTACTAAAGTTCTCACCCTGGGCCAGCAGGGGGATACTGTAGATAGTTTTCACTCAGGTCCACATATGCAAATAAGAAATTGAACGTGACGTCCAGTGATTGGATAGTTACAGAAAGTGGTTACTGTTGCTTTGTAGTGGAGCTCTATATAAGCAGGTTGGCTGAACCCTTCAGTTCAGTTCAGTTCTGTTCTGGCCTGTGAATAAACAAGAGCTGTCTGAAGAATCGCTGTGTCGTCTGATACGCTCACCCACAACTTAACACCCCCCTCAGAATCAAATACTACTAAGCTATGCAAAATAGAGAAAGGTGAAGAATAAATTAGGCAAACTTGATTGGTTGGCGCAATTTATGTAGGTTGCAGCGGATGCCTTTTCTGAGCATGAAACGGGAGGCAAAATACTGAAATGCATCAGAAAGGCTGGGTGCTGGAAGTAGGGTCTCAGAAGACCTGCTCTGTTTGAATCCTTGCCCTAGCTGACCAGTCAAATACTGTCAGCCATCCCATGAAGCTGACGGGCAGCAGATTTATTTAATTACTAGAGCAAGAGGGGAAGCAAGGGTATTCTCATCCTGCAGCTCTCAAGGAGCAAACCTCGTAGCACAGCAGAGCTTTTTCTGCTGTAACCAGAATAAAAACACGCAGGTTCCAGTGGCAAAGGCTAGCAGGCAGGGAGAGCAGGGCAAGGAAGACCCAGGTTCAAAACGTCACGCAGCCATGAAGTCCACACTGGGTCAATCACCCAGTTTGAGTCAGGAGAACAACATGGAGGCAAGAAACTCCGGGTGTTTCACAGGGGAAGGGGAGAATGGAAAGATCACAAAACAAATAATTCATTGCTGCTTTTTAAACCCAATTTAATTATTTCATAACATCAGCTAGTTTGTGATTTTTGTGTGCTTGGAATTAGCACGCATATCAAATCTGTATCTTACGTGTTGTTCTCATGGTGTTAAAGCATTAACAATACTTGACCAAAATTTGAGGGGTCAGATAATAATAATAATAATAATAATAATAATAATAATAATAATAATAATAATAATAATAATAATATATTATTTATTCCCCGCCCATCTGCCTGAGTTTCTCCAGCCACTCTGGGCAGCTCCCAATCGAGTGTTAAGAACAATACAGATGACTGGATCCTTTTTGACCAATCGCACATTCGGCCCTACCCTAAACCTGCTTGTATCAGCTGTCATTGATGCGCTTTGATGTTTGCACTGTTTTCCAGGTACTCTTTGAAATGCAAACATGGGCATTTCAGAATGGAAGAAGCAAAAGGTTTGGGATTGCCTTGTTACAACCCAGAGATCCTGCCTCCGCCAATGGGATGCACAGGCAGCCTTGTGGTCACCCTGCCCCTGGCCCCCCAGATCAGCAGCATTGCTCAGGCTTGAAACCTTCTCCACCTGCTACTTTGCCCCCCCCACACACCCCTGGAGTGTCAACACAAGGGGGCTTGTGAAGAAGGCGCAGCAGAGACTGTGCTTTTTGAGAATACTAAGGAAAAACCATCTTCCGCAGAAACTGCTGCTTGCCTTCTATCACTGTGCCATTGAGAGCGTCCTCACTTATGGCTTATGTGTGTGGTACGGAAGCTGTACTGCCCAGGACAGGATGGGGTTGTGCAGGGTTGTTAAGGCAGCAGAGAGCATTGTTGGCTGCCCACTCTCCACCTTAGAGCAGATTTATGCCACAAGGTGCCATAGGAAGGCACTGGACATAGTAAAAGATCCATCGCATCCTGGTCACTGTCTCTTCGAGCTCTTGTCGTCGGGATGGAGATACAGGATGATGAAGACAAGAACGAGCCGTCTTAAGAACAGCTTCTTCTCCAGAGCGATCTCGGCCCTGAATGGGAAGCCTGGACTTTGAAAGTCATCTAATCTCCCTTGCTGTATTATACTGTATTGTTTAATTAGTGTTTTTACGGAGCAGTCAAGTAATTTCGTTGTCCCCGAAGGGGGCAATGACAATAAATATATTAACATTAATATTAAAAAGGCTTCGCTTGGAGAAGGTAGACAGAGCAGATGTCTGAGATCTCCAGCAGTGAGAGGAGAGAGGTGGCTGGACTTCTCCTGTGCCATGAAATGATGTTGAAGCATCTTGTTGAAGCAGATTCCTGCCTTGGTCTCTCCTACTATCACAGGAGACCTCCATGGTCTGCTACCCCATCCCTTGGAGACCTCAAAAGGGGCAGCTAAGGCATAAGCAGAAACATTAAACAAGTTGGAGTTCTTGTTATTAAAAATGCCAAGAAAAAAGCACACCAAGAACACAAGCCAATGTAAGTTTCAATAGTGGGAGAGGTCCTTACTCGCAAATCAGTATTCAATAGTAACAAAAACTAATCCATTCAAACTCATAAAGATATGTATAACACAATGTAACAAATTATTGTGTTATACATATCTTTATGAGTTTGAATTTGTAATCTCTGTTAGAGTTTGTAATCTCTATTTGAGTTTGTAATCCTTGTCAGAATACATACTTTCCTGTAAGACCTATCGCAGTCGTTAAGAGTCGTCAACAGGCTCATCTCAGCTATCTGCCAATCTCCCATTCCCACCACCCTTCTGAGTAATACCCCTCCCCACCTTCTCTCTATATAGAAGGATCTGGCAACTTCTGTTTCAGTGTATCTGAAGAAGTGTGCATGCACACGAAAGCTCATACCAAGAACTAACTTAGTTGGTCTTTAAGGTGCTACTGGAAGGAATTTTTTTATTTTGACTATGGCAGACCAACACGGCTACCTATCTGTAATTGAATGGATTAGTTTTTGTTACTATTGACTACTGATTTGCGAGTAGGGACCACTCCCATTGTTGAATCTTACCTTGGCCTGAGTTCTTGGTGTGCTTTTTTCTTGGTATAAGCAGAAATATGGCAGGAGGAGGTCTGCTTGACATACCTCCCAGATTTCTATATGGAGGGATTTGAGCAGGGGTTCTGCAGTAGTTGAGCACTCTTGCACTAAAGACTCACCCCATCCCAGTGGCGTAGCTAGCTGCTTGGGTGCCCGGGGCAGCGTGCGTGCCCTGCAGCCAGGGGCGGGGTGAGCTGCCCGTGGGGGCGGGGCAAGCCAAGGCAGGGAGCCTCTCCTCAGCTTCCCCCTCAGCTGTAGGGTGTGGCTGAGGCGGTGGGCAGACGCCAGCCCCACGCTACTCGAAAAAGCACCGCGGAGCTCGCAGACAGTCTGCCGCTGCACCCCCCTCAGGAGAGACGTGTGGCTCAGGCACGCTACCAGTGGTGTAGGAAGTGGGTGAAGTGGGTGCAGGAGTTATTTAAAAAAACTCCTGAGGCCAATTTTTATTTATTTATTATAAAAACACATATTTTTGCCATTTTGTCACCCCCTCAGTTATGACGTGGGTGGCGCTGTGGGTTAAACCACAGAGCCTAGGACTTGCCGATCAGAAGGCCGGCGGTTCGAATCCCTGCGACGGGGTGAGCTCCCGTTGCTTGGTCCCTGCTCCTGCCAACCTAGCAGTTCGAAAGCACGTCTGAGTGCAAGTAGATAAATAGGTACCACTCCGGCGGGAAGGTAAACGCCGTTTCTGTGCACTGCTCTGGTTCGCCAGAAGCGGCTTAGTCATGCTGGCCACATGACCCAGAAGCTGTACGCTGGCTCCCTCGGCCAATAAAGCGAGATGAGCGCCGCAACCCCAGAGTCGGCCACGACTGGACCTAATGGTCAGGGGTCCCTTTACCTTTACCTTTAACAGTTATGACACCCGGGGTGACCCGCACCCACCGCACCCCCCCTTCCTACGCCACTGCCCCATCCCTACCCACGCCTTCAAAATGTTCAGACGCACAGGGCACACATCCTCCAACTGCTTTTGGAGCATTTAAAGGAGCAGGACAGGTTTCTAGGTTGTAATCTGGGCATGTTTGCCGGAGTAAAGGCAGGGCTTATCCGCACTTAGCTTTCCGGTCTCAAGTGCAAGCTTTAAAACTCCATGTCAAGGGCGCCTTCCCTTTTCTTTTGCTCTGGAGATTTCCCTACAAAAACACACTCTCTAAAGCATGACCAGAGCAAACAGAAATCTGTGGAAAACCCAAGTTAGCATTTGCTATGATTGAGTGATGAAGAGCGGGCTTTCACAGGGAGAGATCAGGGCAAATAAAATAAATAAATGCTGAGCTTTTAAAGTACGGAACTGTATCTTGAAAGAGTGGGGCAAAAGTTGAGTGTGGAGAGATTAGTAGGGTTGCCCCCTTTTTTAGTTTTATTGTCTCTCTGCCTTTAACATGAAGCAGCTGAATTCTTCTTGACATGAAAGTGAAGCCCATGGTGAGAAATGGCTTCACTTGCTACATTTCTGTGTGTCAGTGTCAGCGAGGCCACTGTTTCCTTAAGGCTCGGTAGCAGGGGCAGTAAAGAAATAGCACATAGAGATGGGGAATAGACTTGCTACAATTCTCATGTAGGACCAGGTGCACAGCCTGGGAGTCATTCTGGACTCACAGCTGTCCATGGAGGCGCAGGTTAAGTCTGTGTCCAGGGCAGCTGTCTACCAGCTCCATCTGGTACGCAGGCTGAGACCCTACCTGCCCGCGGACTGTCTTCCCAGAGTGGTGCATGCTCTAGTTATCTCCTGCTTGGACTACTGCAACGCGCTCAACGTGGGGCTACCTTTGGAGGTGACCTGGAAACTGCAGCTAATCCAGAACGCGGCAACCAGACTCGCGTCTGGGAGCGGCTGCCGAGATCACATAACACTGGTCCTAAAAGACCTCCATTGGCTCCCAGTATGTTTCCAAGCACAATTCAAAGTGTTGGTGCTGACCTTTAAAGCCCTAAACGGCCTCGGTCCAGTATACCTGAAGGAGCGTCTCCACCCCCATCGTTCTTCCCGGACACTGAGGTCCAGCGCCGAGGGCCTTCTGGTGGTTCCCTCCCTGCGAGAAGTGAGGTTCAGGGAACCAGGCAGAGGGCCTTCTTGGTAGTGGTGCCTGCCCTGTAGAACGCCCTCCCGTCAGAGGTCAAGGAAATAAACAACTATCTGACTTTTAGAAGACATCTGAAGGCAGCCCTGTTTAGGGAAGTTTTTAATGTGTGCCATTTTATCATATTTTTAATATCCTGTTGGGAGCCGCCCAGAGTGGCTGGGGAGGCCTGGCCAGATGAGCAGGGTATAATAAATCGTCATCGTTATCTAAAGGGGAACTGATTTTAGAATGAATTGATTTTAGAATGCTGTATTATTTTACTGTTAAAATAAAAAAAATCCTTCCAGTAGCACCTTAAAGACCAACTAAGTTAGTTCTTGATATGAGCTTTCGTGCGCATGCACACTTCTTCAGATACACTGTTGTTAGCCACTCTGAGCCCGGCTTTGGCTGGGGAGGACAGGATATAAATAAAATTTTATTTTTATTATTATTAACCTACTAAGTCAATTCACACTTTTGGAAGTGAACTGAACCATATCCACCTTTTGAAGTTCACACATCTCCCAAACTTGTCATGCAATCTTCTAGCCAAGGAATGCATACTTAGGCATATGCCTAAGCATGCAAGAATGCTTTATGTTAGGAGAGATTGCTTTGCAAAAACGTGTAAAGAAATTTGCACTAAAATAGTGGTGAATTTTCATGAGGATTTTTTTTAAAATGTGAGCTGATGAAGAAATGTGGAGTAGTGAACTCAAGACTAGAAAAATGAGAAGCTGAAGCTGACATATCCCTCCTCCCTTGCACCTTGAGATGACCGCCCCATCTTAGCAGGAGAGCAACATCTGAAGGTAAAGGCAAGGTGGTTAGCACTTGCTGAAATGAAATTTAAAGACCCCAGAAAAGGGGTTGGTTTTTAAAAAAAATGGAATCAAAAGCAGTCATGATTCTGAGGAAAGAGGCATTAAAACAGATTTAAAATGTGCTTTAAAAAAAAAACCAAGACACTGTATTAGAAATTGGAATGGGGAGCTACAATTCCGGGGGTGCAAGCAAGAGGAAATCAGACAAGGCACTAAATAATAATAGCAGCAGCAGCATCTTGTCACCCAATACAAACAGATGTCTCAAAGCAAGCTACAACTCCATGGAATACAAAAACCACCAAAAAAACTAAAAACGAGAAAACGGAGTACAATAAATAAAGCTTCCTGAAGTGCTCTTCCAGCAATTCTATTAAAACGACAAGTCCTTTAGTCCAAAATGATGACTCTAATCATCATCAATGCTGTTTTACTAAAGGGGAAATCTTTGTGAATTAACAATAAAATAAGAAAAGTAAACGGCAGGGAAGGGCAGGAGAAAAACAACCACCCAATTAAAGTACTATGTGCTGAGAACGAAGGGAACCTGGTGTTGATGCCTTTATTGATTGATTGATTGATTGATTGATTGATTATTACTCTACTGCAGAGAAAGGGCAGGAAAACAGAGCAACAGGATCCACCAGGGAAGCAATAATAAGTGCAACCATGAGAGGTGGGAGAAAGGAAAAGCAGTGAGATTCCCACCGACTAAAGGCTCATCTACGTTTACCTTGAAAAACCCAAACTGCTGTTTGTTCCGATTCAGCCGTAACAACTGGGTTTTCCTGGGGAGAGCAGCAGGGCAAAAAATGGCGCACAGATACGAACCAGGAAGCTTAGCAAGCACAGGACAAGAGGTTAAGTGTGAGTGAGCCCCAGGTCATGCCCATTGAGTGGACGGAACATTATAGAACGTACTTGTAATACTTCTCATGTGCAGAATACTGGTAGCAAGCAAGCAATACGGCAAACTCCGCCTGGAAGCTGTTGCTTTTAAAAATATATCTAGGGAGAGTTTAAATGCCACTGTGTACCTTGCGTAGTTTGGCACCAAGAGTAGGAAAAATGATCTGCGAGAAAACCAATAAAAAAAAAATGGGAGAGGCTTCTTTTTTAAAAAATAAAATGCATGTGATTTGTCTTCTTTATAATGCTAAGGCACTTCGCTACCCCTTCGAGAGAGTCTATGAGGAAGGGAACATTTGCATGCTGAAACTGTGCCATCTTGGTTTTTTAAAATAAATAAAATTCAAAGGTTTCCCCCTTTTCTTTCCTCTTTGGCAAACGCATTTCGGTTTTTTTCCCTCCAGAACACTGCAGGAAGTGAGGTTCTTAGCATCCTGTCTTGACAGCACTGGTGTCATTCTTTCACAACAGTTGAACTACTGCCAAGAGAGAGAGAGAAAGACTAGGATCACCTGATGCACATTGATGTGGCCTTTAGTGGCAGATTAATCCTCTCTGCAACAGGATTCTGTTTTTCTTCCTCAAATCGGCGTAATAATAGCACGGGGTAAGTAAGGGAAGAGGCAGCAAAGTGGTGACCTCACCAAACCAGGGGTACAGAAAGGGGGATGCGGTGGGGGCGGCTCGCCCCGGGTGTCATCCCGGGGGGGGGACAAAATCCCCCCAGGGCAGGTTGCATTGCTTTGCCGCAATCGACCCCCTGCCAGGAGGATCACGCCGCCTTGCTGTGATCGGCAGTGGCGTAGCGTGGGGGGTGCAGGGGGGGCCGGCCGCACTGGGCGCAACATCTGGGGGGGGCGCGCTCACGCTCGCAGCTCTCTGCCCCTACCTGGCTCACTCACTCTCTCTCACTGCAGTGCTGGCTGTGCGAATCCGATCCGAGCTGCCGGGTCGCCGCCCACTGTGGAGGGGGTGGGTGCCAGGCGTGCGGTGTGGAGAGAGAGCGAGGGACTATCTGGGGGAGGGACAGTGCAGCGGCCGCCCAGCGCAGCGCTGAGCGCGGGAGAGAACCACACCAGACCAGCCCAGGCAGCAGCAAGAAGAAGCTGGCAGCGGCGGCAGGTTAGGGGTTAGGGGCGCAAATTATTTGCCTTGCCCCGGGTTAGGGGGAGCAAATTACTTGCCTTGCCCTGGGTGCTGACAACCCACGCTACGCCGCTGGTGATCGGACCCCCCCACCGGGAAGATTGCGCCACTGCGCTGCAATTGGCCCCCCTCTGCCACTGCACCACACTCTGTTCCTGAGTCCCGAAAGATTTAGGGTGCAGTTCTTAAAATATAATTCGTCTCTCTCAAAGTCAAACCTAGCCTGCCACACTTCCCTTCAGCGTGTATCAGGATCCAAAGGGGGTCTTGAACATATAGGATGAGAGGGGAAGGATGTGGTGTCATGGTTAGAGTGTTGGACCGGGAACTGAGAGACCAGTCTTCAAATCCCTACTTGGCCACTAAGTTCACTGGGTGACCTTGGGCCAGACACCATCTCTCAGCCTAACCCAACCATGGACACCACCTGCAGCTCTGTGGGGGAAAATAGTGGCTTAATAATAAAATAAATAAATTTAGCCAACTCTCAGGGCTGTCTTAAGCATATGTTGCACCGGGGTGCAAATATCCACCTGGCGCCCCCCCCCCCCGGTTTCCCAGTCCCAGGCGCGCAGGAAGGCAGCGCTGGCCGGCCATATCAGTGTCTTGCTGGCTCGGTCGCCCCCGAACTCGCAGCACAGAGCCATCCGCAGCAGAAGAGCCCACAACGGTCCTCAGACCGATGGATGGGCTCTTCCCTGGACTCAACTCTCAGGCCCCGGACTCTCGGCCTGGCGCCCCTGAGAGCCCAGAGCCCGGGTGCCCTGCACCCCAGCACCTATAGGTAAGACGGCCCTGCCAACTCCGGAAGGGATTACAGGGAGGCCAAACTTCCCTATACAAACAGACAAGAACAGATGAGGTGTTACTTCACTAACCCTTTAACAGAGATGTGCTGAGCTCCAGCTGAAGCCAAGGTAGATTCTGAGAATATGGAACAATCCATTGAGAAGGTCTCCTACATGGGTCACCTTGAAATAAACAGGAGCACGACACCTGGGCATGTTTAGCCTGGAGAAGAGGAGGTTAAGGGGTGATATGATAGCCATGTTCAAATATATAAAAGGATGTCATATAGAGGAGGGAGAAAGGTTGTTTTCTGCTGCTCCAGAGAAGCGGACACGGAGCAATGGATCCAAACTACAAGAAAGAAGATTCCACCTAAACATTAGGAAGAACTTCCTGACAATAAGAGCTGTTTGACAGTGGAATTTGCTGCCAAGGAGTGTGGTGGAGTCTCCTACTTTGGAGGTCTTTAAGCAGAGGCTTGACAACCATATGTCAGGAGTGCTCTGATGGTGTTTCCTGCTTGGCAGGGGGTTGGACTCGATGGCCCTTGTGGTCTCTTCCAACTCTATGATTCTATGATTCTACCTCTTGGTGAATTATTACTGCTCAGGCAGACAAAAAGGTAAAATGCTTTTTAATGTGTCATACATTCTAATTTCCTGAATAAATTTGCCCTCCGTTGAAGCTTATTGGGCGCTGTGGTCTAAACCACTCTCCCATCTCCTGCCAACCAAGTAGTTCGAAAGCACACCATTGCAAGCAGATAAATAAGTATAGTGGTACCTCAGGTTACATACGCTTCAGGTTACAGACTCCGCTAACCCAGAAATAGTACCTCAGGTGAAGAACTTTGCTTCAGGACGAGAACAGAAATTGTGCTCCAGCGGCGCAGTGGCAGCAGGAGGCCCCATTAGATAAAGTGGTGCTTCAGGTTAAGAACAGTTTCAGGTTAAGAACGGACCTCCGCAATGAATTAAGTACTTTACCTTGACCTTTACATTCTTATTTCCTGAACAAATTTGTTCTCTGTTGAAGTTTATTGGGTTGCAGTCCAAATTATGTGGACGGCAATGGTAGTACAGTGATACCTCGGGATGTGAACGGAATCCGTTCTGGAGCCCCGTTCGCATCCTGAATGGAACGTAAGACGCGATGGCGCATCTGCACGTGTGCGGGTCGCGTTTTGACACTTCCACGCATGCGCGCGACATCATTTTGAGCGTCTGCGCATGCGCAAGCGGCGAAACCCGGAAGTAACGCACTCCGTTACTTCCGGATTGCCACAGAGTGCAACCGAAAGCGCTCAACCTGAAACACATTCAACCCAAGGTACGACTGTAGTCAGTAGAGTTGCAGAGTCACGGCCACATCCATAGCTCTGCTGCTCATGCCAAGCAGCATGAAAGGGGCAACAGGAACATACGTCTCTTCACCATGTCAGCTCTCAGGCAGGTGCAGCAAAGAGCCTCCTACACACTTGGGGGCTTTCAACTGGCTGCTGTCTTTGACACTTGGATTCCTAGAGAGCAACTGCTCTTCACCAAAGCCAACGCCTTTAAGATACATTGACCATGAAGATGGAAGGACCAAGAGGTACAATTAACCACTGGTCATGTTTGTCTCAAGACAGAGATAAACCCCCCTTTTTAAGAGGATAATTACACAGCAGTTCATATGAGCAGAAGCTTTGGATACAATATTTTACGTCTGGGCTCATGCCTTATGTGGACACTACAGGTTCAGGCAATATGGTTTGGGCCTTCATTTCTGGTCTCGAGGACATATTTCCATAGTTGCCAGGCGAGGTGGAATAGCTTGTTCAAAGACAAATTACAGGCAGAACAGGTGGAGTTACAGGTTGTATGGAGGTACACATCTCCATATGAACTGGCCTGGGCTTTGAGATCTTCTGGGAGGCCTTTCTCTTGCTCCTGCCACCTTCAGAGGCATGTGAGGACATGAGAGATGGCCTTCTCAGTGGCTGTTCCTAGGCTGTGGAACTCCTTTCCATGGAAGGCTGGATTGACCTCCTCTCTACCTTCATTTTGCTGGCAGGCAGATCTTTTGTTTTGTTTTGTTTTGTTCCTACAGGTCTTGGGCTGTTGTGGCAGGGTCTTCTGAGGATAGGCATTACACGCACAAAGAGAGAGGGTTTGCTGCTTTTAAATGGTATTTTAGTGCAGATTTTAGTAGGGTTATTTATTTAACTTGCTTTTTTAATATTTATCTTCATTGTGTGTGCTTTAGTTGCATCTGTTGTAATTTATGCTGTGAGCTGCCTCAAGTTCTGTATTAGGAGAAAGGCAGGATATAAATAAATAAGAATAGGAGTTATGTAACAGGTGTCAAGTGGTTTGAATGCACAGCCATACCTCAGGTTACAGACGCTTCAGGTTGCGCGTTATCGGGTTGCGCACCATGCCAAACCCAGAAGTACCCGAATGGGTTACTTCCGGGTTTCAGTGCTCACGCACGTGCAGAAGCACTAAATCGTGCTTTGTGCATGCGCAGAAGCACCAAATCGCGACCCGCATGTGCGCAGACGCAGTGCTGCGGGTTGCGAACGTGCCTCCCGCACGGATCACATTCGCAACCCAAGCATCCAATGTACTACTCTGGCAGTGTACAAACAACATTTTATTCTAGACTCAATGGAGACTAAGTACAGTGGTGCCTCGCAAGACGAAAAGAATCCGTTCTGTGATTCTCTTCGTCTAGCGGTTTTTTCGTCTTGCGAAGCAAGCCCATTGACGGATTAGCGGATTAGCGCTATTAGCACTATTAGCGGCTTTTAGCGGCTTAGCGGCTTAGCGGCTTAGCGGATCAGCTGATAAGCTGCTTAGCGGCTTAGAAAAAGGAGGGGGAGGGGGGAAAGCCCACAGGAACTCACAAGACATTTTCGTCTTGCGAAGCAAACCCATAGGAGATTCGTTTTGCGAAGCACCTCCAAAACGGAAAACTCTTTCGTCTAGCGAGTTTTCCATCTTGCAAGGCATTCGTCTTGCGGGGCACCACTGTACTACCTAGGTAGTCCACACACACTCTAGATCCGGCTTCCTTCACCTCAGCCCTCCAGATATTTTGAGACTACAGTTCCCATCATCCCTGACCACTGGTCCTGCTAACTAGGGATCATGGGAGTTGTAGGCTAAAAACATCTGGAGGGCCGAGGTTGAGGAAGCCTGCTCTAGATCTATGGCATGTTTTGCATCCCTTAAAAGTGCTTCTTGAGAAACTGGCTTCATTCTGAAAAGGAATGCTCATTGCTGGTTGATTTTGCCTTGCTCAGCAACATGCCCTTTGAAATGACATTTTGGGTCCCCCCTTCCTTCTTCATTCACCTGGAGCTTGTGCAGGATAGAAAAGACATTGCTAGCCTAATGAAGGGGAGAGTTTTTAAATGGTATCAAGTAACCATATCTGACACCTTCGCTATACAGTGGTACCTCGGTTTATTATTATTATTATTATTATTATTATTATTATTATTATTATTAATTATTTATACCCCGCCCATCTGGCTGAGTTTCCCCAGCCACTCTGGGCGGCTCCCAATCAAGTGTTAAAAACAGTACTGTTTACGAACGATTCGGTTGATGAACTCCGCAAAACCGGAAGTAGTGTTCTGGTTTGCGAACTTTACCTTGATCTAACAACAGAAACCGAATGGTGGAAGGGCACCAGCAGCGGTAGGCCTCATTAGGGAAAGTGCACCTCAGTTTCAGAATGGTTTCGGTTTAAGAACAGACTTCCAGAATGGATTAAGTTCGTAAACTGAGGTACCACTGTATAGTTTTCTTCCAACGCTGCCGATGTAGCTCTTTACCTCTGACACTTAAGCTGTATATTTGTCGAACCCACCCTGTTCTTGTGATTGTAATTTGTTCTGAACCATTTTTAAATGTTTTTTAAAAAATGGTTTCAACCTGCCCTGGGGGCATTAGGGGAGAGAGTGAGCAAATATTAATACTACTACTACCAGCGGTAGTAAATTTTGCCTCAGGAAGGCTGACCTGAAAGCTCTGCTTTCAGTCCTTCCATAAAATGACCAATTGAGACCTGGAGCTGCTTTGTTGTTGTTTAGTCGTTTAGTTGTGTCCAACGCTTCGTGACCTCATGGACCAGAGCATGCCAGGCACTCCTGTCTTCCACTGCCTCCCACAGTTTGGTCAAACTCATGCTGGTAGCTTCAAGAACACTGTCCAACCATCTCGTCCTCTGTCGTCCCCTTCTCCTTGTGCCCTCCATCTTTCCCAACATCAGGGTCTTTTCCAGGGAGTCTTCTCTTCTCATCAGGTGGCCAAAGTATTGGAGCCTCAGCTTCACAATCTGTCCTTCCCGTGAGCACTCAGGGCTGATTTCCTTCAGAATGGATAGGTTGGATCTTCTTGCAGTCCATGGGACTCTCCAGAGTCTCCTCCAGCACCAGAATTCAAAAGCATCAATTCTTTGGCGATCAGCCTTCTTTATGGTCCAGCTCTCACTTCCATACATCACTACTGGGAAAACCAGTATGCTAGCTATGACTAAACCATTAAATTCCCATTGTTTTTACTGTAACCATCAGCGCAGCAAAAAGGCAGGGCATGGCAGGCAAACCGGGTGCCGAGGTGACTGCATGTTCATTGCCATTGTGTAACGCGGGGCTGAGGTTCTGATTCATGTAAGCACGATGAGGAGTACCTATCTCAGAGCTGACCCAGCAGAGAGAGAGGTGGAACGAGAGGTGGCTCTGCCTCAATAAACATCACATCCAGAGTTTCCGGGGTTCACCTGAGGCTGCTCAAGGTGACTGGCTCCAGGAAGATGTAGCAGATAAGATTAGACTTCACACTCAAGTCTGACAGAATTAGCAGGAACGCGTGTGACCTGCCCTCTTCCCTTCCTGTACATACGTACGGCAAAAGCCCCACTTAGCCATCCTGAAACATGTCGCAGTCTCTGTGTGAGGGAGGAGAGCAAGTCCTCACCTTTTCACCCCACCCTCACAGTTGTGCCCCACAATGGCCTTGCCTCAAGGCTAACTGCGCTTGCCAAAGGCCCCATGTTGGAACCCTGAGCTACCCCATAGTCCTCACTCCTACATCAGTACAGCAACACTAGTTTTTTACTGTAAATATATCTTCGTTTTTAACAGATCTTTTCTGTTTATATACAGCCATACCTTGCTTCTGGAATGGAATCCGTTCTGGAAGTCTGCTCAACTTCCAAAAACGTTCGAAAACCAAGGTGCGGCTTCCAATTGGCTGCAGGAGCTTCCTGCACTCAATCGGAAGCCGCACCGCATCTTCGGCTTCCAAAGAACGTTTGCAAACTAGAACACTCATTTCTGGGTTTGCGGCATTGAGGAGCCAAAATGTACAAGTACCAAGGCGTTCGAGAACCAAGGTATGAAGAAGAAGAAGAAGAAGAGTTTGGATTTGATATCCCACTTTATCACTACCCTAGGGAGTCTCAAAGCGGCTCACATTCTCCTTTCCCTTCCTCCCCCACAACAAACACTCTGTGAGGTGAGTGGGGCTGAGAGACTTCAGAGAAGTGTGACTGGCCCAAGGTCACCCAGCAGCTGCATGTGGAGGAGCAGAGACGCGAACCCGGTTCCCCAGATTACGAGTCCACCGCTCTTAACCACTACACCACACTGTACAGTGGACGCTCGGGTTGCGAACGTGATCCGTGAGGGATGCACGTTCACAACCCGCAGCGTTCACAACCCGCAGTGGCGCATCAGCGCATGTGCGGGTTGCGATTCGGCACTTCTGCGCATGCACAAAGTGTGATTTAGCACTTCTGCGCATGCACGACCCCCGAAACCCAGAAGTAACCTGTTCTGGGTTTCGGCGGGTCCATAACCCAAAAAAACGCAACCTGAAGCGTCTGTAACCTGAGGTATGACTGTATAGTTTTAAGTTTATAATTATTCAAATTAATTCTATAACTCTATTGAGTTCAATTCTATAATGATTTATTTTCAATTATGGTTTCCCAAGTGTTTTTAGCTGCTTTTATTTTATCTCTAAGCTGCCTTGAGTCCTTGTCAGGGAAAAAGGTGGTGTATAAATAGATCTATAATAATTATCATCAACATCAAATCCGAGGTTTTAAAACCTCCTATTGCTTTGTTGTTGTTTAGTCATTTAGTCGTGTCTGACTCTTAGTGACCCCATGGACCAGAGCATACCAGGCACTTCTGTCTTCCACTGCCTCCCACAGTTTGATCAAACTCATGCTGGTAGCTTCACGAACACTGTCCAACCATCTAGTCCTCTGTCGTCCCCTTCTCCTTGGGCCCTCCATCTTTCCCAACATCAGGGTCTTTCCCAGGGAGTCTTCTCTCTCATGAGGTGGCCAAAGTATTGGAGCCTCAGCTTCAGGATCTGTCCTTCCAGTGAGCACTCAGGGCTGATTTCCTTCAGAATGGATAGGTTTGATCTTCTTGCAGTCCGTGGGACTCTCAAGAGTCTCCTCCAGCACCATAATTCAAAAGCACCAATTCTTCGGCAATCAGCTTTCTTTAAGGTCCAGCTCTCACTTCCATACATCACTACTGGGAAAACCATAGCTTTAACTATACGGACCTTTGTCAGCAAGGTGGTGTCTCTGCTTTTTAAGATGCTGTCTAGGTTTGTCATTGCTTTTCTCCCAAAAGCAGGTGTTTAATTTAATTTCATGGCTGCTGTCACCATCTGCAGTGACCATGGAGCCCAAGTAAAATCTCTCACTATCCTATTGCTTACAGTGGTGGAAATAGACAGGCTAAAAGAGTAGTGACTTTGGAGCAGCCAGACTGACTTTCCATCATATCCTCTCATACTTTATGTGCTCTGCTGCCTGACCTATCTCTGTCCTGCTGGGCAACAGAGCTGCGGGCAGCAATAAAACAAAGGATGGTGATGAACAGGCAACATGGCAAAGCAATTAGAGCTTTCCGCTTCTCCATACAATTAAAAAAATAAAATTGCAATTATAGGTCTAAGCCGAACGGTGTGCATGCTAGATTGGATCCTGAGGACTTAAGCTTGTGGTTAAGATGGAAGAGCAACTTTTGTACCCTATGGCTTCGGCTCATTTTCTTGTTTAGGTTCTGAGGTTTGTAGAGTTTGTTAAGCCTTCCCCTCGGGACTAGACTTCAAAGATACTGAGGAAGAAAGGAGAGGAAGAAAGCCATGAGACAGAAGGAAGATGAATGGAAAGGGTTGTAAGAATTTTTTTTTTACCGAGGAAGAAGGAAGGAAGGGAGCTAATAGCACAGCACTGCAAGGATTGCACTGAATTGCTGAAACTCTCTCATAAGTAAGCTCTCTGATAAAGCCAAATGATTCTCTTTTTTTCAAACATAATTTTTATTAGTTTACACCAAAACAAAATAAAAATAAAATTCTACATCTTATTATCACAAATTACTTTCTTTAGGACTTCCTTCAGCTTCTCCACAAATCACCCGTAGTCATTTTTTAAATTACGCATTTCATACTTTATATTGACATTATTTGACTCCTTACTTCCATTTCTCTTTAGACAATATTCCTACATTTTTCACAGTGCTCTTTTAAATCCCACTAGCGTTATCTGTCCTTCACTTATGTTTTCCAGATGTTCCACAAATTTCCCCTAGTCCTCAATGAACCTTTGGTCTCTTAAGTATCTAATTTTCCCCGTCAATCTATCCAACTCCGCGTAATCTAGCAATTACGGAAAATAGCCATCCTGGCTAGTAACTATCGACAGCACTCTCTTCCTGGGGGAATCTATCTAATCCTCTTTTAAGGCCACCCAACTTTGTGGCCATCGCTGCCTCCATTGTTTAATTATGCATTGTGTGAAGAAGCGCTTTCTTTTATCCGCCTTGAATCTTCCAACATTCACAAACCAAGTGGGGAAATGCAATTCCTGCAAGGCAGCGGCTTTCCAAACTGCAAAGGTGCAGCCCTCCCTCACAACTTAATTCAACCATGGGGAAGTGTTTGCTTCCCTTCTGTTTAACTCCAGCTGTGGCCTTGCACTGCTTTCTGTTGCCAATGCACCAAAGCCGTAGCATATAAGCAGCCCGTGGCCGGTCATTGGGTGTCAGGGTAGCAGGACAGTTGGATATTTCTATCGTCCCAAACCTTCATGCAAAGGTTTTTTTTGGGGGGGGTGTCTCTTACCTAAGCTTCCCCACTCCCATTTTGGCTTTCCAGCACACCTGGATTTATGGATGCACTACATAACTAGAAAAGGGAACAACAACAACAACAACAACAACAACAACAACAATTTATACCCCACCCATCTGGCTGGGCTTCCCCAGCCACTCTGGGCAGCTTCCAACAGAACACTAAAATACAATAACCTGTTAAACATTAAAAGCTTCCCTAAACAGGGCTGCCTTCAGATGTCTTCTAAAAGTTTGGTAGTTATTTTTTCTCTTTGACATCTGGTGGGTGGGTGTTCCACAGGGCGGGTGCCACTACCGAGAAGGTCCTCTGCCTGGTTCCCTGTAACTTGGCTTCTCGCAGCGAGGGAACCGCCAGGTGGCCCTCGGCGCTGGACCTCAGTGTCCGGGCTGAACAATGATAACCAAACAATAGAAGACTAGCCAATCAACATAAGGCAACGTAAGCTACCAGACAGTCCGAGCATGAGAGTCACATGAGGTTTATGAAATCCATTAATTTAATAAATTACAATCCAACAGTGCACAACCATAACATAAGTGCCATAAGAAATGCCTCTGGATGAACAAGTAGAACGGCATTTTTCCTAGGGGCAAACTATTGTTCTTGGGATTCTGGGAACCAGTTTTATCTGTGCAATAGACAGTCCTTCCTCGAGGAAAAATCTCTGGATCCTACATCCCAAACCCTAAGAACGCAAGGGCTGCCTGGCATGTTTAGCCTGGAGAAGAGGAGGTTAAGGGGTGATATGATAGCCATGTTCAAATATATAAAAGGATGTCACATAGAGGAGGGAGAAAGGTTGTTTTCTGCTGCTCCAGAGAAGCGGACACGGAGCAATGGATCCAAACTACAAGAAAGAAGATTCCACCTAAACATTAGGAAGAACTTCCTGACAGTAAGAGCTGTTTGACAGTGGAATTTGCTGCCAAGGAGTGTGGTGGAGTCTCCTACTTTGGAGGTCTTTAAGCAGAGGCTTGACAGCCATATGTCAGGAAGAAGAAGAAGAAGAAGAAGAAGAAGAAGAGGAGGAGGAGGAGTTTGGATTTGATATCCCGCCTTTCACTCCCTTTAAGGAGTCTCAAAGCGGCTAACATTCTCCTTTCCCTTCCTCCCCCACAACAAACACTCTGTGAGGTGAGTGGGGCTGAGAAGCTTCAAAGAAGTGTGACTAGCCCAAGGTCACCCAGCAGCTGCATGTGGAGGAGCGGAGACGCGAACCCGGTTCCCCAGATTACGAGACTACCGCTCTTAACCACTACACCACACTGGCTCAGAGGAGTGCTCTGATGGTGTTTCCTGCTTGGCAGGGGGTTGGACTCGATGGCCCTTGTGGTCTCTTCCAACTCTATGATTCTATGATTCTATGATTCTATGACTCAATCCGGGCGTCCATCTACTTCAACATTTCCACTCCAGCAACAGTCCTTCATTTAAAATGTTTAAGGCCCTCTTTTCCACACACTTTCATGACCTCATGAGGAAACGTTGCAATATAATAATTCAAAACACACAGAGAAAATCACTGCAATAATAGTTTCAACAGAACATCATGTCAGCAGCAGCAATCGAGAAAGCAGTTTTAAGGCTATTCAGCAGCCCAGATGCCTTTTGAAGCTCACAAGCAAAGACTCCTTGCTCTTTTGATAGCTGCTTTGCTGAAGGATCGTATGCCAATATTGTGAAAGAAAGAAACAAATAAAACAAATGCCAAGGATATAAAACAAACAAATAAATCCTGTGTCCCCCCACCCCCCACCCCCCGCTCCCAAACACTTGATGCTCAACATATCTAGACAGCCTGGACACAGAGACTTTGCAGAACTGAGTTGTCACAAGCAAGTGTTCATTTATCAGGGGAAAGATAGCAAAGTCCTAAACAGAGGGGGAATTTGTACAGAAAGAGAAAGGAATCGTTATATCCAGTAGTAAAATGCAGTACAGTGAGAGCATTGACCTGTTCACACAAGAAATCCCAGTGAATTTGGGCTTGAACCCCCAGTGTCTGTGCCCCAAACCGCAGCCTCGTTTTCTCCTTTTCTTAACTGCTCCTCTCCCCTGAAATCCCATACAGACAGCAGTCTCCGCAGCAGAGAGAGAGAGAGAGAGAGAGAGAGAGAGAGAGAGACGAGGCAATGCATTCTCACATGTCTGTCACACTTCCATATCCCTTGTAAATGTATACAGCATTCAGAGGGTGGTCAGTCCACTGAATGAGTGCCAGCCAGGGGCAAGGTCTCTTCTTGCTTTTTCCTCAGCCGTTTTCGCTGCCTTAATACTTGCTCCCAGTAACAAGAAAGAAAGAAAGAAAGAAAGAAAGAAAGAAAGAAAGAAAGAAAGAAAGAAAGAAAGAAAGCACCTACTAGGAAAGTCTACTTTTCATACAAATTATACAACCAGAGAGGCACAGCCAGCTTGAGGGGGGTGGTGTGGAAACAGCCTCCCAAACTCTGGCAGGGAATCCAAACTGTTGCAATGTCAACCTCTGCCTCCTTGTCGGAAACCATCCATAGTTTTTAAAAAGTAAAAGAGTTCTTACCTGCAGGTACTGATTGTAGCTGAGGAGCCCTCGCCTCCACTGGGCGACATTCACAGCAGGTTGTGTGGCATGATCACTGTGAACATTTGATGCTTTATGGGCTGGATTAGGATTAAAAAAACGAAGCCACCAACACGATAGATAAAACAAGTTGGACAAGTCACGGTGACAAGCGATTCACCTCGTTGTAAGATTTCAAGGCAGGACTCATAACCATAACAGTGCCTTATGCTTAATAATAATGCCTTTCTTTCAAGAATCTTGGTGTCTTTGACAAGCAATAACTCATTGCACCTTGCAACACAACCGCAGAGAGGTTGGTAAACACAAATTTGGGGAGCCGTGGAAAGCTTTACAGGGAGCGGAGAGGGGGGAAAACTCCCTTCTGCTGGCCAAGCAAGATCAAACAAAGAAGACATTTGGCAGAACAGAATGAAACAAAGAATTTACAAAGAGTTCCCAGGAAGCTGGCATTAGAAAATGATGGATGTCTATTTAGTGTGGTCACCTGTAAATCAAAGGAACCAGACAGATTTATAACCGCTGGGAATCTGGACCATTGATTCCCATGGAATTTGACTTCACCTCCATGTCAAAACCAGGTTCAGCTGGTTTGGGTCCTGCTGCAATTCCCAAAATGGGGGCCCAGCCCTCACCCCCAGGAATGCATTAAACAAGGTACCATAAAATATGTCTTGTGGTAACTTAAATGCTACGAGGTTTAGAACGATATAAACTTTCAGGAACTACAAAAATATGCCGAGCCCATCAGGTTTCAGAGCTTGCAGCGAAACACAAACAAAAAACGTTTTGCCAAACTGGAAATCAGAGTGACGTGCTTTCATTTTAAAAACAACCCCCCCCTTTTTTTTCCTCTACTTTGCTTTCACAAGTAAAATAGTAAGGAAAGGCATAAGGCCACTATTTTTACTAATTGCCCAGTAAAAGAATAAAACCCGCTCCCACTTTCCAAAGCTCTGCCCCAAAGATAAAACCAGGGGTTTTTTTCCCCAGCCAGAACTCAGTTCCAGCACCTCTTAGGTGAGCCTAAGAGAACAAAGGAGGTGTTCATTGTGAGTTCCGGCTCCTCTTTTTCTATAAAAATAGCACTGGATAAATCCTATGGTAAATAAAAAATCCAAGGAGGAGTAGAAAGTTTTGCAGCTGGGTGGGACACTTCCTTCTGCTGGCTAAAACCAGAATTATTTAAATCCCTTTTAAATATATATATATATTACTAATAAATGTTGTTAACATTATCCTTTGATTCTGCAAACCTGTGCCTGCTTGCCTGGGAGGAAACCTCAGTGTACACAAAGAAACTTACCATATTTTTCCATCTATAAGACAGCCCCATGTATAAGACACCCCCTATTTTGGAGGACTCAGATTTAAGAAAATGGGGAGATACAGCGTCCGTGTATAAGACGCCCCCTAATTTTTGACATTATTTATAAGGGGGGAAACCTAGTCTTATACACGGAAAAATACGGTACTTTCCAGAAAGACATATATACCACTGCACAACTAGACTTCAGCGCCTTTTGCAGCAGTATGCATGCCTAATTCTCTCTGCAAGTTTTCACATTTTGCCTTTGTGATTGGGTGGCGGTGCTCTTTAATTGGATGCCAGTGTGCTTGCCTCGGTAGTAGACTGGATTGGAGCCAACAAACTGAAGCTCAATTTAGGTGAGACTGAGACACTGTGAGTGGGTGGTTCCCTAGACTGGAGGGATGGGGGTGGCCTGCTCTTGATGGGGTTACACTTCCTCTGAAGGAGCCGATATGCAGCTTTTGGATCCATTGGTGCCACTTGAGGGCCAAGTGGCCACAGCAGTGCAGAGTGCTTTCCATCAGCTTCGGCTGGTGGCCCAGCTGCGCCCTTATCCGGACAGGTATAGCCTAACTTCTGGGGCCTACGCTCTGATAACATATAATAATAATAATAATTTATTATTTATACCCCGCCCATCTGGCTGAGTTTCCCCAGCCACTCTGGGCGGCTCCCAATCAGTGTTAAAAACAGTACAGCGTTACATATTAAAAACTTCCCTGAACAGGGCTGCCTTAAGATGTCTTCTGAATGTCAGGTAGTTGTTTATCTCTTTGACATCTGATGGGAGGGCGTTCCCCAGGGTGGGCGCCACTACCGAGAAGGCCCTCTGTCTGGTTCCCTGTAGCCTCACTTCTCGCAATGAGGGAACCACCAGAAGGCCCTCGGCGCTGGATCTCAGTGTCCGGGCTGAACGATGGGGGTGGAGACGCTCCTTCAGGTATACAGGACCGAGGCCGTTTAGGGCTTTAAAGGGCAGCACCAACACTTTGAATCGTGCTCGGAAACGTACTGGGAGCCAATGCAGATCTCTCAGAACCGGTGTTATGTGGTCCCGGCGGCCACTCCCAGTCACCAGTCTAGCTGCCGCATTCTGGATTAATTGCAGTTTCCGGGTCACCTTCAAAGGTAGCCCCACGTAGAGCGCATTGCAGTAGTCCAAGCGTGAGATAACTAGAGCATGCACCACTCTGGTGAGACAGTTCGCGGGCAGGTAGGGTCTTAGCCTGCGTACCAGATGGAGCTGGTAGACAGCTGCCCTGGACACAGAGTTAACCTGCGCCTCCATGGACAGCTGTGAGTCCAAAATGACTCCCAGGCTGCGCACCTGGTCCTTCAGGGGGACGGTTACCCCATTCAAGACCAGGGAATCCCCCACACCAACCCGCTCCCTGTCCCCCAAAAACAGTACTTCTGTCTTGTCAGGATTCAACCTCATGATAACATATAGATTAGATTAATCAGGTCCTCCCTTAAAGAGGGCATGTGTTGCGGTGGGACCTGGCAACCTAACCCTGTGTTGTGGGTGGGTACATTTGGATACCCACAACACCCGATTGGTAGGTCCCTTGATGCAGGGTTCAATCAGGCCAATGGGACGCAGCCTAAACGGATCAAGGGACCTATATAAACCCATGCACGTGACCCAGAGCTTCCTCTTTCGGCTTGTGCATCGGAACGCACGCCCACCTCTCCCTACTTTTAGGGCTTTGCGCTTGACCTTGCTATGCCGTCGTGTGTCTTCTGTCATTGGGACAGGGGCACGGCAGGAATTTCCCCCACTTGGCTGATTGGCTGGTGCCATTTGGGTTTCGCCTGTTGTGTAACAAATCGTCACAACTTGTAAGGTTGCGGATAGGCTCTGGTTCAGGTGATAGGGATGGGAGAACGCTCTTGCCATCCCTATGTGAAGGGTATTCCGTTAAAGGAATCCAGGGACTCAATGGTTTGGTCAACCCCTGAGAAGGGGTTGTGTCTGTGTCTGAGTCTAGGGGGGCATTTGGATGGTGGAGTTAGCCCGTGCCCAGCTTTCTGCTTATCCATGTGTTCACCCTTGGCTGACCTATGCTGGTGCCCTGGGTCAGCGCTACCTGCAAGGGTGCAGGGAGCTAGTCAAACCAGAGCCTGTGCAATCATTCACTTGCTGTAATCAATAAAAGTTGTGGCCTAAATTCTGCTAAAAACCAAACCAAAATTTGAGTCTTGTCTGACTTTTTTGGGTTAAAGGTCTCAACACGCAGCTGCAACACGTTATACGTGTGTCTGAATACGGTTTGGAAACTTCAGCTGGTGAAGAATCCAGAGGCCAGGTTGCTCACCGGGGCAAGACGGTTTGAGCATATTACACGGATCCTGGCCTGACTTCACTAGCTGCCAATTAGTTTCTGGGCCCAATTCAGAGCGCTGGTTTGGACCTTAAGAGCTTTAAATGGCTCAGGACTGCAAGACCTCCAGGACCACCATATGATCAGCCCTGGAACCCGTGGCCATCATCTGAGACTCTTCTTTGTGTGCCCCATTCATGAGAGGTCTGGAGGGCCTTTTCTGTGGTGGCCCCCCGCTTGTGGAATGTTCCCCCATGAGATGCTCACCTGGCGACTTCATTACATAACTTTAGGGGCCAGGTGAAAACATTTCTCAATAACCAGGCCTTTGGCGGATTAACATCCTATGGCCTTTTTAATATGTTTGGGGGGCGGTTTACTGGTTTGTTTTTGTTTTATTATGTCTTTTGTGTTCTCTTTTTGTATTTTTACCGTATTTTTCGCCCTATAAGACGCACTTTTTCCCCTCCAAAAATGAAGGGGAAATGTGGGTGCGTCTTATGGGGCGAATGCAGGCTTTCGCTGAAGCCTGGAGAGCGAGAGCGGTAGGTGCGCACCGACCCCTCTCGCTCTCCAGGCTTCGCGGACCTCTCGGCAAGCAGCGGGAACGCTTCCGCTGCTTGGGGAGAGTTGCCTGCATCCCGAAGCCTGCGCGCGCTGATCTCAGCGCGTCCAGGCTTCGCGGATCTCTCCTCAAGCAGCGGGAACGCTCCCGCTGCTTGGGGAGAGTTGCCGGCATCCCGAAGCCTGTGCGCGCTGATCTCAGTGCATCCAGGCTTCGCGGATCTCTCCTCAAGCAGCGGGAACGCTCCCGCTGCTTGGGGAGAGTTGCCGGTATCCCGAAGCCTGCGCGCGCTGATCTCAGCGCGTCCAGGCTTCGCGGATCTCTCCTCAAGCACCGGGTGCGCGAGGCTTGGGGCGGCAGCCTGTCGCCCGAAGCACGGGGAGCCCTCCGGAGAGCTCCCCCTGCTTCGGGCGAGTGTCTGCAAGCCTCGCGCGCCCGGCAGGAGGTCCCACCGGGTGCGCAAGGCTTGGGGCGGCAGCCTGTCGCCCGAAGCACGGGGAGCCCTCCGGAGGGCTTCCCCTGCTTCGGGCAGGTGAGCGCAAGGCTTGGGGCGGCAGCCAGGGCTGGGGGGAATAATTTTTTTTAATTCATTTCCCCCCCAAAAAAAAAAATGAGGTGCGTCTTATGGGCCGGTGCGCCTTATAGGACGAAAAATACGGTACATTGTGAACCACCCTGTGATCTTCAGATGAAGGGTGGTAAACAAATTTAATAAACAACAACAACATCTACTCATTGCAGAAAATAACATCTAGGACCTGATCTCTGATGAAGCCATCATAAGAAAGATTAAACCTAATTACTAAAGAGGGAGGGTTATCACACTACAGCAATCCAAAGACTAGAAAAGAAGAAGTAGGAAAGAAAAATGCACTAAAGTGGGGGGGGGGGACGGAGACTTCAGCGATTTCTATAGCCTGGTGTCCAAACATATCATTCACTGATCGCAGCTGTGACTTCACTCAATGGCTAAAAATATTGAAAGGCAGGAGCAGTCAGGCTGTCTCAACTTATAGAAGTTGCTTCGTTACCTGCACATTTTGCTTTATAACTTCCTTTCCAGGAGGGCTAGAAAAGTACTTTGAAAAGAAAAGAGAAAAAGTTCAGAATCTCAGCCCCTTGCAGACATTGTCCCTGGTGCAATTGCTATAATTGCACCATTATAATCCAGTCATGCTCCATGACATGTATCTAAATCTGTGGGATTGCATTTATAGGGGAATGGGGTAGTAGCAATCTTAATAAAGCAATTAGTCTTTTCTACACTGCAAGCATCTAGGAATCTGCAGTATCCTCCATTTGTAACAGTTAGAAAAGTGTCACATTTTGCAACACATTTCAAAAATGAGATTGGATGAAAATCCGGCAAATGAGAAATTATACCTGTCTTTGGCAGCAAAGTCCATCCTTGGGAGAAGGCAGACATAAGACAGTCCAAATTAGACAGTATAGGAAACACATAGCTGCCTCCTTCTTAGAAAAAATGTGTACAAAAATGTATACATTGCAGAAAATTGCACACAAAAATCTGTATGATATTAACACATTTTTGCACTTTATTTTCACTAAGGGACTATATTAGGAGAACTGTTTGTGAAAGTGCTTGTGCTTTTTTCCATTGGGGAAATGCTGCCTGAACTTAAGATTGCAAAAATGAGAAACTAAGGCACACCGAAACTGAGAGATTCATCCAGCCTTCCAATTATGTTACATCACACATTTCCTTTTACTAGATGTTGCTGGAAAGATACAGGTCAACAGAAGTCACACTTCCCCATAATTTCTAGTTTGGGCCATAAATCACAGCACTTTCTCTGCCAACAACACAAATACAATTTCAGCACAAATTGCCTTACACATTTGCATACCCTCCAACATTTCTCTGATGAAAATAGGGACGTCCTATTCCATCACCACCATCATCATTTTATTATTTATACTCCACCCATCTGCCTGGCTTGCCCCAGCCACTCTGGGCAGCTTTCAACACATATACAGTGGTGCCTCGCAAGACGAAAAGAATCCGTTCCGTGATTCTTTTTGCCTAGCGGTTTTTTCGTCTTGCGAAGCAAGCCCATTGACGGTTTAGAGGATTAGCGCTATTAGCGGCTTTTAGCGGCTTATCAGCTTATCGGATCAGCTGATAAGCGCCTTAGCGGCTTAGAAAAAGGGGGGAGGGGAAAAACCCCACAGGAACTCGCAAGACATTTTCGTCTTGCGAAGCAAGCCCATAGGAGATTCGTTTTGCGAAGCACCTCCAAAACGGAAAACTCTTTCGTCTAGCGAGTTTTCCGTCTTGCGAGGCATTCGTCTTGCGGGGCACCACTGTAAAAACATAATAAAACATTCAACATTCAACAACTTCCCTATAGAAGGTTGCCTTTAGATGTCTTCCAAAGGTTGCATAGTTACTTATCTCCTTGGCTCAGGGGTCGCATAACTCTAACATTTCTCTGATTAAAAATAGGGACATCTTAAGGAAATGCAAGACATTCTGGGATTAAATCAGAAATCAGGAGTGCTTCTGTAAATCCAGGACTGTCCTTGGAAAATAGGGACATTTGGTCTGCATTTGTGTGAGCAACCATTAATGTTTGTTTGCCCATCAGACTTTACCTTCTGTATATACTTCAGCCAGCCTGGCTTTTTTAGGACTTCAGACACCGTTCAACTAATGTTCTGTCCCTGCCAGCATTAACGTCATAGATACTAGCCAATCAACAGCTCCCACAGCCAGCTTTCCCCCATTCAAATGAAAACAGTCAAGTTGTAAGATGGGCTGAGCCTTTGCATGTTTACTGAGAAGAAAATTCCCTTCACTTCAGAGAGCTTTCCCCACCCAATTCAAATGGAAAACACATGGGTCTCAGTCTGAATTAGGACCACCAAAGGCGTCTAAGGCCATACTACCCTGAATACACCCGATCTTGTCTGATCTCAGAAGCTAAGCAGGGTCAGACCTGGTTAGAACTTGGATGGGAGACTGCCTGGAAATACTGGGTGCCATAGGCTAACCCACTTGCTGTACTAAGCTTCGCTTTTACAGAATTACAATTCCACTTGATGCCCTCGGCGGTGGTGGATGGTCGGTACGGCAAAGGACAGTACAAGGAGAGACTTTGTGTGGGCAACCTTGTGCAGAGGACCTGTACCACTATTTATTGCAATGCCCACTATCTAGAGAACCAAGAGTTGTTGTTGTTTAGTCGTTTAGTTGTGTCCGACTTTTCATGGCCCCCTGGACCAGAGGACACCAGGCACCCCTGTCTTCCACTGCCTCCCGCAGTTTGGTCAAACTCATGCTGGTAGCTTCGAGAACGCTGTCCAACCATCTCATCCTCTGTCGTCCCCTTCTCTTTGTGCCCTCCATCTTTCTCAACATCAGGGTCTTTTCCAGGGAGTCTTCTCTTCTCATGAGGTGGCCAAAGTCTTGGAGCCTCAGCTTCAGGATCTGTCCTTCCAGTGAGCACTCAGGGCTGATTTCCTTAAGAATGGATGGGTTTGATCTTCTTGCAGTCCATGGGACTCTCGAGAGTCTCCTCCGACACCATAATTCAAAAGCATCAATTCTTCGGCGATCAGCCTTCTTTATGGTCCAGCTTGGTTCCAGAGAACCAAGAGACTGATTTATAAAACCCCTGCTCACAAATGGAACACACTCAAACAGGGTGGAAAGGGTGGAATGGCTGCTGAGTGATACTGATGATTTCGTAACTTATAAAGTAGCACTTTATGTGTTGGCAGCTAAGAAGATCAGGAGAAAAGAACTAGATAAAATAGCAGTCAATTGCAAAGGTGATTCAAACATTTAAGCTGGCACATTCTGCCTGAGAACCCCTTGATATTCTATCGTATGCAACAAATGATTTTTAGGAGAAGTGATCGTGGTTTATTGTATCTGCAGTGCCTGATGTTTTCATGGTTTTTATGCTTATTGTTGCTTTTCTTTTTGTTTCCATTGTGAATGATGCTGTGGCCTTTGGCTAGTGCAATAAAGTTTATGATGCTGCTGATGATGATGAACACCGAAGGAAGAAAAGGTTAAACCTCTACTCCCTGATACTAATGCCTGGATCAGGAGTTCTGCACTGGAAATTGTGTTAACACAACAAACTTTTGCTTCAAGGCACAGCTACCTAGCTAATGTAGCATGTAGTTTCACCATCAGTCTCAAGAAATCCAGTAAGGAGTTGGTTATTATTTTTTTAAGGCAAACAGTTCACAGAATAGGAAGTTGTGATATTTGGGGAGTTTGGCTCATCCCTAGTGATGTCATTGGAACTGATCCACAGGTATATTTGTGTGACTTGCGCTATCACAATGTACACAGCTTTCCAAAGCACAAGTTGTGATAACTTGGAGGAGGAAGGAAGTAGCATTTTCATTGACTGACAATGGCCAAAACACATAACTTATATGGCATGTCACACTTTCCTGTTTGTTTACTGAATTTATATCCCGCCCTTCCTCCCCAAGGAACCCAGAGAGGCAAACAGATACACAATTTAAAAACAAAAACAAAGCAAAAACAGTTAAAACAGTTAAAATATTCTAAAAGCAAACATCTAAAAGCAGTTACACTTCAACAACAACAACACTCTTCTATCCAATGATCTTGGAGTTGCCAGGAACAGTATTCTTCAGCCACCAAATTCCTGGGTAAACATTCCTCCTGAAAGTTTGCAATGATGGAGACAAGCGTGCCTTACTGGGGCAGGGGGCACATCCCACAACCGAAAAACTGCTATTGAAAAGACCCTGTCAACTGGGCAGCCTCGCCTGCCAGTCATACAGTCCAAGATGATTGGTGCTGGGGAAAACTTTTAGGTATTGGGTCCCAAGCCATTAAGCCCTTATAGAATGCTGCTAAGCCACAGCAGGCACCGTGATCTTCCAACAGTTTGACTTCATGCCCAAAGGCATACTCCTCCATTGTCTCCCAAGACAGATGGATGCCAATCAACCAACCAACCACCATGCTGAATTTCATCTCGTAGCTCACTGGCACCTAGTGGAGCACTTTCAGAACCAGAGCCACATGGTCCTATTGGGCTGCCTCACTTATCAACCCAACAGCTACATTCTTCACTAACTGCAGCCTCTGGACTATCTTCAAGGGCAGCACATTACAGTAGTGGAAGCAAAAGATCACTAGAGCATGGCCAACTGAGGTCAAGCTAACCCAGTTCAGGAACCACCAAAGTTAGGCTTAAGTTTGTTAGAAGTTGCTTGAGATTCTAGCAACAAGTCCAAATCTAGGAGTACTACAATCCTGATATTTCAAGGGGAGTGCAATCTCTCCCAGAAAGACGTCATACACCTCGTTCTTGGACATAGGAACCACCTACCCACAACACTTCCATCAGCCTCAGTTTATTGCCCCCTGCATCCAGTCTTATCAGTGCCTCCAGACAGGTCAACACCTTCACAGCCTTTCCTGATTCTGATGGAACGGAGAGATAGAGATGCATATCATAATGATGACACCATGGTCCAAATCCTCAGGTGGTAGCCCACAATGATTTCATATCAATGTTTAATAGCACAGGAGACAGAATGGATCCTTGTGAGATTCCCCCACAACCCAAAAGCCATGGAGCCAAGCAACAAACTCTTAGTGCTACTTTCTGGTAGTGATCCTGCAGGTAGCAGTAGAACCAACTCCTACTTCCCTGAGTCGTTCCGGAAGAACGCCATAGTATCAAAACCTGAGACAGCAAGGAGAACCCCTTGTCTCTCTCCCAGTTCAGGTAATTAATAAGTAAGGCTGAAACCAGACTGGAATGACTCTATGTCATCTGCTTCTCCCAAGGATACCTGCAGCTGGCTGGCCACTACCTTCTCAATCACCTTGCCCAATAAAGGAATATTGGAAACTGGACAGTAGTTTTGCAAAATCTCTGGATCCAGGGAGGAACGCCCATATCACCATATCTTTCAAAGCAGTGGGCGTATGTCAGGCACTGGCTAGACACAGAGGAATGGTGGGAGGCACTGGCTGGGGAATCCTGAAGGGAAGAAGGCACAGAGCCAGGGGATTGGTGGTGGGATGATGATGAGTGGAGAAAACTGGGAGGAGGATGTGTTGGAAGCCGAAGAGGTAACAGGGCTTAGTGAGCAGGGAGAGTCTGTGGCGGAATGAAGTACAGAATTAGAAGCTGAAGCAGGAGAGGAGGGAGGCAAAGAGACCAAGAGGAGTCCAGTTTGTAAAGAGGAACAGGTGTCTCCTCTTGGTGCTCCAACAAGCTCCCCTCCCCACTTGTCACCCAGAATAAGCATGAAGTGGGAGGAGCAAAGGCAGGCACTTAGTCTCAGTCTCAGATTGCTTGGGGAAATCTCTGGAGAGGAAGAGACTTAGGCAGCTGTGAGAAGGTGGGGACCTTCAGTTTCTGCAACTGCTTCATACTGGCAAGTCCTACTCGAGAAGAGTTGCTGTGTTCATTAGGCCTGACACTCATGAGCAGATCCTGTTTCTTCAGATAAAGAGTTAACTCCACTTACTTTGTGTGATTTACTGCTGACTTGCTCCTGATGGCATAACTTCCTCTCACGGTGAAGCACTAAGCACCCCCTGGGCTCACACAGTCAAGCCCCTCCCATTAGACGTTATCAGTCTTACTAAGCAGGAATCTAGAGCAGGCACAGGCAAACTCTGTCCTTCCAGATGTTTGGGACTACAATTCCCATCATGCCTGACCACTGGTCCTGTTAGTTAGGGATGATGGGAATTGTAGTCCCAAACATCTGGAGGGACAGGGTTTGCCTATGCCTGATCTAGAGGGTAGTTTTGTTAAATGTGCTTGGAACCATAGCTCTATGAGGGGTAAACTGCAGTTATTTGGGGGGGGGACTATTAAAGCCATAAGGGATGCGGGTGGCGCTGGTGGCCTAGAACTTGCCAATCAGAAGGTTGACGGTTTGAATCCCCGCAGCGGGGTGAGCTCCCGTTGCTCGGTCCCTGTTCCTGTCAACCTAGCAGTTCGAAAGCACATCAAAGTGCAAGTAGATAAATAGGTACCACTCCGGTGGGAAGGTAAACGGCGTTTCCGTGCGCTGCTGTGGTTCGCCAGAAGCGGCTTAGTCATGCTGGTCACATGACCCGGAAGCTGTACGCTGGCTCCCTGGGCCAATAAAGCGAGATGAGCGCCGCAACCCCAGAGTCAGTCACGACTGGACCTAATGGTCAGGGGTCCCTTTACCTTTACCTTTATTAAAGCCATATGCTTTACACGTATGGTGAGTACACAGCCCAGCTGTGAAACAGCTCCTTATGACCGACTTTGATGCTGAAAGGCAGGAGCTGAAAAACAATATGCAGAACACAATAAATAAAAGAATCAGTGCACCATGGCGCCACCAGACCTGCCCAAGGATCCAGGTTGAGGCAGGATTATAAGATATTGCTGAGTCTGTGGCTGAACCTTCCATTGCTCTGAGTCACTCCTTCCATTGGACTAAACTGGCGCTGGCTTTGTATGCAGAGAACGCGGAGCTTGCTTCTCCCAATTTGTAAGCTGCAGCCTCGGCTGCTGTCCTGGCAGGAGTCTGTCAGCACCCAGCGGGTGGGTGTTCCCTTTTGTGTCAGGCAGCCTAAGGAGGAACGCCCTGCAGCGGAATTCCTTCGCTGAGCTCCCTCAAGGTGGGGCAGTGCTGCCGTTGGAGGCCTGCCTAAAAGCTGGGCAGGGTTCCTGGTGGCAAAATCCAGCCCATGGTGGAAACAAAAGGACCTGGGAGTTGGAGCTCTGAGCAAGCTGCAAAGCATGGAAGGCACAGCATGGCGCCCCTCCCAGGAACACAACAGCTGTGCACCAGGAGATCACGTACCACAGCTCAAAGCCTCTCCCTCGGCACCTCGTTTGAAACTATGGGATATGTACAGCCCCAGCCCAAAGTGGAATCCCCAAGGGCAAGCCCTCCGTAATTAAGATGGGACACAGGTGTTTCGTAGAAGGGAGCACAAAATGGATTGGGTCTCCCAGAGTCAAATCTGTCTCTCATTCTGTCACCCTCAACGGGTGCCCCCCCCCAAAAAAAATCGTCGCCTCCACCACCCCAGGCTCAAAGTCAAATGACTGCCAAACAGCTGTGTTCTGGGATGTGCATCGTCTGTAGAAACTCAGAAAATGTGCAGAAATGGTTGGAGGAAGTGGGGGTGCGGAAAGGGTTAATTTCCTTCATGGGCACGAATCACCCCATGTATGAGGTAAGGCGACAGGTGCAAAATGAGTCAAGCAAGTTGCTATGGCAATGGACCAGTTCCATCTATATAAGTGACTGAGTTGGAGTTATATCTTGAAGTTTGAGCGACAGAGATACTTTGTGCATGTATGTATCTGTATCTGTAAAGCCCACAGACTGTACATATATATATATATATATATCAACGTCTGGAACTGTGTTACTGAAGCCTAATCTTCTGCAGCAGTAAACTGTTTTGGGCCTTAGGCTGCCTCTGCATAGTGACTGGAACTGGGGTAACTTCCATTGCATGGGTATTTCACCTGCGAATCTCAACAGTAATTTGTATCAGGTGAAGATTTAAACTGCCACAATCATTCATAAAAACAAGAGGTTTCTGTAAAATATGGCTGCAAAAAATATGTTTGAAAGTGTGCAGGCAACGCCAGCAAAAATCTCAGAAGCCAGAGAAGAGGCTGAATAGTTGGGGGCATCAATGGTCTGTATAGCTTCATGCCCCCCAGCTAACAAATCCGTATTAAATTATGTAAAGTTGTAAAATTTGCAGAATAAATTATGCAATACAAGAGAAACAGGGCACATTTCCTCAGTCTGTAATTTATAGTATTTGGATTACATTTACAGAGTTGTTGTTGTTTTAATTTAGCGTGGAGAACACACAGCCCTGAGTGTGTTGTGAAGACAGAGGAAGGCTTGGGCAGTGGCCCTATTTGCATATAGCACTAAGCCGAGCCACGGCTTAGTGTGAATGAACAAACATGCTGGCTCCCAGGGAGGAGTTTGAAGATGCTTTGGTCTTCATCCAGTCATTCTGTTGCTGCTCCGCACTGAGCTAAGTCACAGTTCGTCTTAGCATATCACCTGAAACTAGGCTCCTGGTTTCGCTCTCTCAGACAAAACACAAGCTGTGTATGATAGGAATAACCTTGGATACAGCTCACTGTTTGTCTAGAGAGAGCTAAAACACAAACCCCAGTTTGGATGACATGCTAAGCCAAACGACAGCTTAACTCAGCACAGGAGCAGAACAACTAGGGGAGGGGGGGAAACAACCATGATCTCTCCAGGAGCCCACAAGTTTGCACTAAGCCATCTTTGGCTTACCATTAGGTGTGAACCCAGACAGTATGATTCTAATCACATAGCCACACAATTGGTGTTACACACCCCCTTAACATTTCGTAAATGAAAATGGGCCCATTTCTGTTGGTGTACGTGTAATACCCATATTCTCACACCAAGGATTAATGTGTGATCACCCCATCAGCACATAACAGTATTATATTAAGAAGAAGAGTAGAAGAAGAGTTTGGATTTGATATCCCGCTTTATCACTACCTGAAGGAGTCTCAAAGCGGCTAACATTCTCCTTTCCCTTCCTCCCCCACAACAAACACTCTGTGAGGTGAGTGGGGCTGAGACTTCAGAGAAGTGTGACTAGCCCAAGGTCACCCAGCAGCTGCATGTGGAGGAGCAGAGACGTGAACCCGGTTCACCAGATTATGAGTCTACCACTCTTAGCCACTACACCACACTGGCTCTCTAAACTTTTAAGTTCTGCTATATCCCAGAGGGTCAGATCCCCAACAATCTTGAGATGAGACAAGACACTACAAGGAGAAGGGGGTCATTTTAGTACAAGTCTCAGGAGGAATTTAGGAGCCAGTTCTGTCACCATTGCTATGGGGTGCGAAGACCTGTTCTTAATCCCGTGTCTGTTTTGGAACCTGCTGTTGTGTGTATTACGTGTCGTCAGTCAAACAGTTAAGCTCACCATAGAAAACAGTCACTTAGCAAAGTTGTCTTTACTTCGCCAACACCAGCATACACCACCACACACACACTATTTACAAGTAGTCTTCTTTCTCAGAACCCAGAGAGGGCTCTTTTCTTCAAAGTCCTTGCTGTGCTAAAGCCCACAGCCAAGTCCTAAATTCAGTTGCTTGCAAAGTCCTGCAACTGAGAGAGGTCTCTAAGATCTGAAGCCTGGCAATTTTCCACCTTCTTCCTCAGACCATCTCTTCAAAAAGTCTTCAATCAAATCCACAGTTCCAACAGTTAGCCTCCAGCGATTCCTGCAATCTCCTACCACAACCCACACAGTATGCTGCAACCTGAGCCCTTATATACACAAAGTTACTTGCCAAATATTCCCAGCAACATTGATAAGACATTATGCCTACAGGTGCATTGTGGGGAATGAGTCTTCTCTGCTGACTCATGAAGAATTGACCCATTAATTGCATTTTTATGTGTAGGTGAAATTTGAAATAGATCATTGGCTTGTAAGTATTCTCCATTTTCGCTGCAGTCTCTAAGCCTACATGAAAGTTTGTCAAGGTTTAGTCCAGTTTAAACAACACTGAGTCAGAAGAAAATCCACTCTAGTTCTTTCTATATTCATACTGTATGGGCAAAATTCTCCTGGTATGCCCCGTAGAGGACCTTAAAGTCCATAAATAACAACACTTTGGAAGTCCCAAGCCCCAGGGAGGTTAGATTGGCCTCAACCAGGGCCAGGGCCTTTTCAGCTCTGGCCCCGGCCTGATGGAACGCCCTACCGCATGAGATCAGGGCCCTGTGGGATTTGACATCTTTCCGCAGGGCCTGCAAAACGGAGCTGTTCTGCCTGGCCTTTGGGCTGGACTCAGTCTAAACCCCCCCCCCTCATTTATTTATTTTTTTGATGGAACCCCTTCTATAGGATTTGTATATAAATTTTCTCTCGGCTCTTTTTGCTGGCCCATGTAGGATCAACATGGATAGTTGGCCCCAGTGAATATTTGACGTTTTCTCCCCTTATGGCTTTGATCTATAGGCTACCACTAAAACAAGGCTGCATTTTAAGCTGTATTCTAACTTATATTTTAATTAACTGTTTTTTGGTTTTTGGTTTTGTTTTTAATGTTTTTACTGTATTTTTATTCAGTGTTAGCTGCCCTGAGCCCGGTCTTGGCCGGGGAGAGCGGGGTATAAATGTTGTTGTTGTTGTTGTTGTTGTTGTTGTTGTTGTTATTATTATTATTATTAAAATAGAGATATATAATGGCTGGTCTCGTACATAATCCTAAAACATGGTTTGTTGTTGTTGTTGTTGTTGTTGTTGTTGTTGTTGTTGTTATTATTATTAAAATAGAGATATATAATGGCTGGTCTCGTACATAATCCTAAAACATGGTTTGTTGTTGTTGTTGTTGTTGTTGTTATTATTATTATTATTATTATTATTATTATTATTATTATTATTATTAAAATAGAGATATATAATGGCTGGTCTCGTACATAATCCTAAAACATGGTTTGTATAAACATCCAAACCCACCTTGGCAGATTGACCTGGTTTATTCTCTGGCAACAAACAACAATGCAAAGCAACTGTTTGTTGTTGGCTTACAAACAATGGCTTGTTTTAATAGTGGTTTAGCGGGGTATAAATATTGTTGTTGTTGTTGTTGTTGTTGTTATTATTATTATTATTATTAAAATAGAGATATATAATGGCTGGTCTCGTACATAATCCTAAAACATGGTTTGTTGTTGTTGTTGTTGTTGTTGTTGTTATTATTATTATTATTATTATTATTATTATTATTATTATTAAAATAGAGATATATAATGGCTGGTCTCGTACATAATCCTAAAACATGGTTTGTATAAACATCCAAACCCACCTTGGCAGATTGACCTGGTTTATTCTCTGGCAACAAACAACAATGCAAAGCAACTGTTTGTTGTTGGCTTACAAACAATGGCTTGTTTTAATAGTGGTTTAGCGGGGTATAAATATTGTTGTTGTTGTTGTTGTTGTTGTTGTTGTTATTATTATTATTATTATTATTAAAATAGAGATATATAATGGCTGGTCTCGTACATAATCCTAAAACATGGTTTGTTGTTGTTGTTGTTGTTGTTGTTGTTGTTATTATTATTATTATTATTATTATTATTATTAAAATAGAGATATATAATGGCTGGTCTCGTACATAATCCTAAAACATGGTTTGTATAAACATCCAAACCCACCTTGGCAGATTGACCTGGTTTATTCTCTGGCAACAAACAACAATGCAAAGCAACTGTTTGTTGTTGGCTTACAAACAATGGCTTGTTTTAATAGTGGTTTGGTGTGATTAAGTGTGACTAGTTTGACTTCAGCCCAAAGGTGCACTCCTCCATTGTCTTCCAAGACGGATGGATGCCAACCAAGGTGTGTTTCAGTGGACTTGCTTAACTATGGTTTGTTTGGCCACTCCCCCCAAAGCACCAGTCTGCAAAGGAACAACAACTTGACCTCTGGAGAAACAAGCCTTGGCTTGTCATCCCTGAAACAACTTGTGTTTGTTACCATATTTTTTGCTCTATAAGACTCACTTTTTCCCTCCTCAAAAGTAAGGGGAAATGTGTGTGCGTCTTATGGAGCGAATGCAGGCTGCGCAGCTATCCCAGAAGCCAGAACAGCAAGAGGGATTGCTGCTTTCACTCCGCAGCGATCCCTCTTGCTGTTCTGGCTTCTGAGATTCAGAATATTTTTTTTCTTGTTTGCCTCCTCCAAAAACCAGGTGCGCCTTGTGGTCTGGTGCGTCTTACAGAGCGAAAAATACGGTACTTGATTAAGCAAATAATGGTTAAAACAAACCATGGCTTCAGCGGCGTAGCTACCCACTCGGATGCCTGGTGCGGCATGGGAGTCCTGCAGCCGGGGGTGAGGCAAGCCATCTATGAGGGCGGAGCGTGCTTTGTGGAGCCTCTCCGCCACCTCCCCCTCGGCTATAGGGCGGCTGAGGGAGAGGCGGTGGGCAGACGCAAGTCCCACACTGCCATTTCAGGCAGCGCAGAGCCTGCAGGCGGTCAAGCCACCATGTCACTCCCAGGAGAAACGCGTGGCTCGGGCACGCTGTAGGCCCTGCAGTAAGTGCCAGCCTCTGCGGTGTGGTACCCAGTGCCAGCCATGCTTCATTACGTTTCTTGACTAGACTAAAAAGTTTCATGAGCCCAATTTTTTAAAAACTCGTATTTTTGTCACCCCCCGCAGTGGTGACACCTGGGGCAGAACCACACTCACTGCAACCCCTTTCATCCCCCACTGCATGGCTTAGCTGTAGGACTGTGTGCAAACGAAGCCCATATGTTGTTGTTGTTTAGTCGTTTAGTCGTGTCCAACTCTTTGTGACCCCATGGACCAGAGCACGCCAGGCACTCCTGTCTTCCACTGCCTTCCGTAGTTTGTTGGTTTTTTTTAAAAGATATTAATTGAAATTTTCAAGATGTTACAAAAAATAAAAAATAAAATAGAAACAGAAGAAGGTACAAAATGAAAATAGTTGACAAAGTAGAAAAAGAAAAAAACAAACCCCTTCCCACCATATGAGTAAAGATTCAAAATATAAAAAGTGACAAACAAAAAAAAATAAATACAAAAATGCATCACAAACTGTTAAAAACATTTAAAAACAAATTCATTATTTTCAGATCCTTAACTGTCATTGCCTTCTTTCTTAGACCTCCTCCTCCTCCCTTTCTTTGTATCCTAGTTGTTAATTATCTCAGCAAATCCTTTCCATGTTTCATAATATTCTGTCATTGCATCACCCTAAATTGTTTTAATCTTATCTTTCTATAATAAAATAAACCTTAAAGCTTAAAACTTAAATCTTATCCTTACCAACTTCTCTTAACCATAATATTCTTTCATAATTCTTTAAACATCTTTGCTAAAGCCAAGTAATTTCATTCCAACATTTTTCTAACATTCATCAATTTTATAAAGCAGTTCTAATGGTAGAGAAAAGAGATACGAACAGATCCAATCTTCATCCAACGTCCCTTCCTCCTGGTTCTGGGTTTTGTCAGTCCTTATTATCCCGTCGATCTAGCCCATTAACCTGGCAACCTTATATCCGAGGCCCTCAAGTCTCTTCCATGTCCCTTCCGCGGCTCTTCTTCATATTTGTAACTGTATTTTCCCTTGTCTCCTGCTCGTAGTAACTCCAGTTTGACAATGTTTTTAACCCTTCTCGACAGATCAGCCCCTTTTCCATGTTCAACACTGAATTCCATGTAGTATTTAAAAGCATGTTTCAAAGACCCTCCAAAATTAAGAGCCCCCACAGTCCCAAACATCTCACGGCCCATTGCCATATTTGAAAAGTCCAAACATCCCAGCATAGGGGGGGTCAATCCAGCCCCCCATTTCCAAGCCAAGCCAAACTTTTCCTTTCCATATCTGGCTTTTTCTAAGTTCATTTGTCAAATCCGAAAAATCATATTCCTGTTGGGCTTGTTCTGTCAAGACACACTCCTGATTTAATTCCTGAGTGGGCTCCACATATTTTCCCACTGTCTGTTCAAAATTTCCCACTGCCTGTTCAAAATTTCTAGTCGAAGTTGCCATCCAATTCACCTTCTCATGTAATTGTTCCAGTAGGGCATTTGTTTTATAGAGAGCACACAACAAAGCTTCTGAATACATTGTCCTTCAAGGTCAGATGCCTGTTCCCACAGTTGTAATCTGTAACAGCTGCCGGCTCCCTGGAGTTAGTTACAGTTTCACAGACTCCCTCTAGGGGGAAAACTTCTATTTGTTCTTGCAACAAAGTTTCCCTTTTTAAGATACTTTGTCCATATATATTCCTTTAAAATGCGAAAGGGAACAGTGGAATCCCTATGTTTCTCTTCTTTTAGCTATCTGTCAAAAACACTAGTCTTTGGTCAATGAACTTCAAACGTCAGTCCTGACACCCCGCTCCAGGATCAGGACGGAGGAAAGTTACTTTACTTTAAAGTCACTTTAAACAGTCCAAAAAGATCCCCCCTTCTCCTGCTGTCGAAGGGGGTTCCACAATTTTAAATGGTGAAATCCAATCTTTTAAAAACGATTTTCTGAGCTCTAGTTTAAATTGTCTTTGCTTTATTCTGTTTACAAAAGAATGGAAGGCTGACTTCCTGTTTAGACCTTCCCGTTCCGTACCAAATTAGAATAGGTTTTTAAAATCCAATTCTTTCCTGCTCGCTAGTCCTTATTTGATGTCCAATTGTTCAAAATCTAAGTACTCACGGGTGCTTATTTTAAAGTCCAAATTGTCCCAGGAAAAAAGCAGCGCTCTCTGGCAACAGCTATGCGGCTTCGCTCCACAGAAATAGCAGTTGACTCACAGCACCGCGCCACTTCCCCCTCTTCACTTCGGAGCCCGTTAGTGGGTTCCTTAGTGGGTTGGGGGGGCGCTAAAGGTGCCCGCCGAGTCCCATGGTCACAGGCTTCATCCGCCTGTGATTTTTAAAAGGATCCCCGCTTCACCGTACCGGAGAAGACCCGTTTCCCACGGAGCTAGTCCCTCCAGTTCAGAGGGACGCCACCCCGGAAGTCTCACTGCCTCCCACAGTTTGGTCAAACTCATGTTAGCAGCTTCGAGAACACTGTCCAACCATCTCGTCCTCTGTCGTCCCTTTCTCCTAGTGCCCTAAATCTTTCCCAACATCAGGGTCTTTTCCAGGGAGTCTTCTCTTCTCATCAGGTGGCCAAAGTATTGGAGCCTCAGCTTCACGATCTGTCTTTCCAGTGAGCACTCGGGGCTAATTTCCTTAAGAATGGATAGGTTTGATCTTCTTGCAGTCCATGGGACTCTCAAGAGTCTCCTCCAGCACCATAATTCAAAAGCATCAATTCTTTGGCGATCAGCCTTCTTTATGGTCCAGCTCTCACTTCCATACATCACTACTAGGAAAACCATGGCTTTACTTATACTGACCTTTGTCGGCAAGCCCATATATAATTCTTGCTAATTATGAGCAGTGCATCCACACAAAACTAACTTCTGAAAAGGAACAGTATTATTTATAATTTAATAGACCTATAAAAGCCATTAAAAGCTTTCCTTTTAATTTCTAATTTCCTGTGCCTGTCCTGCCTCTTTGATGAGTAGCAAGTGGACGTTCAAACAGGACAGGAGGTGCTTTTGTCCAAATCCCATTTTTGGGGGGACAAGTGGCAACCAATGTCAGCCAGGAACCCGTTCTGCCCATCGTACCTCTTTAGAGCAACTCAGCTAACCACTGCCAGAGGTTTCGTTGCTGCCTCATCTCTTAGTGCTTTACAATGCAGATAGCAGCTGAGTGGGTGGAGCAGCTTCTGCTGCCATTTCAGTCTGTGGCAGGTGAAGCTGCACCTCTCGAACCTCTCCCTTGTCATGTAGCTATTAAAGGCACTAGGGAGCCTTTGACTCAAGCAGTGATTACAGCCAGAGTCTTAATTAGGACTGCACCTAGATATCCAGTTAAAATACTTGGGCAACACGTCTTTGCATTGTGGGATCTGATTCACAGAACGGCGCGTCAGCACGGAATAACCGATGGGACATCAGTTGGAGGGAAGAGGAAAGAAACCATTCTCAGCAGACTGAAAGCCGCTGCAGATAATTTGGAAAGTGCTTTGTTGATAAATTAAGGAAGGGATGCATAATGGAGACATGATACGCTGGGAGTTCTCTTGGGCAAACCCTGCTTAAATGAATGAGAGCTGTGCAGAAATAAAATTAAAAATGGGTTTGGGCTAACTCCTGTAAGGGTGTTTTTACTGGGGCTTTTCCTGCTTCCTCTTCAGTGCTTCAGCTCCAAACTCAGTGTCCAGGGGGATGCGGGTGGCGCTGTGGGTTAAACCACAGAGCCTAGGACTTGCCAATCAGAAGGTCGGCGGTTTGAATCCCCGCGACGGGGGGAGCTCCTGTTGCTCGTTCCCTGCTCCTGCCAACCTAGCAGATCGAAAGCACGTCAAATTGAAATAGGTACCGCTCCGGCGGGAAGGTAAACGGCATTTCCGTGCGCTGCTCTGGTTCGCCAGAAGCGGCTTAGTCATGCTGGCCACATGACCCGGAAGCTGTACGCTGGCTCCCTCAGCCAATAAAGCGACTGGACCTAATGGTCAGGGGTCCGTTTACCCTTTTACAGTGTCCAGGAGCAGCTCCCTCGTTTCACCCCACCCCCCAAATAAGGTGTAATGTGAAGGGGATTGCACAGACAATGAAGTCCATTTGAAGTCCCCTTTTGCTATACAGATGGCCAGAGGACAATTTGAAATATTGAAAAATAATTATTCTGCAGAAGGAATAATTGGGTGCACTCTTCCCACCTTAGATCAAATCTATGCTGTCAGGTGCCATAAGAAAGCTGCAGAGATAGCGCAGGATAGTGCGCACCCCGGAAATTATCTCTTTCAGCTTCTGCCTTCTGGAAGAAGGTATAGGGTTATAAAGACCAGGACTAGCCGCCTGAGAAAAAAAATTCTATCCAAATGCAATTCTGGTTCTAAATGCAGTATAAGGAGTCTCTATAGTACAGTGGTACCTCAGGTTAAGTACTTAATCCATTCCGCAGGTCCGTACTTAACCTGAAACTGTTCTTAACCTGAAGCACCACTTTAGCTAATGGGGCCTCCTGCTGCTGCCACACTGCCGGAGCACGATTTCTGTTCTCATCCTGAAGCAAAGTTCTTAACCTGAAGCACTATTTCTGGGTTAGCAGAGTCTGTAACCTGAAGCGTATGTAACCTGAAGCGAAAGTAACCTGAGGTGCCACTGTATATTGTATTTTAAAATGGGGTTTCAGAGTTTTTAGGGGTTTTTAAATGCCTTATGTAGATTTTTCAATTTCAGTGTTCTGTATGTTCTGTATGGAACAATGATAATAAAGATAAAAGGTAAAGGTAAAGGGACCCCTGACCATTAGGTCCAGTCGTGACCGACTCTGGGGTTGCGGCGCTCATCTCGCTTTATTGGCCAAGGGAGCCAGCGTACAGCTTCCGGATCACGTGGCCAGCATGACTAAGCCGCTTCTGGCGAACCAGAGCAGCGCACAGAAACGCACAGTGCCACCCACGTCCCGACAATAAAGATATCGTATCGTAAAAAAGAAATGTTTGGCTGGGCATACCTTTGGAAGTGTTACGGAAAAGGAGCAATGTGGCAGTGAGCTGCAGCTGGCTGGAAAGCAAAACATGATGGGAATGTTTGGGACTGTACCGTGGGAACAAAGGGACAGTCTATTCACAGTGCTGAGCACCGGATGTTAGCTCAGAGTGTCATTTGACCTGTACAGGAAGTACAGGAGGTGGAGTTTGTCTCTCTGCTGTTGGAGTTTGAAGAGAGCAGACGCGTTTCTCTGTAACGCTGCAAAGACAGAAATAAAGGCATGTAAATACATTTCTGTCTATCTCTTTCCCCTCCCTGGGGGGAGCAGGGAGCAGGGAAGAGTGGTGTGTTCTTCTCACGTTTGAGGAGGATCGCCGATCGCGACCTAGCCGGAATCTTGCCGGGAAACGCAGACGGGGAGGTCAACAAGGAGATCAAGCCGGGTGCCTGGAGAGTGGCCAGTTTCTCCTGATAAGGCTAAGATTTCCTGACAGGAAGTCCCAAGATGAGGGAAGGTGATGCAGGTCCTTCACTTGCCTGCCCTCCCTCCCTCCTCCTCCTAAGGTAAAGGACCCCAGGACGGTTATGTCCAGTCAAAGGTGACTATGGTGTTGTGGCGCTCATCTCGCTTTCAGGCCAAGGGAGCCAGTGTTTGCAGTGGCAGAGCAAGCCAATTGGGCACCTGGGGCAGCGTGCGTGCCCTGCACCCAGGGTCTCCGAGGAGTCTGCCTGCCTACTCCCACTCAGCCGCCCTACAGCTGAGGGGAAGGTGGTGGGTGGGCCATTTGGCAGTGGCGTAGCGTGGGGGGTGCAGGGGGGGCCGGCCGCACCGGGCGCAACATCTGGGGGTTAGGGTTAGGGGGCGCAAATCCACGGGTTAGGGGGCGCAAATTACTTGCCTTGCCCCGGGTGCTGACAACCCACGCTACGCCACTGCCATTTGGGGTAGCATGGAGCCTGCAGGCATCCAAGCCACTGAGTCACTCCCAGGAAAGACACATGGCTTAGATGCACTGCAGGCCCCACAGTGAGTGCCGCCCAGCATTTTGTCACACACCCCCTCAGTGGGGACACCTGGGGCGGACCACGCCCAGCGCACACCCCATTCCTTTGCCCATGAATGTTTGTCCACAGACAGCTTTCTGGGTCATGTGGCCAGTATGACTAAACCACTTCTGGTGCAACGGGACACCGTGACAGAAACCAGAGCGCACGGAAATGCTGTTCACCTTCCCGCCACAGTGGTACCTATTTATCTACTTGCACTGGCGTGCTTTCGAACTGCTAGGTTGGCAGGAGCTGGGACAGAGCAACGGGAGCTCACTCCGTTGCATTCTATGATAGTAAAGAGGGTTTCATTTATTCCACAGCAGAAAAGGGATGGAGGTGGGTGGCTGAAGGAGGCAGAGGAGGAACCGGGTTGGTAGCACAGTCGCTAGGATGTCAGAATTTTCTGATGGTAATGGAAATTACCCATGTTCTGACTCATCCCAGGTCCAGAATGGAAATCGTTCCAGCAAATATGATTAGTATTTGCTGTTGTTGTTGTTTTCAGTCTGCAAACCACGTGACTGATTACATTTGGCACCCCTATTTACATTCATTTGCATTGAAATGAATGGGGTGGAATAACTTACGGAGTGTGTGATTTCCATAATTACCGTATTTTTCGCTCTATAAGACGCACCAGACCACAAGACGCACCTAGTTTTTGGAGGAGGAAAACAAGAAAAAAAAATATTCTGAATCCCAGAAGCCATAACAGCAAGAGGGATCGCTGCGCAATGAAAGCAGCGATCCCTCTTGCTGTTCTGGCTTCTGGGATAGCTGCGCAGCCTGCATTCGCTCCATAAGATGCACACACATTTCCCCTTACTTTTTAGGAGGGAAAAAGTGAGTCTTATAGAGCAAAAAATACGGTAATTGTGCAAATCACATAAGGTGTGTGATTTTGCCACACTGGTCAGCAAAACAAACAGCATGGATTTCTTTTGACAGCGGATGAACTGCAGTGGTTTTTCGTTGTTAAGAATTTGAAACTCTAATGGAACATGATTCCTGCATCTCAGGGGGTTGGACTAGATGAGCTTTGGAGTCCCTTCCCACTACAATTCTATGATTCTATGGTTCGAGTAACAATATGAGCTTATTATTTTCCTTTTATGGTAAGATTTTACTTGAAAATCAAATCAAAACATATTTGTTGGGGCATCAGGTTCTATCATTTTTTAATCCTTGTGGGATAAGTCAGGCCTAGGAAGAGTGATTTGTCCAAAGCCACAGACTGGATTTCATAAGTGAGCAAGGAGAAGAACACGTGCCACACTCTGACCACTATACAGCACTGTCTTTTCAGTATATAAAAAAAGTTCACACGGAAAGCATACATGAACTGAGCTGGTTCCTTGGCAGCAAAGCTTATTGAATGAATTTATTAATACGGTCACAGACCAGCATCAACACACACAATATCACAGATCATAAAAATATCAGAAATACAAAGGACAATATGAGTATAACAAGGATTTAAATATAAAAATTAAAATTAATTATTAGCGTGCTCCCTGTAGTTAACATTTGGGGGTTTGGTCATTATGGGATACCACTTGCTTCCTGCGATTGATTGCAAAGCATATTGGATCTGCTTTAGCGCATGCATTTTATATCAGGGAAAGGAAGAGATGTGCAGTTTCTGCTTTTTGTGGTAGCCACGCATCTTTTCCCAGTAATACCTATACAGTGGTACCTCTGGTTAAGAACTTACTTCGTTCCGGAGGTCCGTCCTTAACCTGAAACTGTTCTTAACCTGAAGCATCACTTTAGCTAATGGGGTCTCCCACTGCTGCCGCGTCGCCACCACGCAATTTCTGTTCTCATCCTGAAGCAAAGTTCTAAACCCGAGGTACTACGTCCGGGTTAGCGGAGTCTGTAACCTGAAGCGTCTGTAACCCGAGGTACCACTGTATATGCCTTCAGTTCAGCTGCACTTGCCATGTTAGTATGCATTTCTAAAAACAACAGACTGAACATGAGATCAAACAGCTAATCTTTTTATGTCTGCTGCGAGGAACCCTTCAGATGTTGGACTCCAACTCCCATCAGCCCCAGTCAGAGATGATGAATCTGGTAGTTCTGCAATATTTAGAAGGCCACAGATTCCTCAGCCTTGATTTTTGTGCACTGCACAGTGATGTAAACCTCGCTCTTCATCTGAACATCATTTGTGATCAGTCTCATGTCAACTCCTCCTGCTCCTTTTTGAGTTTTTGGTCATTTCTGCTGCTTGAAGAGGGGGTCTTCTCTGATTTTTTTAATCAGAATTTTATTCTGCTTCGTGCAGTGTGAAGAATTCTTGGAGCAACAGGAATCCTTCAAGTGCCATTATTCGCTGGTATCTAGTCTCTTTCATTCAGCAGCTGAGTGGAGGAGTGGGTAAAGGCTTGGAATAGGTAAAGGTAAAGGGGCCCCTGACCATTAACTCCAGTCATGACCGACTCTGGGGTTGCGGCACTCATCTCGCTTTATTGCCAAGGGAGCCGGCTTACAGCTTCCGGGTCATGTGGCCAGCATGACTAAGCCGCTTCTGTCGAACCAGAGCAGTGCACGGAAACGCCGTTTACCTTCCCACCGGAGCAGTACCTATTTATCTACTTGCACTGGTGTCCTTTTGAACTGCTAGATTGGCAGGAGCAGGGACCAAGCAACAGAAGCTCACCCTGTCGTGGGGATTCGAACCGCCAACCTTCTGATCGGCAAGCCCTAGGCTCTGTGGTTTAACCCACAGCGCCACCCACGTCCCCCCCCCAAAGGCTTGGAATACAGTGGTGCCTCGCAAGACGAAATTAATCCGTTCCGCGAGTCTCTTCGTCTTGCGGTTTTTTGTCTTGTGAAGCACGGCTATTAGAGGCTTAGCGGCTATTAGCGGCTTAGCGGCTATTAACGGCTTAGTGGCTTTAAGAAAAAGGAAACAAACTCGCAAGAACTCGCAAGATGTTTCGTCTTGCGAAGCAAGCCCATAGGGAAATTCGTCTTGCGGAACGACTCAAAAAACGGAAAACTCTTTCGTCTTGCGAGGCATTCGTCTTGCGAGGTACCACTGTACTTGGGTTCAAATTCCCTTCTGCCGTGAATGTACCATACTTTATGACCTCGGTCCAATTACCATCTGACAGCCTTCATAAAGTTGTTGAGAGGATACTATGTATGATGCCATGAGGTTCTAGGAGGAAGAACAAGATTAGGCCGAACAATTGACTTTTGTTGTTCTTCCTGTCTGTAGTGGGGCACTTGCTGTTGTCCAGTTGGACGCCAACTCCCATCAGCCCCCAGGTTGCATGGGTACCTGATACAGTTGAACTGATAGTTTAACGTGCACCACAATTAAAACAAGCTTGAACTTGGCAGCTATTGCACCATAATAATTCTCTACCTAATCTGACTAAGAGTTTGCTCTCTGGCTGCAACATTAACTGCAAGATTCTGCATGTGGAAATCAATCACGACAACCCTTGCTTGGTTAAACAGGTACAACTCTGCACCCTAGACCAGGAAGTACAGGAGAAGAAATGCTGCTATCCTTAGAAAATACAAAAAAGGGCTGTTGTTTTCTGTTCAGCAAGAGAAAGAGAAACCAGTGAGCAACATGTGCTTAAGTAGCCTCCCATTTTCATAGTGGGGGGAGGGATGTTCTTAACAAGTTCCGTCCTGTGTAAATGCTAGCCGTTAACTGTACAAATGGGGCTCCAGCGATGCTCCTCTGTCAACATTTAGTGAGAAATGTGGAAGGTGTGGGGCTGTCCCGACTTGCGAACCAGCAGAGGGAGGAATGCATTTAACAATGCCTATCATTACCATTCTGTGGTGTCATCATAACCACAGATGTTGCAGTGAACTCTGAAAGACCTAATGACTCACTCAGATTTATTCTGACACCCTCAGACGTTTAAAACCGCTGGATTAGTGTACTCAATTGACTGCAGTTGAATTGCAGTGCTTTGTACCGCAAACATCTCCCAGCTTCTGAATGAAAGCCTGTTTCGTAATAGCCTGGCCATGATGAATTTGCCGAAACAGAAAATAGCTTGCCTGCTGGTACAATCAGAACAGAAAGTTGGGCAAATGGTACTGAATGCTGGGTGGAAGAGGGGAGAACAAAATGTGAAGATGCACAAAGCATAACATCAATCATTGGGTCAGAGTCCTCATTGACACTCATAATTCATTCCTGCCTTTATACATTTAGTCTGATTCACATTTGGTAATTTTAAAACCTCAGAGGTTTAGAACCAGGTTATGCAATCAGCAGAATGTGGCTTAAAGCTTTTCCTGGACTGCACCACTTTAGTCATCTAGACAGAGGAAGTTGCATGTCTGTGAAAAACGGCAGGCAGAAAACTAGTTCTGAGATCTCTCCCTGACGTGGTAATTCTCTTTTTGCAGGGCATTTCTGTATGGGAGAGCATTCAAACAGGAAAAGCTGTACCGTGTGAATCAGCCAGTTTTGTGAATCAGCTAATCTTGTGCATGACCAATAGTCAGAGATGATGGGATCTGTAAACTCATGACATATAGAGAGGGCACCAGGCACCAGGTTGGGGAAGACTTAACTAGTATACAGTGTGGGTGCTGGGCTCAGTCCTGAATGACTCTACCTGGGCAGAGTAATAGTACTTGGGTACAAACACAGAGAATAATCTCTCCCATAGAATAGTTGATTGACATTCTATGGCGTTTTAAATGTGTTTGTGAGAGGGGGGGGATATGGGTTTGTTTTTGTCTTATTATGTATAGTAAATGCTGTCTTATCACTGCGGATGGTGACAGCAGCCATGAAATTAAAAGACGCCTGCTTCTTGGGAGAAAAGCAATGACAAACCTAGAAAGCATCTTAAAAAGTAGAGACATCATCTTGCCGACAAAGGTCCGTATAGTAAAAGCTATGGTTTTCCGAGTAGTGATGTATGGAAGTGAGAGCTGGACCATAAAGAAGGCTGATCGCCGAAGAATTGATGCTTTTGAATTATGGTGCTGGAGGAGACTCTTGAGAGTCCCATGGACTGCAAGAAGATCAAACCTATCCATTCTTAAGGAAATCAGCCCTGAGTGCTCCCTGGAAGGACAGATCGTGAAGCTGAGGCTCCAATACTTTGGCCACCTCATGAGAAGAGAAGACTCCCTGGAAAAGACCCTGATGTTGGGAAAGATGGAGGGCACAAGGAGAAGGGGGCGACAGAGGACGAGATGGTTGGGCAGTGTTTTCGAAGCTACCAGCATGAGTTTGACCAAACTGCGGGAGGCAGTGGAAGACAGAAGTGCCTGGCGTGCTCTGGTCCAGGGGGTCACGAAGAGTCGGACACGACTAAACGACTAAACAACAACAACAAATGCCGTCTTAAAACTTTGCCCCTTAAAAAAATAGAGGTGGGGGGGGATAAAACCAGATATAGACTTAATGAGGCCAGAAGAAGCTTGATCTATTTCTCCTCCCACCCTTCCTCAGTTGCATTATTATGACATCCCTAGTGTGGTGCAGTCACATAAGTGCTTGGCTTTCATTGGGGAGACTTGGGTTCAAATCCTTTATTTGGGTACCAAGCCAGGATCAGAGGAAGGCAGGACATCCAGCTGAAACGAGTCAACGATTCCTTCCTATTGTAATAGAACAAAAGCACAAAACAGGCCATCAGAAACCACCTCCATCATAATAAATTACCTTGGCATCACTGGGTTTCCCCCCCTCTTTCTGAAAAGAACTAATAGACCTATAGAATATAGATTGCATTACTGTGGTGAAGAAGTCCCGGGAACACCCTCTGTGTAACTCTTTTTGTCATTTTGTGTTTCGTTAGCTTGTCTTGCTGAAATTTAGGTGTTGTCCTTTGTGGTTTATTAGTCATCTGCCAGAAGCAGAAATGGACAAAAGAAAATCAACTGGTTTCATTGTTTTCAGGTGACAGGATGAAATAAGAGGGAGTAGCTGCCTTTACAGAGAGACACTTTAAAAGACAGAGAGTAAGAATTTTGTCTCCTTCGCAATATAGGTTCCAACAGGCTTCCTGTTGGAAAAGTCTATTGTTTGTTTGTTTTTAAGGGACAGACAAATCAGTCATTTTGGGCTCCTCTCAGTTTCTTGTTTTTCAGCTCTCCATATTTCTGCATCAACTTGTTTTTCGTTGTTGTTGTTGTTTTAACTCATGAAAACAGTCATCATTTTAGTGCAAGTTCCTCCTAATCTGTGCATCTCCCTGCAAATAAATCAGGACAAATGCTTGACAAATGGATCACTTAGAGGCTCCCAACGACATGTTGCAGAACACATCTGCGAAACAAAATGGGAAATGGGAAAAAAGAGTCCTGGCTCTCTACCTACTGCTTTAGAAAAGGACATGCCTACATAATGGAAGCCAACTATTGTTAATCCAAAAATATACGTTTCCCTAGGTTATTACTAAGTTCTTGTTCCTGTGTGCATAGGCTTGTGTTGCCAGTAAGGACCCACCTTGACTATTCGTAGGTCTTGTCTGTTTTCATTGGCAAATCTTTTACATTCACTGGCTTTTTGTTTTGCGCGGACAGGTGGAGACCCCAACCCCAGGTTGGCTCCCGCTTGGAATAAAGACACACAAGACTGTGTTATGGGATTAAAATTGGCCACAACTTTATTTAAGATTCAGATGTAGGGAGACATTATGGTGAAGTGGTTAAGAGCGGTAGACTCGTAATCTGGTGAACTGGGTTTGATTCCCCGCTCCTCCACTTGCAGCTGCTGGGTGACCTTGGTCTAGTCACACTTCTCTGAAGTCTCTCAGCCCCACTCAGCTCACAGAGTGTTTGTTGTGGGGGAGGAAGGGAAAGGAGACTGTTAGCCGCTTTGAGACTCCTTCGGGTAGTGATAAAGCGGGATATCAAATCCAAACTCTTCTTCTTCTTCTTCTTCTTGGCTTAGGCCTTGGGCGGTTATTCCTCCCAGTCCCCAGCTGGGGATCTGGGGAACATCAGGGTTATCCAGATTGGACTGTCTCTGGAGAACGTCTGTTCAAGCAGAGAACTTGCCCCCCAATTCGCCACAACATGGGGGAGACCAATGACAGCCTCTTCACATATGGCCAATGACTCCCCTCAGAACAACCCCTTTAACGGGGAACCGTGGGATCGCCGCCACAGGGGGGGCATGGATCACCGCTTCACGCTCCCCCCCCCCCATTTTAGGGAAGAAAGACTAAAAGATTCCACCCAAGGCCTGAAACTGCCAAAGTTGTGACGTTTTGCTACGGGGAAGGCAAAACCTGCCTATGCAGGAAAATTCCTTTCCGGCCCTTCAACAGCGACCTTGACATAGCAGCGCCCGCCTACCAGCGGAGAAAAGGTTAACCTGCAAAAGAAAGCTTAACTGAGGGAGGGCAGGGTGGGAGAAGCTCTGGAGCCGACTGTGATCTCCCAGGTAAGTTCCACCCTCTATTGTGTGAGTAGGGAAGCCCCACCCCCTATCTGGCCAACTCCCCTGGCAACGCCTCCCCTACCAGGATTGGTTGATTGTTCGAGGTTGGGCGGGAACCCCCAAGTATCCCGCTTGGGCTGGGCAATGCCAGACAAATACTACTAGGAGCTGTGTAGGATCAGGGGTGCTGGGCGCGACCACGAAAAGTACACCCCCCCATTTGATGTGGGGAGCGGTCATTACAGAATGTGCTCATCCCTGAGGTTAACGATTGTCGTTGATCTCGTTCTTTCACCTCCACCAGCTTGTTGCTTTTCCCTGCCCTCCAAAAAGAGAGACCTGGAAGTTAGGTGTACTTTGAATTTTTCAGTTTTGACATAGCGACAGATTCATCAACCTAAATTTAGTGTGTGACCTGCATTCTGGAGTAAATTCAGCCCTCTGATCAAGCAGGATTCCTGATCACAGGGAGGATTCTAGACAGGCTCATTCAAGCATGCTTAGAATCTCTCAACGTGGGAAGGTCTCAGTTGGATCCAGTCCTCCAGGTATGGGGCACCCCTGTTTCTTCCCTCCTATTAGCTCACATAAGGACTTTGGATTCAATACTATTTACCCCAGCTCCAGTGCACTCTCACTGCTGGAGTTTGCTTCAGGATGAGAACAGAAATTGTGCTCCAGCGGCGCAGAAGCAGCAGGAGGCCCCATTAGCTAAAGTGGTGCTTCAGGTTAAGGACAGTTTCAGGTTAAGAACGGACCTCCGGACCAAATTAAGTACTTAACCTGAGGTACCACTGTACCTGATGAGCAGAATTGTTAAAGGGTGGATAACTGAAAGAATCACTGTATGAAGGAACCAGACCTATAACGCCAAAAACAACTGAGAGCGAATTAAAGTGAAATTGCACTGTATTCCTGAAGTAACCTAAGTTTAATCCATTTGTGTTGTTTAGTACAGTGGTACCTCGGGTTACATACGCTTCAGATTACAGACTCCGCTAACCCAGAAATAGTGCTTCAGGTTAAGAACTTTGCTTCAGGATGAGAACAGAAATCGTGCTCTGGCGGCGCAGCATTAGTACAGTTTCAGGTTAAGTACGGACCTCCAGAACAAATTAAGTACTTAACCCGAGGTACTACTGTACCTAGCCTTAAATAAATCTTTATTGTTAATTTAAAGAAAGGCTGTCTGAGACTCCAACTTACTAGTTACTCCCTCACAAAGGTCCCCTGCAGGGCATTCTGGGCTAAAATTTAAGGGGAAAGGTAGAGAGACCTTCAGTTAAAGGGTTGTTCAGTGGGACGGGGGCAATTTGCCTAAGTGAGAGCGGGCCCAACGGTGTGAAAGGAAAAAGTGCCACCACGCCTGTCGCCGCAGTCCACAACGCTGTTGGAGTTTAGTAAATATACCACAGCTATGTGCAGAGAGACATAATTTGGTGAGGCTGCTGGTTGAAAGGATGGAGAAAACTCAAGGTTTATTTCTCATGGCAAACAAAGCCATTCTAAGGATAGATTTTAGATGGATCCCAGATGTGAATGCTAACAGATGCCAGCTCACACTGAATGCTGGATGAAACTGGAGAAGAAGAAGGAAGGAAGTAAAGGCGGAAAGGAAGTAATCGCCTTCACCAACAAGATGTTAGTAAAAGATAATGAATCGGTGAGAAGGGAGAACAGGTTGTTTTTCTGTCTGTCACCTCCCACTGGTTCAGATACCTTATTGCACTTATTGCAGATACCTTATTACTCCCCCAGTTGGTGGATGTATAGAGTGGTACCTTGGGTTACATACTCTTCAGATTACAGACGCTTCAGGTTACAGACGCTTCAGGTTACGGACTCCGCTAACCCAGAAATATTGCTTCAGGTTAAGAACTTTGCTTCAGGATGAGAACAAAAATCGTGCTCCAGCGGCGCAACAGCAGCTGGAGGCCCCATTAGCTAAAGTGGTGCTTCAGGTTAAGAACAGTTTCAGGTTAAGAACGGACCTCCAGAACTAATTAAGTTCTTAACCCGAGGTACCACTGTACCAAGATCTCAGTCACCATGTCTTCATTCACCTGGGGCACATGCAGGGAGGAAAAGGCAGGCATAATGTGATCAAGGGAAGGGTTTTCAATCATGTGTCAAGTAACCACATCTAGAATCAGTCTCGGTGGAATCTACACACACATTTAAAAAATGCTGTGAAAATGCTTTTCTAAAAAAAAGTTTTGAAAAACACATTGAATTTTGCATAGCTCACTTCTGCCATCTAGTGTCACACTTGTATTTTGCACTTTACAACGCATTTAAAATGTTTTATTTGCAGCTGTGTAGCTGAGTCGCTAGATTGAAAACAGCATGAAGAGGAAGAGCCTGAACGAATCCACATTGAGAAACTACATTTCTGCACCGCAAAGGAGATTAGGAATTACGTAGCCTACAATTCAGTTCTCCACATTTCTGACGCAATTTGCATTTTTTAAAAAAATACTTGTCATCATTGTAGTACTGATTTCTCCTAATAAACGTGTTTTGTGTGCGGTTTTGCTTTACAAAGTTTGCAAGTGAATAATAATAATAACAATAATTTATTATTTATACCCCACCCATCTGGTATTTTAGTATGCTGTTTTCACCAGTATATCTACTTTCTGCACCCTCTCCTTTAATGTATGCATTGTTGTACAGCAATTTGGTTGGAGGGCTGCATGACAAAATCTGAAAATGTGCACATTTCGAAGGAAAACTGTTAGGTTGTGGGCGAACATATCATAGCGATTCTTCCAAAGCAGCTCTTTATTTGTAAGCTGGAACAGAACTAACTGAGGAGCTCAGTCAGCCTGCTTATATAGAGCTCCAGAACAATTGTAACTGTTGCAACTTTCTAAAACTATCCAATCACAGAACGTCACTTTTCGATCCTTCATTTGCATACAAACTATCCAATCACAGAACGTTACTTTCGATCCTTCATTTGCATAACTATCTACAGCACGGGTGTCAAACACAAGGCCCGCGGGCCGAATCCGGCCCGCCAGACCTCGTCATGTGGCCCGTGACATCAAGGGCGAGGAAGCCTTCCCTGCCTGCTTGCAGACAGGGCTCCAATCGACGCACCCCGTCGGCCCTGCCTACCGGCCGGTCCCTCAAGTTTCGCCTGCCTCGCGGGCCGGGCAAAGAGGCTTTCTGCTCGCTCGGTCCAGTCCGGGGCTCGCTACGGAGGAGGCGGTCCCGCGAAGCCGAGCTCGGAGGCCACTGCGGCGCTGCAGCTGGCGAGGAGATGGCCAGGGGCGCGGGCGGCGTGGCCAGGGGCTGGCTGGGGTCGCCCTGGTGGGCGGGGCCGGCAGACAGGGAAGGGAACGGCGGAGGCAAGTGGAGAATGGGGACCTGGCGCAGGTCTTGCCGCAGGCGGCGCGCCCTGGCTGGGCTGGGAGAGGCGAAGCTGCTGCCGATTCAGCTGCGCAGAGTGGGGTGGAGGGAGCCGGGCGAGCGGGCGGTGTGCCACACCGCAAAGCAGGGGCGCCTCCCACCCCGAAGAGGACTGCGCCAGCATCCGGGCAGCTGGAGCAAAGTGGGAGCCTGCCAGCAACTTGGCTGCGGGAGCCTGGCTACGAAACACCGCCCCCCTCCCCACACCAACACATCGGCTTTCTCCGGGCCGGAGGACTTGGCGGATAGCCCCCTCCCCGGGAGCAACTGCAGCAGCTCGGGGCTCCAGCAGGACATCCTGGCCACCCGCGCTCGCAGTGCCGCTGGGGCTCCCTTGCAAGGAAGAAACTGCTGCTGCCCAAACTGCAGCTCCGTATCCTCCGACTCCTGAGTGCGGCCGCAGGGCGGGGGGAGGCAAGATTTGCTTCTGCTCTGCTCTGTTGGGACAGGCTCCTGTCTCCTCCCCGTTGGAGCTCCAGTCTGCCTGGAAGCCCATCTCGTCATCTTTTTAAAAAATCATTATTATTTCTTCTTCTATTCTTATTTAAAATCGTCCTGGAATAGGTATATTAAATAGTGTATAGGTTCAAAACAACACACACCAGTGCCTAAGGAAAAATAACTTTGATAAAGTCCTACAGATTCAACCGGCCCTTTGAGGGTGACCAAACTGCTGATGTGGCCCCCCCCCCCCGATGAATTTGAGTTTGACACCCCTGATCTACAGTATCCCCCTGTTGGCCCAGGGTGAGAACTTCAGTACATAACAAAAACTATTGGTTCAAGGAGTGAACATTTAAATAGTTTCCCATCAAAATGCAGACAAAGAAGCATTTCTCCCCTCTTCCTTCATAGAAGTCCTAATCAAGCCAAAAGATTTACCTCACAAATCTCATCAAAATGAATGGGCGTGCATAGAAGAATATGACTATCTTTTACAGATCCTTCACACCTCTGTTGGCTCATACAAAAGAGCTTGCAACAATTGTGACCAAAGGCTCTCACTCTCTTCCCCTCTTAAACTTCCAGCTTGGTAAGTCGTACCTGAAGATGAATGATGTTGATGGGGGTAAGCAAGGTCAATTCTTGGATATGTGACAGTGGAATTGCACAAGAGACGAAAGAACAAAACTTCTGCAAATTATCAAGGCAGACTATGGCTAATTATCACCTGTCTGTCACATTTTAACTAGCTACTCCCTGGTGTACATATATAAGGAGACTGAGAATCCATATTTTGGTCCTGTCAGGGACTGGTCTGAAGAGGGGGGCTGCGAAATGCCCTCTCCCACTTTCGGAGGGGGAGGGGAAAGTCCACCCCCCGCCCCCGTTCTCCAGTAGCTGCAAGAAGCGACAGAGACAGGACTGATTTACGACAGGACAGAGAACTGCCAAGTTTCGAGGTATTGAGAGAAGGAGAAGAAGCTGGATAACAGATAGCAGACACATCCTTAGAGAGCCTGGGAAACCCACCCACCCCTTCTCCAAGGACACGTCGGTCCATCAGGAGTCAAGAGCAAAGAATGCAGAGACATGTGACTCCTGAGATTTTCCATAAGGACACAGAATGTTGTTGGGGAAGGAAAAGGAGGGGCTCAGAGTGAGCAGCTTCATGTTGTTGTTGTTTAGTGGTTTAGTCATGTCCGACTCTTGGTGACCCCATGGACGAGAGCACGCCAGGCACTCCTGTCTTCCACTGCCTCCCGCAGTTTGGTCAAACTCATGTTTGTAGCTTCGAGAACACTGTCCAACCATCTCGTCCTCTGTCATCCCCTTCTCCTTGTGCCCTCAATCTTCCCCAACATCAGGATCTTTTCCAGGGAGTCTTCTCTTCTCAGGAGGTGGCCAAAGTATTGGAGCCTCAGCTTCAGGATCTGTCCTTCCAGTGAGCACTCAGGGCTGATTTCCTTAAGAATGGAGAGGTTGGATCTTCTTGCAGTCCCTGGGACTCTCAAGAGTCTCCTCCAGCACCATAATTCAAAAGCATCATTTCTTTGGCGATCAGCCTTCTTTATGGTCCAGCTCTCACTTCCATACATCACGACTGGGAAAACCATAGCTTTAACTATATGGACCTTTGTCGGCAAGGTGCTGTCTCGTCATAATGGCATCCAAGTCTAGATTCGTTGTTCTGCTCCTCGATTGCCAAATAAAATCATTAAAAAGAAGAACTTCCTTGTTTCTTCTTTGATCCTGGACGCTACCTGGGGAGGAGAGAATCCCTTGAGTCTGACACGTCCCTGAATGCCACCTGCCCCCTTCCATGGGTCTGTCTCTCGTTGGATGCAAGCGAAGCATCCCCAAAGGAATGAGGCAGGCCCAGCCTGCTTGCAGCCAGCTTGCCTATCAAAACACAAGCCAAGCATGAAAGCGAAAGGATATAATTACTAGTATAGTCTAGTGTGGGTTCCAGTTTATTGTTCCGCTTGAGAATTTGGGCAGGATTCTTGAAGAGGTGCAGCAGACCAGGTGGCTGCTCAATCTCCCCCCCCCCCCCCACATCCTGGCTGATTAAATCTGCTAAACTGGGACTGTCTGGACAACAGATGTAATTGCTACCTTGGTGACAGAGGGTCATGTTCCAGCTGTTCTAAGGGAGGCAGTAATGTGTTCTGTATCCAAGACACACCCACCCACCCATATAATTACCATTTGTTCTCAAATAGTCCATTGTTAAGCACTGGAGGCTGGTAGAGCATGAAACTCTTAATCTCAGGGTCGTGTGTGTCGGGATTCAAGCCTGCCTTCAGGAGAAACTGGTCACTCTCCAGGCACCCGGCTTGAATCACCAGTTGACCTCCCTGTCTGCATTCCTGGCAAGATCCAGGCAAGGTCGCGATCGGCGATCCTCCTCATGCATGAGGAGAACACACCACTCTTTCCTGCCCCCAGGGGCAGGGGAAAGAGATAGACAGAAACGTATTTACATGCCTTTATTTCTGTCTTTGCAGCGTTACAGAGAAACACGTCTGCGCTCTTCAAACTCCAACAGCAGAGAGACAAACTCCTCCCATACTTCCTGTACAGCTCATATTACACTGTGAGCTAATTCCGGTGCTTCGCACTGTGAAAAGACTGTCCCTTTGTTTCCCACGGAACAGTACCCAACATTCCCATTATGTTTTGCTTCCAAGCTAGCAGCAGCTCGCGGCCGCATTGCTTCTTTTCCGTAACAGTGTGTTGAAGCCGCACATTGGGCAAAAATATTCTTGCATTGTAGGGGGTTGGACTGGATGACCCTCGTGGCCCCTTGCGGCTCGACAATTATATTATTCCAACCTCACTCTGCCCATAGCCAGACCCTGCCTGCCTGGCTATCGTCTTTCTTAGATAGTCTCAGCGTTGCCCTTGTAGTTCTTAGTAAAGAGGTCTACAGGCACGGAAGCAGGGGCGGACAAAGGCATCGTGTGCCGCACATAGCGGTTTGCTGGCAGCACCGCTCCAGCGCCGTACGGACAGTGGTGGGATCCTCTGCTCACAGCTGCAGCCGCAAACGGAGGATCCTCCGTTTTTGGCTGTAGCGGCGATGGAGGGATCCCATCACCGTTTGTACAGCGCTCGAGCAGCGCCGGTGGCAAACCGCTATGTACAGCGCATGTGCGGCGGCATTACGTACAGCGAACGGAGGATCCTCCACATGCGGTGGCAGTGGTGCGAAGTACAGAATCAGAGGCAGAAGTTGAAGCAGGAGGGTAGTGTTACCGGAAAAATCCGAGGGCTCCCTTGGACAAAACAAAGACACCAACCAGGATAACTTGGAGCAAAACAGCAGCCTGTAGGCTTGGCCTTTATTGAACTGTTGCAACAGGGTGTTCCCCTCTCTCGCAAGAGGGAGGAAAGACCCAGAAAGATGGTCTGCAAGACCTTATAAAAACTTTTGAAATTCCCATCCTCCAGGTCAAGCCCACCCCCAGAAACATCATGCATACATTACAGAAGGGGTTGACATCATGCATACATTACAGAAAGGAGGGGTTGAGGGAAGAGTTGTGGTGGTAACCTGAGTGTCCTGTCACCTGGCTTTCCCCCTGCCCATGAGTCACTTCCAGGAGACAAAGGGGAGTTTGCAGTTTCCTGCCCCCAGAGGGAAGATCTGATCATTGTCCTTTGTTTCAGTCCATGCTGAATCCACTCCCATATGCAAGTTCTTTGTGATCCTGATGGTCTTCTGTCTGGGATCATCAGGGTTGACATAGCAACTGGGCAGGGCTCCTGTGGATGTGCTGGGATGGTGAAGGGATTATGGCTGACCAGAACCAACCCACCCCCCTCTGATATTCCTTGTCATATGGAGTAAAATAAAAATGGAACAGTGCAAATCCGATGTATGGTTGATTCTTCTATGAATTTATAACAGAAATGTGGCGTATGTAGTGTGTGAGTGAGTGTGTGTGTGAAGTTTGCACAAACAGAATGATTGGGGGGGGGGTTCCTGCTACAGTAGGAGGAGAGAGGACAAGGGGCAGAGATGAGTCAGGCTGCTGAAGAGTGTCTCTCCTCCCTGTTTGTCCCCCAGAACCAGAAGAGGCGTGAAATGGGAGGAGCAAAAGAGGCATCCGGGGACAGTCTCCAGTTGTTTGGGGGGGGGACACCCTGATGAGGAGGGGACTGTGCTCCTTAGGCCTGACACTCCTGTGCAGACTGCATTTTTGCTATGTTATGGGAAAGAGCACATGGAGATTTTGTGTGAGAGCAAACAGCATACAACCACCCACAGCCGGCTCTCCCAATCCTTTTCATCCAACCAGGGAATATTAAATCTAGCGCTTGCTGGGCGCTTGCTAGCTACTTAAAGCACTCAGGGCACTGCTCTGGGACAGGAACTTGCATAAAGTTTGCATGTGCTCATTTATGTGGATAGCTTCCTCTGGGCAAAGCAAGATGGCGAGCAGCTGGGATCACAGTGGTACTGCATTTTTTTACTGTGTCAAACTGCCTTATAACCGGAAAAAAAAGTTTACCAAAAGGTAGTGAAAGGGGCAGGATATCTGGAGAATGGTTGTGCTGTATATAGTTGATTTCAGGTGTAGAGAAAGCATAGGTAGACTTTGCAAGGGGCAAGATATTGCAAGGGTTAAGTAGGGACAGAGCAGCCAAAGTCGCCTTTTCCTGCATTCCTCATTTCTGTTGCTTCTCATTCACTTAGGTCAACCTCCCAGAGCGACTGTGACGCATTATACCGGGGCCTGTGGCTGTAGCACCACCTAGCGCCGAATTCTGCACTGTGCGAATTTCCTAGGCAGCAACAGCTCTTGGGTGTAGCTAAAAGGTCCGTGTAGTAAAAGCTATGGTTTTCCCAGTAGTGATGTATGGAAGTGAAAGCTGGACCATAAAGAAGGCTGATCTCCAAAGAATGGATGCTTTTGAATGATGGTGCTGGAGGAGACTCTTGAGAGTCCCATGGACTGCAAGAAGATCAAACCTATCCATTCTGAAGGAAATCAGCCCTGGGTGCTCACTGGAAGGACAGATCCTGAAGCTGAGGCTCCAATACTTTGGCCACCTCATGAGAAGAGAAGACTCCCTGGAAAAGACCCTGATGTTGGGAAAGATGGAGGGCACAAGGAGAAGGGAATGACAGAGGACGAGATGGTTGGACAGTGTTCTCAAAGCTACAAACATGAGTTTGACCAAACTGCGGGAGGCAGTGGAAGACAGAAGTGCCTGGTGTGCTCTGGTCCATGGGGTCACCAAGAGTCGGACACGACTAAACCACTAAACAACAACAACCCCTGAGAGAGATGGAGAGCTAGAACCATAGAGCTAGAACTCTGAGTGACTTCCTACAAATATAAAGTATTTTGGCCAAAGTATTGGAGCCTTCTTTATGGTCCAGTTCTCACTTCCATACATCACTACTGGTAAAACCATAGCCTTAACTATACGGACCTTTGTCGGCAAGGTGATGTCTCTGCTTTTTAAGATGCTGTCTAGGTTTGTCATAGCTTTTCTCCCAAGATCTCTCAGGGGTGCCAACGTGAATTAAAATATTGGGGTGGGAGGTGGGGCCTCAGGTAAGCCCCGCCCCACATCAACCACATGACACAGCGTGCGCACACTATGTGAATGCCAATGTGCATCAGCTGGGAGTGGGGAGCGCCCCCCTCAAATATTTTATTGGGGGAGTTGACTCCTAGGCTATCCATCGCTCTATATACATGTTCCACACTTTCTTTCTTTTAAAAAAAATATATTAGATTTTCCACAATGATAATAGAAACCACAAAGCAGAATAATACACAAAAAAAGAAAAAGAAAAAGAAAAAAGGAACAATAAACAGATAAACAATAACAACAAACTTAATCATTCACAAATCCAACCTTTTAAACATCTTGGTTGACTTCCTCAAGTCTCTCCCTTCTGAGTTTCCTTGTAGTTAAAAGTAACAGCTTTCCAATATCATTATTAAACTAAAACAATTTCCAATTAAAATCCATCTTATTCACTTTTCTTAACCTTCTAAATCCCATTTATTTAATTATAACTTAGTTTAATCCTATTTGTTTCTTTCAAGTAATTTCTAATTTTTATATATTACAATATTTATCCAAATAGTCCTTAAATTTCCTCCAGTCCTCTTGCGCACGCTCCACACTCTCTAGCTCTATGGTGATATCCATATATCTACCTATCGGATCTCTTCGTCACTTCTCTAGCCGTAGACACACTCTACCATTTCGTAGCTCTACGGTGTGTTCGGCTTGTTGCTGTTTTTCGTACGCCATGAGGTAACGGCGCCGCGCCCCGGGACGCCCTGGGGGAAGTGAGGGCGGAACGCGACTTCGAACCTCGTCTCGAACCCTTTGCAACTCGCCTCTCTACGTTTTATCTCTATGGTGATCTTTTCATTTACCCCACCCTCGCGAGAGAGAGAAGAGCGCGTACGCCGTGAGGTAACGGCGCCGCGCCCTGTGACGCCACGCGCCGAAGCGGCTCCGTAGGGCCTTGTGGGAATTGTCGCGTAGGAAGTATAAAGCCGGGAAGGAGGGGGCGGGGCTTTCGGCAGGAGGAGGAGGAGGCGGGGCCGCGAGGGGGGAAGAGCCTCCATTTTGCTCGGCGTCCTGAAGGGAGCAGCTCTTGAAGGGGCTCCCTCGCCCTCCCCTTTGCCTCCCTCGCGTCCTTCGGCCGCGCCGCTCCCACCTCGCCTCCCGATACTCCTCCGCCTCCAGAGAAAGCCGCCGACGCCGCCGGTTTCTTCTCCTCCTACTTCCTCCTCCGCCGGGGGGACGATGGCGGCCGAGAGCCGGGAGGAAAAAGGTACCGCCGGGGGTTTCCTTTCCCCTCAGTCTCTAGGCCGCCCATTGCCATGGCAACCGGGGCTGGGAGGGGGGGCTGTAGCGGGAGGGGGAGGCCAAGGCCCAGGGGATGTGGGGGGGGGGAGAGGCCTGAGGGGCTTAACGAAGGAGGGCGAGGGGCTTTTGGAAGACTTACTGCTGCCTCCTTCTCCCCCCCCCCGGGAAAAGTGGGCAGGGGGGCGGCGGTTTAATTGCCTTGAAATGAAATGTTACTCGCCGTCAGCCTGGGGGGGGGGTCACGTTTGGGAAAGTAGGGCGGCGGGGGGGGGGCGGTAAGGTAAGGGATGGTCGTTTAATAGGCCTTGAAATATTGGTTCTCATCCCTTGGGGGTCATGTTGGGGAAAGGGGGGGGCATAGGTTGGGGGCTGGATGGAAAGGCCACGTTGTTCGTTGCCAGGCTTGGGAAAGCAAGGGGGAGGCGTAGGGTGGGTGGGGGCTGGCGCTTTAAGGGGGCCAAAATGAAATCTTGCTCACCAACATCGTCATTTTGGGGGTATCTTATTTGTTTACTGAATTTATATACCGGTTTTACATTCAAACCGGTTTACTGAATTTATATATTTATTTGTTTACTGAATTTATATACCGGTTTTACATTCAAAATGTAAAACCGCAATATATACCGTATTTTTCGCTCTATAACACGCACCCAACCATAACACGCACATAGTTTTTAGAGGAGGAAAATCTGTAGACATGCCACCCGTAGGCATTCCCTCCATAACACGCACAGACATTTCCCCTTACTTTTTAGGAGGAAAAAAGTGAGTGTTATGGTGCAAAAAATACGGTATATAATCAAAGTAAAAGCAACCCAATAACACACAGACACACAAACCCTTGCAACCACCTTTCCATAGTTAAAACCAGTCTGGAGGCAGCTTACAAGATGATATGTTTTGCGTACACAACTGGATTGAAACAGTTGCCACATAAATCATAACAAGAGCTTTAAAAAAAAAATAGGAAAAAAGTTATATCAGTCGTTGTTGGCATCTGTCTGTCTTCAGAAGACAATGGAGGAGGGCACATTTGGGGTTGAGGTCAAGCTGTTGGATCATTACAGCAACAAACCCGCAACAAAAAGCCGTTGGTCTCAAGTAAGAAACATTTTAAGCTTTCCATTTAAAATTGGTTAAAATAGATAAAACATATAAAAAGTCAAACTGAACAGTTTTTGCGTAAAATCATATTAATATCTAAAAATTAGAACTGATGTTAATAACAGCAACAAACCCCTCCAGCGAAACATTCTAAGCAATGGTGCAGTCTAGCCATTGGTTTCAGGTAAAAAATGTCTGCAGGCTGTTTGTGCTTTAAAATAATGATTTTTTATTTTAAAAAATCAACCTTTTTTTTAAACAGTCTCCTAGTGAGTTTTGGCTGATTGCTTTCATCCTCCTCCCTCACATTCCGTGAATATTAGCTAGCGATCCTAGGCATTAAAATTAAAATGCTGCTGTGTTCAGATAACATCTCAGTAAGACTTATAACTGCCCTGTAAGATGCACCACTTCCGTTTTCCTAATGCAGATGAGATTTTGAGGATGAGAGGATAGTAGAGTACTTAAGACCAGCCAGTAAGTTCTTGGTTGGCCTTACGTTTGAGCCAAAAGTATCTTGGCTATATTATAAAGTTCACACACTTGGCTGCTATGTTGAACTAGCTTTCTGTGTGTGTGTGTGTGTGTGTGTGTGTGTGTGTGTATATATATATATATATATATATATATGCAGGTTTTGGTGTCTTCGGGTGTCTTCCCGTGTAAGAGTCGGGGTGTCTGTGCGACGTTTCGATGAGGTCTCACTCGTCATCTTCAGGCTGGTGCTTTCGGCTTCTTGTTCCAGTAACAAGAAGCCGAAAGCACCAGCCTGAAGATGACGAGTGAGACCTCGTCGAAACGTCGCACAGACACCCCGACTCTTACACGGGAAGACACCCGAAGACACCAAAACCTGCATTCCTGTACCCGTGAAAATCTACGAAAGCATATATATATATATATATATATATATATATATATATATATGTGTGCGCGCATGCACACACACAGCTCTTAGGCAGGGATATTATACTAACCCCTCCACTGATTCAGCTGATGCTGACTAGATTTGTGTGTTTCCCTTCTAGTTGGTGTAAAAGCAAAACAATAAAACAGCTGATCTGTGTTATTCCCGTGTCATGAGATGAAGTACAGCTCTGCAGCGCTTGAAGCTTTTTGTTTGCCTTTGTTAGAGATTAGGTTCATGTTACTGTGCTATTCAGCGTTTATTCAAACTGCATTACAGAATAAGATAAAACAGTGGAGGAAATGTGGCGAGCAAGAAGGTATCTGAGGTTAGAGGTGAAGGCTGCAATTTGAAGCATACAAGATTTGATTTAAATGATGTAAAGTCTGACAGGACCTCTTAGTAAATCTGGGTACCATTGAGCTGCTTACAAATATAGAAGACAGGGTGGACAATAATATGGTGAAGCAGGCTTACCTTACAAGAGGGCTGAACTAATACTTGGATGGTTTTAAAAGCGGATTAGACAAATTAATAGAGGATAAGGCTATGTTCTGCATCCATTTTTGGAGGCTGTGCCTCTGAATGCCAGTTGCTGGGAATAACAAGTGAGGAGAGTCCTGTTGTGAGTTCTGCTATGATAATGGGATTTTCATAGAGTTGGAAGGGACCACAAGGGTCATTTAGTCCAACCCCCTGCAATGCAGGAATCTTTTGCTCAATGCGTGTCTTCAAGCCACGACCCTGAGAATCTCTTGCTCTACTCACTGAGCTGTGCTGGGCTAGGTGGGACTTTTGCCTGATCCAGCCAGTTATTACATTCTTTTGACTATGTTTAACTATGCAGCTTGACCACTGGCATAATTATGTATTGTTTATGTACATACTTGTTTCCTAAAAAGATTAGCTTTAGAAATCCTGTTGAAACAAGAGGGACAGCTTCTATTAAAAGCTTGCTTTTTGCATCTAATAGGAGCAATATGACTGCAGAGCAGTGACTGCAGCAGTTCTGCATTGTGTGTGCTGAAGGGAATTTTAACTTGCATGGCCTGGTTCATGTAGAAATATATTGATGAGTACGAAGCAAACGGAGCGATAGTATATCTACCAGCTGCATACTGGGGCACTATGTATTTAAAGGAGTAGTAAGTATCATGGACGTTCCACCAAAAATTTAGGTATTTGAGGTCTACCACATCTCCATAGCTCTGTTGTTATGTCTTTGCAATTGTATCTAAGAGGCTCCTGTAAGCATGACAAGGAAAGGTCCTGAGCTGGTCATAAGCCATCCTACTTTGGGCCTTTTCCAAAATATAGGTTAGGGTATTGTATGCAGTAATTAATTTTATTGGCAATTACTCTAGTAGATAACAGTTGCTTGTTTAAGATAAACTGCTACAGATTTTTTTATCTAAATGGCACACCAGTAAAATACAGTGGTACCTCGGGTTAAGTACCGTATTTTTTGCACCATAACACTCACTTTTTTCCTCCTAAAAAGTAAGGGGAAATGTCTGTGCGTGTTATGGAGGGAATGCCTACGGGTGGCATGCCTACGGATTTTCCTCCTCTAAAAACTACGTGCGTGTTATGGTCAGGTGTGTGTTATAGAGCGAAAAATACGGTACTTAATTCGTTCCGGAGGTCCGTTCTTAACCAGAAACTGTTCTTATCCTGAAGCACCACTTCAGCTAATGGGGCCTCCTGCTGCCACTGCGCCGCCGGAGTGTGATTTCTGTTCTCATCCTGAAGCAAACTTCTTAACCCGAGGTACTATTTCTGCGTTAGCAGAGTCTGTAACCTGAAGCGTATGTAACCCGAGGTACCACTGTGCACTGTTCAAGAACAGAACCGGTGCTCGGAAAAATTGTTTGGGATGCCCTGTCATCCTAAAAGCATTAGGGTGTTTTAAGAAGAAGAATGTTTACAAACACAAAAACTAGAGCTGTATACTACAAGATGTTTGGTGGTTTAATTAACGAAGTCACCTCCAAAGGATTCTTGGGCTTGGGCAGTCTTCCAATAAGAGACTGTGCTTCCTTGCAGTCCTATGTCAAATGTGTAGATGGTATGCATTGTTAATGAAACACAGTGGTGGCGGGAGATAAATGGAGCTCTGGTTGTTCAGGACTCCAACACTTAAGGGGTGTTTTGCGCAGAAGTCAAGATAGGGCAAGTGCAGATAATGGAAGACAAATGCAATTTGCTCCTAATGTCTCATATCCAGAAGGTTACAGGTCTCTGGCACTAGCTGAACCTTCCAAAGTCATCATCAAAAACAAATTCCTGTGAAGTACGTTAAAATAGGAGTGGTGTTAAGTTAGGTCCAAATTTAAGATTGTTGGCACTTAGACGTGGTGAGTAAACCAAGAATGCCTCAATGCAATGAATTATTTTCAATTTGAAAATACTTTCTCCCCCTCAATAGATCTGAGTTTCAAGAGACCATTGGATTGAGGGTCCCAGCCATACTCCACCCCGAACAGTTGCCATTAGTTGAATATTGTCTGGAGTAGGTTTTAGTCTGTATACCTGTATCATTGAGAAATAATTGAGAAGCTCTTGAAAACCAAAGAGCCCAGAGAAGCCAGACGAAATAAAAAACTGATTTTTCAAGGCAGCTCCATTTTTAATGGAGTTTTGTACACCACTTTAACTGTAGTTGAATCTTTGGAAAGCTCTTTGAACTTGATTGTAGATAATTAAATTTAATAATGTTTCTCTGTAGTTAGTAGTGGCTTTGTACTAGTCTACACATGATTTGTTAAAACAAATCAAAACTGCTCAAGGAGATAGAATTATGAAACAAATTCTTGCTGTGGTTCATCTTAAAGTAAAATGATTGCCGGAAATGGAAATTTCAGGAATTGCAGTCCTTCCTGTTGCATGCCAAGCCACTTTCAACATTGAAGGAAGTTTGAAAAGGTGCTCATGATATGACAGTAGGGGGGGGGGTCTGATTATGTTTTATATTGTTTTTAGATATGCTGTAAGCCGCCCAGAGTGGCTGGGGGAACCCAGCCAGATGGGTGGGGTATAAATAAAATAATTATGATTATAACTCTAAAAACGGAAAAGTAAAAATCTACGTGCACCAGTTGTTGGGATCCTAGTCCATATTTTTACAAGCTTTAATTTACACTTGGCTGCCTGAGAAGAAGCGGTTAGCCAGAAGGGGGAGGTGCCCTCAACTTTTTGACTCCTCCCTTTACACAACTTGTTCTTCAAGAACCATTCCACCTGGCTGTATTTTCAGGAAAGGTGGCCTAGGTACCATATAGTCTGCCCTTATTTGAATCACTGCTCTGTGGCTAATACAGCAAATACTACAGGAAGTCTGGGGCATCCCTGTCAGATTCCCCCAAAATATTACTACTTTTTCTAGTAGTGAATGATGGGTATAAAATCTAGCTCTTTAATATACACAGCTCTAGGATGAATGGCTCCGCAAACCTGTGAAGGATCGCAGTTGTTGTTTTTTTAGGAGGCTGTTCCTTACCTATGAAGTTTCATGAGAGTAAAATCAGTGCAGACACATCCTAGCCTCCATGCCTTCTTTTATAGTCCATGTTTGTCTAATTATGGCCCAGTCTGTGGTCAGGAATAAATCTCAACTGACTGGTGTGAATAAAGGTTGCAGTTAACATATTAATCTAATTGCCATAATTGCATTAAACATTTAAATGTCCTGATTAGGGTCTAAAGCAGGGGTCGGTAAGGTTTACCACGCCTGGGCCGGTTCACTCCAGCGGAGATCCTACCGTGGGCCAGATTTTGCATGCCTGTGATTTCTGGCGTCTGCGCAGATGCGATTTCCAGGGTTGCGGAAGCAAGTCCCCGCGTCGTGCTGCGCTGGTTTAGTGCAGCGCATGGGGACTTGCCACTGAGCGGGCAGCTCAGCTCGGGGGTGGCTGCTGGGTCAGTTAAAACGACCCCCGTGGGCTGCTTGTGGCCCACGGGCCTTAGGTTGCCGACCCCTGGTCTAAAGCAAGCCTATAAGGTTTACCAGGTCAATTGTCCCTTATGTAGTTTAGGGATTAATGCAACTGAAAGATAGATGAGAGGTTTGTCAGTGAATTTGGTTAAACCTGTAGTAGGGAGTTCATCCATATCTTGCTTCTCCCTAATTTAAACAGTTTTGATTGGCAGCTATCCAAATTAGTCTTGTGAAAAACTGACTTGCTATTCAGTTTTCACTCTTAATTTTAGAAAAGCTTGAAATGGGTGGGCAGATGTAAGTGCTGAAAGAAAATGTGTGGGTATTGGATTTTAGTATCACTTTAAACCATTTTAACAGCTCACTTGGTAAGAGCATTGCAGCGGGTTGGACTAGATAGATGATCCTTGTGGTCCCTTCCAACTCTAGAACTTTGTGGTTCTAATTCCACTATTCTAATACCATTAAAGCAAACGGTGAAGCTCTTCTGAATGCCATTTCTTAACCTTGTGCTTTGTTTACAGATGGCGAACTGAATGTTCTGGATGATATATTGACTGATGCACCTGATCATGATGATGAACTGTATAACCCTGACAGTGAGCAAGATAAAAGTGAGAAAAAGGGTATGCTTCTTTACTAGTTGGGTGCCCTTTTGAAAAGGTGGACAGCAAGATCAGCCAACAAGCTTGAGGGCTGCTGCCAGGGTGCACAGAGACTTGTGCCAGCCCACTGGGCAGCCCCTCTTTTTCCTAAGAGTTCTTTGCTCTGCATTACAAATTCCTTTTGAAGTATCCTTATCTCCCTACCACATTTGATTTTTTTTCAAAGGCAATGTGAGCTATTAAAGTAAAATATTGACATCTCTCATATGTGCAAAGAACTTGCTGTGCCGATACCTTGGTTGTAGTTTTCATATCTGAATGTTTTTAAAGGCTTTAAGGTCCTTTGTGGAATATGGCATCCCAAACAAAACAGTACAGTTTGGTAAAAAGCAAGTACTGTCATTGCTTATAAAATATTAACAAGTTGAAATAGTTTTCCTTCCTCAAGCATGTAATCTGGGCTCTTTGGCTATAGAAATACATAGGGAGCTGTCTTTCTCCCGAGGAAGCCAGAAGCAAGGTTCTATTTCAGCTTATTTCCCACGTCAACTTTCCACAGCCCTGGCGCCCTTCACATGCTATTGGAATGAAACTCCCATAATCCCTGACCATTGGCCATACTGGCTGGGCCCAGTTGGAGTTGTGAGTCCAGTAACATTTGGAATGATACTACACTAGGGTTTGGAAGGGCTGTCCTAAGTTGTGTTTTGGTCTTTTAAGTCATTCCAGCCATTGGTCGTCAGTTTTCTCATCTTTAAATAGTGAGAGATACTAGGATTTCCAAGGAGGCAGTTTAGTTAACACAACATCCCGGTTTTAAACCTACTAGCTTTATGTGCTTTGTCTCATTCTAAATGTGAAAAAAGTTTGCTCATCATGTTTTCTGAAGATAGCTTTTTGTTAATGCTATCAAGTAACTATGAAATGCTGATTTCAAAATTTGTTGGTGCTTTTCTAAAAAAAAAAATTCAGGATCCAAAAGGAAAAGCGAGAGGATGGAGACAGCTGAGAGCAAAAAGCAGAAGCCTTCGGTGCATTCCTCGAGGCAGTTGTTACCCAAACCTCCAAGCTCATCCGTTAGCAACAACAAGCGAATAGTGAGCACAAAAGGAAAGCCAGTATTGGAATATAAGAGTGAGGAGTATCAAAGGTCTGATAGGAGCAAGCGCCCAGAAGGTGACAGAAAGATGCGTATGACAAGCAGCAGCTCGAGAGACACCTACAAAGGACAACCTGAGAAGGCATGCATGAGGAAGAGAGATGCTGACAGAAGGGCAAAGTCTTCCACTCCAGATACCTCTGGGGTAAGCAGCGGCTTTTGCAGTCATTAAATGCACCAGTTCTTTAAGGTGCTTGCTCCGAACTCTCTGTGCATCCTGACATGTAAGGTGTTTGTTTTATTCTCATTTAAACAGAGGCTAAGGCATGAGGTGGACAGACAGCCAAGCAGGTCCAGCCACTCCTCAAAAGAAGAGGTGAACTCCGAGGAGTACGGGTCGGATCATGAAACAGGCAGTAGCGGATCCTCTGACCCAGGAAACACAGAGAATGAGGAGGAGGAGGAAGAGGAGGAGGGGATGGAGGAAGAAGAGGAGGAGGAAGACGATGACGGGGAGGAGGAGGAAGAAGTGGAAGAAGAGGGAGATGATGAAGAAGAGGATTATGATCAAGATGAAAGGGATCAGAAGGAGGGAAATGATTACGACACACGAAGCGAAGCTAGTGATTCTGAATCTGAATCTGCATCCTTTACTGATGGGTCAGTCCGATCTGGTTCAGGCTCGGATATATCAGGTAGCTGATATCATTTCTTTCTGCTCTGGGTCTTGTCATATTCAGTTATTTATTTCTAAATCGTACCACAGATGATTGGCTCTGGTGTGTCGGAAGAGCACCACCAGTAAGGATAGCACAGCAGCAAAGTGTTCATTTTTGTCCAAAGGGCTTCCTATGGCCACTGAGAACAGTGCTGGACTAGATGGGTCCTTGGTCGCATCCGGCAGAGCTTTTCCTATGCTGTGGTGCTCATTAGTGTCTCACTAAGCAGTTTCCTTCATAGTTCTGGTCTCTTGGCCAGGGGCTGTAAGGAATGAAAGTGGAAACATAAGATGAGTATTTTGGCGTACTTTACGTTACATTCTTTTAGAGGCCTCTTTCATGGGGATGAGAAAAGATCTTCAAACCAGTGTGTCTCACAGGTTCAACTTACGTTTCAAGATGAATAATTCTATGGACCAGTGTTTGTAATACCAGTCTAGGTTAGCCTTTCTCAGTCTTGGGTCCCTAGATGTTGTTGGACTACAACTCTCATAATCCATAGCCAGCAAGGGATGATGGGAGTGGTAGTCCAACAACATCCAGGAACCCTAAGTTGAGAATGGCTGGTCTGGGTGTATTTCTGTGGTGAAATAATTGATTTTTTAAAAACATTTTTTTAAAAGAGTAGATTAACTGAAGAAACATTAGTGTTTCCAGCAGTATATAAAGCTATTTGGCACATTCTGGTTTAAAAAAACCTGGAAAGAAACAAATCAGAGCAAAGCAGCTGAGGTTTAGCTGAATTTCAAACTTCTAGTCAAATACTTACGTTCTATTAATTTATTATTGTTCACATTTTATTTAAGCGATGTCCTTCCCAACTCTGCCTTTATATTTTGGTGTCCCTACTGTCCGAAGTCTCGTGACAGGGACAGTTCTATTTCAGAAGCTTTGGAATGGTATTGTCAATGTGATGTGGTTGTCGTGTCACATGGCTAGATCATTTGAATAACATGGCAAACACCTCAATCAGCATTGCACCTCATTGGGAGTCTGGCACAGACTCCTTAAGCGAGTCTGTTATCCAGAAGTAGGTTCACATCCATGGTGTGCAGAAGAGGCAAGCATGCATACCTGGCAATGTATAAATCAGGCTTTAGGGAGACGTGTTTGCTGTATTTCTAATAATGTGCATAAACGCTGTGGTCCAAGGGCATGCTGGGGCTCCAATAGGAGGATTGATCTGTACCAGTCAATTCCTTGACTTTGTGAAGACCTCACACTCGTACACACGTGTGCACACCATACCGTATCAGAAACTGCTTTTGCAGTTTCTGTGTGTTTCAAAAGCATTACATTGTATTTCCATGTAATGTGGAATATTACTGTTCAAGGCAAAAAAGTTTAAAGCTCCCTTGACCTCTGCAAAACAACTCCATGGATCTTTGGATCCTGACTAAAGAATGAAGATGAGATGATAGTTCTGAATGTTGAGAGCCAAATGTGCATTTAGCTAATGTAAACTGTATTGACCTTCTTGCAATCATTCCTGATAAAGTTTTTGGTGTCGGCCTTAAAAATACTGCTGTTGCTTGTTTTGATGGTCTTAGATGAGAAAAAGAAGGCGAGAAAAAGAGCTAGAGGCATCTCTCCGATTGTTTTTGATAGAAGTGGAAGCTCTGCGTCAGAGTCATATGCAGGTATTATTATGTTATTGCTTATCTTACTGAAATGATCTGCAGCAAAACCCTTGAACTGCATTTTCCAAAATAAATAGCGGGCCATAGAAACCTATTGGACACGTAGCTAAATAGTGAAAATTGGTATTTTGGCATGTTCTGTGTGAATAATTTGGGGAAGTAGGTTTTCTTGTTATGTTAATGCTATTTTGTTGCTTAAGTGGAATTTTCACTTTTTAAAACTTGGAAGATGATGATTCATTGACTAGTTTTCTGAAGAGAAAACTGGTCCACCAAAACAAACAAACAAACAAAATGAAACAACCCAAAAATCCAAAATAAACCCTCGTGCACATTGAGCAGCATTCTTTGTGTGTGTGTGGGTGCGCGTCAGGAGGAATAATTTGTCATGAATGAAAATAGTATGTGAAAAGGCTGTAGAATTTATATCGTATCTCTATTAAGGCTCAATCTGAACAAATGTACTTTGGCTAAACACAGGTTCAGAAAAGAAGCATGAGAAATTATCATCTTCCGTTCGTGCTGTCCAAAAAGGTATAATTTAAATTCGAATTTTTTAATGCATGCTCCCATTGCAAGCTCTTGTGTCAAGTCTTTGTTAACATACATCAAATGTGGTAATGTTCCGATGTATAGTGGAACTAACTCAAGTGAGCAAATTGTATTGCCTCTCAAATTACTTCTTGCATGCATCTTCATAGTGGCAAATATATATCTTGTTGCTGAATTGGCAAGCAAAGAAGTAATGAAATGGTGCTGTTTGAAAGATAAATTTTCATAGGTTCTTCATTCAAGAATGTATTTTACTCCATTAACCAGGAAGCAAACATATCGGAACATTACTGATGTTGCATTGGCTTTTTACTTGAAATAGCTTATTTTGCTTTCTACGCTTAGCATTGCATGCTATGACACAGATTTCAAGTCTGAAATATGTGGTATTCAGCTACTGACCTGCAGCACAATTCCTCAAAATTTGGTCACATAGCTTCAATATATTAAAATGGAATTTGTGCAGGAGACCAATATAAGCCCCTCTGAAGTGAAGAATAGTTGTACCACAATATAAAAGGGCTTGTCCCACAAAGGGGCTATAAATATGTGTTGTATGTTTACTTAGGAGGTGCAGAGGGAAATGCCAATAAAATTACATTTTGCTTTGTTTCCACCCCCAGACCAAACTAGCAAACTTAAATACGTTCTCCAAGATGCAAGATTTTTTCTTATCAAAAGTAACAACCACGAAAACGTCTCACTTGCCAAAGCTAAGGTATGCCACATTGCGCTTACAGACTACTTTCATTATGAAGCTAAAGCTCTGATTGCAGAATACGGAATAGGGGCAATTGTTCTTTTAATTATCAAGCCTTTGATTAGTTCTCTTACCTCAACCCTGTCACAAAGAAATAGAATTAGTTAGCATCTCACCAGCTGTATCTCTGTTACTTTGAATCTGCTTTGAATCTTGCAGAAAGAAAGGGGAACAACAGATTCTGGGTTAATGCTTTGTTTTTACTGTTTAATGCTTTCCATAATGCTTTGAACTTAATGGATTATGATTTTCCTGGTCCTCCCCAAGCTTTTGTTGGGTATGTGAGCATTTATGAAATACGAAGCTGTATCAATCATACTGGCTTGCCTTTAGTGGTAGTACCTCAGTTAGAGATCTTTCTCACCTGTCCCATCTTTTAACTGGAGATTACAAGGACTGAACCTGGGACCTGGTGCATGTCTAGCCTGTGTTCTAGCACTGAGCTAAGTGCAAGCTGTCCCTGGTGCGTCCATTGAACAGTTTGGGTTTTATAAATTACGTGTCTGCTCATCTCTCTGCAGGGTGTCTGGTCAACCCTCCCAGTCAATGAGAAGAAGCTCAATGCTGCCTTCAGACAAGCAAGGAGTGTTATCTTGATATTTTCTGTGAGAGAGAGTGGGAAATTCCAAGGTAAAGAAGAGGGAATGCCTGCACTCAACATTGACCCAAAGTTGTTTGGGTTATGTCGTCTCATTGCAGTGTTCTGATTCTTTCAGGATTTGCAAGGCTGGCTTCAGAATCCCATCACGGGGGATCTCCCATACACTGGGTGCTACCTGCAGGAATGAGCGCAAAAATGCTGGGAGGCGTATTTAAGATAGATTGGATATGCAGGTAAAAAGGTTAAAATGTGAAATTTCTGGTTCGTAATGTTTGCTTTTGGATATTATGAGTAGGTTCACAAAGTGTATCCTCAAAATAGACATGATTCATTTGCTGGAACAATAGGTTACCACCCATTTGCATAGTCTGGAGATAGTTCGCAGATAGCTCAGTTGGTGGAGCATGAGACTCTTAATCTCAGGGTTGTGGGTTTGATCCCCTCGTTGGGCAAAAGTTTCCTGCATTGCAGAGCATTGGACTAGATTATCCTCACGGTCCCTTCCAACACTATGATTCTAAAAGACTTTCGTCTTAGTGGAAGGAATATTTTTGCCCTACCATGAATAGGGTATATATCTTTTGTCTTTTATTTTTGCCATGCTTCAGAGAGTTTATTAACCATCATCTTCATAGGTGGCAAATTATTGCCTTAAATTCAGTCCTATGGTCTTGCAAGGGTGTGTGTGTGTGTGTGTGAGAGAGAGAGAGAGAGAGAGAGAGAGAAACACACATACACAGACCTGCCATTATTAGCATTCTGTGCTCCCCCAACTGATTATGTAAGCCTCTTGATAGCTGCCTCTAATGCATGGATTTTGAGACATTGAAGTATAGGATGGGAATGGGGAGCCTCTATCTGCTGCAGTAGGATGTCGTCAGAAATTGACACTCAAGATACTGACTTTCAGACTAGTAGTCTATGAAGTTGGGAAACCAGAGGTTGTGCTGCGAAAGATGCATTCTTCACATCCCCAACCCTGTCATTGAAGTCTAGTTTTTTGTTTTGCATTGGTTTTCTCTTGTCTTTGAAAATAATCAAACTTCTCATGAAATACATATTCTATACTATGAATGTCAAGCTTGGTTTTTGTCATCACTTACCTGAAATGTTCAGAATAGTGATGGTTGAGTTTCCCCAAGTCTTAATTTCAAATCGAGAGAGAGAGAAGAGTTTCTCAATCCGTGAAGATAACTTAATCCTTTGAACATCTTCCCAGCATTACTACTGTACTGGAAGTCCACATTTTTTCCAGTAGTGCTTTCATAGTTTACTTCCTAGAAAGTAATAGCAGCATTCTAGGTGTTAAGAACGCTGCCAGAATGTCAAAACAGTGTGGGTGGGTGGGATGCAAAGGCAAGGCTTAAGTTTCCTTCTGGAAGAGAACTTGCAGGGTTGTCATGCTTGCTTCATACTAGGGTGAGCATTATGAACCTAACTCAGTTGGTCTTCCAAGCTGCACTTTGATAATATTTATATCTGCCAGTTCAGAATGCTCATCTTTCTGGTTTTCTGTTTTCTTTTTAATGTTCAAGTTATAGTCCGTAAAAGCATCCTTGTATAAGATTTAATTTAAATGCCAAATACACAAAATGTATTACATGTCACTTATACGTTTAGGCGTGAGTTGCCATTCACGAAATCTGCTCACCTGACCAATCCTTGGAATGAGCATAAGCCAGTAAAGATTGGACGTGATGGACAGGTTTGTCATTTGTGTTAATTATTCCTCTTCAGTATCTTAAGGCCAGTAGTTAAAATTTTGGAATGCATTTGTTCTTATTTTATTTGATAGTTGTCCACATTTGAAAGACAGCCACCATTAATCCGAGCACAAAGAGATCCTAGACCAATGATGAACAGTAACCTCTTAGAAAAAAAGTCACAACAAAATATCTTCTTTTGAAGCATCTTGAAGTGTAGTCCATTCTTTATTAAAGCTACTGTTAGGCTACTTTCTGCCAAAAGCAGCCTTGAATCTAGATGAACTGTGACTCCCACCATTCTCAAGTCTCTAAAATGGGTTCATTGTGAGGGAAGATATATGGGCTTGTTCTCCTGCTATACTAACTGGGAGGGTAGGGTCTTGTGAAAAAGCAGCCCACATAAACTTATGACTTCCTTCACCTTGCATGGGTATTTGCAATCTCAGTGTGCCTTTTAAAAAGATAGCTGTAACACTATTTGGCATGCTGCAAATACAATTTTTGATAGCTAACAAAATAAAGATATGCACTCTTTGTTGCTTCATGGGCAGCATATGTCCTAAAATTCCGTAAAAACAAATTTACCTAATCTATTTGTTTGTGCCGGTGAGCTTTTGATCCATGATTCTGGGCTACACATGTTGGTTGCACAAGGTATGTGATACAACTCTTTCTTACTTACGCTGTAACATTTTTCTAGAAATCCCTCTGTTGGTATTTATAGCTGTTTCTAGTATAACTTTCTTGTAGAAATCAGCAAAAACATGTCATTGGGCGTTATACTTCCTTGTGTCCGTCTGGTTGGCTGCAGAAGCTGTCTTTGGAAAATTTGGATTCATTCAGAGTTCACCTTGTAAAACGAGCGTTTAACTGTTCCAGGAAATTGAGCCTGAATGCGGAACCCAGCTTTGTCTCCTATTCCCTCCCGATGAAAGTATTGACTTGTATCAAGTCATTCATAAAATGCGGCACAAGAGAAGAATGCATTCTCAGCCCCGGTCCAGAGGACGCCCATCCCGCCGAGAGCCACTCCGAGATGTGGGAAGGTTAGAAACGTTCTTTGGACTGATAATAGGCACATGTGTCAGAATTACGTGATGGAGGAATGTGATTCATCAAAAAGCTTTCCCTGCAATCAAGAAGAGAGAAAATCCTCACATCAAGCTGCATGGACGGGTTTGTGGCTTCATTGAGGATTTCACACTGTCCCCTCTCCCCCAGTTGGTCACTTTCAAGAGGAAAACGGGGACTTTTGGCTCATGCAGAAAATACGTTCTTGTAAACCTAGCTTAGACTAGATCTTTGGTCAGATAATGCAGATAATCTGTTCGTGTAGGTAAGCGGATTTATCATGAGCAGGCTAGGTGGAGGAAGAGCAAGTCTGTGTGTTCAAAAAATGTGTTAATATCTTGTAAAAGCCTTTTCTTTCAGGTATATCTCTGGATAAGCCTTGTCAAAATATGGGACTTTTATCAGGATCACTTATAATTTTGCAGAAGATGACCGCCTCATTTTGAGGATAAAAATATTTGTGTTATTTTGCTGTTCAAGAAGAGCGTGTTTGGGACTGTCTCAAATTGTATCACCGTGCTGTGGTTAAGCCCATTACCAAATATTCTCTCACATCTTGCTGAGCTTCTGGAAGCCGTAGGTTCTCTCCAAAGGGGGAGGAAGTGGCCTTGGAGACCCGGCAACAAACCAAAAAGAATGGCTGTTGCTGTGTCTGTGTACACAACCTTTCCAGATGCGGGCAGCACCTGTGGACTTAAGAGTGGTTTTAGAGGATCGCCACGATTATTGATCACTGCTCTATGAACTTGCCAACATTCCCCAGAAAAGAGGGGTATATCTTGTTACAGAATTGGAGAAGTCTTTGCAAAGGACTGATATAAGCCCTTCTATCCATCACGATTCCCTGACCCCCTGTGTAGCCACTTTGCTTTCTGATAAATCTAAAGCCTTTCCGCTAAAGACTGTAGTTTGGGCTGAAACCTTTTTCGGTTGCAGTTTCCTGTTTGTGGAAACGTCCTGTGGTAGGTAACAGATATCCAACGAGTCCCCATATCCTTGCTGTTTAAAAAAAAAAAAAAAGGACACCGTAACCTGTAGGTAGGAGGAATCCTGGCAGCATCCCCCTTTCTTTGGGCATAAGAGGACTGAGCAGCGATGGCTTTTGAAGTTAAGCCCGAGAGGTTTCCAGTGCAATAAAGTATTTACGATTGAAGGTTTTGCAATGGACTGCAAACTATACATTATAACACCACCACACCTTCTCAAGCCTGCCAGGGCCTCCATTTATTTATGTGGCTTTCAGCTTAAAGTCAGTAGTTGGACTGCTATATGAACTGTTACTATCATATATTATACCGGTCGTAAGTGCACACTCAAACTACAAGAAAGCGGTATGTTTATTCTTTACACCAGCTCTTTTTTTTCTAAATCTATTTCTGCTGTACATACAGTTGCTTTGTTTGCTCAGAATTGTGATACTTGCTTTTAAAATGGTAATGCAGTATACTTTAATGGTAGTTGGGGAGGAGGGAGGGGTAATTGCCTTTGGCCTGTATAATTGTTTCACCTTTTGATGGTGTATTTGAAGGGCTTTTTTTTGGGGGGGGGGCATTCGGTGACCTGCTGGTGGTGAGCAAAGGAGAAGCCCAGGCTGGCAGCTGCAAAATACCTTCTTCGGAAAGCACAACCATTTCAGCCAGTAATAAGAATTTTGAATAATCTCTTAGCTCTAATCTCGAGAACATAGGAATAGGCCATATTGTAAAAGATCGTTCCTGGCTACTAATCTTTGTATGTAAAGCGGGGGCGGGGGGGGGAGAGAGAGGTGGGTCCGAATGATATCAGTCCAAGTGAGGCAGAGTATTTAGAGGTTTGGAACACGTCCGTAAGATGCGTCCAAATTGTGTGGCTCTGTGCTTGTAGGGCGAGCATCAATATAGCAATTGGACAAGTTGCAAGTAGGGTTAAATTAGGTTTATGGCTACAGTTCTGTGTGTAATGGGGAGTAAGCCCTAAAGAAATAGGTTGGAATTAAGAGGTATGGCTGGGTCAAGTATTTCAGGTTCTTTGCAACCATAAAATGCCAGTTAAGCATATTTACATCGACACAAGAAAGGATTGAGCGGTGAATTTGGTAAGGCTCACACAGCTGCCTGGGACTTCAGAAACCTCCCAGAAAGTCGTCCTGGGTTACCTCCTGTTCCTTCTGAAGGTATTTACTTTAAGGTTGCTCCAAACAATTGTTTAATTATTGTCTAATTTATGTAGGCGTCGACCAGAGGATTATGATATTCATAACAGCAGAAAGAAACCAAGGATTGATTATCCCCCTGAGTTTCACCAAAGACAAGGTTAATATCTCGTTATGCAAATACATTTGCACAAACGTACAGATTTGTGTATTAACAATCTTGAATTTGTGTAGAATGTGAAGGTTCAAATAAAGCTTTGAGGGTGCATAGGGGTCTTCAGGGCTCTAGTTAAAGCTCATTTTGAATAGGAAGACTTAACGGAACGTGGGGGATCGTGGTGCCCTTCTTGGAACATGGTGGGGGACCTAGCTTAGAGCAGAGACAAAAATGTTATAAATGTCCTTACTTCTATTATATGAGTGAATATGTAGGTATGTCTTAATCTCCTCAAAACAGGCTACATTGTACTTTTGTTGATGTTTAGATTAAATCTTGGCATCAAGCTAAAATGACCAGATTTAACATTCTTTATCCAATAGCTAGATAATTACTGGAGTCTTCTCTATTCTGCTATAAAGAAAAACTCGATACATTTTAAAGCTCCTTACACAAATTGTTGAAGCCACCATTGGGAACAGCAGAATTCCCTTTCCTTGTTCTCTTTGCCAAGGCAGGTGCATGCTGGTGGGAAAGATGCTAATTTCTGTTTATGTATTGCTATAGCGGTAAATATGATATATAATGCTGCTTGGTTTCAAACAGGCTATATAAAGGATCCCAGATACCAAGATGCAGACAGGTAAGAGATGCTTTAGTCTTTGTTCATTTTGTGCTGCGGTAACTTAGCACTGTGTTTAAATCCACAAATCTCATTCCCAACAGACGATTTTCAGGAGTGCGGAGAGACGTCTTTCTAAATGGGGTAAGCGTCTGCCTTTTCGTGTGCTGTAGCTGCAAGTGCTTTAATGCTGCCTGTGTTTATGACGTTCCCTGTATGTGTTTATTTTCCAGTCCTACAATGATTATGTGAGAGAATTCCACAGCATGGGTCCGCCGCCACCCTGGCAAGGAATGGTTTGTATTTTTAAACGCACTTTACTTTTGACCATGCATTTGATTGAATGCATTCCTTAGAGTAATGATGATAAGGGTAGTTTCCATTTTTTTTATTTTATGAACTTCCTTAGGGGTCCAAAAATGACAAGCGATTCCTGCTGAATCAGACCAAACCCCATCTAGTCCAGTATTCCGTTCTCATGGCGTCCAACCGCATACCACTAGGAAACCCTGCAAGCCAGGATATAAGCGTAGAGTCGTGCTCTTAAATCCATGCAAGAAAGATTTGCTACGTATAAAAGGAGCGCAGGTGGAAAAGAGCAGGCAGTATGAAAGAATGATATTGGGGGGCTACCAAAGTTGTAGCAAAACAAGGCCATAGAAAAAAAGAGGGAAATCTGCAAGCCTTATACTGTTGAAGTACAATTGGGGGGGAGGGACACGGGTGGCGCTGTGGGTTAAACCACAGAGTCTAGGGCTTACCGATCAGAAGGTCGGCGGTTTGAATCCCTGCGACGGGGTGAGCTCCCATTGCTCAGTCCCTGCTCCTGCCAACCTAGCAGTTCAAAAGCACTTCAAAGTACAAGTAGCTAAATAGGTACCACTCTGGCGGGAAGGTAAATGGCGTTTCCATGCGCTGCTCTGGTTCGCCAGAAGCGGCTTAGTCATGCTGGCCACATGGCCTGGAAGCTGTACGCTGGCTCCTTCGGCCAATAAAGCGAGATGAGCGCTGCAACCCCAGAGTCAATCATGACTGGACCTAATGGTCAGGGGTCCCTTTACCTTTACTTACAATTGGGAGGGGCACAAACCAAAGGAGGCTAAAAGATGACTTGGCATACCCAATAGCTGACCTCTTCAAAAGGAAAATTGAATCTTGTGGGGAAGCTGCACCTAGAATGCAGACTGGAGTGGTCTGTTTGGGGTGCGTGGAACCCAGGGCAGGCAAGATTTCTTTAGGAAGGATGATATACCACAGCAGGCCCCACTTGTAAAGTACACTTAGATAGTATCCAGGTAAATGAACCATTCAATGTCACAAGTTCCCAAACTGTTGCAGTGTGTCTGGATTTGTTGTTGCAGATGGAAGACCGCACAACCATACAACATCTAGCACAGGGTTACAGTGCATAGCTGTCAACGTTTCCCTTTTTTAAAGGGAAATTCCCTTATTCTGAATAGGATTTCCCTTAAAAAAGGGGGAAGGTTGACAGCTATGTTACAGTGGCTACAACAGGCAGAAAAATCATTAATTGGTCGCCAAAACCCTCAGCGATTTTCAAGTGGTCCATGACAGGAGAGTTTGTAAACTGCTGATCTATGTAATAACATTGAATTTCAATGTTCTGGATGGGTTTGGTATCAAGACACTTGTGTCAAACTACAATATCTGTTCAGCTCCAGCCTCCCACCTGCTTTTGCAATCAGTTCAAAGCAAATGTATGCATATAGATTTTGACTGTAACATTAAGAGCATGTTTTTGGCATTGTGATAATCCTCACCCCATTCATCCACCCTAGGCCCACAGTGGCGTGGTGAATATCCCCACTGCCAGTTTAATTCTGCACAAGGTACGGGCGCCCCTTCCACACGGAGAATCGTGTGCATAGTATGTTTTTACCTATACAAATTACACTGTTCAGTCGCTGCAGCCTCCTCCTGTGTCTGGTTGTGGAAATGTGGGGTTAAGTGTACAGTTTGGGCTAGTTTTTAACCACTATAAGGTTCCAAACTCGGAAGTGCCATTGAATCTTTGAAGCACTTTCTTATTACAGTTGCATTTGAGTGTTCATTGATGCCGATTGTGTTCTAAGAAGGAGAAATTTAAGCGAATAACACCATTTTCTTTTTAGCCTCCTTACCCGGGTATGGAACAGCCTCCCCACCATCCTTACTACCAGCACCATGCTCCTCCACCACAAGCTCACCCTCCTTACTCAGGGCACCATCCCATTCCACACGATGCACGATACAGGGATAAGCGGGTGGTAAGTATGCCCAGAAGGGCTGGTACCATGCCAGTTAAGGGTCATGGGCAGATCTTACGCTGTCAAGAGACCTTTATACAGTCTTGAGTGTCAGGCCTCTACGTTCATTGAAACTTTCAGTGCGTGTTCTGTCCCAGCCTTCAAAGAGCACATTTTAAAGCTGCCACTTGTGCCAAACTAAATAGTAGAATGCAAGCACACGAGACTGGAGAGCAAAACCTATGATGTTGTTTTACAAAGTTGTTCCTTTTGCACATGCCCATCATCGACCCCTTTGCATATTTTTGCATATGCTCCCAAGTTAGTTTGAGCCTTGAGAGTCTCAGTTGTTGAAGACTTGGAAGAAGTATTGTATGTGGTCTGAGTTTCCCCTTTCAAAAGAGAAACTACGCTCCAGGTGCATGTTTAATCCAGATACAGTGGTACCTAGGTTCTCAAACGTCTCCCTTGACAAACGTTTCGGAACTCGAACCGTCTTCCGTAACGGATTACATTCGAGAACCGAAGTACCACTGTATTTGAATGCAAAGCCCGTTTTCATTTGTTTTGATCCTTCTTTTAAAGGTTAGCATAAGGAATGTTAAAAAGGGACGCAGGTGGCGCTGTGGGTTAAACCACAGAGCCTAGGACTTGCCGATCCGAAGGTCGGTGGTTCGAATCCCCGCGACGGGGTGAGCTCCTGTTGCTCAGTCCCTGCTCCTCCCAACCTAGCAGTTCGAAAGCACATCAAAGTGCAAGTAGATAAATAGGTACCGCTCCGGCGGGGAGGTAAACGCCGTTTCCGTGCACTGCTCTGGTTCGCCAGAAGCAGCTTAGTCATGCTGGCATGTGACCCGGAAGGTGTACGCTGGCTCCCTGGGCCAATAAAGCGAGATGAGCGCCGCAACTCCAGAGTCGGCCACGACTGGACCTGATGGTCAGGGGTCCCTTTACCTTTATAAGGAATGTTGGAGGCTTGAGGCCTCCAGGTCCATAATAACATCAGAGCACTGGTGGGTCACTCCAAAGGTCTGTCTAGGCCAGCAACCTGCTTATCACAGTGCCCAACCAGATGCCCATGAAAAGCCCTTAAGCAGCATTTGAGGGCAATACCCTGTCCTGCAGCATTACCTGGTGACTGGCCTTCAAGAGGCATGCCACCCCCGCTCCTGGAGGCATCATAAAGCGATAGTGACCAGCAGCCTTACCTGTGCTTTGTAGCTTTTCAAAATTAGGTGATCTATAAAAACATTTCTGTCTCCCACAGCATGATTATGACATGAGAGTAGATGACTTTCTACGTCGGACACAAGCAGTTGTCAGCGGCCGAAGAAGCAGACCCCGAGAACGAGAGCGGGATCGTGAGAGGGATCGGCCCCGGGATACCAGAAGGGACAGAGACCGGGATCGGGGCAGGGAGAGGGAGAGGGAGAGGATATGCGATCGGGACAGAGACAGAGGAGAAAGAGGAAGATATAGAAGATAATGCATTGCGGAACTGCAGTCACTTAAAGCAAAGGCTTGTATATTTGTGTGTTTACAGGTAGTAAACTTCTATTTTCCTCTGTCTACCTACTTTATTGTGTAGAAGGATTTATAATTGACCCTCTTTGTTCTGAGCATGCAGTAAGCTGTGAACTGGAAAATCCCCATCGGCTAAACAAAAAGACAAAAAACATGCAAACTTGACCCTTGAGCTGGTGACTTTCATTTGAGCAGTTTCGAAAAAGTTTAAAGAAGGTAGATTAATGATCCCTATGTGTTTATCTTAACTGTAATTTAATCATCTGTTTGTTTGAATACCAGTTGACAACTGCCATAATATTTTTGCTTTTGTTTCCTTCCATGTAGTTTTTTACATGATTCTGTGGGGGGAAATGCTGCTATCAGGTATGCAAATACTGGGTGTGATGGTTTGGCTGTATGTCCGTGTTGAAACAGCCACGTCTTGGTTTTTCTGGTTGTTCCTTTTTTATGGAAAAAAAGAACCTCTGTAAGAGTCAAGCTTGTTCAATAATGAAAGCAATATTAAGATGACAATATTGATATCTAATTTTTAACCTTTTAAACAGCTTTCCTGTGTTCTGCTGGCATTTTGGTTAATGCTATTGTTTGTTCGCCTCTCCCACTTCCATATTACACCACCACCACCCCCGAAAAAAATGTCCATATTGTTTGGAATGTCCACCATGTGTGTGTGTGTGTGAGCACAAAATCTTGCTGTATTCTACATTGCTACCATTTTTTTTATAATAAATTGGTAACAGTCAACTTTCATGGATGTGCATGCTTCTGATGAGTTGTTTTGTTTCGTTTTTTTGGGGGGGGTGGAGCAAAAAAGCCTCAATCCGAAAATGTCACTTCTGGCTCAATAGATCCCTTACCTATTACTGGTGCGGCAAAAAGCAGTTTTAGTATGTTTTAAGTTACATCCTAACTCCAGATGGGGCAGTGGTGAGCCCCATCTCTCCCTCCCCTGACCTGACAAAGTGCCTCACATGGACTGAAATTGCACTCTCTGAGCCTCTTCAATATACTATATATCTGTGATGGACAAAAGAATTCCTGGAAAGTAGAAAGCTTGAGACACATTGACTTAGGAAAATGGATAAAATTAATTGTGGAGTAAGAGATTGGGGGCGGTGAGTGAGGTGTTATGCATCACAGAGACGTGTGTTCATAATGCAAAAGCTGGACAGGGGCAAGGTTTCAGAGGTAGCAAAACCTCCATCTGGGGAACAAGAAGTCCACTGTGGTCAGAGCAGGGTTTGGGTTTAGAGTTCTGGGCAGAGAGGCAGCATCACAGTGAGATGATGGCTGGGACAGAGAGCTGTCTTGTTTATGCAAAGCAAAAGCTAGGATGATCTAGTGGCAGTGACAAAGGTGGTGTGATGGAATTCTGTGCCATGAAAAGCTGAATTATATGTACAGCCATCTTTGGCCTCGCTCCTATTTTTCTAGTCATGGTAAGGGTCAAACAGCTAATCGGGCACCGAAACTTGAACTGCAAGCATTGCAAATCTGAGGTTTTACTAGACATTTCCAAGCATACTGTTGCTGTCATAAAGGCGAAAGTTGCATATATAGATATATAAATCGCTATGATCCTGAGGAAACTGAATTCTACAATATCATTTATTCCAGTCCTGAATTGAAGTATGCGTGCAGCTCTATCACAATGGGGGGGGGAATTATTCTTAAGAATTACAATATTAATAATCTCAGCAGATGTGCAATTAGACACATTTTTCCTGGATCACTGTGTCATTATTAGAATGGCTTCGGTGCGGACTATCCATCATGTGGGACTTAAACATTAAATTTTGCATTTTTAGTCCATTGATTCCAAGCAGATTCAGGCATGACTAGCGTCTGTTGGATCGTATCGATTGTGCACGTGCTGTACTCCAGCAGCAGGTGACAAATGTCCACAGGAAACCTTAACTGCTATGTTTCAGAACTGAACGGTTCTCAATCTTGAAAAGGACCACGTTGTTTATGCGATTTCCCACTTTAGCAACACTTAGATGTATATTTTGAGAGATTCATAGTGAGTGTCACTGCCTCCAAATAAAAAGGTTCTGTGCTACGTTGCTAGTTGTGGAGTTTACAGAATAAGCTCAGTTCAAAACAAAAACTAGCGATCTCGAAGTGTGAACCATCATCAATACATACATTACTCACTCAGGTGCTGAATGGAGCAGAGTTAAGATTGGCTTGCTTGTACATCCGTTGGAGTTGAAAAGTGTGGCAAAAAAATTAGAAGTTTTAGGTGCAGTTTTCATAAAGGGGGGTATTCGCACGCCAAGTCATGAGCATGCTGAATTATGCAGGCCACACAATGATGATCGAGTCCCAGGGGTAAGTTACTCTGTTTTTGTTTTCCTAAGGACCCTGCCACATTTCCGACAACAAAATGAGCAGCATTTAACAGCAATGAATATGAAAACTGCCATGCAACCGATCAAGAAGGCAATGACGTCCAGGGAGTGATATTGGTACCAGGTCAAGTGATGGGCAGCTGCTCTCAAGTGCTTGGCACCTTTGTGGCGCATGACAAACTCTATCCAAAAGACAGCCCGGTCCAGCGGCTTTATCGGTTGGTCATGGTGGATCTGTGACAGTCTCATTGCATTTTCCTTATATCTGGAGGAAGATAGAGAAACAAGAACAAATTAGTATAGAGCCAGAACTCAGAGGACTGCAGTCTTCGATTGCTCCCAGGATTTAAAAACAAGACTGTTGTGGCAGCCTACTAACTAATGTATTATGTATTACACAAGGAAATTAAGGGGAAACATTGCTCTGATTTGCCTTTAACTTCTGCTGGTTTTCTTAGGCAAGTGGCCTTGTGAATGTTCCAGAAACATGCTATGTGCATTTTGTAGACTGGTAGTGTCATTTGTGGCAAAAAAATCTGAAGGAGTGACTGACGGGCACCAGAAAAACATAGACTGAAGAGATTGACTACTGTCGCAGTGTTACTTTTGGCTCCATAACCATATGGGGGACTGAATAGAAGGAAACGAGATATACAGTGGTACCCCGCAAGACGGAAAAGGGTTTTCTGTTTTGGAGGCGCTTCGCAAGACGAATTTCCCTATGGGCTTGCATCGCAAGACGAAAGCCCATAGGGAAATGCTGGCGGTCGGGAGCAAAGACTTTCGCCCACAGCCGGCCTTCAGAAGAGGACCTCTTCTGAAGGCCGGCGGGGGGCAAAAGTCTTTGCTCCCCCCGCCTGCCTTCCCCCCCCACCCCGCCTGCCCCGGGCGATCTTAAAATGCTGGCGGGCGGGAGCGAAGCGTTCGCTGCCGACCCCCAGCATTTTAAAATCTCCAAGGGACAGCAGAGAAGTCTCTGTCCCGGGGAGATTTTAAAATGCTGGGGGTCGGGAGCGAAGCGTTAGCTGCCGACCCCCAGCATTTTAAAATCTCCCCCTGTCCCGGGGAGGTTTTAAAATGCTGGGGGTCGGGAGCGAAGCGCTGCCGACCCCCAGCATTTTAAAATCTCCCCGTGTCCCGGGGAGGTTTTAAAATGCTGGGGGTCGGGAGCGAAGCGCTGCCGAACCCCAGCATTTTAAAATCTCCCCGTGTCCCGGGAAGGTTTTAAAATGCTGGGGGTCGGCAGCCCGACCCCCAGCATTTTAAAATCTTCCCGGGACACGGGGAGTTTTTAAAATGCTGGGGGTTGGCAGCGCTTCGCTCCCGACCCCCAGCATTTTAAAACGCTGTTCCGAAGGGGGGGCGGGGGGCGTGGACGCCTGCCCCAGCCGCCCCACTTCGGAAAGTTGTTCCGAAGTGGGGAGGGGGGGCGTGGACGCCTGCCCCAGCCGCCCCACTTCGGAAAGCTGTTCCGAAGTGGGGAGGGGGGGCGGGGACACCTGCCCCAGCCGCCCCACTTCGGAAAGCTGTTCCGAAGTGGGGAGGGGGGGGCGGGGACGCCTGCCCCAGCTGCCCCACTTCGGAAAGCTGTTCCGAAGTGGGGAGGGGGTGCGGGGACGCCTGCCCCAGCCGCCCCACTTCGGAAAGCTGTTCCGGCGGGGGGCGGGGACGCCTGCCCCAGCCGCCCCACTTCGGAAAGCTGTTCCGAAGTGGGGAGGGGGGCGGGGACGCCTGCCCCAGCCGCCCCACTTCGGAAAGCTGTTCCGAAGTGGGGAGGGGGGGCGGGGACACCTTCTGAAGGCGGGCAGGGGGCGAAAGTCTTTGTCCCCCCTGCCTGCCTTCCCAGGGGCTTTTAAATCGCCCCGGACAGCGGAGAAGTCCTCCGCTGTCCAGGGCGATTATAAAATGCCGCCCGTCAGCATTTTAAGATCGCCCCGGACAGCGGAGAAGTCCTCCGCTGTCCCAGGGTTTTTTAAAATGCTGGGGGTGGGAAGAAAAGCCCTTGTCCCCCCCCCCAGCCTTCAGAAGAGGTCCGGGGACAGACTGTCCCCGGACCTGGTCTGAAGGCGGTTTCCCTAGGAACGCATTAATTGATTTTCAATGCAGTCCTATGGGAAACCGTGCATCGCAAGACGAAAAAACCGCAAGACGAAGAGACTTGCGGAACGAATTAATTTCGTCTTGCGAGGCACCACTGTACCGTATTTTTCGCCCTATAAGACCATAAGACACACCTAGTTTTTGAAGGAGGAAAACAAGAAAACAGTATTTTGAATCCCAGAAGTCAGAACAGCACTGTGCAGCGAAAGCAGCGATCCCTCTTTCTATTCTGGCTTCTGGGATAGCTGTGCAGCCTGCATTCCCTCCATAAGACGCACACACATTTCCCCTTTTTAGGAGGGAAAAAGTGAGTCTTGCAGAGCAAAAAATACGGTTATTGCCTTTTGGGGTCGTCTGCACCTCAGACTGAGGGCAAGAGGTGTTTGGGGGCAAAAGCCTTTGAGTTCCGTAGGACAAAAGTCAGAAGACACTAGATTCAAATGTGGTTTGGCAAGAGAAAATGTATCCCAACGTGGTAGAAGCAAACAACGTGGTAGAAGCAAGAAGACGACCACAGCAGGACAGGAGGAAATGGAGTCAGGTGGGAATGGGCTTGGCTATAGAATATTAATAACATGTGCTAACGATTTCTCGGCTACGTTTTTCTTTTCCAAAACCTATTGCTGAAGGACCTAGCTTGCTCTAGGCATGGTACAGAGAAGGCGATCTGTGTCTCACTCACGTGGCATTGTGAATGACAGTGTTCACGGCATCCACTAAGTCTTCCGTCTTCATTGTATGAATGTCCAGCTGTACAGCCATCCCCTTTGCCTTCATGTGCACAACGTTATCGGGTTGGTCAGCAAACATGGGGATCCCAACCATGGGAACACCATGGTAAATAGCTTCATAAATCCCATTGGTTCCACCGTGTGTTATAAAGGCTTTCGTCTTGGGGTGTCCTGAAATGGGAAGATGGGTAAAATGTGATAAGGAATCATTCATAAATTTTCCCATATATGTACCCCCCAATTTTTTTTTGATACTGCATACTGTGTGTATGGCATGCTGTTTTTTTACTAGTTCCAAGACCCCAAAATACCTAAATTCATTGAAATATCTGTTTAAATTTCCCCATCCTATACAGTCGTACCTTGGTTTTCGAACAGCTTAGTTCTCAAATGTTTTTGTTCCCGAACACGGCAAACCCAGTAGTGACAAATAGGTTTGTGAACTATTTCTGGAAGCCGAACATCCGACAGGGCTTCCACGGCTTTCGATTGGCTGCAGCAGCTGCCTGCAGCCAATCAGAAGCCGTGCTTTGGTTTGAGAACGTTTTGGAAGTCAAACAAACTTCCGGAACGGATTCTGTTCAACTTCCAAAGTACGACTATAATGGTTTATATCTTTTGATTACCGTGATCGCCCATATTTTTCTCAACTAGTAGTGAGTTGTTGAGAAAAATATGAGCGATCATGGTGATCAAAAGATATAAACCACTAGTAGTCAGTTGGGAGTTGGGGACACGGGTGGTGCTGTGGTCTAAACCACAGCGCCTAGGGCTTGCCGATCGAAAGGTCAGCAGTTCGAAACCCTGCGACGGTGGTGAGTTCCTGTTGTTCAGTCCCAGCTCCTGCCCACCTAGCAGTTCAAAAGCACATCAAGTGCAAGTAGATAAATAGGTACCACTCTGGCAGGAAGGTAAATGGTGTTTCCGTGCGCTGCTCTGGTTCGCCAGAAGCAGCTTAGTCATGTTGGCCGCATGACCCAGAAGCTGTCTGCGGACAAACGCTGGCTCCCTCGGCCTATAGACCGAGATGAGCACGCAACCCCCAGAGTCTTCCATGACTGGACCTAACAGTCAGGGTTACCTTTACCTTTACCTTTTTAGTAGTCATTTGATACCTGCTGAGACCTCCAAACTATCACAACTCCAGCTGCTGATAACATGAGACCAGAATAATTATAGTAACTTGTTGGCATCTGTCTGTCTCAAGAAACAATGGAATGAACCCCTGGGAGTGAAGTCAAAGCGTTGGAGAATCACAGCGCCTATTGTGGCAGTAGAGACCAGTACGGTGGTACCTCGGGTTAAGTACTTAATTCGTTCCGGAGGTCCGTCCTTAACCTGAAACTGTTCTTAACCTGAAGCACCACTTTAGCTAATGGGGGCTGCTGCCGCGCCGCCGGAGCACAATTTCTGTTTTAATCCTGAAGCAAAGTTCTTAACCCGAGGTACTATTTCTGGGTTAGTGGAGTCAGTAACCTGAAGCGTATGTAACCTGAGGTACCACTGTAGTTAATGTTGTCAGTTATGAGTGTCTTGACCCTTGCAGCTGTCCCATACAAGGCTAAGATCTGCAACTTTGGTGTTAACCAGCACTACGCTCTAACCATCAGAGATATCCATAGATGACAATGCTTTTTAAGATCTGGACTCCATCTGATAAAAGCAGATTATTGCAAATGATTACAGATTACAGCATTCAAGTTTAGTCCAGTTGACATGCAATCCCTTAATACTGCCATTCACACACACACACACACACACACACAAAATTGTGTTTCTAGAACCCAAGAATTTTCAGCGCTCAATCACAAAATAGCGCTTTCTAAAATGGATGTATTTTGCAGTCACCCAAATTATGAATAGTTGGAAACTCGGGTTTTCAAATACATTTTGTGGGTTCCACAGTGCTTTGCGTATGTAGTTTCCAACATGGAAATGCAGAGGTTGTGTTTCCTAGCAATTGTCAGAATGGAGCACGGAAGCCAATGTTTGCGGCATAAGATCTCTCACCAAGAAGGTCGTTTTGTGGGATCCAGTCATAAAGTCTGGTGTTGGCTCCTAATGTGTCTGGCCTTTTTCCTTTGTAGCGCCAAAGAACCTGGGATTTTGGGGGGGGGGGAGAGAGAGAGAAATTAATGAATAATTGCAAAATACGATTAAGCCTAATGCTGGCCCACAGGTTATATTGACCTTTTATCAACACAAAGGAGAAAGATTAAAAGTTAAAACATTGAGCATGAATACAGCTAAAGCCGAATATTTTTTAAGCACATTGCTTAAGTATATGCTTAAATGCTCTCTATAAAAACCAGTGCTTCAGCAGTTGTGTTTTGTTTTGTTTTTTTGTCTTTACACAAAAAACAACCAGTTTTCTTTTTGAAAAGCTCAAATATTGCCTATTTTAAATGGCCAACAAGACTTAAGTTCTATTCTGTTCATTGAACTATTAATATGTGGCACCGTGGTTGAGATTGTACCCAGTCTAGACATAATGATGTTTAATTAAAATGTGAGTAGTATACCTATTTATATTATGTCTTACATATTTTATTTAGCTAAACTTTCTCCATTGTTATTTTATGTCCCATATTGGTATTCAATGGGCATTTACTCCCATGTATCTTTTCCCAGAAGAATTAGTACATCATTTGCGAAGTAACTTTTGCCTCTCGCCCACTATGTTAAAGGGAAGTGTATGTGTACAAATATATAAATATATATATAAACAGCTTCATATTTCAGAGAAGTATAGCATTCTGAAAATATCACAAACAAAAGTCAAATGCAAAAATAAGGTTAAAATTCCACATTTGATAGCCGGATAGATAGCAATTGCATACGATATCCTCTCAGACATCACCATTAACTGAAATCACGTAAGGGGACCATAACGGCAACTACTATTTATTAAATTTGTTAGTCATTTTATCTTGCACAAGACAACCCAAAGCAACCTACAAACAAAGCAAAACCCCACATAAAAAACTAGAGCATTAAAAGAGGAGGTTAAGGGGTGATATGATAGCCATGTTCAAATATATAAAAGGATGTCACATAGAGGAGGGAGAAAGGTTGTTTTCTGCTGCTCCAGAGAAGCAGACACGGAGCAATGGATCCAAACTACAAGAAAGAAGATTCCACCTAAACATTAGGAAGAACTTCCTGACAGTAAGAGCTGTTCGACAGTGGAATTTGCTGCCAAGGAATGTGGTGGAGTCTCCTACTTTGGAGGTCTTTAAGCAGAGGCTTGACAACCATATGTCAGGAGTGCTCTGATGGTGTTTCCTGCTTGGCAGGGGGTTGGACTCGATGGCCCTTGTGGTCTCTTCCAACTCTAGGATTCTATGATTCTATGTTTCTATGAAAATCATCCCATCCATTTCTAAAAGGCCATAGTTGGTTAAAGGGCATCCGCCGCCACAGAAGAGACCTGTTCTTATGTTGCCACGTTCCAAACTTCTCATGGAAGGTACGCATGGAGAATGTCCTCAGATGATGATCTCATTCAGGGGTTGGCAACCGTGCACTGTGTTAAACTGGCGCAGAGCAGAGCAGGAACCACCTTCCGTGATGTTGGCTGGCTTTCCATTGCCTGCAGGAGCCTCCTGCAGCCAATGAGAAGCTGCGCATGCCTCCTCCGCACCAGAAGGAGCGCCAGAAATAGCGTTTGTGCGTGCAAGCGCACTCCAGCCCCCTGTGGCATCTGCAGGACCATGAACCGGCCCAAGCCACAAAAACCTTGCCAACCCCTGATGGTTGGTACATATGGAGAGAGGCGCTTCTTTCAGTATTGCGGTCTTGAGGTGTTTAAGGCTTTATATGTCAAAACCCAACACTTATAATTGGGCCTGGAAGCTAACTTGCAGCTCATGCAGTTGGACCAGGATTGGTGTTATACGCTCAAGCCATCTTGCCTTGGGGAGCAACCTGGCCATGGATTCTACAGAGACAGCCATTTCCCCCACACCCAATATGCAAGCATGTTTTTATCCATGGGTAGGCAACTCCTGCCCACCTAGCAGTTTAAAAGCACGTCAAAGTGCAAGTAGATAAATAGGTACCGCTCCAGCGGGAAGGTAAACGGCGTTTCCATGCGCTGCTCAGGTTCGCCAGAAGCGGCTTAGTCATGCTGGCCACATGACCCAGAAGCTGTACGCCGGCTCCTTCGGCCAATAAAACGAGATGAGCGCTGCAACCCCAGAGTCGGTCACGACTGGACCTAATGGTCAGGGGTCCCTTTACCTTTACCTTTAGGCAACCTAAGGCCTGGGGGCCAGATCTGGGCTAATCGCCTTCTAAATCCAGCCTGCGGACAGTCTGAGAATCAGTGTGTTTTTACATGAGTAGAATGTGTCCTTTTATTTAAAATGCATTTCTGGGTTATTTGTGGGGCATAGGAATTCGTTCATTTTTTTTCTTCCAAAAAACAGTCCGGCCTCCCACAAGGTCTGAGGGACAGTGGACCGGTCCCCTTGCTGAAAAAGTTTGCTGACCCCTGTATTTTATCAGTAGTAGGAACACCCTAGCCTCTCCCGCTTTCTTCCCAACTGAAGGATTGTGTTCACTTTTCACACACACACACAAACAGCACCAAGCAGGCATCCAAAAGAACATACCTTCTGTGGAAGCTGGCTGAGGGCCAATGCGATCATGTTTCCCTTTTCCTCTGTTAAGTTTTTAATCATTGAGCCCAGGGAGAAGACCACAATGCCATGTTCTCCTGAACTCTGGACAAATTTTTCCATTTCCTATTAAAAGGCAAAAGCAATTAAAAGTAACGTTCCCTCTGCTGCCTGCAATGCATACATGACTAGCTGTGGTAATCCATTTTGTCTTGGCTTATTTTATAAGTTGTGCTGTAATAACATCCTTAACATTGGCCGTGCTGACTGGGAAATGGGAGAGACCTTCTAAGTAAAGCAGAGTGTCTACCATTTGGAGCACACCAACGTTTGGAGGGCCACAGGTCCCCAACTTCTGAGAGAGAAAATAACTAAAACGCAGAAGACAACAGTAGTGAGGAATTTAATTTGTGGTCTTCCAGTGATTGTTGTGTTCTTCAGCTCCCCTCAGTCTCAAACACCATGGTCAATGGGCAGGAATGAAGAGTTGTGTTTGACCACATGAAAAGCCAAAGAAGATTACGAGTTTAACCTACAAAATATGTGAGGCAATTGTGAGAAAGATACATTTTTGTTTAACGTCCGTGGAATTCCATCATTCATCATAAGGTGGCAGTGTCCCCCAGCAATACATGAAATTCATCTTCCAATTTTTGAGAATTACCGTACCTTGAGAGATGTACTACTATTACTAATAATAATAAATATCAGGCTTCAGTTAATGAAGTGTTTTTGTACTACTAAGCCTATTGTATTTACAATGATAACAAGGACAAAAACTGCTTCTCCTTCCTGTTATGGTTGTCAATCGTATTAAATTTTGGGAACATATTTTATAGCTTTATGAATTGCAGTTCATATATAGTATTACTCTGCCTTTGTCAACTTGCCTTATTTGACAAGTTGAACCTGATCCACATCGTGTGTGTGTGTGTGTGTGTGTGAGAGAGAGAGAGACAGAGAGAGACAGAGAGAGACATTGGGGAGGGAATTAAATCCCAGTAAACTGGTTGGCTACTAAGGACCCTGAATATAATAATGACAACAAGATCAATATTAACACCTGGCGTAGTCTAACATTAGCAGTTCTAGAGTCCTAAAGGGGAAATGATAACTAAGGTGTGATGGCCTGGGAATCCGATTCAGAGGGTGAACCGGAGGAATCCCAGCCTGCACAGGAGTCCCCGCCTCTAGGGCCGGCTGAGCTGGGGCAGGGGCTTGAATCTGAAGGGCCCTCACCTGTGCCAGATCCTCAGGAGCAGACACCAGATGTATCCACTCTGGCTCCGGAGATGATGGAGGACCCATTGCCTGCAGGTGTGCCTCTCCCAGCCTTGTCAGGGGAAGGTGAAGCTGGCTCTGGGTCCAGTAACCCTCCAGCCTCTCCTGAGCTGCAGAGGCTCAGGGCAGAGAGGCAGAGAGAACTGGGTTCTCTCAGGAGGAGTGCTCGCCTCCAGGCCAGGAGAGGCGAGTCACCTGTGGACCGGGGCAGCCCTATGCCTCGGGGCAGATAAAAGCCAGCCAGCCCCAGTCCCAAGTTGCGGGAGCAACAACGTTGGAAACCTGTTTCTGCCAGCACCCAGACCTCTTTTTCCGGAGTTCCCGACCACGCCCGGCTTCTTGCTTTGGACCCCACTTCCCCCTTGGTGGACAGTCTCCAGACCCTCGGCCCAGGACCGGACTTTGATCATGCCTCACGGTAAACCCCCCCCCCGGGACCAGCACATGAAGCTGCCTACAATGGACTGTTGTTTCACAGAGCCATTCCTGGCCCATGGTCTGAAGCCTCTTTCTTGGGGCTGTGTGGTAAGAGTGGCCCAGAAGAAGAAGAAGAAGAGTTTGGATTTGATATCCCACTTTATCACTACCTGAAGGAGTCTCAGAGCGGCTAACATTCTCCTTTTCCCTTCCTCCCCCACAATAAACACTCTATGAGGTGAGTGAGGCTGAGAGACTTCAGAGAAGTGTGACTGGCCCAAGGTCACCCAGCAGCTGCATGTGGAGGAGCGGAGACGCGAACCCAGTTCCCCAGATTACGAGTCCACCACTCTTAACCACTACACCACACTGGCTCTCTTTAGCTGCTGAGCTACTGACTTGAGGGCCTTCCTAGCACTCTGATGGCTCCTGAGCCCTATTCCCAGACTTTTGCTGCACCCCACCTTGCGCTTAAATATGTCTAGGACTTGAGTGGGACTGGCATATCTCTCCACTCCACTTTCAGAAGCGAACGTGATGCTAGCAGGTTAATCATCTGCAGCCCCCAACTGCAATCTCTTTGCCACTTCTAGAGAAATCTGAAAGGGATTGAAACCCAGACCAGAATCCATCCCCACATAAACATGGGACACAATCCATGTCTCTCCACAAGCTCCACTGGGATGAACACAAAATAGCCCTGGCTTCCTCAACCTTGGCCCTCCAGATGTTTTGAGACTACAATTCCCAGCATCCCTGACCACTGGTCCTGCTAGCTAGGAATAATGGGAGTTGTAGGCCAAAAACATCTGGAGGGCCAAGGTTGAGGAAGCCCGAGATAGAATGTGTCCTCTGTGTCAGATCTGTCCATCTTCCAGGCTTCCACTCTGAATGTCACCCCTGAATTTGCCCCTAAATAAACCTTCAGATATGGATGCTGTGAAACCACCAACTACCTCAGATTTGGAGCTGATATTCAGAGCAAGCCCATGAAAGAAAGCCATCCTCCTCCACATATACGTAATTAAGGAGAAGAAATGGAGGCAGTGAGAGATTTTACTTTCTTGGGCTCCATGATCACTGCAGATGGTGACAGCAGCCACGAAATTAAAAGACGCCTGCTTCTTGAGAGAAAAGCAATGACAAGCCTATACAGCATCTTAAAAAGCAGAGACATGACCTTGCCAACAAAGGTCCGTATAGTTAAAGCTATGGTTTTTCCAGTAATGATGTATGGAAGTGAGAGCTGGACCATAAAGAAGGCTGATCACTGAAGAATTGATGCTTTTGAATTATGGTGCTGGAGGAGACTCTTGAGAGTCCCATGGACTGCAAGAAGATCAAACCTCTCCATTCTGAAGGAAATCAGCCCTGAGTGCTCACTGGAAGGACAGATCGTGAAGCTGAGGCTCCAATACTTTGGCCACCTCATGAGAAGAGAAGACTCCCTGGAAAAGACCCTGATGTTGGGAAAGATGGAGGGCACAAGGAGAAGGGGACGACAGAGGATGAGATGATTGGGCAGTGTTCTCAAAGCTACCAGCATGAGTTTGACCAAACTGCAGGAGGCAGTGGAAGACAGGAGTGCCTGGCATGCTCTGGTCCATGGGGTCACGAAGAGTTGGACACGACTAAATGACTAAACAACAACAACTTGTCCTCTCCACCACACGTCCTCCCCTTTCCTGGCGGTGTTTTGTAGGAGAACCAGGCATGATTACCATGACCAGTTGACAGGCAAAGGAGGGAATTACCTCTGGCAAAGGCTTGGCTGGCTGGCAGTGCAGACCCCCCACAAATTCAAAATTGGGTAGGAAAGGCCGTGGGAATTCAAAGTCCCAGTAGGTGCGAATCAACCAGATCTCTGCTTTCCCCATCACTTCACATAATGTTGTGGGTCTCCCTGTTGAGTGAGAAAAAGGACGGGGGTTAAATTCAGCTCAACTCTTCTTCCCAGATTCAACTGCTTTGGCAAACTTGCTTCCAGAAATAATGTGGTTCAGACATTACATTTCAGCAGTGTAAGGCGCACCTGAAAAAAGAAGACAATAAATGTGAACCACAACAGGGGACTGAGCTTGCAGAAATGCACATGCTTTCTTGTTAGGATTGGCTTTGGCTCCTTGGTGGATACTCTTTCAGAGGCACACCCAAGCTCACAATTGAGTAATAGTTGAAAGAACCCATTGCTTCAAAGTCAATGTTGATAGCTGAAGGCACATCACTGTTGCTTCCAATCTGCTTAGATCAGCTTTCCCCAACTTGGCTCCTTCCTGAAGTTTTGGACTACAGAGACCATCAGCCTCGGCCAGCATGTCTGCACTGACTGGGGCTGATGGGAATTGTAGTCCAAAACCTCTGGAGGGAAGCAGGCTGAGGGAGACTGGCTGAAGCTGCATTTCTCAGGGTTTTTGAGACCTTATGGGCAAATTCTCAGTGACCCACTAGGAAAGAGTTTGGAATGAACCATCTTGAATATTTTTTTTAAGAAAAGGGAGGAATAAGAAACACCTAATACAGTGGTACCTCAGGTTACATACGCTTCATGTTACATTCTCCACTAAGCTCCGCTAACCTCGGGTTAACAACTTTGCTTCAGGATGAGAACAGAATCGTGCTCCGGCGGCGCGGCAGCAGCAGGAGACCCCATTAGCTAAAGTGGTACTTCAGGTTAAGAACAGTTTCAGGTTAAGAACGGACCTCCGGTCAAAAAATATATGAAAATAACAACAAGAGATGTGGAAAAATAATAAGAAAGGACTGGATAGTACTGTGAACATCATAAGGTTAGATTTGTGGACATTAAAACAGCAGTAAGAAGCAAGAAGTTGATTGGATCCCTTCGGAACTTGAAATATGGGTACCCCCAACAAAAATTTAAAATTCGGCTGTGTAATTTGGAATTTATGTAATTTGGTTTGATTTGATGTGATTGGTCGGTTAATAAAAAATTATTCATAAAAAAAAGAAAGAACGGACCTCCGGAACAAATTAAGTACTTAACCCGAGGTACCACTGTATTGAAAAGGAAACACAACATTTATTTTTCAGGAAGGATCACTTCCTGCTCACAGGTCATAGAATCATAGAATCATAGAGTTGGAAGAGACCACAAGGTCATTCCTATATATCTCACATAGTTGCTGTCTTCCACTGCCCCAATTCTGTCATATTTCTCCCATTCTTCCACTGCCAAAAACATTCCCAGTGCCCTCCTGTGCTTACGATGAAAGCAAAAGAGGAGCAATGCAGGATCAAACCAAAGTCCATTTAGCCCAGCCTGGTGTTTGCAGCAGTGGCTGGGCAGATCTGCTTCTAGCAAGTTTCCAAGCTGGGCTTGAAGGCAATGCCTCTCTGCTTTCCCTCTCTCCTTTCCCAGCACCTGGTGCTCAGTGATATATACTGTACCACCTTCAAACATCTGGTTGTTCGTTGAGGAGGGCTGAGTTAGCCTTCACATCTCTTGGGTTACACTTTTTAAAATGCACCCCTCAAGAGTCCAGTATCTCGGTTGGCAGGTGTCAGGAGCCGGTCGGCAATAAATCACACGGCGTCAGTAAAGTTAACTCTTTATTCAAGGAAACAGGGTCAGCTCAGGAGGCCAGGCCTACTGAGCACAGCAACTCTTCCCAGTAGATCTTGTCCCCGTGAGGCCGTTCCCTTCTGTGTGTCCCCACCTTCCCAACAGCTCCCTAAGTCTCCTCCTCCCCTGGGTACTTTCCAAGCAATCTGAGCATCCACCAGCATGACTATCTTTGCCCCATCCTCTTCAAACTTCTTCTGGTTCTGGGTGACCAGGCGGGAGGGGAGCTGGTCACAGCAGGAGGGGGAGACCCCCTGGTTTCTTCAGCAGCCTGCCTCATCTCTGCTTCATGGTCCTCCTCTTCTCCAGCCTCCACTTCTGCCTCTGAGTCTGAACTGCTCTCTTCCACAGCCTCTTCCTGCTCACTAAACCCTGTTGTCTCTTCAGCTTCCAATACCACCTCCTCCCGGTCTGCTCCCTCTAACCATTCCCTGTCTTTCCATCCCACCCCCTGGGCTCTTCTTCCTTTGGGGGTTCCCCAGCTGGTGCCTCCCACTGCATCCAGCCAGTCCGTGACACCAGCCTCAGCTTCCACTCTATCATATTAACAGGAAACCAGAACTATGCTGGGCGCACAGCCCACTTGCTGCCACTTGGCTCCTCCCCTGCTGCTGCCAGCAAGTAAACAAACCCGGAAGGGGATGGCTCAGTGCTACTGGGATCGCAAGCCAGCCTCAAACTGCTGCTTGTTAGCATGCAGCAACAGCAGCAAGAATACTTATCGCGAAGTATTGGAAGGCACAAGATTTACCCACCCAGGAAGAATGGCAGATGAAGTTGATGGACTATATGGAATTGGCGGAAATAACTGGCAGAATCCGAGACCAGGGAGAAGAATCGGTGGAAGAAGACTGGGAAAAGTTCAAAGACTATTTACAGAAATACTGTAAAATTAATGAATGTTAGAAAAATGTTGGAATGAAGTTATATGGCTTTAGTAGAAATGTTATAAGGAATTAAGTATAAATAGATTAATAGAGTGTTAAAGGGAAAAATAAGGTTAGAATGTGTTAAGATAATTATAGGATAGAAAACAGAGGAAGATGGAAAGGAATTGCTGAAACAATTAATAGAAGTGGAATACAAAAAGGGAGGTGTGAGGAGGTCGTGGAAATAAGTGAATGAAAGATAAGATATTGAAATTGGATTGTGTTTTAAATGGTTTTTGTTTTGTTTTGTTAGTTGTTTGTGTTAGTGTTTTGTAGTGTTTTTTTGTATTGTATTGTATTGTTGTATTTTTTTTGTTTTCTGTAGTGTTGTGTTTAAACTGTTGAAAAACTAATAAATATTATTTTTAAAAAAACATACAAACTGCTGCTTGTTACTGGTTTTATGACTCCTGGCTTGTTTAAAGTCAAATGAGATGAGCCACTGTTGCTCATGCCATGCATATTTCTCTATCCCGTTATCATCTGTGGTCAAACAGGTTTTGCAATCTTTTCCTGCGTACTTCAAAGCCCCACAAATCAACAGCAAACAAGAGCAGCACCCTGTTGGCCTTAGATGATACCATTTTCAACTTTTCGGGGTGGAAGCATCAGAAGATAGGAAGCTGCCTTGGTCCATCTCGCTCAATTCTGTCTACACTGACTGGCAAGGGCTGTCCAGGGGTCTCTCTCACAGCTACCTGGAGATGCTGAGAACTTTCTGCATGCAAACCTGATGTTCTGCCACTGAGCCACAGCTTGCCCCATAGCATCTGAGTGTAACTTTGGATAAATAAAACCCTGGCCCCTCTGAAGAACAAAAACCCTACAGTTTGCCTAAGGTAAAGGGACCCCTGACCATTAGGTCCAGTCGTGACCGACTCTGGGGCTGTGGTGCTCATCTCGCTTTATTGGACGAGGGAGCTGGCGTACAGCTTCTGGGTCATGTGGCCAGCATGACTAAGCCGCTCCTGGAGAACCAGAGCAGCGCACGGAAACGCCGTTTACCTTCCCACTGGAGCGGTACCTATTTATCTACTTGCACTTTGACGTGCTTTCGAACTGCTAGGTTGGCAGGAGCAGGGACCGAGCAACGGGAGCTCACCCTGTCGTGGGGATTCGAACCGCCGACATTCTGATTGGCAAGTCCTAGGCTCTGTGGTTTAACCCACAGCGCCACCCGCGTTCCGTAAAGTTTGCCTACACTTACCTAAAATCTCGCTGTAATATCGATCCCACTCACTTGCCAAGGAATACAGGAAAAATCCATTGCTGAAAGCATAGAAGAGGACATTTTTCATCCTCTCAACAAAACTCATCCTGTCACTCATCCCTCCAGTGCTGGCACCGACATAGGAAGGAGGAGCAGGGAGCTGTCCACAGAGTCTCTCCATGCTGTTGCCATCTGAGAACCGCAACGTGTACAGAAAGGGGATTCCGAGCAACTGGGCCAGCAGGTCACCGCAAGGTGTCACTGGGTCCGAGATGAGGACGCTAAAGTTCTCCTCCCTCAGCTTCGCTATCCGCGTCTTATTGTGGAAAATGCTGTCGCAGACCTGTTTGAACACTTCTTCGAAGGAAGCAACTAATTCTCTCATCTTCTGCATAGCTTTCCAAAAGGGGAGCGTGGGCAACTCGTACGTCGCTACATCCAGGTATTTCTCCAGAACAGCTGAGACCTCCTCTTTGGTGAAGGTCACGGGCAGGACCTCAATGTGGTAAGAGGAAGACGATGCCTCTTTCGGATCGATCAAGTAAGAGGCTGAGGGTATCAACACCGTCACTGAGTGGCCCCTCAAGGCCAACTCATTGAGGATCATCTTTATGTTAATCCAGTGGCTGCCATCTGTGGGCCAGACAAGAACTTTCCCACCAGAACTGGTGCCCCAACAGCACACCTGTAGCCAGAAGATGATGAGAAGCTTCTTCCCCTGCATAGCGGCAAACAGAAACGTTTCCCCAGCAGAGGTACAATGACCCCAAGCTGATTATTGCACAATTAAATAATGAGTCTATTTGCCCAGCCCTAAGCGGAGCAAAGATCCTTTATGTGGCCAGTATCAATGGCATGTAACAAATCCCGGAATGGACTGCTTCAATACAGTATCTTGGCTCTCGAATTTAATACCTTGGTTCTCGAATTTAATCCATTCCAGGAAGCCATTCGACTCCCAAAATGGTTCCAGAACCAAGGCACGGCTTCCGATTGGCCGCAGGAGCTATGGAAGCCACACTGGACATTTGGCTTCCGAAAAACGTTTGAAAATCGGAACAATCACTTTCAGTTTTCGATCGTTCAGGAGCCAAAACGTTTGAGTTTAAAGGCATTCGACTTCTGAGGCTCCACTGTATAGGCTGTTCAAAAAGATAACGTCAAGTCACTCCCTCTACTAAATTCTTCATGTAATATACAGCTCGTTTCTGAAGCTAGGCTCCCATTCACAAAAGGCAGGAAATAGAATGGAAACTTCATAACATTTATCACCGTCTCTTCATTAATAAATAATAATAATAATTTTTTATTTATACCCCGCCCTTCCCGGTTCAGAAAACCAGGCTCAGAGCAGCTAACAACAAATTTAAAACACTTAATTGATGCCACAAAAAACAGCATAAAATACAGTATAAAACGTGAACAATAAAATTCAGAATTCAAAAATCAATTTAGGGCGGAAATCCATCCAATAAACATTAGATGGTCACCAGGGCTAGCTGGCTAAATTAGTCCTATTTGGCCCGTGAGGAGACCTGGGGAGAATTAGCTGTGGGATCCCAGAGGGGGTAATCTTCATAAAAAGGGGAGGGGGAGGCAAGGAAGGGGAATAAAAGATCAGGCTAAGTTCAAATTGAAAGCCAGGCAGAATAGCTCTGTCTTACAGGCCTTGCGGAAGGAAGTTAAATCCTGCAGGGTCTCATGGGACAGAGCATTCCACCAGGTTGGAGCCATCACTAAGAAGGCCCTGGCCCTGGTGGAGGATAATCCGACTTCCTTAGAGACCTCTAAACTATGATCATTCATGGACCTTAAGGTCCTCTGTGAGGCATACCAGGAGAGGCGGTCCCATTGCTGCACTGCTGCAGGCAGTCTCAGAGTGGAGAACAATACTTAAAACTGAACCGATACAATAAGACACAGCTAAATATATCAGGGAAGATAGACTAAAGGATTCCACCCAAGGTCTGATACTGCCAAAGTTGTGACGTTTTGCTACGGGAAAGGCAAACCTGCCAATGCAGGAGAATTCCTTTCTGGCCCTTCAACAGCGACCTTGACGTAGCAGCGCCCACGTACCTGTGGAGAAAAGGTTAACCTGCAAAAGAAGTCTTAACTGAGGGTGGGTGGGGTAGGAGAAGCTCTGGAGTCAACTGACGCTTCGCAGGTAAGGTCCTCCCCCTATTGTGTGGGCAGGTAGTCCCTCCCCCTACCTGGCCTGATCACCTTAGCAACGCCTCCCCAGGCGGGATTGGGCAACTGGCTGAGTTAGGCGGAGACCTCCAGGTATCCCACCTGGGGGGAGGCGAAGCCAAGCCTGTGCCAATGGTGCCACATAGGGTCCAGGGGGCTGCGCGCGACCACACAAACGGCGCCCCCCTTTAATGTGGGGAGCGGTAATTGTGGAATGCTCTGCCCAGGAAGTGGCACTGTGGGTTAAACCACAGAGCCTAGGACTTGCCGATCAGAAGGTCAGCGGTTCAAATCCCCGTGACGGGGTGAGCTCCCGTTGCTCGGTCCCTGCTCCTGCCAACCTAGCAGTTCAAAAGCACGTCAAAGTGCAAGTAGATAAATAGGTACCACTCCGGCGGGAAGGTAAACGGTGTTTCCATACGCTGCTCTAGTTCGCCAGAAGTGGCTTAGTCATGCTGGCCACATGACGCGGAAGCTGTACACCAGCTCCCTCGGCCAATAAAGCGAGATGAACACTGCAACCCCAGAGTCGGGCACGACTGGACCTAATGGTCAGGGGTCCCTTTACCTTTACCTGCCCAGGAAGGCAAGCCTAACACCATCACTATCCCTGCTTGGTTCCCTAAATCCCCATTCCATCTCCCCCTTCCACTCCAGTACTGGAGCTAGACTGTGTGAAGGACCAGGCAAAATAGAGAGCGAAGCAATACAACAGACATGTCTCCATGCATCAGACCTTACTGGTACGGATGTAAAAAATACAGTAACCGAAACTCGGAGCAGGATCTTACCTAGAACATCGCTATAGAACTGATGCCAGTCTCGATAGAGAACTTGATGGTAGAGGAAATCATTTGAGAGGTAGAAGAGCATGTTTTGGAGTCGCTCCATGAAGGACATCTTGTCTGTTAGCGGCTTCATGCTTGCAGGCACATAGGATGGAGGGGCTGGCAATCCTCCACAAAGACGCTCCACTGTGTTTGCCACAGAGAATCGATAGGTGTATATAAATGGAATCCGGAGTTTCTGAGCCAACAGTTCTGCACAAGGATAGAGTGGGTCTGCAAGGAGAACATCGAATCCAGCTGATTCCATCTTCTCCAGCAGTTTCTCATTCGTCACAGCCATCTGACAGAAAGTTTTCTGCCGATGCATTGTCACAGTTACGATGTCAGACAACTTGTTGAAAAACTCCCAGTAAGATAGTTCATGAGCACCATACGTCATAAAATATACTATGTTCTGCAGCAGATCTTCCATCTCTGCCCTTGAGAATGGAGCGGATATCACTTCTATCTGGAAAGGAGAAGGTTCACTGGGGTCAATTTTCCGGAAGAATGAAGGCAGGAGCACAGTCACTCGGTGGCCTCTGGCTGTGAGCTCATTCGTGATGAATTCCATATTGATCCAGTGGCTGTCGTCTGCCGGCCAGATGAGGACATTCCCACTGGAGGCTGAGCCCCAAAAGAACACCCAAACCACGGAAAACACCAGCAGCCATTTTGCAGCCATTGCGTCCTGGCTTTCCCACGCTTGATTCAGAGAGCTCCAAGGTGGTTGTGACAGGCTTGGGCTTATGCAGGGCACTCCTCTAATCTGTGCCTCTCCTCCCTGTTCCACCTTTGCCGTACTTTGGCACAGAGTTCGTCATAGCAAAGGTGGTTTTCTGCTACAGCAAAATCCTGTTACATAGCATGATCCTGTCGAACGTGAGTTCAATATTGTTACTCCGCCTAGTTACGAAACAGCCTCTCTGTTCAATATACACTTTTGTTTGTCTTACTAGGAATTACTCTCAGGTAACCTCTCTATGGGGACGCGGGTGGCACTGTGGGTTAAACCACAGAGCCTAGGACTTGCTGATCAGAAGGTTGGCGGTTCGAATCCCCGTGACAGGGTGAGCTCCTGTTGCTCGGTCCCTGCTCCTGCCAACCTAGCAGTTCGAAAGCACGTCAAAGTGCAAGTAGATAACTAGGTACCGCTCTGGCGGGAAGGTAAGCACCGTTTCCGTGCGCTGCTCTGGTTCACCAGAAGTGGCTTAGTCATGCTGGCCACATGACCTGGAAGTTGTACGCCGGCTCCCTCGGCCAGTAAAGTGAGATGAGCACCGCAACCCCAGAGTTGGCCACGACTGGACCTAATGGGCAGGGGTCCTTTACCTTAACCTCTCTATGTGGTCCATAATATTCTCACACAAAACTTGAAGCAAATGAAATGGTTTTCCTATAAGCACAGGATTGGAGAAACTTTTTTTGCTTGTGGGAGCATAGTTTCTTCTGGTCAACTGTGAACAGCGGCAGATTGAGGGCAGCGTGACCAGTTTCCCAGCACTGGTCACCATGCCACAGGGGGCATCGCAGGGCTTTGCAGCTATGGCGTAGTGCACATGCAGATGGAAGGTTGGAGGTTGTGATGGATTGGGGGCTCTCGCACGACGCCGCTGAAATTTGAAAGACCAAAGTCCACACCTACCATAAACATCAGCCTCAAATGCAAAGGTTAAAGAAATTGGAGTTCTTGTTGAAACTGCACTGAAAAGGATATATCAAGAACTCTGGCCAAAAGTTTCAATATAAGGAATAATTCCTACTCAAGAGTTGAAATGAAAAACGTATATATTCTGCTAAGAATAACAGTTTGAAGCTAGTAGTAAATTTAAACACAACGTGTATGTACGATAGTTTTAAAGTAATGGTAAGTTTGGATACAACGTTTAAGTACAGAAATAATGTAGTTTCAAATATACAGTGATATAGTACAAAGGTACATGGAATACCAGTGCACAACAATTGTTTTATACAAGTCTCAATAGCAGTCAAAAAGAGTCCACATTATATAAAATCAGAATAAAGAATAAAGAATAAAGGATCAAATGGGGCCAAAAAGGAGTATCCGGAGTGTGAATCAGATGTACGACTCAGTAGTAGGTAGATTATGAAGGACGCTTCATCCTTTCACGGTCCACATTTATTGAATAATCTACCGTATGGACAGTACTTAAGACTAAAAAGAAATGCATCGTCCCAACATGACTACAAAATAGCGGCCTACCAACTCACACAGTCTTTATTACAACGAGGATACACATCACGAACTCTTGCTGCGGCTCAAGATAGAGCGGAAATGAAAAACAGGAAAGATCTTCTTGTTATAAAAACCTTGGATAAACCTAGAGAGGATCGTATTTGCACATCACTGCAATTTACACCACATACTTCTAGCATTAAGAAACTCATATATAAACATTGGCATTTGTTATCCAACATCCCAGGATGTCAAAAACCACCTATAATTGGCCTAAAAAACCCCCAAATCACTGAGGAATTATTTGGTGAAATCGGACCAACTTTATATTGAAACTTTTGGCCAGAGTTCTTGATATATCCTTTTCAAATGCAAAGGTACCTGCCATTTTCAAAGAAAATAGTTGATATTTAACAAAGTCCTGCCAGAGCAGACTCACTGTTATTAAAGAATCTAAGGTAGTCCGTCATGTCCATTAAGCTCAATAGGTCTACTCTAAGTAGGGCTAAGTCTAAAAATCTCTGGCAACCCAATATTCTTTGTTGCTGAGGTGCTAGGGCCATTCCCAGCGGCTCTGATGACCTCTAAAGCCTACAATTAGACACATAGAGAGTGTTTCTTGCATACACAGGTGGGGAGACGCATGCCAAGGCAGAGTAAAGATGGCTATTGGCCAAGACGACATTCTCCTGCAGTTTCGTGCAGCAAATGAGGATGCATTCTCTGTGGTGCTAGTGGTTAAATGAATCAGTGTCAACTGCTAAGGGATGCTGTGCAAGGAACAAGATTATGTGGGTAGTCGGTTTCACAAGGCAAGTCTTCTATTGTCTCCAGTTAGTTACATCAATAGGGCTAGGGGTTGTTGTTTAGTCATTTAGCCATGTCCAACTCTTCGTGACCCCCTGGACCAGAGCACACCAGGCCCTCCTGCCTTCCACTGCCTCCCACAGTTTGGTCAAACTCATGCTGGTAGCTTCGAGAACACTGTCCAACCACCTCGTCCTCTGCCGTCCCCTTCTCCTTGTGCCCTCAATCTTCCCCAACATCAGGGTCTTTTCCAGGGAGTCTTCTCTTCTCAGGAGGTGGCCAAAGTATTGGAATCTCAGCTTCAGGATCTGTCCTTCCAGAGAGCACTCAGGGCTGACCTCCTTAAGAGCTAGGGCTAGGGGTAGTCTTGGGTGAAGAAATGTCAAGGGTAAGGATTCACTCCTGCTCTCAGAGAACCTAAGCCTCTTTCACCTGGGGTGATGCCTCTGCCAGAGAAGGAAGCAGCAGCGGCAGGCTGCCCCCCTGGAGCTGTAAAGATGAGCAGGTCCTCAGGCAATGGGAGGTTGCTCACTGCTGGGCTGTCAAGTACAGGAAAATCCTGGCTGGCTCATAAGAGCACCACTCTTTCTACCTTGTCCTGAGCTTAGCACCTTCCAGCTCAGGCTAGGTGTCTTTCCTCCTCCTGTCCACAGCACCACCTCCTGTGTTCTTATATGCTCCACCTCCTGTGCCTCATCAGACCACTGAAAATGGTCCTGACTTCACCAGTCTACCATTCCCCCTCACCCCGTCAGAGCACTTCGTGGATCCAGCCAGCAGCTAGGCCATAGCTGTCAACTTTCAGATTTGAAAATAAGGGATCAGCAGCCTCAAAAATAAGGGATCAGCAGCCTCACCTGTCCCGGGGACAGTCTACGGGATACCTAACAATCCAGGATAGCAGCGGGAAGCTGCCGGAAACGGCGCTGGAATAACGGAATTTCCCACAAAAAAAGGGAAGGTTGACAGCTATGAGCTAGGCAAGATCGCCGTAGGGGGTTGCACAAGCAGGTGGGGATGTTTGACAGTCTCATTTGGTCCATGTGGACCAAACCAATTCACACTTTCACAAACCACTGCACAGAATGGAACAGAACAGCTAGAGTCAGATATCACACCTCTCAGAATTTCATCATGTAGTTTTTGGCTCAAGCAAGGCATAAAATACTTGTTTTTCAATTGTAGCCCAAAATGTGGGCAACGGATACAGGAAATATAAGCAGATGTTATATGAAATATGGTAACAATGTGCATCTCTGCTTGCATTTTAGTGTGATATATCCACAAATTAGCCAAAAAGAATAACTTAGATTTCTGCACTGTTCTTCTACAAAGTGGGGAGGCAGAGTTCAATCGTAGCATCAGAAAGAGATGTACAGGTAAGGGGAGCTGAAACACCTCTTACCCTTGCACTAGATTCATACCCCATGCTCAGTTGCCTAAATTCTGCTTTCCCTGCCATCTCCCACCTCAATACTGGAGCTGGACTGGGTGATGGACCAGGCAAAAAAGAGGAAAACCACAGCACAGAAATGTGTATGTGAAACAACACTTTTTGATGTCAAAAATACAATGACCCGAACGAGGAGCGAGCTCTTACCTAGAACACCACTATAGAACTCATCCCAGCCTTTATATTGAACGTGCTGGAATAAGAAATCTTGGAAGAGGTAAAAGAGCATGTTTCGGACCCGCTCTGTGAAGGACATCCTGTCTGTTAGTTCCCCTGTGCTAGCAGGCACATAGGATGGAGGAGCTGGCATACATCCACATAGACGCTCCACTGTGTTTCCAAAAGAGAATCGATAGGTGTATATAAATGGTATCCGGAGCTTCTGAGCCAACAGTTCTGCACAAGGAATGAGTGGATCTGCAAGCAGAACGTCGAAACCAGCTGATTCCAACTTCTCCAGCAGTTTCTCATTTGTCACAGCTATATGACAGACAGTTTTGTATCGACCCATCACGTGTGTTACTAAGGCATTCAACTTGCTGAAAAATTCCCAGGAAGAAAGTTCTCGCATCCCATAAGTGCATAGATGTATGTAGTCCTGCAGGAGACCTTCCATCTCTGCCTTTGAGAACGGAGCAGAAATCACTTCTATCGGGAAAGGGGAAGGTTCACTGGGGTCAATTATCCGAAAGAATGAAGGCAGGAGCACAGTCACTCGGTGGCCTCTGTCTGTGAGCTCATTCATGATGAATTTCAAATTGATCCAGTGGCTGTCGTCTGCCGGCCAGATGAGGACATTCCCACTGGAGGCTGAGTCCCAAAACAACACCCAAACCACGGAAAACACCAGCAGCCATTTTGCTGCCATTGTGTCCTAGCTTTCCTCCACTAGATTCAGGGTGATCAAAGGTTACTGTGACAGGCTGGGCTTGTTCAGAGCACTCCTGAATTTCACTGCTCTCCACCCTGCTTAATCTTTGCCGTTCTTTGGCACAGAGACTTTCCAAGAAAGGTTCTCTGCCGCAGGAAAATCCTGCTGGGGATAACATAGCATAGTTCTTTCGAAACCCGGACTCCTCCTACAGCAAGTAACAAAACAGGTTCTCTGCTCAGTGGACAAGTTTGTTTATTTCTCCAGGAATAACTCTGAATGAGTCATCCAATGGCTTCAGCTGAACTCTCCATATGGCCCATAATATTCACACCTAGAGCTCAAAGCATATGAAATTGTTTGCCTGTAACTCAGGAGTGGAGAAACCGCAATCTTTAAGACATAACATTGACATGGCGGCAAGGGGAAAGTTGTGGCAAGTAGATATGAAATTTACTGCCTGTTACACATTAAAGGAAAACTATTTGGAAATGTTATACAGATGGTATTTAACACCTAATAAACTGGCTGAGATGTACAAGACTGTATCAAATAAATGTTGGAAATGCAAACAGTCCAAAGGGTTATTTTTTTCATACGTGGTGGACTTGTAAAAAAGCAACAGGCTTTTGGGAAACAATACACAATGATACACAATTTTACGTCATAGTTGTAGCGCCCCCTGCAGTGCTCCTGAGGCTCCGCACCAAGCCCCATATCCACCTCTGAGCAACCATGGTGTTGTAAACAAAAATTGCACATTCCTATCACAATGGTCAGCCTAGGAGAGGTCCTGGCATGCCCATGCTATCTCAACATCCGCTGTTCGTGGGAGACAGCTCTGTGGGTCGGGTCAGACCCCTGCTGCACCACTGATCACAGCAGCGGGATAACTGTATCATCTCCTTTTTCATTCCATCACTGTGTTGTTAGCAGTGGCGTAGCGTGGGGGGTGCAAGGGGGGCCGGCCGCACCAGGCGCAACATCTGGGGGGGGCGCTCGCTGCCTCCGGAGTCGCCGAAGAGCCTCGGGCGCAGGCTGTAGCAGAGCCGCATGTCTCACGGAACCGACGAGCTGTGCGCGCGTCCGGGCTGAAGGCGCCCGGCAGGCAGCGGCTCTCAGCGCTCGCCGCGGAGGACGCACATCAGGGCCATGGAGGACGCGCCAGGCAGCCCCTCCTCACAGCCCCGCCTCCACCGCTGCTGCTGCAGCTGCTGGGCCATGTTGCATTTCCCTTGCCTCTCTGCCCCCCTCCTCCTCCGGGCAAGCGGCGTCGTTTGGGCGGCAGCGCCAGCGGCAACTCGCCTCAGATCACCTGACGTGGCAGGTTAGGGGTTAGGGGGGGCGCAAATTACTTGCCTTGCCCCGGGTTAGGGGGCGCAAATTACTTGCGTTGCCCCGGGTGCTGACAACTCACGCTACGCCGCTGGTTGTTAGAACTGGAAAATAAATAGCTGACTGCAGCAGAATAGTGATAAGAAGCTCAGGGAATGTGGGGTCAAGGGGCCATACAACTTATGCCAACTGCAACAGGAATTAATTCTGCTGATAAGATAACAATCCTCAGATTTGCACAGGAGCCAATGGGAGTTGAAGAAACCCTGCAAAGTGGAGGATGGAGCCCAAGATACACACACCAAACTTTTTGGAGGCCTGTTCACAAGCCATCAGGAATGGTTATATAATCCGTTGTCCCCACTGCAAAGCAGATCAAGTAAACACCAGACCATTTGAAACAAACCCTGCATGTGAACTGCAGTGTCAAATTCCTGTGTGTGTAATTTGTTTACGGAACCTGAGCTTCGGCTATTTGTAAAAATAATCTAATTACCAGAAAGCATGGGGGTCAAGGGGGTTGTGATGTAAGCAAATCTCCAGGCACAAAGAAATCTTTGTACCTGCTGAGATATTGAGATGGCTCATACTGTCTTTTATTCCCTTAAAAAAAAAAAAGCTGTTAGGTAAGTCTGCCATATGAAGTGTGTTCAGAACATAATAGAACATACAGTTTAGGGGCATTTTCATTTAGCCCTCCCTCTATTGTTGCAGATTTGCAAAGAAGAAATGAAGCCAAGGTGTTGAGATCTGGCAAAAGCATTTCCCTGACAGATGCTGAATGGATAAAGTGTTGACCTCGGGCCAGGAAGTCTCGGTTCCAAATCCTCATTCACACATGAAGCAAACTGAGGAGCCTTGGCAATAAATGCCACTCCAGTCTGTTGGTTTTGTATAAGAACCAGAACATGCGCGTCTACCCTCACATTGTTGGGGAGGTGGAAATAATAATCTACAAACACCCACCCCACAAAATACAAAAAAAAGTTGACTTAACTGAGTTAAGACAGGAGGGACATAGATCCTCTTAAACTGGCCTATGGAATGTCCCCCAAAAATCCAAAAAGTGACTCTGAGGAATCATCATGTGAGCATGCCATAATGGTTATGTTTAGTGTCCTAACTCCCTCCCCCTTCTTTCCTAACCTTTATGATCAAGGAGAAAAGGCCCTGAAACGTGTGTGTGATTTCTAGTTTTAATAGAAAGTTAGATTAGCCTCAACCAGAGCCAGGGTCTTTTCAACACTGGCTCCGATCTGATGGAACGCTCTGCCTCATGAGACCAGGGCCCTGCAGGATCTGATTTCTTTCCACAGGGCCTGTAAGACAGAGTTGTTCCGCCAGGCCTTTGGCTTGGAGCCAATTGGATTCCCTCCCCCTCTTTCCTTTTTCTTTTCCTTTCTCCTCCTGCGATGAGGTTTCAATGTTTTAATGTTGTATTTTAATCTTGTTTTTAAGTTGTATTCATTCAACTTGTTTTTATTATTGCTTGTTAGGTGCCCTGAGCCTGGCCTTGGCTGGGGAGGGCGGGGTATAAATAAAAATTATTATTATTATTATTATTAATAATAATCTGCACATCTTCTTGATCAGCTGCTGGCAACAACTCCTGGCACCACCTAAGATATCAGGAAGGACGTCAAGGGAAGTAGGGAACTCCAGCAGAGCTATGAGGAATCTGCAGCTTCTAGGGTTGGGGTGAGGGAAGGGTGGTCTTCCAGAAGTTGCTGACTTGCAACTCCTATCATCACTGACCACTGGGCATGCTGGCTAGGTAAGGCCTGGTGCGACTTGCAATCCAGCAACTTTTGGACTCCACAGATCCACCCCCCTCTGCACGCTAGAGCTACTCCTCACACTTTGGGCTCTTTGAGCCCCTTGAAAGCAAAGCAACAGTGAAATTTTAAACATGTCTACTCAGAAGTAACCTCTGCTGGATTCAAGGGGGTTTATGATCAGGTAGGTGGAGTGAAGGGGACGCAGGTGGCGCTGTGGGTTAAACCACAGAGCCTAGGACTTGCAGATCAGAAGGTAGGTGGTTTGAATCCACACAACGGGGTGAGCTCCCATTGCTCGGTCCCTGCTCCTGCCAACCTAGCAGTTCGAAAGCACGTCAAAGTGCAATTAGATAAATAGGTACCACTCCAGCGGGAAAGTAATCGGCGTTTCCCTGTGCTGCTCTGGTTTCGCCAGAAGCAGCTTAGTCATGCTGGCCACATGACCCGGAAGCTGCACGCCGGCTCCCTCGGCCAGTAAAGCGAGATGAACGCCGCAACCCCAGAGTCGGACACGACTAGACCTAATGGTCAGGGGTCCCTTTACCTTTACCTTAGATGGAGTGAGGGTTGCTGCGGAATTTGAAAAGATATATACTGTATAGAGACAAGGGATTTGGAAGGTAGTCAGGGTGTGGGGTGACAGGAAAAGGGTGGCTTTAGCGAGGTGTGCTGGGAAAAAGAAGAAGAAGGGGAAAGATGAAAGACTGGGCTCCATCTTGGGAAGGCTCTCTGAAGGCAGGGGCGTAGGAAGGGGGGCGGGTCGCCCCAGTGCCACCATGGAGGGGGGTTGACAAATTATCAAGGAACAATTACTGCCCTACTAGGGCGGTTCATAACAAACTTTTTTGAAAATGCCTGCTCCAAAGGTCTTATCTTACTACACTAGGGATTATATAGCTGTATATGTTTACTTGGCTGTTTTCCTATGTCTTGAAGGCTGAAATTTCAATTCAGTGGAGCTGGGTCAAGATATTAACTGATAGGTTTATTTTGTTTTAGTAAACCACTTTGTAGGTTTTTAAAAATAAATTTTATTAAAGAAATAAGCAATAAATAAAATAACACAAGCCAAAACACAACCCATCCTGTAGATTTAAGTATCTGTTCACAGTCGCCTACTTGTTGTCAGAGGCCCAGAATCCACATTCCTTTGTAAGAAAATATGAAATAACGTAAAACCATTTTTGCAGGCAAATGATAATAATAATAATAAATCAATGGGGGGACAACAGTAAATTATCCACACCGAATACCACCTGACCTTCCTACGCCTCTGTCTGAAGGCTGGCTGGGAGAGATCCCTTTGACTCCAATGCTTCACTGCTGTGGGGAACAAGCCCTGTTTGAGATGCTGCAATATCTGGAATCCCTCCTAAGGTATTAAGGAGGAACAGAAGTAGAACAGAAGGCAGAGCAACTCAGTGAAGCAATAAAAGAGCAAAGTAGGTGAGATCTGCTACTCCTTCCATTACAGGTGGCCAGACTACCTGGCTTGGTAGTGTCTACCTCCAACTGATAGTGGCTCCACGAAGCCTCAGGATGAGGCCTTTCCAGTCCTGCAACCTGGGTCCCCCTTTTTATTGGCTATGCCAAGGACTGCTCCAAAAACCCTCTGCATTTTCGGAGCAGCTGCTCTACCAAATAATAGTGCTTTGAGGAGGAGGAGGAGCAGAAACAAAAACAGGCTTACCTAAAACCTGACTGTAATAAGAGTCCCACTCTCCCCAGTAGGTCTGGAAAACATAATCCTGCAGGTGGTAGGATATCAAATTTTTCACCCTTTCCCCAAACGACAATCTGTCTGTGAGCTCAGACAGAGTAGCAGGAACGTACGAAGGAGGGGAGGGTATTTTCCCACAGTGTCTCTCCACCGTTGAGGCCGGAGTGAAGCGCAGGGTGTACACAAATGGGACATCCAATTTCACAGCAATCAGGTCACCACACATTGTCACAGGGTCCACAAGGAGTACATCGTATCGGCTCTTTGTCAGCCGGGCCATCAGTTCCTGGTTGGCCAACACCCCTTCGCACATTTGCCTGTTCAGCACAACTGCTTTATCCATTAGTTTCCCCAGCTCTTGGTAGAACCTGTGGAAGGTCAGCGTGGTGGGCATATGGTTGAACCACAACATTATGATGTCCCTGATAAAGGCTTCGAAGTCGCTCGTTACGAAGGGCACAGGGTAAACCTCAAACGTGGCACCTGATACATCATCGCTGGGTTTGATGGAGATGGCACCTGTAGGAACTAGGATGCTGACATTGTGACCTCTGTGCAGCAGTTCTTGAATGATGACCTTAACGTTGAGCCAATGGCTGGATTCTGCTGGCCAAATAAGCACATTCCCACAGAAGACGTTTCCTACTAGGGTGACCTGAAGTATTACCAGCTGAATTACAACCGCTCTTGCTGAGATGGAGGTCATGATGTGCTTTTGTTGCATAGTTATGTTTTCTTCTTCAATAATTCCCCAACAGAGCAGCGTTATTCAGCATTCCACTTCTCTGGGGAAACCTTCTGCCTCATACTCTCCTTCACTTTTGATCAAAGGTGTTTAACGTTTATAAAGTCTCTAACAGGAATGCTGCTGCTGTTGTTGAAGAAGAAGCTAAAATGACAAAAGGCAGAAGGGTCATTTTTTTCACCTATTCTGCACAACTAAAACCAATGCATATTTCACCCATCTTAATATATACAGTGGTACCTCGGGATGCGAACGGTATCTGTTCCAGAGCCCCATTAGCATGTAGAAGCAAACGTAACTAGCGATGGCACGTCTGCACACTCGTGTGTCGCTTTTCGTCACTTCTACGCATGCGCATGATGTCATTTTGAGCATCTGCGCGAGCAGTGAAACCCGGAAGTAACACGCTACATTACTTCCTGGTTGCCGCAGAGCGCAACTTGAATGCACTCAACATGAAGCATATTCAACCCGAGGTATGACTGTATATGGGTGGCCCAAAAACCACCAACATTTAATTTTGGGCAATATTTAGTGAAGGGGGAAAGTGATTTCAGGCCCCCAAGCAAACAGCTATTAAATCCACCATTAAACAACCAAAAACCCATAAACACAAATTGACAGTTGAAACAAAAATGTAACCAGATAAAAATCTAAGGAAGGAGATGAAGAGCAGCGGCTATTTTGCTTTATAACACGAACAAACTAATGCAGAGGGACGCGGGTGGCGCTGTGGGTAAAACCTGAGTGCCTAGGACTTGCTGATCGTAAGGTCGGCGGTTTGAATCCCCGCGGCGGGGTGAGCTCCCGTCGTTCGGTCCCAGCTCCTGCCCACCTAGCAGTTCAAAAGCACCTTTAAGTGCAAGTAGATAAATAGGGACCACTTTATAGCAGGAAGGTAAACAGCATTTCCGTGTGCGGCGCTGGTGCTGCCTCGCCAGATGCAGCTTCGTCACGCTGGCCACGTGACCCGGACAGCGCCGGCTCCTGGCCTCTTGAGTGAGATGAGCGCGCAACCCTAGAGTCGATCACGACTGGCCCTGTCGGGCAGGGGTACCTTTACCTTTACCTTAATGCAGTCACAGGTGTTACCACAGTAACTGTAGCCTCACATCTTCAGCATCGTGGGACATACAAGAAAGCTTTTCCCTGTGAATCTCAGGGAAGCGGGGAGCACAGATGGGAAGAGAGGCCCCCCAAGGCTTTAGCCTTTCATGTATGGTTTTGATGTTCATTCCCAGCACTTGGAAATGGGCTCTGATGCTAACCGGAAACCGGTGTAGCTGAGCTGGAAATCCTTCTGACAATGTGCCCCGTCAAGAAGTGAGCCACAACATTCTACGCTGGTAGCAACTCTCAGACCACCTTCAGCGGTTTGCATTGATGAGCATCCATAGTTACCTCTTTCCCTCCCAAACTCACAGGTGCAGAGGCGAGTGGGCTGTCGCGACCGTTCCAGTTTCAGGAGCTGTTTTTATGTAGCCAGGATACCAATGTATGTTGCCAGGTGAACGTAATCATGTGCACGAGAAATGCTGGATTGAATTTGTAGGCATTATTCTGCTAAGAAGACGATAACCCAATCTTTCAAGATGCCAATGCAAGATTAGGAAACTGGCTAAACAGGAGTTATTATCAATACAACAGGAAATTAACCATCATTTCTTATAGCATCTGTTAGGACTTCATGGGGAGCTTTTAATGTCTGGTGTTTCATAGTTATTATTATTTTAAAAAAATATTCTGAGTGCCTAAGTAATAAATTATCATCATGATGATAATAACAATGATAAACCAGATCAATCTTGCCCCATTGACACCTACCTGGTCTTCTCCTTTCCAGATTCAGCAATCTTCTGCATGGAGTAAAGGAAAAATAGCTTAAATAAGATTTGTTTTGAATAGAGGTATTAAATGGAAAGAGAGAAATGTGAGAATCGGGCAGGACATTCCCCTGGCATGTTCAGGGGAATAATGTAGGGACTGATGGAGAGGGTGGTAGCAATGCTATTTGATTTCACATAAACCTTACCATATGAACAAAGGTTAATCTGACAGGTCTTTGATGAAGAAGAAGAAGAGTTTGGATTTGATATCCCGCCTTTCACTCCCCTTCAGGAGTCTCAAAGCGGCTCACATTCTCCTTTCCCCTCCTCCCCCACAACAAACACTCTGTGAGGTGAGTGAGGCTGAGAGACTTCACAGAAGTGTGACTGGCCCAAGGTCACCCAGCAGCTGCATGTGGAGGAGCGGAGACGCGAACCCGGTTACCCAGATTACGTGACTACCGCTCTTAACCACTACACCACACTGGTGCCCAGAACTGAAAGCAGGTAGTCAAAACTTTTCACATAGGAAGGTCCAGAATTAATTCCTGCAGTACCCTGAATGATAAAGGACGTACTGCACTGAATACAAACTGGTTTAATAGACAGGAGCTGTCTCAGTTAATAAGTCCTGATCACACTTATATCTTCACCACAACACAGTGTGTGAGATGTTCTTGAGTAGAGCGTTTGGACGGGTTTATTTTGGGAATGGTGTGGCAGCTGCAATGACTGAAAGCATCTTGGCAATCTGAAGTGCATGGATGACAAAAACCTGAACAACTTCCCATATCACCTTGAAATATACTCAGAGTCGAGAGTGGATTTCATGCTCTTTGTTCAGCTCATAGTGGTGAGGAGGAATGGAAGTTCCCCCAGAATGTCAGCTTTATATACATTATTTACACAATGGGCCCCACATGATTGGCTAATTCCGGGATTCTCCTGTAGGCCAATCAGGTTGCGGATTCACTTCCACCTGGAGCTGGATTGGGTGGCTCCTGTGGACCAATCAGACTGCTGCATTCTGGACCCTATTCTAGGACCAATCAGACTGCCTTTTGGATCCTATTCAAATCAGTACATAACACACCTGTTCCAACTTTCTTGCAACTGGATTTTCTTGGGGATGGATCCAGCGGCCTGCAGTTGGTAAAAAGCCCATGAGATTTGACAGTGTGATGCACCATGTTTCAAAAACAAATCTACGATCTAAGAGGAGCCAGACTAGCCATTAGTGAAATGTCTTTAAAAAAATTACTGGCTGGTTTGTTTTTGTTTGTTTTTCGGTGAAAGCAGTGCTTGGGAATGGGAGACTCACCTCTTCACTTTCCACCCCATCAGAACTGAGATCACCACCCCTTGGTACAAATAGGAGTCTTAGGGGTAAATACAGTGGTGCCTCGCAAGACGAAAAGAATTCGTTCCGCGAGTCTTTCCGTCTTGCGATGTTTTTCGTCTTGCGAAGCACGGTCCGTCGCAACTGCGCCTCTTCAAGCGGCTTTTAAAAAAAAGCGCAAGACTGATGAAGCCTGTGACCGTTAATTATTAATAATTATTAATCAAGATACAAGAGATGGGAGGAGGAGGAGGTCATGGAAAGAAGGTAATGGAATTTGGAGAATTTGATAAGGATGGTTTTATTTTTTCTTCTTCTTTTTTTCTAATGATTTTGGGTTTTTTTGCTTTTTGTAATTTTGTCTTTTTTTGTGTGTATTTTTTTAAAAAAATCCTTTATTTCAATAAATATCATTTAAATAAATAAATAAATAAAAAGCGCAAGACGTTTTCGTCTTGCGAAGCAAGCCCATAGGGAAATTCGTCTAGCGAAGCAACGCAAAAACGGAAAACCCTTTCGTCTAGCGAGTTTTTCGTCTTGCGAGGCATTCGTCTTGTGGGGCACCACTGTACCTGAGTGGTGCCAGCCATGTTTTTCACTTATTAACACTCAATTGATCTATTAACACCCCAGAGTGGTAACCAGTACCTGCTGATGAAATTACTGACTTAATTGCCCAAGTTCAAACTGGAAAACCAACAGGCCCCACTTGATTCCTCTCAGTCTGTTAAAATCCAACCCAGATTTACTAAGCGCCCAGCCTAAATTTCTCACATGTACCCTGGCACCAGTGTTTGGGCTTTTTTAATGCTGAGACCCCTCAGCGCATTTGGGAACTGGCAGCTCAATAGAGTTAGTGGGTTGAATGGGGAGTGTGGTGGATGGACTGGACATGAAGAGGGGAGAGTTTACTGAATCACTGTGTTGTAGCAGCGTGAGATTTTGGATATGCCAGTGTTGCAGGAATCATTCCGTTTGTACAAACACAACACGCACACTCTCACACACGACACACGTGACGCTTCTGTTGTAAATTCATAGAAAATCAAGCCGTACATCAGATCTGTACTGTTCCACTTTTATTTTACACCATGAAGGAAGGACTATCAAAGGAGGGAGACTTGACACAAGACAGCCATAATTCCCCAAGCGTACCAATACGTCCTCATCGAGCCCTACCCAGTTGGCATGCCAACCTTGATGGTCCTAGACAGAAGATCATTACGCTCACAAAGGACATGCATATGGAAGTGGATTCAGTAAGGAGTGAAACAAAGGACAGTGACCAGCCCTTCCCTCTGGGGGCAGGAAACAGTGAACTCCTCTTTGTCCTCAGGAATGTAATCATTGGGAGGGGGAAAGGAGGAACCGGACAGGTGACAAGACACTCAGGTTACCACCACAACTCCTCCCTGAACCCCTCCTCTTTGTGATGTGTCAATGATGTACAGTGGTGCCTCGCAAGACGAAAAGAATCCGTTCTGTGATTCTCTTCGTCTAGCGGTTTTATTCGTCTTGCGAAGCAAGCCCGTTGAAGGATTAGCGGATTAGCGGCTTTTAGAGGTTTTTAGCGGCTTATCTGCTGATCGGATCAGCTGATAAGCGGCTTAGCGCTATTAGCGCCTTTTAGCTGCTTTTAGCTGCTTTTAGCGGCTTATCTGCTGATAGGATCAGCTGATAAGTGGCTTAGCGCTATTAGCGGCTTTTCGCTGCTTTTCGCGGCTTATCTGCTTAGAAAAGGGGGGGAGGGGGAAAACCAGCAGGAACTCGCAAGACATTGTCGTCTTGCGAAGCAAGCCCATAGGAGATTCATTTTGCGAAGCACCTCCAAAACGGAAAACTCTTTCGTCTAGCGAGTTTTCCGTCTTGCGAGGCATTCGTCTTGCGGGGCACCACTGTAGTCATGATGTAGTCATGATGTAGTCTTAGGGGTGTAGCAAGGGGAAATAGTAGCTGATAAAAGTTGGGGTCTTCTTTTGTTCAGGGCTTCCATCTTGCTTCATCCTGTAGTGAGTTGGAGTCCTGTCGCGATAGTCTCAATAAAGACCAAGCCTACTTGATGCTGTTTTGTTCCAATTGTCCTGGTTGGTGTCTTTGCTTTTTGTCCAAGGGAGCCCTTGGATTTCTCCGTTAACACCAGAGAGAGCTTCTTGAGAAAAGAGCACAGCAAAGAGGAAAGGGTGGGGGAAAGCAGGTCACTGCTAGAAGGAATAAACTGGATAAAGAGAAAGAATAGTCTTATGTTGGAGGATGCAACATTCGGGGCAGTATCTTTGTGTAGTAGGTGAGAATGAAGGCGTATGTGCTGCCTGACAGACTTGAGGAGAAAGGGTTAAACTCATGCAGAATTTGCTACGCTACCATCAGCAATTTAGGTTTTTTAAAGGTAAAGGGTAAAGGGACCCCTGACCATTAGGTCCAGTCGTGGCCGACTCTCGGGTTGTGGCGCTCATCTCGCTTTACTGGCCAAGGGAGCCGGCGTACAGCTTCTGGGTCATGTGGCCAGCATGACTAAGCCACTTCTGGCGAACCAGAGCATCACATGGAAACGCCATTTACCTTCCCACCGGAGTGGTACCTATTTATCTACTTGCACTTTGAGGTGCTTTCAAACTGCTAGGTGGGCAGGAGCAGGGACTGAACAATGGGAGCTCACCCCGTCGCAGGGATTCGAACCGCCAACCTTCTGATCGGCAAGTCCTAGGCTCTGTGGTTTAACCCACAGTGCCACCCACGTCCCATTTAGGGCTATAGACTGAATTAAATTGACTGGTTGATGTGGAGTCCAAATGCACAATCCTGAGGTTTTCAGTTAGTGGAAAAATATGATCCCCTAAGTGGAGTAGGAGTAGAAGCTGGCACTTTGAATAGTAGCTCACCTATTTTCCTTCCCTTGAGTGAATTAGACAAGGCAGCACTTGTCCACCCATATCTACAGAAAGCATAATACCTAATAAATTGTTTTCCTTTCCTTTCCTTTTCTATTGGCTGGTAGGTTGCCAAGCATGGGGAAGGGTATATTTTTTACTTTTCTGAGGAGCACAAACACATAACACCACCTAGTGGATAGTCAAAATTATCTTCCACATCTGGAACAGTAGAAAAAATGTAGTCTTGTATGAGATGGTAAAACCAAGACACTTGGAGGGTATGCGTTCCTTCTGTCCGTTTGTCCTTCCATCTCTTTCTCTGTTCATTATTATTTTCTCTTCCCTTTTTCATATTCTTTCTTTCCGTTACAAAAAATTCTTTTGTCCTTTTCTGCAGTTTGGCTGGGGCTCTGTCACTGCTAAAATGCATCTTGTATCTTTAAACATGGTTTTTAGCGTGTTGGCAGAAGCTCTAGAAACAACTTATGTATTTGGCGCCCTATTAAGTTAATGTTTATTAAAGACATTTTATGCTTACAATCTTTTTATATATAGAGTGGTACCTCTGGTTGTGAATGGGATCCGTTCTGGAGGCCCGTTCGCAACATGAAAACCTCGCAACCTGAAGTGCCGTATCTGTGCAGGTGCACAGCATGATTTGGTGCTTGTGTGCATGCGCAAAGCGCGATTTAGCGCTACTGCGCATGTGTGAGCAGCGAAACCCGGAAGTAACCCTTTGTGGTACTTCTGGGTCGCCGCGGGACGCAACCTGAAAGAACGTAACATGAAGCAAACGTAACATGAGGTATGACTGTAACCCTTTAAAAGACTTGTATCATACCTCTACTGTTCTATCCTTCTATTTATTTAGTTAAATTCCCTTGAAAATTCAGCATCAGTCACCTTGATGCCAAGCCAAAATCTCATTGGTGACTGCTTGGCAACCAGAACAGAACAGTTACCGTATTTTCCGCTCTATAAGACGCACCAGACCACAAGATGCACCTAGTTTTTGGAGGAGGAAGACAAGAAAAAAAATACTCTGAATCTCAGAAGCCAGAACAGCAAGAGGGATCGCTGCGCAGTGAAAGCAGCAATCCCTCTTGCTGTTCTGGCTTCTGTGATAGCTGTGCAGCCTGCATTCGCTCCATAAGACGCACACACATTTCCCCTTACTTTTTAGGAGGGAAAAACTGAGTCTTATAGAGCAAAAAATATGGCAAATTTTTGTGTGCATGTGTGCTTGCGTGAGAGTGACTTTCTTTACAGGAGCTAGGTGGGGTCTGAGATCTTTGGACTCGAGCTGGATCTTTGGACTCGAGCAATTTGGATTCTGTTTGCTTATCCTGGCGCCCCTGCATTTCCCCATACAAAGGAGAGAGCTAAGTTGCATGTTGCAAATCTGATCGATTCGGCATGCACAACAAAGCTGTTGTCTAAAGTGCACTGCCTGGTTCTGGCCTCCAAACCAGGCCATAGCAGGGCAAAGTGCTTGCTGCTTGCTCAGCAGAGAAGTGAAGGAATATCGTCAAAATGCATGCAACAGTACTGGGAAACTGAAAAGTTAATAATTGAAAGAGGGGTCAGTACCCACCTTTATGGAACTGCACATAGTGAACTACTGCAGTCCAGCCCATTGCATTTTATACTAAGATAGTCAAGCTCTGTTATCTGGGTCTGAGCCTCAGGACACCTTTGTCCTTTTCCTACGGCAGCAGGGAGTGAGCATCTCAGCATCTCCAGGTAAGTCAGGAGACCCTGAATAGATTTTGTCTGGGAAGGCAAAGCGAAGTGTTGGCCAATATAAAGGGAATCATGTGGCCCAAGGTATACGAAGCAGCCATCATGATGAAGCCACAGCAGAGTCACCCAGCTAGGTGAAGGGTAAAGGGACCCCTGACCATTAGGTCCAGTCGTGACCAACTCTGGGGTTGCGGCGCTCATCTCGCTTTATTGGCCGAGGGAGCCGGCGTACAGCTTCCGGGTCATGTGGCCAGCATGACTAAGCCACTTCTGGGGAACCAGAGCAGCGCACGGAAACGCCGTTTACCTTCCCACCTATTTATCGACTTGCACATGCTTTCGAACTGTTAGGTTGTCAGGAGCAGGGACCGAGCAATGGGAGCTCACCCCGTTGCGGGGATTCAAACCGCTGACCTTCTGACTGGCAAGTCCTAGGCTCTGTGGTTTAACCCACAGCGCCACCCGCGCTAATTGCCCCTAATTAAATATAGCGAACCCACCGCACGGCAGGTCAATCAAGCGAATTTCTACCATTTACCACAGGCTATCTCGTGGGGGGTCTTGTGTGAGGGACACTTCAATTCAGGGGGTCTCCGGCAGGAGTCGATCAAACAAGGAAAGTTTTATTTGCAAAAAGAGGTTGGTGAAACAAAGTTGGGTCAGGAAATGCGTTCTTTCAGGTAGAAGTCAACTTATTACTTAAACTGGATGATGATGATGATGATGATGATGATGATGTATTATTTATACCCCCACCCATCTGGCTTTGGTTTCCTCAGCCACTCTGGGCAGCTCTCAACAGAATATAAAAAATACAATGTAAATCTGTCGCAGGATTGAACAGTTTTCAGTTGCTAAAAATCTGTTGTTACACTTCAGGCAGATGTTCAGGTTTCTAGAATAGGCGGCAAAATGACTATAATTCAGTTTCTGCTACTTCAGTCTCATTCCTTTACTTAGTTATGACAGGGGTTACAGCTAAATACTTTTAACACAGCACAGCTTCCTTCACAGTTAATACTTTGGTTCATGGGTGAGGGGAATTTTTGTCAGTTAACAATCACACTCCTGAGGTATTCCAACAAACTAGTTGGAATACCTCAGGCATGGGATTGTTAACAGACCCAAGGGGTTGCCTCACTCCTTGTTACTGGTTTGGGAGTCTTCTTTATCTAGAACAGGCATAGGCAAACTCGGCCCTCCAGATGTTTGGGACTACAATTCCCATCATCCCTAGCTAACAGGACCAGTGGTCAGGGATGATGGGAATTGTAGTCCCAAACATCTGGAGGGCCAGAGTTTGCCTATGCCTGATCTAGAAGACCTCTCCCTCCTGACTGGAATGAGTTCCATGTAAACTGTATCCTCATAGCTTCTCCCTCTCCTGGCACAGACTCAGCCCTCCAGTTTGTGGGGTGTGAAACACAGAGCAGTCAAATACAACATTCCTAAAGTAGACATAGAATAGAATCATAGAATCCTAGAGTTGGAAGAGACCACAAGGGCCATCGAGTCCAACCCCCTGCCAAGCAGGAAACAAACATGTTTAGACATGAAGAGGGATGTTTGTCCAGCCAGTAGATAAACTTCCTGTTTCCTCCTGGGCTGGGGCAAATTTTCTCTACATGTGACCAGAGGTGGGCGTGACCTCACCTGTGCAGCTAACAAAAGCACAGGACTGGCCACCACATCTCTCTCTGACTCCATTCCGCAAAGAAGCAACAGCTCCTTAGCCTGAGATGCTCTCTTGTCTTCCAGCCAAGGGAGGACAAAGGAACTATCTTCTTATGGGATAGATTCCAGGTGTATATATTTTGTAACTTAAGTCTGCCTTCTAGGATCCATCTGTGAACAGAATGTGTGAATAAACTATTTTATACTTTTTATACAAGACTGTGTCGTGTCTATTCTTTTTACGAGGGAATAAAGGGAATTACCAGGACACTTATTTTAGAGGCTTAAGCAGGCATGGCAAAACGTTATCCGCTGTGTAAGCTTTAAAAAGGGGAATGTTACTCTGCTAAATTATAGAACTTGTTAACACAAGTTGGGAAGGATATAATTAAACAATATATCCTCTCCTGCCTCCCTGAACACTCCCATACAGTTAACTCCTGTCTGTATACCTTCCCCAGACCCTCAACCCAGTCTCCCTATCTAAGCTGTGAGGCTCCTTCCTCCAGCTAAAGTTATTCTCCTCAGAGCAGAGGTTCAACTCAAATCAGAACTCATTCTCCCTCAGACAAACCCTATCCTAATTCCTATCTACCACCTCAAATCAAGCCCTGTCTCTCAAACTATCTCGCTCCAGCTCTTTCCCTTCACTACCCCATCTATCTTTCTCCCTCAGAAACGGCGCCTTTTATTCTCCCGCCCAAAGTGCTGGCTCCACCCCCCTCTGACTAGCTGCCTTGGTAGCCAATCAGAGAGAGGCTGCAGCCCTCTGGTGGAATTCTGAGGGACTGCATCACCAGATTCTGGTCTGACTCTGCTGTCCCTCACAGAAGCCTAAGCTGGTCTGCGCCTGGCCAGTTCCTTTGTGATTACAACACCTTCCATGGGGCCAAAATTTGGGAACTATTAGGGGCTGGGGGCTGGATGTTGAAGCTTTACATTTCTGGTTTCCTCTATCTGCTTTATTCTTGTTTATTCTTTATTCTTTTATTCTTTTAACTCTTGTTATTCTTTTAATGCTCTATTTTACCGCAAAATAAACTAATGAAAGAGAACCAGTAATTACAACTGCCCAGCCCTGCAAAGGAACTGGCCCCTAAGGCAGCTAAGGCTGCCGTCCTGGGACACTTACTTTGGAGTTAGCCACTGTCACAGAGTTCTGTGAAGTTAAGGGTTATATTACATAACATGCCTAAAACTTTTACGTTTGCCCTTCTGTTGCATCCAACTTCCCAATATTATTTCCTCCCTCCCTGAATGGTCACGGTATACTACGTACCCACAACCCTGGGACCGTTCCATTTCAGACTGAAATAATAATAATAATAATAATAATAATAATAATAATAATAATAATAATAATAATTTATTATTTGTACCTTGCCCATCTGGCTGGGTTTCCCCAGCCACTCTGGGCGGCTTCCACAAAGACAAAAAATACACTAAGATGTCACACATTAAAAACTTCCCTGAACAGGGCTGCCTTAAGATGTCTTCTGAATGTCAGCTAAGTGTTTATCTCTTTGACATCTGATGGGAGGGCATTCCACAGGGCGGGCACCACTACCGAGAAGGCCCTCTGCCTGGTTCCCTGTAGCTTTGCTTCTCGCAATGAGGGAACCGCCAGAAGGCCCTTGGCGCTGGACCTCAGTATCTGGGCAGAACGATGGGGGTGGAAACGCTCCTTCAGGTATACTGGGCCGAGGCCGTTTAGGGAAGATAGCATGTGCATGTACTCACTGCAGATGGAAATCTAGCTTGTTAGAGAAGGTGCTTGCACCTAGACCCCTGCCTTGATATGCTAGTTTTTTGTTCACAAGGAGAGCATTGGCATTCAATCTCCCACCTGCATCCTACAGTCGCAGAGTCCCAGGAAGATTGCTTCACGTGATGTCTGCATATTTGAATGGCATGAATGAAATTAGGAGCAGGATTCTCCAAGGTGGGCAAGAATATGGTTCAATTGTACCTGTGAAAGTAGGGGAGTAATCCAATACTTCCCAACCATATCAGGGCAGCTACACCACTGGAACAGCTGCGATATCCTATACCCCCTTGGCCTGGAGGGTGTAACCCAGAATATGTATATATCCTATATCATATAGCTGTATAAAACGATATCCTAATAAGTAGTTGTTTTGGGGTGGAAGGTACATTTGCATTGATTCCAGTTGTGTAAAAATATCATTTCGTTGAAATAGCGATGGATGAATGTTGTGCCATTTGTTTTTTCATTCCAGAAATCTCCAACAACCGACTTGACTCAACACATTTGGTTAAAAAGTCTTCTGGGAAAGGAAAGTTAATGATGTGAGGTTTCCGTGCAAAATGAAATACTGATTAATAACTCCGTTGAGGAGTGACAGAAGAAATCGGTTGTCCCAGAAAAGAACATCATGACCCCCACATCAGCAGGAGTGGCATTAATTCATTTGTTAACACTTCAGCTTGTCTTAGTGGGAAATATTTTCTGTGGGAATGTGCTTATCTGGCCAGAGGATGGCAGCCACTGGCTATATATCAAGGTCGTTATTCAGGAACTGCTGCATAGAGGTCACAATGTCAGCATCCTAGCCCCATCAGCGTCCATCTTAATCGAACCCAGCGATGATATAGCGGCTGCCAGGTTTGAGGTGTTCCCTGTGCCCTATGGAAAGAGTGCCATAGACTCCTATATGCAGGAGCTCGTAATGTTGGGGTTGAACAACAAACCAACCACCCTGACTTTCCACAGCTTCTACCAAGCAGCAAGGAAATGCATAAGAAACATAAATGAAATTCATAGGCAGAGGTGTGAAGCGGTGCTGGGCAATCCGGAACTCATGGCCCGCCTGAAAAAGAGCAACTATGATGTTCTGCTTGCGGACCTGATCTTACCCTGTGGCGACCTCATTGCTCTGAAGTTGAACATCCCATTTCTGTTCACCGTAAGGGTCACGCCAGCCTCAACGCTGGAGAGACACTGTGGCAAAATGCCTGCTCCTCCTTCGTATGTTCCAGCTGTCATGTCTGGGCTCACAGACAGAATGTCTTTTGGAGAAAGGGTGAAGAATATAATATCTTACCTTGTGCAAGATTATATTTTCCAGAGCTGGTTTGGAGAGTGGGACTCTTATTACAGTCAGGTTTTAGGTAAGCCTGTTTTTGTTTCTTCTTCCCAGAGGTAGAGTAGATGCTCTAAAGATGGCAAGGATTCCAGCTTCAGTCCTTGGCATGGCCAGTTAGAAGGGGCCTCCAAGTAGCAGGATTGGAAAGGCCTCATCCTGGGCCTGTGTAGAGCCATGGTCAGCTGGGAAAAGACTCTACTAAGCTGGAGAGCCTACTACCTGTAATGGAGGGAGGTGTAGATCTCACCTGCTTTGCTCCTTTATCACTTCACCCAGTTGCTCTGCCTGCTGTATTCAACTTGAAGTAGAATAATTTCTAAAATGAATTTGGAATTGAAGCATGGGCATTCTTTTGGAATTTTCTGCTCTTTCCCACCAATGTTCAAGCATGGAGAAAGCAAATTTGATATTGTAGATATTGTTCCACCAGCATTCTTTTGTGCTGCTTTACTTACTGATGTGTTCTTCTGGGGTTTGGGAAGAAACTTTGTTTGGTTTGCAATATTATGTGAACCTTCCTAAATTGCATTTAATAATAATAAATATAATAAAAAAATTTTATAAGATATTTATTAAAGTTTTCAATATATTACAAAAAGAAAAACAAACAAAGTAGAATCAAAAGGGAATACAAAGAATAAAAATAATTAACAGAGTAAAAAGAATAAGAAAAAAGCAAACCCCACCGTGTAAAAAAGAAGAAAAAAGAAGAAGAAAAATTCAATAAAAAGAAAACAAAAAGTGGCAAAAATACAAAAAACCCTAACCTTTAAAAACATTTAAAAACAAATTCATTGTTTTCAGACCCTTAACTGTCATAGCCTTCTTTCTTAGACTTCCTCCTCCTCCCTTCCTTTGTATCCTAGTTATTAATTATCCCAGCAAATCCTTTCCATTCCATGTTTCATAAAATTCTGTCATTACATTACCCTAGACTATTTTAATCCTACATTTCTTTAATAGAATAAACCTTAAAGTTTAAAACTTAAGTCTTAACCTTACCAGCTTCTTATAATCATAATATTCTTTCATAATTCCTTAAGCATCTTTGCTAAAGCCAGGTAATTTCTTCCAACATTTTTTCTATCATTCATTAACTTTATAAAACATTCTAGTAATAAGAAAAAAAGAAAGGTACAAACAAATCCAATTTTTTTCCAACGTCCCTTCCTCCTGGTTCCGGGTTTTGTCAGTCCTTATTCTCATCAGACTAGCCCATTAACCTGGTAGCCTTATGTCCGAGGCCCTCAAGTCACTTCCATGGCCCTTCCGCAGCTCTGCTTCATATTTGTAGCTGTAATTTCCCTTATCTCCTGCTCGTGGTAACTCCAGCTTGACAATGTTTTTAACCCTTCTCGACAGATCAGACCCTTTTCCGTATTCGTCGCTGCATTCCATGTAGAATTTAAAAGCATGTTTCAAGGGCCCTCCAAAATTGAGAGCCCCCGTAGTCCCAAACATTTCGCAGCCCATTACCATATTTAAAAAGTCCAGACATCCCAACATAGGGGGGTCAATCCAGCTGCCCATTTCCAAACCACACCAAGCTTTTCCTTTCCAGATCTGGCTTTTTCCAAATTCATTTGTCCAATCCAAAGGATCATACTCCTGTTGGGTCTGTTCTGTCAAAACACACTCCTGATTTAATGCCACAACCTCCTGTTCTGTCAAAACACACTCCTGGTTTAAATCCTGAGTGGGCTCCACATGTTTTCCCACTGTCTGGTCAAAATGTTCCACTGCCTGTTGAAGATTTCTAGTCGAAGTCGCCATCCAGTTCACCTTTCCATGTAATTCTTCCAGTAGAGCATTTGTTTTGTAAAAAGCACACAAGGCTTCTGAATATATTGTCCTACAAGGTCATGGACTAGTTCCCACGGTTATAATGTAACAGCTGTCGGTTCCCTGGAGTTAGTTACAATTTCACAAACTTCCCCTAGGGGGAAGACTTATGTTTATTCTTGCTACAGAATTTCCTTTTTTGAGATACTTTGTCCATATATATTCCTTTAAAATGTGAAAGGGAGCAATGGAATCGCAAAATTTCTCTTCTTTTAACTATCTGTCAAAAAGCAGTTGTCTCTGGTCAATGAACTTCCACGTCAGTCCTGACACCCCACTCCAGGGTCAGGACGGAGGAAAATTACTTCCCTTTAAAATCACTTCAAACAGTCCCCCCCAAAAAAAAAGGTTCACAATTTAAAATGTTGAAATCTAATCTTTTAAAGACGATTTTCTAAGCTCTAGTTTAAATTGCCTTTGCTTTGTTCTGTTTACAAAAGAACGGAAGGGTGACTTCCTGTTTAGCCCTTTCCATTCTGTACCAAATTCAAGTTAAATTTTTTAAAGTCCGATTCTGTCCTACTCACAAATCTTTGTTTGATATCCAATTTTTCAAACTCTAGGTACTCACAGGTGTTTATTTTAGAGTCCAAATTGTCCCAGGAAAAAGGCAGCGCTCTCCGGCAACAACTATGCGGCTTCGCTCCACGGAAATAGCGTTTGACTCACAGCACCGCGCCACTTCCCCCTCCTCACTTCGGAGCCCGTTAGTGGGCTCCTTAGCGGATTGGGGGGCGCTAAAGGTGCCCGCCGAGTCCCACGGTCACAGGCTTCATCCGCCTGTGATTTTAAAAGGGTCCCCTGCGGAGAAGACCCTGTTTACCGCGGAGCCAGTCCCTCCAGTTCAGAGGGAGTCCGCCATTGCCGGTGGCGCCACCCCGGAAGTTAATAAATATAATAATTTTTTATTTATACCCCACCCTTCCCAGTTTGGAGGCTAACAGCAAATTGATTAAAATGTGATTTTAAAACAACATAAAATGCAGCAAGTATCAATAAAATTTGAAAATTCAGGGGTCATTTTTTTTTGGGGGGGGTCCAGTCAGTAGACATCAAAATGATCACCAGGGCTAACTGGCCAAGTTGGTCCTACTAGGGCCAGCAAGGGGACCAGGGAAGAATTTAAATGTGGGGTCCCAGAAAGGGTTTCTTCATAGAAGAGAAAAGGAGAAAGGGAATAGAGGATCAGGCTAATTCAAATTGAAGGCCAGGTGGAAGAGCTCTGTCTTACAGGCCCTGCCGAAGGAGATCAAGTCCTGCAGGGCCCTAGTCTAGTGGGACAGAGCATTCCACCAGGTTGGAGCCATCACTGAAAAAGCTCTTATTATTTCCTTAAATAATTATTTCCTTAAGTTATTTCCTTAAATAACACACACACGGAGACACAAGCTTGCAGCTTCCTGAATTTTGCGATGCCGTTCAACCAACCAAATAATTTGTACAAAATATGTGTATGTGCATCGCACACTTGGGGATCAGTAACGTAGAAAGAGAAGAAACGCAAGGAAGATGGAGGAATCGAAAGCTTCTGCAAATGGTGTTTGCCCTCGTGTTGTATACACAACTCAGTAACAAGAGGCGGAACAATGGAGGTGTTTCTTTTGCTTTGGTTCCAGTGCCTTAGCAACAACTCTTTGGACATAGAAGGTCCTGAGATCTATACATCCTGCCAGAAGCTTTCACTCCACCAGCCCTGGGATCTTAATAGCCCTTTTCAGACATTTGTCTGAATGTGTGTGTGCTGAAGGTGGGGAGGAAGGAGGAATGAATACATGGTCTCCTCCCCCAGTTGCTGCCCTGCCCACTTTTGTGCTCCAGATATTTTGGGCTACAACTTCCATTAGCTCCATCCAGCAACTGGAAGCATCAGGTTGGAGGAGGCTGGTCTTACTAGTTCTGATTCACATTCAGCTACCAATGCTGACTTCAGAGCTAAGGGTTCTTTCAAAAAATATCAGACATGGATTTTCCTCTGAAAGAATATCCATCAAGGAGCCACCACCTATCTTGGTTCCTAATGAATAAGTGTACATGTATTTTTTTCAAGCACAGCTTTGTCCCCAACTATTGTTCAAATCTTTAGGTGTTCATTTGAAATGTAATGTGCAAACTAGCTTTCAATATTTCTAGAAACGAGTTTGCCAAATCCTTTGCATTTGTGAAATAACTCCGTTTCTCTTCCTCATCCATCAGGGAGACCCACAACTCGTTGTGAAGTGATAGGGAAAGCAGAGATCTGGTTGGTCCGCACCTACTGGGACTTTGAGTTCCCGCTGCCTTTCCTACCAAATTTTGAATTTGTGGGGGGTCTGCACTGTCAGCCAGCCAAGCCTTTGCCAGAGGTAATTCTCTCCCTTGACCTTCACTTGTGCATGATAACCATGCCTGGACCTTGTTCAAAGCACCTCCAGGGAAGGGGAGGGCGTGTGGTGGCGTGATAAAGAAGTGACAAGGTCAACTTAGTTTACAGAGGTGCCCACTTGGGCTCCACACTGTGGGTGCCCAACATTGGTGCGCACGGCACCACGCCGTAATGACGTCATAATGTTGTGGGATGTAAGAATCAGGTGCAGTCAAACACAACATGGCTAGAGTAGACATGAAGGTTGTCTCAGTCCTTCAGCCGGAACTTCCTGCTTTCCAGGACTGAGACAAAACTTCCTATGTGATGGGCGTGGCCTCTCCTAAAGTAGAAAGTACCAGAACCATAGGCTGGCGACCGTCTTGTTTTCTTGTCTCTATTGATGCCATCTTAACAACAGCACTACTAAGATGTACCCTTGGCTCCAGGCCAAGAGAAGAGAAGGGGGGCTTTCTCTCATAAGGAGATAGTTACCACAGTTAAACTATGTTCTAACCTTTTAAGTCTGCCTTCTGGGTACCTTTGTGTGGACAGATGATTACTTGTGAGTAAACATTTTATACTTTACAGAAGACTGTGTAGCGTCTTATTTTAGGAGGGATTAAATGGGGAAAATACCAGGAAATATTTACAGAGACTCTAACGAGTCTGAGCAAGCTTTCTGCTGTGTGTGTGTTTAAAAAGGGGGAATGTTAACTCTGCTGATTTTGTTGAACTTGTAAAGACAAGTCGGGATAGGATATCTTAGGCAATATATCCTCCCCCACATCCCTAAACATTCCCACAAATGTGACATGAGGTAATGACATCACGTCATGGCACATCATTGTCATGACACAGCGCATGCGCTACGGAGGCCACCGGGCGTTGAGCACTGCGGCTGCCTCCATGCACCACCATGTACTGCAGCTACCGACACAGCGCACCACCCATCGCGGCTGCACACCGCCTTACTTCTGGCGCTCAGGCCCCAGTTGAGTCACCACCGCTGCAGCCTTACTATCATGTGGGTTTGGGGCAACATTCAGAGTGGCAGAAAGGGATAAGAGCACATCTGATGTGTGGAACAAACAGTCTACTCATTGTAGCAGCTGTTCATTCCAACGAAGCTTGTGAAGACACATGGATTGTGTCCCATGTTTATGTAGAGAGGGGTGTGCTGTGCTTTCTGGATGGGCTACAAGCTTAAAGGTAAAGGCACAGTAGAAAAAGTGGGGAATCAGTGTCTCCAACTGATGTGACTGTGGTTCTGCTTCTTGTCTGCCCTGCACCCCACCTCTCCAGTCCTAAAGGCCAGTGGTTGCCATTGGAAGCTCCTTCTGAGGAGCCTGAAACATACAGTAGTTTGAAAACTGGACTTTAAAGACCACCTTCCCTGTTACAAGCCAGCACGCCTTTAAACATTGCTACAGAGCCTAGGACTTGCCGGTCGGAAGGTCGGCGGTTCAAATCCCCACGACGAGGTGAGCTCCCGTTGCTCCGTCCCTGTTCCTGCCAACCTAGCAGTTCGAAAACATGTCAAAGTGCAAGTAGATAAATAGGTACCACCCCGGCGGGAAAGTAAACGGTGTTTCCGTGCACTGCTCTAGTTTGCCAGAAGTGGCTTAGACATGCTGGCCACGTGACCCGGAAGCTGTACGCCGGCTCACTTGGCCAATAAAGCAAGATGAGCGCCACAACCCCAGAGTTGGTCATGACTGGACCTCATGGTCAGGGGTCCCTTTACCTTTACTCGTGCATTAGGTTTAAAAGCATGGAGAAATGTTGTTTGTTTGTTTGTTTGTTTATAAAGATGGCTTTTATCTCTCAACAGGAAATGGAAGAATTTGTCCAGAGTTCAGGGGAACATGGCATTGTGGTGTTTTCTCTGGGCTCTCTTGTTGCAAGCTTAACAGATGAAAGGAATAACATGCTTGCATCAGCACTCAGCCAACTTCCACAGAAGGTCAGTGTTCATGTCATTTGGTTAAAAATGCAGTTGTATACAGTACTGGATTTGTGAAAATGCTGCCCTCATTTCCTTATCCCTGCCATGATAAGGGAACACTTTCCACATTTGTTTTCCTTAAAATCTACCTGTACTTACACATCATCACTTTTTTTAAAAAAAAAATTTAATTATTTATTGAGTACAAATTAGAAAAAAATACAAATATACCAAAAAAAGGGAAAATACATGTAACCAAGAGAAAATTAGAAAAGATTTTACCTCTTTTCATATTTACAATTATTTACACCTCTACAAAACAATATTCACAATAAAGAAAAGAAATGAAAGGTAAAATATAAAAGAAAAGAACAAGAAGAAGATAAAGAAAAGGAAGAAATAAGATCAAAAATGAGAGTTTTAAAAGTAGATAAGTATTCACTATACTTTTTATTTTTGTAGATTATGAGAATTCTGAACAGCAGTGTTTTGGGTTGTTTTCAGATGACCTATTTGCTGAGTGTTCATCCTGTTTTATTTGCACAAGGTTTGCAGGGGGACTACAGTATGTTTGTAGGAAAGTTATAGGATGTTGCATCAAGAAATGGTTACCCCACACTTTCCAGGGCAATTTCCTGCCACTTTCCTTCCCACAAAAAAGTCCAATTGTTCAAGAGTGCCAAATCCACTTTAATTGTGCAGCTCGAATTTAATTTTGCGCCTTGTATATCTTCGTAAGTATAAATGCCCTATTAGTTGCCTACTATCTTAATGTTGCCCGTCACCCCAATCTCTGAGTGGTGTGAGCAGTGTTAGAAACTGAGATTTGAAAGCTAGGAGCTAAATAGCACCTTAAACCTAAGTTATGGGCGCAACAACGGAATGTCTAGGTGCGCTTTTTTTAATAACAAGAATACAAAGCTGAAAATGAATGAATTGCAGCTAAAATATTATATTCATTTTTCACATGGTCTAGTCCTTCTGCTGCCCACCCCCCTAATATTATTAAGAGCGTCTCTTCTCCAGTCTTCAGAGAGTAACTGGAAGTGGGCAGGCAGAAAAAAGGTCCTCCTTTCCTTCCACTCTGCAGTTTTCTTCTGAAATCTCAGGCATAGTACTGCGCCCAGAATTCAGAAACTGCTCACACTAATGAAATGCCCTGTTGCAAAATATGCCTAGAACAATGGGATTTCCGAACACTGGGTGTGAGGTTCTTCATGGAACTTTGAAGTGTCAGGCATAGCCCTAATGGCTTTAGCCCAAACGTAGCAGAGTTTTCCTGCACAGCGAAGAAGCTAGTTGAGGTGGAAATGACTAGTCAGCTAGACTCAGAATAACTATTTACAGGATTTATTAAAAGGGGGGAAAACAGCAGAATTTCTGCATACAAAACAAAGCAAATAAATCCTTTCTTTCTCTCTCACTCTTAACCATACACAGCACTCCTACTCCTTCAACACACCTAACACCAAACTGTGCTAGCATTCCTAGATAACAGAGTTGAGTGCTGGTCGTTAACCAATCAGTGTAAATAGTTTCTAGGTCAAGCAGACCTTGGCTTTCTGCCAAGAGTAAATTGACACTACCTTGAGTTAATTGTGTGAAGCCAGAATCTGTAAGTTTTAATGAGAATCAATTAACAGAAACTGAACAGTTCTAGGGGTTCCATGCGCTTACCCAGGGTCTGTGTTTCCTTTTGGAAATGAGGCACAATGGAGACTGTGGTGTCTTCAGGATATATGGTTTATTTATGCATATATACAACCAAAGCCTGCGATGGAGGGGTTCACAGCATGAACACCCCTAGTGGGTCTTCTTTCTCCCATAGCTGCAGCTTTGGATTCAAACAGACATCCAACATCTCTCTGTCGTATTCTCAGGCCGCAGTCAGAGGTAACTGGCCACACTCCAGGCATTCGGCTTGAGATCCTTGTTGACCTCCCCATCTGCGTCTCCCAGCAGGATACAGGCAAGGTCACTATCGGCGATCCCACTCAGCGTGAGAGGGACACACCTTTCCTCCCTCCTCCCTGCTTCCCTCAGGGAGGGGAAAAGAGACAGACAGAAATCTATTTACATGTCTTTATTTCTGTCATTGCAGCAGTACAAAGAAACACGTCTGCACTCTCCAGTCTCCAACAGTAGAGAGAGAAAAACTCCACCCCTGTACTTCCAGTACAGGTCAGATGACACTCTGAGCTAACATCCGGTGCTCAGCACAGTGAATAGACTGCCCCTTTGTTCCAATAGTACAGTCCCAAACATCAACATCCTGTTTTGCATTCCAGCAACTTGCAGTTCGCTCTTGCATTGCTGCTTTTTCCTGACACTCTCTCCCCCTCCCTCCCTCCCTCCCTCCCTCCTCCTCTCTCTCTCTCTCTGCAGCTTGCTGCTTTCCTTCCTGGTCACATCACACAAATGGGCTTGATTAAATTCAAACGCTAGATCCAGGGATTTACAGATGCCTAGCGCCCACAAACTCATAATATTAATATATGTTATAGGCTCAGATGTGCTCCAGAAATATGGTGCACGATCATTTTACTGTCCCTAAAGGAAGTGGTTAAGCAGCTAGTGTTGATGAGCCATATTAGAAAACAGACGGGCCAACAGTTGTTGGAGAAGCTTTCAGAATCAGCATGGTCCTGTTTAAAAGCCAAGCAAAATGAGTAGACGGCCTGTGAGCCAGTTTAGTTTTCTTTGCAATCTGAGCTACAGATAACAGTTTTTCCTCCCCTCCCCCCCCCATCCAGGTTCTTTGGCGCCACAAAGGGAAAAGGCCAGAAACCTTAGGAGAAAACACCAGGCTTTATGAATGGATACCACAAAATGATCTTCTGGGTAAGAGAGACTTCATGTTTCATTGCACCTTTGGCTTCACTGCAGCATTCTGCCAATCCCTAGGAAATATCTCCTCCATCCTCACTTTCCTCACTCACTGACAGCCCTGGATAGTGGTAGCAATGAGCATCTTCCCCTTCTTTTATTCCATTCCTAATCAGTAGCTTCACCCTGCCCCTTGTATTCTGTTCTGCCTGTTTTATTGCTGAGCTTGGATCATTTTTAAAATCAATCTCAGAACTGGCAATGTGTGTGTTGGGCAGGGAAAAGGGGAAGATGCAAACAGGAAAATTGTGAGCGCACACATGCTGTAGCCCAGGGGTTGGCAACCTAAGGCCCATGGGGTCGTTTAAATGGCCCAGAAGCCACCCCTGAACCAAGCCACCCACTCGGTGAGTCCCTGCGTGCTGCGCTAAACCGGCACAGCGCAGCACAGGGACTTGCTTTCGCGGCGCCGGAAATTGCGTCTGTGTAGACGTAGATGCCGAAAATCGTGTCTGTGCAGACGCAGGCACCAGAAATTGCGGGTGGGTGGGCGATCCGGCCCACGAACGGATCTCCTCTAGAGTGAACTGGCCCAGAAATTTAAAGACTATCTACAGAAATATTGTAAAATTAATGAATGATAGAATGATGTTGGATAGCAACTAAGGGATTTCCAGCTGTAATGATTTAAGAGAATATGAAAAAAGGGTTATAAATGGGTTAAAATCTAATGGTAAGGATTTGCTGAACCAATAAATTGAAGTGGAATACAAAAAAGGGATGTATGAGGAGGTCCGGGAAATAAGTTAAAAAAAAATAAGTAAAAGAAAAAATGTATGTTTTTAACTGTTTTTATTTTGTATTTTTCTTTTTTCTTTTTCATTTTTACTGTTATATTTCAAAAAAAAAATTAATAAATATTTTTTGCGTGCTGAGGTCCCCAAAACACCCTTAACCCCAATAACTCACACATCACACATTAATTTTGTTTAAGGTTTTTGGCATAATTTTGGCCACAACTTTATTTGCATACAAATTGTGAGTGGTTGCTTAGGCATTGGTTACGACTAGCTGTCCCTCCCGCCTTGGGGACAGCACTGACTCCCGGATTCCAGCGGAAGCCAGTGTGGAGGAGCAAGTTCAGGGATAGGCGGAGCTGCGACACAGACCCTCAGCTTCTCCCCGCATGCTCCTAGGGACTTACACGGCCCAAGCCCGATTCCAGGGGTTTGGACGAATGGATGGTAAGTCCCTGAATTCCTTTAACGGAATTCCCATGCAGCAACCTCATTGGAGGGGCAGGCACAGCCAATCCATACCCCTCCACCAACCAATTTAAACCAATGCCTAACCGCCAAGCTTACAAGTTGTGACGTATTGCTAAGCAGTAGGCAAAACCCAAGAGGCACGCACTAATCAGCCAAATGGTAAATTCCTACTGGGCCCCCGCACCAAGGCGGACGACCCCATGACAGGCAAAGCAAGGTCAAAGCGCAAGCCCAACAAGGGAGGGCGGGCGGGAGATCCGATGTCCACAGCGAAAGAGAAAGTACCCTGCTGTGGACCTTCCTTAAATAACCTCTGACCCCTCCCCCAAATTTGCAACATCAAATTTGCCCCAGCAACACCAACTCCAGCCAAAAGTAGGTCCCTCAAACCAATCCACCTAATTACTACAGGGTGCTTTGGCTGACCCATCCGCAACACGTGCTCTCCTTTAGTGAGAACACGCTATATAAAAAAAAAATAGAGTGAACTGGCCCAGGTAAGGTAAACCTTGCTGACCCCTGCTGTAGCCAGAACCAGGACATTTACAAAACACAGAAAAGAACTGTGGTTTGCTTATGCATTGACAACACACCATAGCTCCAAAGATCCAGGGAAATGTTTGGATGGGGAGAATCTCGACGTTTCCTTTCTAAATGGTCAAGGAGGCATCTTGTAGGCTTCTGCACATTCCTCTCTCACCTACGGCTTTCTGGTTTGACGTGACTCCTTGTCTGGCGCAAGCTGTTGTCAGAAGCTCTTTGGTCATGCTTCTCCTGACCAATAGTAGAAGCAGATCATTATCCAGAATAGATGCTTGTTGACCTCCCCCCGACCGCACAATATAAGATATGAACTGTCTCTGCTGTTTGCTTCTAGTCCTGCTCCAGGCCTCCTGCCATCACCAATTTGTAGAGTTCTAGATCAAACTATTATTCTTCATACCACATCTGTTTCCCATACTTCCCCCCCCTCCAGTTTCTGCTAGAGTAGGCCAGCTTCTCTTGGGTGCAATTTCTTGGAATCCTTGGGGGAAAGGGCAAAGAGGCAGGGGAAACAGCTGGGGTACACCCCAAGGAAAGCCAGTGGCGTAGCGTGGGTTGTCAGCACCCGGGGCAAGGCAAGTAATTTGCGCCCCCTAACCCGTGGATTTGCGCCCCCTAACCCTACAAATCTTGGAGGACCCTATGAATGATGGTCCCTCTCTCTCTCTCTTTCTCATATTCCAATTGATTCCCATTTCCGCCGATCGATCCCCGAAGCTCTCACCCAGCGAAATTCGTGTGTAATTACGCTTCGCCATCCCTAATCCTGCCGCTTCCACCGGGAAATCATGATGGTGCGTTTCTCCTCTCCAAACTTTCCCCGGCCCTTTGCCGGCCGGTGCAGCCCTTTTGGCTACGAGCTCCCCTCCTTCTCTGCCCGCTTCCAACCCCACCTCCCCGTCCAGCCTCCCTACCTCCTGAAAAAAGGCGCCGGCGCCGAGCAGGACACCCTCGCGGCCATCGGAGAGAGGCGGGGCCGAGGGAGGCAGCCAATGGGCGAGGCGGGGGTAGGTGGCCACGGGGGCGGGCGCTGCCGCAGTCCTCGGGTGGGCTAGGTAGGAGCAGGCAGAGGCTGGCCGGCCGCTCTGACAATAGGGGCGGGCCAAGGGCATGACAGGGCTGGGCCCTCTGGACTCGCGCCCCCCCCAGATGTTGCGCCCGATGCGGCCGGCACCCCTGGCACCCCCCACGCTACACCACTGAGGAAAGCCAAGGCCCCAGACAGTGCTAAATTTTTGGTACTTTGTGTTTTCAACTATTCAGGATACCAGGGACTGCAAACTCTCTGTTTTACAAAGCTGTTGTGTGCTTGGCCAGGGTCAGCACTGAGTTCTAGAAACATCACTACGTATAGTGAACGGCAATCTTCAGAGATTGCTTGGCAGTTGGACTATGCTGGGCACTGTTGCTAAGAATCACTGATAATAACCTACTTTTTCATTCTATAGTCAACAGAGTCTCATCTTCCCCTTCCAGGACACCCCAAGACCAAAGCCTTCATAACACATGGTGGGACCAATGGGATTTATGAAGCTATTTACCATGGTGTTCCCACAGTAGGAATTCCCATGGTTGCTGACCAGCCTGACAATATTGAGCACATGAAGGCAAAGGGGATGGCTGTGGGGCTGGACATCCAGACAATGGAAGCCGAAGATTTAGTGGATGCTGTGAAGGCTGTCATTCTCAACGCCACGTGAGTCAATCGCAAACTCTCCTCTGAAGAAGACATCTGAAGGCAGCCCTGTTTAGGGAAGTTTTTAATGTTTGAAGTTTTATTCTGTTTTTAGTGTTATAGTGTTTTTAGTGTTTTGTTGGGAGCCACTCAGAGAGGCTGGGGAAATCCAGCCAGATGGGTGGGGTATAAATAAAATTATTATTATTATTATTATTATTATTATTATTATTATTATTATTATTATTTAAAGATTGCCGTCCTTTGAGTTCTGGCTCTATACTAATTTGTTCTTATTTCTCTATCTTCTCCCTACCCAATCCTCCAGATATAAGGAAAATGCAATGAGACTGTCACAGATTCAGCATGACCAACCAATAAAGCCACTGGACCAGGCTGTCTTTTGGACTGAGTTTCTTATGTTAATAGACTTCCCGCTATCTCTTTGCGGTTTCCATATTTCTCTTACATTTAAGTAATCCGTATTCCATTATTAAAAAAGAAAATTCCCTTATATCTGTGAAGTTAGTCTAGGCACAGCCAAGTGTTGTTATTGGAACCATATTTTGTCAGATAATTTTTAAAGCCATCCCATTCAGGACCAGACATTTCATGGGGTGTCAATTCCACCTTCCCTGTCTCATGAGGACTCTACTGGGGTTCTTCAACACTCTTAAGTTCCTTTCCTTCTTCCTTGGGCTCCGAGCTCTGCATCCATGACACCACAAACGGGACTTGCAACACCTGCTAAACTGCGATGGAAACGTGACTTTGGGCCCTATTCCAATTTGTCCTTCCTTTTCTCTCTTTCCCCCTCCCCTTCTTTACCCAATCCTCCAGGTATAAGGAAAATGCAATGAGACTGTCGCAGATCCACCATGACCAACCGATAAGGCCGCTGGACCGGGCTGTCTTTTGGATTGAGTTTGTCATGCGCCACAAAGGTGCCAAGCACTTGAGAGCAGCTGCCCATCACTTGACCTGGTACCAGTATCACTCCCTGGACGTCATTACCTTCTTGATCGGTTGCATGGCAGTTTTCATATTCATTGCTGTTAAATGCTGTTTATTTTGTTGTCGGAAATGTGGCAGGATTATTAGGAAAACCAAAACAGAGTAGCTTCTCCTGGGACCCGGCCATCGTTCTGTGGCTTGCATTATTCAGTAGACTCAGACTTAAGCCCCATCATGAAATCATCTTCCAAAAGCTTTAATCGTTTGCAACAACTTTCAGCTGAATTGAGAAGCCAGCCATAGCCATGCTCCATTCAGCAGCTAAGAGAAAGTTATAGGTATCAATGATGGTTCATTTTAGCATTGCTTATTATTTTTTTCCAAATATCTTAAACACAATGCAGCTTAACAATATTATTCTCCTTTCAATCTATATCTTATCCGAATTAACTTCCCTCCACCCCTATTCTAGCTTCTCTACATTGTTCTTACTTAAGCTTGATTAATATATATATACTTTCTATAAATGTCTATAATTTCTTAATAATTTTTGTATTATACTTTAGACATACATTCCTTATTATATTACAGCATTACATCTTGTGGTCTACCCAATAAACGTTATGAGTTTTATTTCAGTCCTGTGAGTGTCTTTATTTATGTACAGTTTTCTCTAAGTATACCATAAATTTAGACCATTCTTTTTGGAATTTCTCATCGCCCTGCTATCAGATTCTTCGTGTTAGGAGGGAGGGAGGCAAGGAGTCAACTCACTGCTCTGTTAGGGGGGAGGACATTCACTGTGTTCACCTCAGCTATGGTAGGATGTATGCTTGGTGGCCCAGCAGGGGGGGAGGGAAAACCACAAACCAGTGGGCCGGTCCCTTTCCTCTGAAGCAGCATTTCTTCAAAACAAGCAGAAAGACAGCTCAGATAGGTGTGGAGTCCCCTTGTCACACTGGCTGCCAATTCTACAGGAAGGTAGTGAGAGACTGCTGACGAAGGCATGCCAGAGCACTGCCGGAGCCAGTCTTCCTGAGCAAGGCGATGGTGCAGGGAATGGATGGGGGCAAGACAGAGGGGGAGGTCAGCGCCCTCTCTTCAATCCACCTCCTCCATGCGTGAGGCATCCTCGTCTCCTTCCAGAGGGGGAATATCTTCAGAGACAGCGGCACTAGGCTCTTCAGCAGCAACCTCATCTTCATCCATCCCGAGCCCCAGCTTGATCATCCTATAGATACGGTTGGAGTGAGTCTGTGGATCCTCCTTAGAAGCCAGAGGAAAGCAGTGCTGTCTCCAAGAGTAGCACCACAAGGTCCTGGACGGCCTGGTCGTTCTTGTCTGCCTCGGCCTTCTGACGCAGTGTCTCTACAATGGGGTGGTCAGGACTGATCTCCAGGTGCTTCTTGGCCATCATGTAGCCCGTGGTGGAGTTGTCTCGCAAGGCCTGGGCCTTCATGATACGTTCCATGTTGGCGGTCCAGCCATAGGTGCTGGTGACAATACAACAGGGCGAGGAGACCAGCCTGTTTGAGACCGTCACCTTTTAAACTTTCGTCTCCAGGATTTCCTTCATGAGTTTGCAAAGGTTCTCAAACTTGGCTTTGCTCTCCTCCGTCTTCTTCTTCTCGTCCTCATCCTCTGGCAGCTCCAGTCCTTCTTTGGTGACGGACAATGGTCTTGCAATCAAATTCCTTCAGCTGCTGGACACTATACTCATCAAGGGGCTCTGTCATGTACACCACCTCAAAACCAGGTTTCCTCACTTGCTCCACAAAGGCAGTTAGCCACCGGCTCCTTCCTCTCACCTGTGATGTAAGAGATGCTTTTCTGGTTTTCCTTCATACGGGACACATATTCGGAGAGGGAATTCATCTCGGCGCCGGAGTGGGAAGTGTGATACCGCAACAGTTCTGACAGGCGTTTCCTGTTGGTAGAGTCCTCATGGATCCCCAGCTTGAGATTTTTGGAGAAGGCCTCGTAGAACTTCTTGTAGTTTTCTTTGTCCTCCGCCAGCTCTGCAAAAAGCTCCAGGCATTTCTTGACGATGTTCTTGCGAATCACTCTGAGAATCTTGCTTTGTTGCAGCACCTCACAGGAGATGTTCAGGGGCAGATCCTTGGAGTCCACTACACCCCGGATGAAGTTCAGGTACACTGGGATGAGTTCATCACAGCTGCCCATAATGAGCCGCGCCTCACATAGAGCTTGATGTTGTTCTTTTTCTTCTTGTTCTCAAAGAGGTCAATGGGGCCCGGCGTGGGATGAAGAGAAGCGCCCGGAATTCCAACTGCCCCTCCACAGAGAAGTGCTTAACAGCCAGATGGTCTTCCCAATCATTAGTCAAGCTCTTGTAGAACTCGCCATACTCCTCCTGAGTGATGTCATCAGGGTTTCGGGTCCAGATGGGCTTGGGCTTGTTCAGTTCCTCCTGGTCGATGTACTTTTCCTTGTTCTTGTTGGTCTTCTTCTTGCTCTTGCCACCTTCCTCTTGATCTGAGCCCACATCTTCAATCTTGGGCTTCTCTTCCTCATCCTTGGGGGCTGCCTCTTCATCCTCCTTCTCCACTTTTTCCTCTTCTGCCTCATCGTCGCTGCTTTCCTTCTCACGCTCCTTCTCCAGATAGAAGGTGATAGGGTAGCCGATGAACTGGGAGTGCTTCTTCACCACTTCCTTAATGTGACGTTCCTCCAGGTATTCAGTCTGTTCTCGCCATGGTCAGTTTTGACAGTGAAGGAGCCGCCTGCAGATGACTCCCATGCATACTGTTCATCATCGTTGTGCTTGGTGATAACCACAACCTTCTCAGCCACAAGGTAAGCAGAGTAAAAGCCCACACCGAACTGTCCAATCATGGAGATGTCTGCACCAGCCTGCAAGGCTTCCATGAAGGCTTTGGTGCCAGACTTCGCAATGGTGCCCAGATTGTTGATAAGGTCTGCCTTTGTCATGCCAATACCACCAATGTCCACCAAGGTGAGGGTGCGATCATGGGGATTGGGAATGATATCTATCTTCAGCTCTTTCCAGCTTTGAGGGATCTGTCAGACTCTCATAGCGAATCTTGTCCAGTGCATCAGAGGCGTTGGAAATGATCTCCCGCATAAAGATTTCCTTCTTGGAGTAAAAGGTGTTGATTATCAGGGACATAAGCTGGGCAATCTCTGCCTGGAAGGTGTGTATCAAAACAACTGCTGTACAACTACTGTTTAGATGGTTTACTTGAACCCACAGGGACACAGGTAAGAAATATTTTCATGAACAGAAGGATGGAGGATGTGCGCATTATACGAAACCAAGTTTGTGTTCTACCAAAAGATGAGGATCCCCCATTCCTTCACTCTCTGCCGGGTCGTTCAGAATATCCTCAAAACCAGTGCAGTCACAGTTGCCTTTCCAGATATCCGGGGACAAGTTAGAACTAGGAAGGAAGACACTGGAGCAGCTTCACTGCTTGGAATTCCATCTGCAGCTTCAGCGGTGCATGCAGCCCCGGAATATTTCTCAGAGTAGACAAATTCATCTTATCTTGATTTAGCAACAACAAAATTATCCGGTGTGTCCAAAGGATGAACAGGGAAAAGTTCGCTCTTCACATTTGTAAAGCCTCTATTTATCACATCACATCTTTCAAATGCTTCAGCAGCTGACAAATCAGAAACCGGAATACAGTCCTTCAGCTGAGATCCAAACGCTCTGGAATTCGCCTCAACCTGTGTTTTTGTATAAAAAAAAGAAGGGGGGAAAGGACAGTGGTCAAGGACAATGGGAGCTGTAGTGAAGCAACCCCTGTAGGAAGGCCCCCAGCCTTCTCCCCGCCCCATGCAAAGGTTCCCTTCCTCTTACCTGGTCTTTTGGGGGGAGGCTTGGGCAGCAGCCACAGCGGTGCACGATCGAGATCCTGCAAGAAAGAAGGGATCTTTGAAGCACTGCTTCTTGGGCTCAAATCCTGTTGGCTGCTTTCGCAGTGGCATCTGGGTGACCCCTGAGAGAAGAGGAGGCTGGACCAGACGGCCCCTTGGCCTGATCCCACAGGCCCTCCTCGTGTGTGTCCTAGGGCCCCCCTCCTCCCCCCCATCCCATTACCTCAGGGGCGAGAGGCCGTCGTCTGGGCTCCAGTCCCTCCCGGAGGAATGCGGCGGTTCCACGGCTGAACTTCTCCCTCGCTGCAAAGGAAACAAAGAAATCATCAGACGCCTGTCTCCCAGCCACGCTAGCCCCAGTCTGGGGGATGAGGGTGGGGGACCTGGGAAGGGGCATTTCCACTTACCTGATCTTATCAGGCCTCCCCACTTCTCCACCGTACGGGCATCCGACCGGCCTAGCACGGAAGCAACAGCCAAAGTCTCCTCCCTCACCTGAGAAGCTGTTTTAATGGGAGGAAACTTTGGCTGCTGCTTCTGTGCCAAACCGGGCCGGGATGGAGCCATGCCCGTACGGAGGAGGGGCAGTGGGGACGCGCCACGAGGGACGACAGCCGGGAACCGCTGGGATGTTTTTCGGTTCTTCATTCCGGGAGCCGGCGCTGGAGCCTCATCCCTGGAGGCGTGGCCCTGTGGAGAAAGAAGGACATCACATGAGAATGGAAGCCACAGGTGGGAGAGTGTTTCTAGGACTCCCAAAACATGTTCCACAAAGATCCCTTCATTCCCTCTGCCCTCGTACCTGATGTTCGCCACGCCTCTCCAGGGATTTGGCCAGAACAAAATACGTGTTGGGGAAAGGCTCCCAAACTGCAAAGAAAAAAGAAACATGAGCAGGCGCCTGGCTCCTTGCCATGCTAGCTCCAGTCTGGGGCATGAGGGTGGGGGACAAGGGAAGGAAGCATTCCTAGAATATGGGGCCCTCAGTTGGCATTTCCACTTACCTGAGCTGGGAGCCTTTCCCCCCTTGTTCTGGCCGGCCTCTCGCCTACGGAAGAAACAAGCTCAGTTAGTATGATTGGGGGAGACAGGGCGAATTCTGGGATTGATCTCCACCAGAGCCAGATTATTCAATGGACAGAGTAGGCCTATGGGCCAGGCAACAACGGATCAGAATAAGTACTGTTTGTTTTGCCTATTAATTATTGTTGGTTGCTAAAATCAAAAACGTATCAGGATATGATTTGCAAGGAGCCCAGGGATATTTTGACTGCCTAGGGGTCTCCACAGGTTTCAACCTGGAACTGTGCCCAACCAAGGGCCAACTTTGGGCTCTCAAATGTCAAGGGCGCCCTGTAGGCAGAGCCGTAGCTGGGTGATCTTGCGCCCCTGGAGAACCGTCCAGATCACACCCCCTAGCCACGGTCAAATGAGCTCTTCTTTCTGCCTCTCCTCCAACCCTCCACCCATTCAATTCACCCTCTATTAAAAACCTTTTCTTATGAGGCAATAGCCCAGTGTGAGGGCACTGGCCGTGCCATCCTCAGACTGCCCCACCCCTGCCACAGAAGGGCACAGCATACCTGCAGATGTTGGTTTGGGACGTGGCACCGCTGGGCTGCTGCTTGGCCGGAGCCCTGACCGGCACTTCCAAACCACGGCCCTGCGAAGGAAGAAGGACATTTTACTCTGCTGCCAAAGGCACCCACTCTAGGGGACAGGGGTCCCGTGGGCCCTCTTTTCTTCTGGGGCAGATCGCCCTCCATATTTTCTCTCCCCCCAGCCACATCAGGGGGCGGCCAGCCAGCGGAGGGACATAGGGGGCAGGTGGGAGGGTGAAGGCCGCTCCCTGCAAGGCCCTTTCCACCTGGTCTGGGGGCGAGGGCCAGCCCCACCAGCCAGCCCTACTGAAGAGGCTCCTCCTGAGGCCAGAGGAACGTCGCCCGGCTATGTTTTATTGATTTATTATGCTGTAAACCGCTTTGAGATTTTTATTAAAAATATAAAGCGGTATAGAAATATAAATAAATAAATATGTGGGGAAATGAATTCCCCAAGGAATTAACATACCACAATGTCCAGGGATATTTGTTTCTGCTTCTGCCTTCCTGCCCGAGAACCTGTGAGACAGAAAGGAAAATAAAAGCAGAGGAAGTTACCAACCAGTAATTGACAACAGAAAATATCCTGCCCACAGCCAGCCCTGGCTGGTCTCCAAACTCTGACCATCTCCTTCCAGCCAGATGCACTGACCCCTTGCAATTCTGCCTTGGGTGGAGAAAGGGGAGAGAGAAACATTTTGCTCTCTGTCCCTCAGGACATGGATATGAGAGCCACGCCATGAAGCCCTCTCAATATCTCAAGGGCCGTCACAGGGAGGAGGGAGGAAGCTTGTTTTCTCCTGCTCCAGAAGCCCTCAGGACCTGAAGCCGTGGATTCAAGCTACAAGAAAGGGGATTCCAACTCAACTTCAGGAGGAACTTTCTGATAGCAAGAGCTGTTTGACAGTGGGAAGAAATCCCTCAGTGGGCAGTAGACTCTCCTTCCTTGGAGGTTTTTCAGCAGAGGTGGGATGGCCATCTGCCATGGATGCTTGAGCTGAGATTCCTGCGTTGCAGGGGGTTGGTCTAGATGACCCTCGGGGTCCCTCCCAATTCTACAATTCTATAATCCTATGGGGTTCCAGGTTCTCACCTTTGCGAAGCTCACTCATTGCGGAGCAGTAGAGCAGGGTCAGGTTTGGAAAGCAGTACAGCAGACTTGAAAGCAACTCTCCTTCCTTGAGAGTCTGAATGTTGGTGGGGAGGCGGTTGAGAGTTGGTTGAGAGTGGTGGGTTCTAGAAGGCGGGGGAGGGAAGGGACGGCTTCTGATGGCTGCAGGAGCTTCCTGCACTCAGAAGGAAGCTGTGTCAGATGCTTGGCTTCCAAAGAACATCTGCAAGCCGGACACTCACTTATAATTATTTTATTGGTTGAATTTATATTGCACCCTTTCTCCCGAAGGAGGCCAGAATGACATGGGATGTGGGTCTGTTCTTGGCAGTTTCCCGTAGCTATGACGCAGCTGAGGCGCAACTGGGAACACTGTGTGAATAAAAACCACTGACTTCAAAGTGCCAAAACTTACCTGCTTCTTTAGATGTGTGTCAGCAATGCAGACTGTAGTGGCTAGATTTCTGATTCTGTTGGATTGCTGCTAGATTCTGGCTTCCTCACACGTAAATGTGGCAGACACACTTAAAGCACAAATACTGTTGCTCCCATCATGCCTACTTGGACCCATCAACCCTTACATCTGTGCCCTATTTTGCATGCTTAAATAACTCAATAAATAAACTCAAACAACAACAACAACTGTGGAGCTGTGAAAAATTCACTCTGTGTGTTTTGCTGCCTTTTTGTTAGTTATTCCCCTTGCAGAAGAAGAGGGTGGGGGTCTTTGTCTCCCTGCCCATCCCTTTCCCCTCAGAAGCAGCCTTCCGCTTTCCTTTCACTTGGCTGAATCAGGCCCTACAGGTTTAATCAGATGTGCATCCAAGGGCCAATTCTATCTGTACTATCTGCACCCAGTTTACTGCACTGTCCTCTAAGGAGGCCCTTCCCATCCACTGTCCTCTTTTCCAAAGAGCGTTGTTGGTAGCGAGGGCCTTGGCTATCCATGCCAATGAGCCTTTGATAGTATGTCCACCACTTAGGAGTCCCAGCGAAAGCAGAGCAGAAGGGGTGCTGCTGCCGATATGGAGTTCGTGGCAGGGCTTAGGCTCTTCACTCTTCCTTTAGCATCACAGGATTGTGGAGGGACCACAAGGACAACCCATCTGCCTGCAATGCAGGAATCTTTCAACCAAAGTGGGGCTCAAACCCACGACCCCGAGATTAAAAGTCAGGCTTTCCTGGCTGAGCCATGATTGGTGGTCAGCACTGAATCTCGGCCTCTCTGGCAGTGAGGAGCATTGCACCCCTTTGCCACATTTGGGGGTGTTTTAGGAAGAAGCCGGAGGCCACCACTGTATACTCTCCCATATTACATATTTAAGGTTACATGTTATCTTTATCATCCCCATTCTATAAATCAGAGCTTCCTAATCTTAAACACAATACAATGCATAGCTGTCAAGTGTCCCTTATTTGAAGGGACAGTCCCTTATTCCAGCGCCATGTCCCACTGCTGTCCCTTATTAAGGGATGTCCCTTAAGTGTCCCTTAAATGTCCCTTAAATTTCAAAGGAAGCAGCTCCTCTCCCTCCCTCCCTGCCGGCCAGGGAGGAGGAAGGCTCCAACTGTGTTGCTTGGCTGCTCACCCAATAAGAAGTCTAAGAAAGACTGGGGGGGTGGAGCTTGCATGCCTTGTGTGTGGCTAGTTAATGCAAGCTGAGGGGGTTTTTGAATGCTGGATGCTATTTTGTTGCAGGTGCTGCTGCAAACTTTGCAGTGCAAAGCAAGACCGGGGAGCCATCTTAAGTTGAGGCTGCATGGGCCTTGTGGTGCATGTGATTCAGATTCTATTCAGTTGAACCTCTGGTTACAAAGTTGGTTGGGCAGTGTTCTCGAAGCTACCAGCATGAGTTTGACCAGACTGCAGGAGGACAGGAAGACTGGAGTGCCTGGAACAGGTGAGGCTGCAGGTCCCTTATTTTGGCTACTGGTCCCTTATTTTCAAGGCTGCTGGTCCCTTATTTTCAAATCTGTAAGTTGACAGCTATGATACAGTGGTACCTCAGGTTAAGTACTTAATTCGTTCCGGAGGTCCGTTCTTAACCTGAAACTGTTCTTATCCTGAAGCACCACTTTGGCTAATGGCGCCTCCTGCTGCTGTTGCGCTGCTGCTGCGCGATTTCTGTTCTCACCCTGAAGCAAAGTTCTTAACCTGAAGCAATATTTCTGGGTTATCAGAGTCTGTAACCTGAAGTGTATGTAACCTGAGGTACCACTGTATATCTGGAATAAGGTCTTGGGGCTTACTTGCATATGAAAAGATTTTAACCCAAAGATACTGGAAGTAATAATAACTACCCACTTAGAACTGTCATTTTAATATTCCATCATCCATTTTTTCCCTTTATTAGTATTCTTCTAGAAACTGGAGGGTTCTGTCTCAGAACATACAGGTTGATTCTGTGACAGACCAGAACCAAAATGTAACTGTCTGTATGTTGTTTCTATGTTGCATGCTACTTGGAGATTTAAAAAAAATTAAGAAGTTTATATAGTGGTACCTCGGGTTGCAGATGCTTCAGGTTACAGACGCTTCAGGTTACAGACTCCGCTAACCCAGAAATAGTACCTCGGGTTAAGAACTTTGCTTCAGGATGAGAACAGAAATAGCGCAGCGGCAGCAGGAGGCCCCATTAGCTAAAGTGGTACCTCAGGTTAAGAACAGTTTCAGGTTAAGAACAGGCCTCCAGAGCGAATTAAGTTCTTAACCCGAGGTACCACTGTAAATGCTTTTAAATATATTTAAATAAATAAATATGTGGCATAAATGCTACAGAAAACTCTTTTGGCTTTTAGCGTTTAGGTGAAGTTTGTGAGTTGTTTTTTTATAGCTGTGTTCAGTATTCCTTGTCTGTCTGTGTTAGCACTGTGTTGTGTTGTGAATACACTGCACAGAGTCCTGTACTGTATTATCATAGGCAATCAGCTCCACAATTATGTTTTTTTCCCTGGCAGTTATTATTCATCGTTTCCAACTGCTTAAGCAGCCACCAGCCAGCAAGCAATACAACAACCTAGATTTGTGGCAGACAATTTTATTCTCTACTCACTGTAAAAAAATATACCGGTATACTACTATTATTGCCACCCAAACCTTGTGGGCGTATTATCATATTTTTCGTCCTATAAGGCGCACCGGCCCATAGGACGCACCTCATTTTTTGGGGGGGGGAATGAATTTTTAAAAATTATTTCCCCCCCCCCCAGCCCTGGCTGCCGCCCTAAGCCTTGCGCTCACCTGCCCGAAGCAGGGCGACAGGCTGCTGCCCCAAGCCTCGCGCACCCGGTGGGACCTCCTGCCGGGCGCGGGAGGCTTGCAGACACTCGCCCAAAGCACGGGGAGCCCTCCGAAGGGCTCCCCGGGCTTTGGGCGACAGGCTGCCACCCCAAGCCTGGCGCACCCGGCGGGACCTCCTGCCGGGCGCGCGAGGCTTGCGGACACTCGCGGGGGCTGCAGGCTGCTGCCCGCAAGCCTTGTGAGCCCGCGGGAACTCCCACCGGGCTTGCAAGGCTTGCGGATAGCTTCCTGAAGCCTGGAGAGCGAGAGGGGTCAGTGCGCACCGATGCCTCTCGCTCTCCAGGCTTCAGAAAAAGTCTGCATTCGCCCCATAGGACACACACACATTTCCCCTTCATTTTTGGAGGGGAAAAACTGCGTCCTATGGGGCGAAAAATACGGTAGCCAGCCTTCTGACTGATGCCAAAATTGGGGTTCGGCTTTTGCTGCTCATCTCTGCATGGGACTCTGAGACCCCTAAGTCCATGATGCAATGCAATCATAACTCTGCTACATGCGTGTGCCCAGGGCCAGATTTAGATTTGAGGAGGCCCTAAGCTCCTGAAGGTAATGGGGCCCTTTATATGTCCAGCTGTCCTTTGTCAACAACAAATTGTCGCTGTTTTTTGTGTTGAATATATGCTATATGGTGATTTATGGACCTAATAGGTATCTAAAGCCATTTGCACATAACAAAATATGTATTTTATCAAAGTAATTGTTGAACTGAAATACAATTAAGAAGAAGTATATTAATAGTGCAATTGGGGGGGGCAAGAGAGTGGGGCCCTAAGCTGTAGCTTGTTTAGCTTATATGTAAAACCAGCACTGGCTAGTGCAGCGGTGTAGCGTGAGTTGTCAGCACCCGGGGCAACGCAAGTAATTTGCGCCCCCCCTAACCCCTAACCTGCGAGTTGCTGCTGGCGCTGCCGCCCAAACGACGCTGCTTGCCCGGAGGAGGAGGGGGGCAGAGAGGCGAGGAAAATGCAACGGCCAGCAGCTGCAGCAGCACCGGCGGAGGCGGGGCTGTGAGGAGGGGCTGCCTGGCGCGTCCTCCGCGGCGAGCGCTGAGAGCCGCTGCCTGCTGGGCGCCTTCAGCCGGGCGCCGCGAGACATGCGGCTCCGCTACAGCCTGCGCCCGAGGCTCTTCGGCGACTCCGGAGGCAGCGAGCGCCCCCCCCGATGTTGCGCCCGGTGCGGCCGGCACCCCTGGCACCCCCCACGCTACGCCACTGAGCTAGTGTATTCATGGGGGTGAAGAGTGGAGGAGAGAATGAATGAGATGGATCTTGCTGTTTTACTGCATGCCTGAATCTCTGTGCTTTTGCAGGCAAGGAAGATAGACCTGTCAAGTTCTCCTGAGACAAATAATTCTAACGCATTGGGGCCACCACTGAAAATGCCCTGCCCTGATTCCTTATTGGCTTGTACCAAACACGGAATGCAGAGCAGTATTTTGACATCGTATCTCATGGGGATAGTCACAAAAGGAGCATTAAGGGAATGTCAAATACTGTCTTATACGGAAGGAGACAGCTTGGTATTGCCTTCGTGGGCTGCTGGCCTGGCTTTGAGACTGGGTTCTCTTGCAGGTCTACCAGATTTAACCTGCTCTACTACAGAGATGCAATCTTCAGTTCACTATCCGTGTATTGTATTTGCTGCAGCAGTGGAAGGGAGGAGTATTTATGCCCATGTTGAGACGGTGCGATTTAACTTTATTTGGTCTATTTTCAGATAGCAAAACCATATGATAGTTTGTTAATGAGCCTTGATCCTTTTATTTAATTTATAAAAAATTGAGCTGTATTCTGAGCAGTGCAGCCAAGCCATTTACAGCATAAAAGCTGCAGCCATGGATTCCTTTTCTGCATCACTATTGCATTTCTTTTACATTACTACCTTATTATACTGCATTTTCTGGATCTTTATTTTTATAGAATAATCTCAAAGTGGGGGGAGTAACCCTAAAGCAAACCATTATGGATACCCAGTGTTGTTGTGTGTGTGTGTTTAGGGGTACTCTCAATCTGACTCAAGAAAATCACAATTTTAGAGTTCAAATCAGGGGAAATAAATACAGTAAATGGACAAAAGTACAAAAAACATTCATTACACTGGGAAAGGAAGTGAAGTAGCTATTGGCTGTGGTAACAACGAAACTGACCAATCACCATGCTAGATTCCAACTCCTACTTCACACATTAAACGCTCGCTTCTGTCTGAGACTCAGGAAACACCGTGACAGGAAATGAGGCTGCCATCGAGGGTAGCAGAAAAATGCGCTGTGAATACCTCCAACTCTCCTCTCTCCACTGCTGAATGGAGGGTTGTTAAGGCTGGCTTCAGCTGAGCATTGCTATAATAATAAATTATTATTATTATTAATTCCCCGCCCATCTGGCTGGGTTTGCCCAGCCACTCTGGGCAGCTCCCAGCAGAATATAAAAAACATGATAAAACACCAAACATTAAAACCTTCTCTAGACAGCTGAAAATGCTTAGCACTTTTGGAAGCAGATTCCATAAAGGTGCACACAACAATGGCTGAGTCCCAAGAGGAACTATTCTGTTTTCGTCTTCATAATGATCCGAACACGTTTCCGACAATACAATAAACAGCACAAACAGCATTTGACAGCAATGAATGTGAAGAGTGCCATGCAACCAATCAAGAAGGCAATGGTATCCAGGGAGTGATATTGGTACCAGGTCAAGTGATGCGCAGCTACTCTCAAGTGCTTGGCACCTTTGTGGCGCATGACAAACTCAATCCAAAAAACAGCTCGGTCCAGTGGCTTTAACAGTTGGTCATGGTGGATCTGTGATAGCCTTAACGCATTTTCCTTATATCTGGAGGAAAGGAAGGTGGGGGAGAGAAATAAAAACAAATTGAGATAGGCAGAGGCGTAGGAAAGTCAGGTGGTACCCAGTGCATAAAATTTCTTGTCAACCCACTCCCACGTTGATTTATATTATTATTTTTTTGTCTGCAAAAATGGTTTTACATCATTTCATATTTTCTTACAAAGGAATAATAATAATTAATAATAATAATTAATAATAATAATAATTAATAATAATAATAATAATAATAATAATAATAATAAACTTTTATTTATATCCCCTCCTCCCTGACCGAAGTTGGGCTCAGGGCGGCTAACATCAGATACATAACACTGCTATAAAATCAAACAATAATTAAATTACCTCCTAAAAACGTCAAAATCAAATTAAAGTCTTATTAGAAGGCTTTCCGCAGGGTTGGGGCTGGGAACAGTAAGTGCTCCACTGAATTGAAATTTCAGCCTTCAAAACATAGGACAAATGGCCAAGTAAACAGCTATTTTCGTGGAGCAGGGTCAAGATATTAACTGATATGCATGAAATTTCGTATATAGATATATATAATCCCTAGTGTAGTAAGACCTTTGGAGCAGGCATTTTTTTAAAAGAAAGTTTTTAAATTCCTAGTAGGGCAGTAATTGTTCCTTGATAATTTGTCACCCCCCTCCATGATGACCCCCCGCTCCGCCCCACCTTCCTACGCCCCTGGAGATAGGACCAGAACTCAATTTTTGATTGCAGTTTAGCAAGCACTGTAGCATTAAAGTCCTTGATGATTACCCCCAAGATTAAAAACAGCTTTTAAAATCAACACATTTATTATGTCATCATGTTCAATTGGTTAGCCTTTTGTTGCAACACACCCACATGGGCACACCTCTGAAAATTGTTAAGCAGCATTAAAACTTACCTACTGTTTTCCATTCAAGATCCAAAAGTGACTTATTGCTAATGTTGCAGCTGCTTAACTGAAGGCAATATCCTGCCCAGATTAATATTTTGGAAATATTGCAACAAAGCCTGTTGGTAAGCAGTAGCAATGGGTCCTGCTGGACCTGCCAGGGCTGCTAAGGAGTCATAGGGGTGTGGACAATGAGGTCCCAGGGGCCTAACCAGTTGTGGTTTTCTCCCCATCCTTCTGCCTTGCAAAGATATTGTGGACACCTAAGTATTTGTACAACTGCAATGCTTAGGTAAAGGTAAAGGGACCCCTGACCATTAGGTCCAGTCGTGACTGACTCTGGGGTTGCGGCGCTCATCTCGCTTTATTGGACGAGGGAGCCGGCGTACAGCTTCCGGGTCATGTGGCCAGCATGACTAAGCCGCTTCTGGCGAACCAGAGCAGCGCACAGAAATGCCGTTTACCTCCCCACCAGAGCGGTAACTATTTATCTACTTGCACGTTGACATGCTTTCGAACTGCTAGGTTGGCAGGAGCCAAAGATGTTGGCTATTTGCAGTTTAGTAGCACTGCAGAGAGTTTGCTGGGGAGACCATGCATGACAAGGAACTCAAAAATAACTTTAACAAGGTTTTAATAACAAATACAAAACTCCTTTTACACTAAAGAGAACAACAAACATGACCCAACCCATCCCCCAGGGTAATGAGAGAGCTAGGTGCTTCTCCTTATATACTATGTCCAAATGCTGACACAGCTTAATTAACACAACCTAGCAGCACCTGCTATGTTTCACAGCTGTAAGACTGGGTCTCATTATTTGCCCTGGCCCTGGCCCTGGCAACGGGAGCTCACCCTGTTGCAGGGATTTGAACCGCGACCTTCTGATCGGCAAGTCCTAGGCTCTGTGGTTTAACCCACAGAACCACCTGCGTCCCTCTACAATGCTTAGCACCTAACTAAACTGAAAATGTGTCTTACTTTGGTTCAGAAGGTGTCCCTGCTATCCAGTTGCTTCACTGCTGGGAGAAAACTTATGGGGCCACCACCTCTTAGCACCCTCTCTCTATCCTTCTACTTTGCAGTGAAACGGGGCATTTAAACACCGCAGCTGTATAAATACTTAGCACCTAACTATGGGCTCATCCACACTTCTGCTTGTGCTGTGCCCAGAAAGCATGCGTCCCAGCGGTTTTCCCCTTGCCCTGTTCCTTTTCAAGGGAAAACTCGCTCATTGACTATAGATCAGAACAAATGGCAATCCAGGGCCAAAAAGGACTTGCTCTTTCCTCCAATTGAGCACTAAAGAGCAGCTTTCTCTTGGGTGGGGGGGAAGCAGCAAGACAAGAGGAAGTGTGGATAAACCCTGAGTGCCATAGCTTGGTTCAGAGTTGCTATCGCAATGTCTAGGGTGGATTCATGCCAAAGGAACTGCCTATTACTCAACCCATCTAAATAGCCAAAGGCAGTGACAAATCTGCAGCAATAGAACAAACTGAGCGACACAGATCATATACATCTATAATATGAGCTAACACCCAAGAAGTGAGAGAAAGGTTACCAGAGACATCAACAAACTCAAAGCCAGGCTAATTTCAAATCAAACAGTTTTTATAGTGGTTTTATCCAGCTCCTTCTTCCTGGTTCTTCTTTTACAGCCAGTGCAGCCCCACTGAATTCCATGGGGATTGCTCCCCCATACATATGCACTGCATGGCAGCCTGCATAGCTTAGTCTTAAAGGAGCCACACTGGGCTGTTAATAAGTCATAGAATCATAGAATCATAGAATCATAGAATCATAGAATCATAGAGTTGGAAGAGACCACAAGGGCCATCGAGTCCAACCCCCTGCCAAGCAGGAAACACCATCAGAGCACTCCTGACATATGGTTGTCAAGCCTCTGCTTAAAGACCTCCAAAGTAGGAGACTCCACCACACTCCTTGGCAGCAAATTCCACTGTCCAACAGCTCTTACTGTCAGGAAGTTCTTCCTAATGTTTAGGTGGAATCTTCTTTCTTGTAGTTTGGATCCATTGCTCCGTGTCTGCTTCTCTGGAGCAGCAGAAAACAACCTTTCTCCCTCCTCTATGTGACATCCTTTTATATATTTGAACATGGCTATCATATCACCCCTTAACCTCCTCTTCTCCAGGCTAAACATGCCCAGCTCCCTTAGCCATTCCTCATAAGGCATCGTTTCCAGGCCTTTGACCATTTTGGTTGCCCTCCTCTGGACACGTTCCAGTTTGTCAGTGTCCTTCTTGAACTGTGGTGCCCAGAACTGGACACAGTACTCCAGGTGAGGTCTGACCAGAGCAGAATACAGTGGCACTATTACTTCCCTTGATCTAGATGCTATACTCCTATTGATGCAGCCCAGAATTGCATTGGCTTTTTTAGCTGCCGCGTCACACTGTTGACTCATGTCAAGTTTGTGGTCAACCAAGACTCCTAGATCCTTTTCACATGTACTGCTCTCAAGCCAGGTGTCCCCCATCTTGTATTTGTGCCTCTCAATTTTTTTGCCCAAGTGCAATACTTTACATTTCTCCCTGTTAAAATTCATCTTGTTTGTTTTGGCCCAGTTCTCTAATCTGTCAAGGTCGTTTTGAAGTGTGATCCTGTCCTCTGGGGTGTTAGCCACCCCTCCCAGTTTGGTGTCATCTGCAAATTTGATCAGGATGCCCTTGAGTCCATCATCCAAGTCGTTGATAAAGATGTTGAATAAGACCGGGCCCAAGACAGAACCCTGTGGCACCCCACTAGTCACTCTTCTCCAGGATGAAGAGGAACCATTGATGAGCACCCTTTGGGTTCGGTCAGTCAGCCAGTTACAAATCCACTGAGTGGTAGCATAGTCAAGTCGCCTCACTGCCCATAAATTCCCAGACCTGTGTGAAAATATTATACCCCTCTTTCCAGAAAGTGGAGTAAAGTGGAGGCATATTAACTGGGCTAGGAGCTGGGAGATCAGAGTCAAAACCATCAGCTAGCCATCAAGTTCCTTGTGTGACCATGGGCCAATTACTGTCTCTCTCAGCCTCAACTTCCTCACAGAGTTGTTGTGAGAATAACATGGGGGGAAGAAGACCCATGAATGCCACCTTGAGCTCCTTAGGGGAAAGATGGAATGGATATAAACTCAATAATTGATAAATAAAGAATGATAATAATTAAAAGTATATTTTCAGCCTGCCTGTCCCTGATTTTGCTGAACAATATAACACAACACAGTGGCCAATAACAATGGCACTAAACACTATTTATAGACTAATACAAATGATCAGAAATACAGCCAAAGTCTCTAAATCTTCTTCACCAGTGATGGTAGAATAATTCAAAAGTTTGATATATACATAATCTGACACCAAATATCGTCGGAACAGAGTTACCAGATAACCAATCTCTTTTGTTCAATGCTTCATCAGCTAATCTTGATCAATTCTTCATCATCCAGACTTGTAAGAATTACATATGAGAAGGATGTAGTTCAATTTCTTAACAAGCCAATCTTACATGTAAGCAAATACAAACGCTGTAGAAAATACACTCTGGGTCAGTGCTTATATGATATTGTAGTCACTGCTGTTATATTGTACAGCTTGTCCATATTGCAACACAGGGGTCTGTTTACGGATTACTGTCCCTGATTTTGAACTGGGGGAGGACTGTGTGTGTCGCCAGGTTTGAGTCATGAAAAACAAACACCTACAAATCAAAGGAGGTGCAAATCTGTGACAGAACCACAATATTTAGGCATATGAGCACATGACTTTACATGCATATCTTCAGCAAATCCAATGTGTGGGTGCATACTTGCCCGGGTGAGGTGTGCAAGCAGGGTGCAATGCATGCCTTGATACTATGGACATTGATCTGAACCATTCTACTTTTTACAGTAGCATTTTGAACACCATTTTGAATTTATCCTTACAGCAACCCTGTTAAGTAGACTGCAGTGCAATTCTAGGAAAGTTTGCAATTCTAGCAAAACAACAACGGGCTCAGTGCTAAGGAGCAATACTCTTCCACAATCAGCTTTTGACACTTGGCATGGTTTCTGCAAATTTCCACAGGTAAGCTGCCATACACCTGGCCCTGAAGCAATCTCACATGCATTCTGCAGACTAATGGAGACCACTAGTCATCTCTCACTTTCAGAGGAGAGTTTGCGATTGACTCACGTGGCGTTGAGAATGACAGCCTTCACAGCATCCACTAAATCTTCGGCTTCCATTGTCTGGATGTCCAGCCCCACAGCCATCCCTTTTGCCTTCATGTGCTCAATATTGTCAGGCTGGTCAGCAAACATGGGAATCCCCACTGTGGGAACGCCATGGTAAATAGCTTCATAAATCCCGTTGATCCCACCATGTGTTATGAAGGCTTTGGTCTTGGGGTGTCCTGGAAAGAGAAGGTGAGACTCTGTTAACTATGGGATGATAAAAGTAGGTTATTAGCATTGATTCTCAGCAGCAGTGCCCAGCATAGTCCAACTGTCAGGCAATCTCTGAAGATAGCTGTTCACTATACATATGGTATATGATGTATGGAAGTGAGAGCTGGACCATGAAGAAGGCTGATCGCCGAAGAATTGATGCTTTTCAATGGACTGCAAGAAGATCAAACCTCTCCATTCTGAAGGAAATCAGCCCTGAGTGCTCACTGGAAGGACAGATCGTGAAGTTGAGGCTCCAATACTTTGGCCACCTCATGAGAAGAGAAGACTCCCTGGAAAAGACCCTGATGTTGGGAAAGATGGAGGGCACAAGGAGAAGGGGACGACAGAGGACGAGATGGTTGGACAGTGTTCTCGAAGCTACCAGCATGAGTTTGACCAAACTGCGGGAGGCAGTGGAAGACAGGAGTGCCTGGCGTGCTCTGGTCCATGGGGTCACGAAGAGTCAGACACGACTAAACGACTAAACAACAACAACCACAACAAAGAACTCAGCACTGACCCTGGCCAAGCACACAAGAACATTTTTGTAAAACAGAGAGAGTTTGTAGTCCCTGGCATCCTGAATAGTGGAAAACGCAAAGCACCAAAAATTTAGCACTGTCTGGGGGCTTGGTTTTCCCTGGGGTGTACCCCATGTGTTTTCCATGCCTCTCCCTGTTATGGGAATGGTTGCTAAACATGGGAATCTAGGTTCATAAATTCTTCTGGCTCCACCATGTGTTATAAAAGCTTTGGTATTGGGGTGTCCTGGAGAAGGAAGAGGAAAATTTACTCGATATGAAATGGTTAAATTATAATTGATCTTCAGCTATAGCATTCCAGCTTAGTCCACATGCAATGCTATCCCTGAATGTTGCATATAGATATATCCTCAACAAGAAAGCAGGCAGCACAGAACACAGGAGCACAGTAAACTTGCTGGTTGGACTAGAAAACACTACAGTTCTATGATACTACTGAAGTGTAGATGGGTTCCCATGAAGCAAGGCAAAGTGATAACCGCCGGAACCTTTATTGAACTAACAGAACTGGACAACAGGGGCAGAGCAACTGCTTATATACAGTGCTACTTCAGGTTACATACGCGTCAGGTTACAGACTCCTCTAACCCAGAAATAGTACCTCGGGTTAAGAACTTTGCTCCAGGATGAGAACAGAAATTGTGCTACGGCAGCACAGCAGCAGCAGGAGGCCCCATTGGCTAAAGTGGTGCTTCAGGTTAAGAACAGTTTCAGGTTAAGAACGGACCTCCGGAACGAATTAAGTACTTAACCCGAGGTACCACTGTACATTTCTGAATGTCTGAGCCACTCCCAATGTGAAACCTAAACCTCTAAGCTGCGAATCATAACTCAGAGTTTCAGGGCCAATGGCAGTGGCCCAAATCCTGAAATGTTCTATGGTTGGATTGTCAAGTATCGAATCAGGACACAGGGGCTCAGAATCCCTAGTCCGGACTCAAGCTCAGGCAAACGCAGACCACTGGATACATAACAACTACCATTCTGTGATCAGGAATGGATCAGAATAGAACAAGGGGAGAATGCTCATTGCTGTCATGAGTGAGGAATATGGGGATGGAGGAAAGATATTTCCAAGGGACTGGCAGAACACAGCAATGAAGCCATAATTGCAACAAGCATGAGGTATCCCTCACCAAGAAGATCATTTTGTGGTATCCAGTCATAAATCCTGGTGTTGGCACCTAAAGTTTCTGGTCTTTTCCCTTTGTGGCGCCAAAGAACCTGGATTAGAAAATAAGAGGAAAGCTTCCATGACTCCTACATTCATAATGTACGGGTAAAATTGAAGAAAACAAATAAACTAAAAGTTACCCAGAACAAATTCCATTGTCCATCATCTTCTCTATGAATTATTATGCACTAATAATTAACTATCATAATATTTACAGTGGATGCTCAGGTTGCGAATGTGATCTGTGCGGGAGGCACGTTCGCAACCCGCAGCGTTCGCAACCCGCAACGCTGTGTCTGCGCACACATGGGTTGCAATTCAGCACTTCTGCGCATGCACAACCGCCGAAACCCAGAAGTAACCCGTTCTGGTACTTCTGGGTTTTGGCGGGTCCGTAACCTGAAAAAACGCAACGTGAAGCATCTGTAACCCGAGGTATGACTGTATTAGACAAGGATAGCTTCAACGTCTAACACAACTCCAATGTATTTAAGTAGATTTCAAGAAAAGAAAATCTTTAATGTGTTTGCAGTAAAGGGATGCAATTTCACAGGTCAGTTAAGGGAATTGGGGCAGCATTTTCACAAGTCCACTATACAACTTTTTGTTTTTGTTTTCTATACCAAACAACATGAACACTGACCTTCTGTGGAAGCTGGCTAAGTGCCAATGCAACGATGTTACTCTTTTCATCCGTTAGGTTTGCAACAAGAGAGCCCAGAGAAAACACCACAATGCCATGTTCCCCTGAACTCTGGACAAATTCTTCCATTTCCTGTCAAAAGTTCAAAGCACATTTAAAAATAAATATATTGACAAGTCACATTCCTCCATGTCTTTGCCGTTTGAACCTGATGCATGAGTAGCAATGTGAATATTTTTCCTGATATTTAATGTTGTGAGGGAGTGTTTGGGAAATGATCTTTAAGTTCCAGCTTCCAAACTGTGCTTTAGGATCCATGGAAGCCTATTAGAGTTCTAAAGGTAAAAGGTAAAGGACCCCTGGATGGTTAAGTCCAGTCAAAGGCGACTATGGGGTGCGGTACTCATCTCGCTTTCAGGCTGAGGGAGCTGGTGTTTGTCCACAGAGAGCTTTCCAAGTCATGTGGCCAGCATGACTAAACCACTTCTGGCGCAACGTTACACAGTGACAAGTGCCAGAGCACACAGAAATGCCGGTTAGCTTCCTGCCACATTGGTACCTATTTATCTACTCGCACCGTTGTGCTTTCGAACTGCTATGTTGGCAGGAGCTGGGACAGAGCAACGGGAGCTCACCCCATCGTGGGGATTCGAACCGCCGACCTTCCAATCGGCAAGCCCAAGAGACTCAGTGTTTTAGACCACAGCGCCACCCAGAGAGCAGAGTTTACAACAGACCAAGTCACTGGTCACTCCAGCTGCAGACACCTTTTCTCCACTTTTTCACCTGTGCTTTTCACATCAGCCTGAAAAGCAGAAAATTAAGCAGGCCAAGTTCTTCCTGGCACAACTATATCAGTGATGACAAGCTCATCCACTACATTTGCTACACTTCTCAAAATGTATAATTCACCCAGCAAGAACAATGAGACCTTCTTTCAAGAAAGCACGCCTAAGTGAAATTGGGTTTCAGAATTACCTCTGGCAAAGGCTTGGCTGGCTGACACTGCAGACCCCCCACAAACTCAAAATTTGGTAGGAGAGGCCGTGGGAATTCAAGGTCCCAGTAGGTACGGATCAACCAGATTTCCGCTTTCCCCATCACTTCACACTGAGTTGTGGGTCTCCCTGTCGAATGAGAAAGAGGAATGAGGTTACATTCAGCTTGTCTCTCCTTCACGTTTTCAACATTTCCACAAATAGTGAAAGCTGGTTCACACATTACATTTCAACTGGACACCTAAAAAAAGTAAGAGATGTGAACAGGAACTGGGGACAGAAAGAAATACATGTATTATGAGCACTCATTCATTAGCAAGCCTGGATTGGCTATGGGTCCTTGATGGATATTCTTTCAGGGGTAAGTCCAAGTTTTTTCTTCCATAATGTTAGAAAGAACCAACTGGCCTGAAGTCAGCATTGGTAGCTCAATCTGCACCAGAACTAGTGACAATCTATTGACAAACCAGGCCATTGGTTCAGTTCTTGTTACTGAATTCTGCAAAGAACCCTATGCAGATACTATCTGTTGCAGCTTTTGGTTCCTTCAGTTTCCTTGACTTTCTTTCCCCCTCAATATTACTGATGCATTGATAACACATCTTCCCCTCAAAACAACAACAACAGTGTGGTGGTGATCACACATACAGCTTTATGAAAATTATCTTCATGTGGTATCTTCCTGATGTGCAGGAGCTAAGGATAGGTCAATTGTGGCTGCTCTCAGTTTCTTTCTTCCACAATAAATTGTCCACATTAGTGCATTAAAATGTCATTCATTTTAAAAGTTTTCACAAAAAAGTGTCACTCCTAACAGACATATTTTTGTATGCACTTTTGCATATTATACACATCTTTGCAAGCAGTTTCCCCAAATATACAAAGCTATTCTCACAAATGTATGCATTTCCCTGCATGCTTCACATAACTTACACATTTTTGTACAGTGTTTTTGGTCGATTGAACTGCATTGCAAAATTCAGGTAACTCCAGTTTCAAAGCATAGTTGTGTGTCTGTCACTCAGGGAAGTGGAATTTACATAGGTTTACAATATCAGATCAAGTTTCTCTGCCATCCATTGCAATAAAACACATCAGTAAAATATTGCACAGAAGGATCCTGATGAAATAATAGATAGAACTACATAAAAGTTGCTTGCTCATCATTTGTTGAGTGGTGGAAAAGAGCAGAAAATGTCTGTTCTTCAACTCCAAAGCTAATTTTAGATATGATTCTAGTTCAATTTGAGCTCAGGGGGAGTTGTACAGAAGGCAGAGCAACTGGGGAAGCAATATAAGAACAAAGCAGGTAAGATTCACTCCTCACTCCCTAACAGATGATCAGGTCTATTCCCAGCAGACAGTGGCTCTGCCCCAGGATGAGGCCTTTCCAGTCCTGCTACTAGGAGGTCCTTTCTAACTGGTCATGCCAAGGACTGAAGTTGGAACCCTTGACCTCTTTAGAGCATCTACTCTACCAAATAATAACAATACTTTGGGAAGAAGAAACAAAAACAGACTTACCTAAAACCTGACTGTAATAAGAGTCCCAATCGCCATACCAGGTCTGGAAAACATGGTCTTGCACGAGGTAAGATATTATATTCTTCACCCTTTCTCCAAAAGACATTCTGTCTGTGAGCCCAGACAAGACAGCCGGGGCATAGGAAGGAGGGGCAGGTATCTTGCCACAGTGTCTCTCCACTGTTAGGCCTGGCGTGAACTGCAGGGTGTACACAAATGGGATGTCCATTTTCACAGCAATCAGGTCGCCACAGGGTGTCGCAGGGTCTGCAAGGAGCACGTCGTAGTTGCTCTTTTTCAGGCGGGCCATGAGTTCCTGATCGGCCAGTACATTTTCACACTTGAACTTATGGAACTCATGTACTTTCCTCATCATCTTTCGCATCTCTTGGTAAAACCTGTAGAAGGTCAGAGCAGTTGGCTTGTGGTCCAGCAACAACGTGACGAAGTCCTCAAAGAATGACTGGGCCTCATCCTTTCCATAGGGCACAGGGAACACCTCAAACTTGGCAGCTGATATATCATCGCTGGGTTCGATTAAGATGGACGCTGATGGGGCTAGGATGCTGACATTGTGACCTCTATGCAGCAGTTCCTGGATAATGACCTTGATATTTAGCCAGTGGCTAGCATCCTCTGGCCAGATAAGCACATTCCCGCAGAAAATGTTTCCTACTAAGGCGAGCTGAAGTATTAACAATTGAATTGCAACCGCTCTTGTTGAGTTGGGGACCATGATGTGCTTTTCTGGGAAAGCCAAAGATTCGTCTTCTGTCACTTGTCAACAAAGATGTCATTCAGTGCATAAAACTCCTATTCCACACCCTACTTCAGAGAAGACTTTTTACCAAATGTGTTGAGTCTTGATTTTTAACTGTCGAGGTGGAACACTGTTTGAAGATTTCTGGAATGAGAAGCACAACCCATCTCCATCACTGTTTCAACTGAATGAATGATGTTTTTACATAACCATAACCAATACAAATCTACTACCCACGCCAAAAAAATTACTCGGATATCATTTTATTCAAATAGATGATACACCTATCTTCTCCTGGGCTATATCGCTCAGGTCATTGGGGTATAGGCTAATGGCAGCTGTTCCAGTGGTGTAGCTGCCTCTATATATTTGGGGGTATAGGATTGTTCATGGAGTTTTCTTGGCAGGGATATCGGAGTGGCTTGCCAGATCCTGCTCCAGGTGACAAACCTAGACAGCATATTAAAAAGCAGAGACATCACCTTGCCAACAAAGGTCCGTATAGTTAAAGCCATGGTTTTCCCAGTAGTGATGTATGGAAGTGAGAGCTGGAGCATAAAGAAGGCTGAAGAATTGATGCTTTTGAATTATGGTGCTGGAGGAGACTCTTGAGAGTCTCATGGACTGCAAGAAGATAAAACGTATCCATTCTGAAGGAAATCAGCCCTGAGTGCTCCCTGGAAGGACATATCCTGAAGCTGAGGTTCCAATACTTTGGCCACCTCATGAGAAGAGAAGACTCCCTGGAAAAGACCCTGATGTTGGGAAAGATGGAGGGCACAAGGAGAAGGGGGCGACAGAGGATGGTTGGACAGTGTTCTCGAAGCTACCAGCATGAGCTTGACCAAACTGCGGGAGGCAGTGGAAGACAGAAGTGCCTGGCGTGCTCTGGTCCATGGGGTCACAAAGAGTCAGACACGACTAAATGACTAAACAATAAATAGGATTGTTCTACTACTTTCACCAAGCACAACGTAACCTGTTATTTTCCCAGTTTGGATGATCCTCCTACTGTGTTCATGGCATTCCAACATGCAGACACCATGCCCATTATATTTGCAGAGCAGAGCAGACTTGTGAAGCAACCTTCCTGGGACTGTTCCACTAGGAACAGCTGGGAGATTACCTGTCTTTTTCCTCCCTGCACACTGAAAGTTCGCATCTCAGTGGGGAGAAAGAAGGCTCAGGCATTTTCCCTGACAAGCTACCTTACCATCTGCTGGGAGTGCATAGACATGCTATCTTGTATGTGGACATGAGTCCCAATTTGGGAGAAAGGCGGGATGCAAATATATTAAAGTGATAATAAGAAGAATCGACTTCCACATGCAGCCTGAAGAGGTACAGTGCCAGCGTTCTGTGTTTGCAGGGCCGGATTAAATGTTTTAGAGAAGGAAGTGTCCCAAAATTGCAGCCTGAGCTGCCTTAGGGGCCAGTTCCTTTGCAGGGCTACACCGCTGTAATTACTGTTTCTCTTTCATTATTTTATTTTACGGTAAAATGGAGCATTGAAAGAAAAAGAAAGAAAACAAAAAGAGGAAGCAGAAAATAAAAGTTCCACATCCAGCCGAGCCCTCAGCCCCTCAAGGTGATAGACTACATGGGACTGGCAGAAATGACTGGCAGAATCCGAAACCAGGGAAGAGAGATGGCGGAAGAAGATTGGAAGAAATTTAAGGACTGTCTTGGGAAATATTATAAAATTAGTGAATGTTAGATGAATTTAAGCGGTTATTAGCTGTAATGATTAAGATAATTGGGGGGGGAGAAGAAAGAAAGGTGTAAAATTAAGTGAAAATTAAGGGAGAGGATTTGCTGAAGGAATAATGTGAATTGGAATACAAAAAGGGGAGGTATGAGGAGGTCCGAGAAATAAGTTAAAAGAAAACAAGTGAGTGAGATTATATGTGTTTTTAATTTTTTGTATTTTTGTTTTTTGTCTTTTTTCGTATAAACTTTGAAAAGTTAATAACTATATTATTATTCTTTTTAAAAAAGGTTCCAACATTTGGGGACCCTTCATCATTACGAAGGAAGTGACCATCAACATGGCGACTACATCATAAACCGATTTTTGGTGTTATTGGTGGCTGCGGCAAGCGCTGGTGTGGATTTGCTGTCACTGTGACAATTGGGCGGGCAATTGGCGGTTTCCAGCGGCGATGGGACATATGAAAAGACAGCTTTTGGGATGTGCGTGAATGGTAGCGTAGGTCAGGCGGGTGAGCGATTTTCGTCAATCCCCCCTTAAAAAAGCTCAGTGACCAATCCTTCCCCCCAAAAAAGATCAACAGCTCTGGGCAATCTTCACCCATTTTCCTAATTTTGAGTCCCCCCAAATATGGGGCATCTTATACATGGGGGCATATTACACACGAAAAAATACGGTACCTTGGGTCACATGATTCCCTTCGCCCTCAGCTTGGCCAACAATTCACTTTGCCTTCCAATACAAAAGATTTTAAGTGTCTCCTGACTTACCTGGATTTGCTGAGATCCCCAGTCCCTGCTTCAGTAGTAGAGAAACAGAGGTTTCCTCCTTCTCATAGGAAGACTGCACACTGCTGGTGGAAATTGACTATTTAAGCATAAAACACAACTGAGTCCCATGAGCTCTAACAATTACAGTCCACACCCTTACCAGTAACAAACAAAAAGCCTAAAGGTTTTCCTGTAATATTTTTGCAAAGCTGGTGATCACCAAAATTACTAAATTTTAACATTCCTTCCCTCAGGTTGTATTAAAAGCATTTCCTGCTATGGCACAAGCAGAAAGCACACCGTTCAATTCCAAAAAATCAGAGAAAGAGACGGGAAGGAAGAAAAAAAGAACAGAGAAATGTGGAAAGACAGGAAATTTGGGGAAATGAAAAAGGCGAGAGGAAGCAAGAAAGAAAAACAGGTGCATTTAACTTTTTGTTGTTGTTTATTAAATTTGTATATTTCCCTTCAGATGTAGATCTGAAGGTGGTTCACAGCATAGAACTACAAGGAAATTTAAGAACTTTTTCATATATGCGACAATGGCGGCAAGAGTCTTAATAGCACAAGGATGGAAGAATGAAGAAACCCCAACTAAAGAACTGTGGCAAGAGAAACTGATGGACTATGCGGAATTGGCGGAATTGACACACAAACTGCGCGACAAGGACAACTGTGACTTTAAAGAAGAATGGGAACCTTTTACAAAGTATTTCAAGAAACAACAAAATGAATTGGACTCCTTGGCAGGTTTTGAATAAACATACACAAATTTATTATTAATAACACATAGTAAATGTAAAGGGACCCCTGACCATTAGGTTCAGTCGTGACCGACTCTGGGGTTGCGGCGTTCATGTGCAATGGCCCACAAGAGTTGAGGGTCTTCACAAAATGGCTCCTCAAAAACTGCCTGGTTCTTGCCTCTAGCAATGTCAAACAGAGGTGTAAGCCTGCCCATCCAAAGGGGGTCGTTGATTTGGAAGCTGGGTCCATCGAGTCCCTAGAGCAACATAAATTGCCCAACATGCGTTCCATGACAGGTAATTTTATACCGGGCAATGACTGCCCATGCATTTTAGAGAGAGCAAACCCAGAGACTCAGAGACATATACCGTATGTTTTGCCCTATAGGACTCACTTTTCCCCCTCCAAAAATGAAGGGGAAATCTGTGTGCGTCCTATGGGGCGAATATAGGCTTTCGCTGAAGCTTGGAGAGCGAGAGGGGTCGGTGCGCACCGACCCCTCTCGCTCTCCAGGCTTCAGGAAACTATCAGCAAGCCTGGGGAGCCCGCGGGAGTTCCTGCAGGGCTCCTTAGGCTGCAGATAGCAGCCTGCCACCCAGTGCACAGGGCGCCCTGAAGCAGAGTGCCCTGCGCTTCGGGCAGACATCGGCCAGCCCCACAAGCTCGGGGGACAACGGGGAGGTGCAGCACCACCATCCCGCTGTTCCTCGACCTGGTTTGGAGGCTGGCGCTGGGGAGAAGCGCGCTTCTCCCCAGCAGCGGTCCCACAAGCTCAGGGAACAGCGGGGAGGCGGAGCGCCGCCATACTGCTGTTCCCCTACTTGGCTTGGTTTCCCCGACCTGGTTTGGGGGGGGGAATAAAGGGGGAAATTCCTTTATTTCCCCCCAAAAAAACTAGGTGCGTCCTATGGGACGGAAAATATGGTAATAAGTGGATGGTTGCGGGGAGAGAGAAATAGAGGGAAGGTGGTGGTGGCAAAAACCTCTAGGTAAACAGAAAAAGCCAATTCATAAGAGATGGGGGACACTTTCTCCAAAAGTGACTCTTCAGTTCCCATTCCTATACCAGCCAAAACATATTTCTTCACCCAGATTAAGGAATGGGTATCATCTCTTTCCCCGAAATAACTGTGGGCATTTCCCAAATAACTCCTCTGTTCTTTTTGCTTCCTCTCTGCCTTTTACGTTTCTCCAAATTCCCCATCCTTTCTCCCCCTCCTTTCTAATGTGTGTTTTTCCCCCTCCTTCCCATACCTTTCTCTGCTAATTCTTATTTTCTGTTTCCTCTTTCCCGTTCTTCAATTCAGTTACGAGAAGTTTCAGAGGGAACAGGGTGCTTGTTGCTTGCGCCACACCCAGGGGGAAAGTTCAAAATAAACCCTGAGGGATCGAATGTGCTCAAATGTGTGCAACGGTATTTGGGGAGTCAAAAGTTAGTAAGTGTGAGGGTCACCAGCTTCCAAAGGAACTTCCCTGAAATCTCAGGCCATACCAACAAAGGAAGAGTGGATTTGTAAATTAAGTGAGTATATAGAATTGGCAAAATTAACTTCAATTATAAGATATCAATCAAACCAAAAGTTAAGAATGGAGTGGAAGTATTTCGAAGATTATATGTCAAAGTATTGTTCTAAAAATGACATGTTAATAGGCTCAGAATAAAAAATGTAAGCAATAACAAAACAAAGAAAGAAGGAAAAATCAGAATTTAACAAAAATAATTTATTATAGAATGCAAGGGGGGAAAGGTAGAAAGAAATATACAGAAGTCAAATTGCTGTGGAGGGAAGTAGAGGGTGAGTGATGGGTTTTATAATTAAGTGTATAATTATGCAACTGTTGTAATTTAGATATTATATTTTATGTGAGGGAATCATTGGGAATTTTGGTTATTATGTATAAACGTTTCAATAAAGTTTCAATAAATAACTTTGAAAATTTTAAAAAAAAAAACCTTCCCTGAACAGGTAAGCCGGGGGACTCTTTTTTCTATTTTTCCTTTTGATTGGGAGGCAAAGTGAATTGTTGTCCAGGAGGCAGAGGTGGAAGAAGGGGGGCGGTGGGGGCGATCCGCCCCAGGTGTCATCATTGAGGGGGGGTGACATTTGGCGCGCTGCCCACCTGCAACTCCCAAGCCTACCCCGAGCCATCGGGTGAAGGGGCAGAGCTGCGCCGCCTTGCTGGCAGCCTTCCCCCCTTCCTGTCTTCGTTTTGACAGCTCAGGGGAGGCTTGGGAGTGGCGGGCAGGTGGCACGCCATTGCCCACCACTCCCGGGCTGCTTCCTGGGGGGGACAAGCCTCCCCCGAGGTGTCAAAATGAAGAGGGAAGGGAGGAAGGCTGCTGGCAAAGCGGCACAGCTCCCACCCACCCCTGTCCAGGAAGTGGCTGGCTCCACCCCCAGCTGTCTCACCCCGCCCCCATGGCCCCGCCCCTTCTGTGCACCAATCCGGGTGCGGGAGCAGCTAGCTCCACCTCTGCCAAGAATTATTGCGGCGAGGAAGTGGAAGAATGAAACAATACTCACAATTGCAGACTGGCACATACAGTGGTGCCCCGCAAGACGAATGCCTCGCAAGACGGAAAACTCGCTAGACGAAAGAGTTTTCCGTTTTGGAGGTGCTTCGCAAAACGAATTTCCTATGGGCTTGCTTCGCAAGACGACAATGTCTTGCGAGTTCCTGCTGGGTTTTTCTCCTCCCCCCCCCTTTTCTAAGCTGCTAAGCCGCTTATCAGCTGATCCGATTAGCAGATAAGCCGCTAATAGCCGCTAATAGCGCTAATCCGCTAATCCGTCAATGGGCTTGCTTCGCAAGACAAAAAAACCGCTAGACGAAGAGAATCACAGAACGGATTCTTTTCGTCTTGCGAGGCACCACTGTACTGATGTTAGAAGATTTACAACTAGCAAAACTGATGGGAAGAGTTAGAGGAGTATTGAACCAGAAAATATTTGGAGAATGGAGAATATTTAAGGATTATATAAGATCATATTGTACCAACCACACCATATTAGCAGAACTTGAGTGATCCTTGTAAGCACAACAAATACCGTCGGTGGAGTAGACGGGAACAATACAGTGGTACCTCGGGTTAAGTACCTAATTCATTCCGAAGGTCCATACTTAACCTGAAACTGTTCTTAACCTGAAGCACCACTTTAGCTAATGGGGCCTCCTGCTGCTGCCGTACTGCCGGAGCACAATTTCTGTTCTCATCCTGAGGCCAAGTTCTCAACCTGAAGCACTATTTCTGGGTTAGTGGACTCTGTAACCTGAAGTGTATGTAACGTGAAGCATATGTAACCCGAGGTACCACTGTATTAAAGAATATAAAACTGTGCGGGGGGAAATGGCGACAATATAAACAGTACAATGAGGATGATTGGAAGACTCATTTTGTCAGAAGTCTTTTTTATTTAAATGTTTAATTAAGTATTAATTAGGAAGATTAAGGGTTTTCTTATGTACGTAAATTCGCTTTTTCTTCTTTCTTTTCTCTGTATTTTCTTTTTTTAATTGTTTTTTCTTTAATTTTCATTTTGTAGTATGAGATTGGTTGCTTTTAAAAAGTGGGAGCTGGTATTCTGTTTTGTTTTTTTTTTAATGATATTTATTTAGAATTTAAAATTACAGTAGAAGGAAAAGGTAAAGGAAAAAAGATAGACAAAAAAAGGAATTAAACAATACAAGTCAATAAAAACAAAAAAACAAAAAACAAAACACACAATACATCAAAAACAAAAACAAAAACAAACAAAAAATTTAAAAACAAATCCAATATTCCCAAATCTTTATCTTTCGTTAACTTGTTTCATCGACCTCCTCACACCTCCCTTTTTTGTATTCTAGTTATTAATTATCTCAGCAAATCCTTTCCATCTTTCACTATATTCTGTCATTAAATTACCTTAATTTATTTTAACCTTATCTTACCATAAAAAGCCCTAAAGCTTAAAACTTATTTACACATAATTCCTTTTAGCATTTCTACTAAAGCCAAATAGTTTCATTCCAGCATTTTTTCTAACACTCATTAATTTTACAATAATTCTCTAAATGAATTTTTAAACTTTCTTCCAGTCTGGGAGCTGGTATTCTGAGGAAACCGAATGCTGCACCCAGGACCATTTATTCCCGTCCTGGAGAACTGAAGCATATCTGCAGCCTTGTCAAGAAATGAAAATGCAAAATGTAAGTCATCTTAAGAATTGCAAAGTCACTTCCGACCTCGGGAGGAGGTGGTGTTGAGGGCTCACGCCCCCAACACTCGCGTGGAGTCTGGCTCCCAGCCCCACGCGATCAGGGGAATCCTCCGCCACGTCATTCCCCTGGCCAGCCAATCAGCTGGTTCAGGGGGTGTGGCTTGCCGCATTTAAGGCAAGCACGGCAGAGGAGTGTCCTCTTTGCCGCCGATCAGCTGGGGAATTTCCCACCCACCCACCCTTCAAGGTTTCTCCTTTGTTTTTGTTTTTTTAAAATAATATTTATTAGTTTTCCAACAAATTAAACACAACACTACAAAACATCAAAAAGGAAAAAACTTACAATACAATACAATACAATGCAATGCAATGCAATGCAATGCAATGCAATGCAATGCAATGCAATGCAATACAATACAAAAAAGAAACAAACAAAACAAAACAAAAACCATTTAAAACACAATCCAATTTCAACATCTTATCTTTCTTTCCCTTATTTCCTCGACCTCCTCACACCTCCCTTTTTGTATTCCACTTCTGGTAATTGTTTCAGCAATTCCTTTCCATCTTCCTCTGTTTTCTATCCTATAATTGTCTTAACACATTCTAACCATATTTTTTCCCTTTAAAGCTCTATTAATCTATTTATACTTAATTCCTTATAACTAAAGCCATATAACTTCATTCCAACATTTTTTCTAACATTCATTAATTTTACGGTATTTCTGTAAATAGTCTTTAAACTTTTTCCAGTCTTCTTCCACCGACTCTTCCCCCTGGTCTCGGATTCTGCCAGTCATTTCCGCCAATTCCATGTAGTCCATCAACTTCATCTGCCATTCTTCCCTGGTGGGTAAATCTTGTGTCTTCCAATACAGTGGTGCCCCGCAAGACGAATGCCTCGCAAGACGGAAAACTTGCTAGACGAAAGAGTTTTCCGTTTTGGAGGTGCTTCGCAAAACGAATTTCCTATGGGCTTGCTTCACAAGACGACAATGTCTTGCGAGTTCCTGCTGGGTTTCCCCCCCCCTTTTCTAATCCGCTAAGCCGCTTATCAGCTGATCTGATCAGCAGATAAGCCGCTAAAAGCCGCTAATAGCGCTAATAGCGCTAATCCGCTAATCCGTCAATGGGCTTGCTTCGCAAGACGAAAAAACCGCTAGACGAAGAGAATCACAGAAAGGATTCTTTTCATCTTGCGAGGCACCACTGTACAAGGTTTCTCCTTTGACCTTGCTATGGACCTTGGTTGGTCGCCATTAAGGAGCTTGGTAGGAATTTTTCCACTTGGCAAATTGGCACCAGCCATTTTGGTTTTTTCGCCTACTTCGTAGCAAATCGTCACAACTTCCTCGGTTTGGCAGTTAGGCATTGGTCGGGGTATTGTTATGTAGATGAATGGGGGGAGGAGCGCCGTCACTCCCCCCGGTTTACTGAAGGGTAGTCCGGTAAAGGATTCCGGGGGGCATGGCCCCGTCCAAAGCCTATGGAGACCAGAGCCCAAGGCACGCCCCCGAGCGGTGACCCCGGGGGAGTGCCTAGTTGATGTGCATCAGCAGGGCTCCCCCTGCTGGTGTTAACCCTTCCCAGTCTTCAAGCAAACAGGCTGAAGCCGGATAGTCGATTAGGACCAATGCCTAAGTATCACCTGTAACCAATAAAGTTGTGGCCAATTTTAGCCCATTAACCTTAATTATGGTGTCTTGTGTCTTTATTTCCAATGGTGGGAGGCGGGAATTCGCCACGCAATGTTTATACCTTCAGCACATGCAGAATTGGACTCTGAGGCAGCCATTGGCTCCTCCTTCTTGGGATCACATTGGAAGGCACTAGATGTACTGAAGACGATCATGCACATGGAACTTAAGCATTTAGTTTTGCATTTTTTTATTCCATTAATGTGTAAGGTTTTATTATGCTTTTATATTTGTTGGAAGCTGTAGAGAGTGGCTGGGGCAACCGAGTCGGAAGGGTGGGGAACAATTATTATTATTATTATTATTATTATTATTATTATTATTATTATTATTATTTACTACAAACAGACTCAGGTGTGCCTGATGTCCCATGGATCATATCCATTGTGCATGTATTACAATAGCACCAAGTGACAAATTTCCACAAAAGACCTTGACTGCTGTTTTTCAGAAACTTGTTCTCCCTTTCACAAAGGACTATGGGACATAATTTTCAAGTGAGTAACTGTTTTAGGGCAATGACCAGGGCTGGATTTAGGTTTGATGAGGCCCTAAGCTCCTGAAGGTAATGGGGCCCTTTATATGTCCAGCTGACCTTTGCCAACAACAAATTGTCGCTGTTTTTTTGTGTTGAATATATATGGTAATTTATGGACCTAATAGGTATCTAAAGCCATTTGGACATAACAAAATGTGTATTTTTTCAAAGTAATTGTTGAACTGAAATACAATTAAGAAGAAGTATATTAATAGTGAAATACAATTAAGAAGAAGTACACTAATAGTGAAATAATTATTAAGCTCTAACTTAAAATGATTTTTATTCATAACAAACACATTGGCATTTGGTAATAACAAAAGTTCCTTTAGAAACACAATTTAGGTTTCATTTTATTTGTTTTTTATCTTATATTTTGGAAATGTACATCCAGTTCTTTTTTTCCTTTAATTTTTTTGGGGCCCCCAAGAGCGTGGAGCCCTAAGCTATAGCTTGTTTAGCTTATATGTATGTAAATCCGGCACTGGCAATGATACACAATTTTAAGAAATGTATGGGGGGGCACCATTTCCAAATAAGCAGGTAAGGTAAAGGTAAAGGGACCCCTGACCATTAGGTCCAGTCGTGACAGACTCTGGGGTTGCGGCGCTCATCTCACTTTATTGGCCGACGGGCCGACGTACAGCTTCCAGGTCATGTGGCCAGCATGACTAAGCCGCTTCTGGTGAACCAGAACAGCGCACGGAAACGCCGTTTACCTTCCCGCCAGAGTGGTACCTATTTATCTACTTGCACTTTGACGTGCTTTTGAACTGCTAGGTTGGCAGGAGCAGGGACCGAGCAACGGGAGCTCACCCCGTCGTGGGGATTCGAACCGCCAACCTTCTGATCGGCAAGCCCTAGGCTCTGTGGTTTAACCCACAGCGTCACCCGCGTCCCAAAATAAGCAGGCACTGAGCCACAAAGCCAACCTTGGAGATTACAAAATAATCTCATTTAAAGAAGGGAAAGCAACCCTACAATGAACTATCATTGATATGTACATCTCTCTTAGCTGCTGACTGGAGTGTGGTTAAGCAGGTGGAGAGCACATATTGCGGTGGGGGATACCATGACATCCCCTGTTGCTGGGCAGGTTAGTATGGATGGCCACGAATTTGATTGGGCACCTCCAATTGTTTCTTGAGGAAAATTTAATGGTTGGTTGATGGAGGTTCTATTTATTCCTTGTGTGCAGCATTGAGCTTCCTCTTTTCGCTGCGCACATCGGATTACCGGCCCACCCTCCCTATAGTTAGGGTTGTGCGTACTGACCTTGCTACGCCTGTCATGGGGTTGTCTGCTTTGGAGAAGGGGCCTCGTAAGAATTTTTACCATTTGACTGATTGGCTGGTGCCATTTGGGTTTTTGCCTAAAGTTAAAGGTAAAGGGACCCCTGACCATTAGGTCCAGTCATGACCGACTCTGGGATTGCGGCGCTCATCTTGCTTTATTGGCCGAGGGAGCCGGCGTACAGCTTCCGCGTCATGTGGCCAGCATGACTAAGCCGCTTCTGGCGAACCAGAGCAGTGCACGGAAATACCATTTACCTTCCCGCCGGAGCGGTGCCTATTTATTTACTTGCACTTTGACGTGCTTTTAAACTGCTAGGTTGGCAGGAGCAGGGACCAAGCAATGGGAGCTCACCCCGTCGCGGGGATTCGAACCACCAACCTTCTGATCGGCAAGTCTTAGGCTCTGTGGTTTAACCCACAGCACCACCCGCATAGCAAATCGTCACAACTTGTAAGGTTGCAGTTAGGCATTGGTTAATTTGGGTTGGTGGAGGGGATGTGGTTGTCTGTGCCTGTCCTGCCAATGCTGCTGCTGCAAGGGAATTCCAGTAAAGGAATCCAGGGGCTTGCCATGCTCTTGTCCGAACCCCTGGCAAGGGGCTAGAGCCCCTGGGAGTATTTGGGAAGAGGTGAGAGCCTGGCGCCCAGCTCTATTCTCTCCCCAAAAATGTTTACCCTTACTGACTTCCGCAGGCTTGCGGTTGTCAGTTCTGTTCCTACCTCTATGTGGGAACAGATAGTCGCTAACCAGTGCCTAAGCAACCACTCACATACTGTAATTCAATAAAGTCGTGGCCAAAATTATGCCAAAGACCAAAACAAAAATGTTGTGTGAACTGTGTCTTTATTTGGGGGTGTCCTGGGGGCCTCGACATGCAAAGGTTGGTTCATTGTACATTCAATTCAGTTTAAAGTTGTTGCAAATGATTACAGCCTTTGAAGCAGATTTCCTGAAGGGGTTTCAGCACACTAAATCTGAATGTACCAAATAACGCAAGTGAAACAATGATGGCTGAGTCCCGGGAGAAGCTACTCTGTTTTGGTTTTCCTAATAATCCTGCCACATTTCCGACAACAAAATGAGCAGCATTTAACAGCAATGAATATGAAAACTGCCATGCAACCGATCAAGAAGGTAATGACGTCCAGGGAGTGATACTGGTACCAGGTCAAATGATGCGCAGCTACTCTCAAGTGCTTGGCACCTTTGTGGCGCATGACAAACTCAATCCAAAAAACAGCTCGGTCCAGCGGCTTTATCGGTTGGTCATGGTAGATCTGCGACAGTCTCATTGCATTTTCCTTATACCTGGAGGATTGGGTAAAGAAGGGGAGGGGGAAAGAGAGAAAAGGAAGGACAAATTGGAATAGGGCCCAAAGTCACGTTTCCATTGCAGTTTAGCAGGTGTTACAAGTCCCGTTTGTGGTGTCATGGGTGCGGAGCTCGGAGCCCAAGGAAGAAGGAAAGGAACTTAAGAGTGTTGAAGAACCCCAGTAGAGTCCTCATGAGACAGGGAAGGTGGAATTGACACCCCATGAAATGTCTGGTCCTGAATGGGATGGCTTTAAAAATTATCTGACAAAATATGGTTCCAATAACAACACTGGGCTGTGCCTAGACTAACTTCACAGATATAAGGGAATTTTCTTTTTTAATAATGGAATACGGATTACTTAAATGTAAGAGAAATATGGAAACTGCAAAGAGATAGAGGGAAGTCAATTAACATATAAGGGGCTCAAACCAGTTTGGTGGAATAGAAAGAATGTGGCGGAAAAGAAAAGAAAAGAAAAGAAAAGGAAAGGAAAAAAAGAAAAGAAAAGAAAAGAAAAGAAAAGAAAAGAAAAGAAAAGAAAAGATGGAATATGAAGTTAATGTAATGGTGGAATAGAAAGAATGTGATGGAAAAGAAAAGAAAAGAAAAGAAAAGAAAAGAAAAGATGGAATATGAAGTTAATGTCTTTCTAGAAATTTTGGATATAGAATATTCAAACTATGGTTTCTACTCTTTAAATAATTTGGTGTATTTGACAAATACCTTTTCCTTTTTTAATTTTAATTTTCATATTTTCTTTTCTTTTCTTTTCGGTATATGTGGGTGTAAGGATTAATTTATTTTCTTTTTTTGTAAATTTTTAAAATTCAATAAATATTAATAATGAAAAAATAGAAATGAACAACAAAAGGAAAGAAATAAATGTCTGAACCTGGGAAGAGGTTCAGTGGTCTGTGGTTAGATCCGGTTTGCAAAGAGAGGCTGAGCGGGTTTGCAGAGGAGCACCCACCTCTACGGTATTGGACCCCCCCTGGCCCAATATCTCCCATTGCGGAGCAGCCTCTGGCATCTCTTCCTATCAGTGAAGGGTGTCCCTCACCTGGAGAGGCAGCTGAAAGCAAAGATGATGCTGCGCCAGCCCTGACTTTGCCTCCATTTTGATGGACACAGAGATGCCAGCACCAGTACCAAATTGACAGAGTGCCTTTTTGCTTTCCAAGTCTTCAGACTCCAGCCACTTGCCTCCCCCTCTTCAATAGGAAGGTGCAGGAGGGGTGTTGCTTCTTGGGTCAAGGTCTTAGGCTTGTGTCTCCTCCCTCTCATGTACCTTGTAATCTGTAGTTTATCTTATGTACCGATCTTATGTAGCCTGGAGAAGAGGAGGTTAAGGGGTGATATGATAGCCATGTTCACATATATAAAAGGATGTCACATAGAGGAGGGAGAAAGGTTGTTTTCTGCTGCTCCAGAGAAGCGGACACAGAGCAATGGATCCAAACTACAAGAAAGAAGATTCCACCTAAACATTAGGAAGAACTTCCTGACAGTAAGAGCTGTTCGACAGTGGGATTTGCTGCCAAGGAGTGTGGTGGAGTCTCCTACTTTGGAGGTCTTTAAGCAGAGGCTTGACAGCCATATGTCAGGAGTGCTCTGATGGTGTTTCCTGCTTGGCAGGGGGTTGGACTCGATGGCCCTTGTGGTCCATTCCAACTCTATGATTCTATGGCTCTATGATGATTTGAGCATTAAAGCCTTTGCACATTTGAGTTCTTCATCCGACAGTGAAGGCAGACCCACCAAGTGTCCCTATTTTCCCGAGACAGCGCCAGATTTACAGAAGCCATCCCGGTTTCTGATTTGATCCTGGAATGTCCCACTTTTCCTTTAAAAAGGTAAAGGACCCCTGCGAGTTAAGTCCAGACGTGAATGACTCTGGGGTTGCGGCGCTCATCTCACTTTACTGGTCGAGGGAGCCGACGTACAGCTTCTGTGTCATGTGGCCAGCATGACTAAGCCGCTTTTGGCGAACCAGAGCAGCGCACGGAAACGCCGTTTACCTTCCCGCCAGAGCGCTGCCTATTTATCTACTTGCACTTTGACGTGCTTTTGAACTGCTAGGTTGGCAGGAGTAGGGACTGAGCAACGGGAGCTCACCCCATCACGGGGATTATTCGAACCACCGACCTTCTGATCGGCAAGCCCTAGGCTCTGTGGTTTAGACCACAGCGCCACCCGTGTCCCTCCAGTTTAGACCTTAGGAGGTCCCTATTTTCATTGGAGAATTGTTGGAGGGTATGGAGTTATGTGACCCCCGAGCCAAGGAGATAAGTAACTATACAACCTTTAGAAGACATCTGAAAGCAGCCCTGTTTAGGGAAGTTTTTAAATGTTCAATGTTTTATTATTATTTTTATATGTTGGAAGCTGCCTTGCGTGGCTGGGGTAACCCAGTCAGATGGGCGGAGTAACAATTAAAAAAACTAGTATGACATCATTCACTCAAAAGTGCAAAGGGGCTTTGAGATTTGGGAGAGAGGTTTTCTTTTAAAAATTGCTTGACATTTTAAATGGGAGGGTACAGGTATAAATATGAAAAAGAACTGCGGAAGGGACATGGAAGAGATTTGATGGCCTCGGATATAAGATCACCAGGTTAAATGGGCCAGACTAATGGGACAAAAAGGACTGATAATCCCGGGACCGGGGGGAGGGGACGCTGGAAGAAGATTGGATTATTTTTATTTTCTTTTTGTTTTTTTATCGTCAGAAATGTTTTTATGAAAGTTGCAAAAATGCTGAAATGAAATTACTAGGCTCTTCTAATAATGTTTAAAGAATTAGGTAAAAAGGTAATGGTTATGAGAAGCTGGTAAAAATAAGATTTAAATTTTAAGTTTTAAGGTTTTATATAAGATAAGATGAAAATAGAGTAAGGTTATGTATTGACAGAATATTATGAATTATGGGAAGGATTTGCTGTGACAATTATCAATCAAGTTACAAGAGATGGGAGGGGGAGGAGGTCATGGAAAGAAGGTAAAGAAAGTGGAGAATTTGAAAATGATGGCTTTATTTTTTCTTTTTTTTCTTTGTTTTTGTCTTTTTTTGTCTGTAATTTTGTCTTTTTCGTTTCTTTGTGATTTTAAAAATTCTTTTTTCCATAAATATCATTTTTTTAAAAATAAACAATGGGAGGGTTGACCACTCACGTGGGATTGTGAATCACAGCCTTCACAGCTTCCAACAAATCTTCTCCTTTCATTGTTTGAAGGTCCAGCCCCACAGCCATCCCTTTTGCCTTCATGTGTACAATATTGTCGTGCTGGTCAGAAAAAAAGGGAATCCCCACTATGGGGACGCCATGGTAAATGGATTCATAAATCCCATTGATCCCACCATGTGTTATGAAGGCTTTGGTCTTGGGGTGTCCTGGAGAAGGAAGATGAGACTCTGTTGACTATGGGATGGTAAAGGCAGGTTATTAAAGTTGCTAGAATTCAAAACTGACCCTGTCCAAGCACATAACAGCTTCATAAAATAGAGAGAATTTGTAGTTCCAGATCTCCTGAATAGCTGAAAACACAAAGCACCAAATATTTGAGCTCAGATAGCTTGCTCAGGTTTGGGCCAAGATTTGAAAAACAGCACTGTCTGAGGGCTTGGTGTTCCTTGGGATGGATCCAAGTATTTTCCCTGCCTCTTTCCCCTTTCCGCCAAGGATCCCAAGAAGTTACACCTGTGAGAAACAGGCGTGAGAAACAGCTGCTGGATGAGGGGTAATAACTTGATCCAACTGGGGATGGCAGAAGAAATATGATAACCAGGGACTACCTTTGAATGTGACCCGGAAACTGCAATTAATCCAGAATGCAGCATCTAGACTGGTGACTGGGAGTGGCCGCCGGGACCACATAACACCAGTTCTGAGAGATCTGCATTGGCTCCCAGTATGTTTCCGAGCACAATTCAAAGTGTCGGTGCTGACCTTTAAAGCCCTAAACGGCCTCGGTCCTGTATACCTGAAGGAGCATCTCCACCCCCATCGTTCTGCCCAGACACTGAGATCCAGTGCCGAGGGCCTTCTGGCGGTTCCCTAATTGCGAGAAGTTAGGTTACAGGGAACTAGACAGAGGGCCTTCTCGGTAGTGGCACCCACCCTATGGAACACCCTCCCTTCAGATGTGAAGGAAATAAACAGCTATCCTATCTTTAAATCTTCTGGCGGTTCCCTCATTGCGAGAAGTTAGGTTACAGGGAACCAGACAGAGGGCCTTCTCGGTAGTGGCACCCACCCTGTGGAACACCCTCCCTTCAGATGTGAAGGAAATAAGCAGCTATCCTATCTTTAAAAGACATCTGAAGGCAGCCCTGTTCAGGGAAGTTTTTAATATTTAACGCTGTACTGTTTTTAACACTTAATTGGGATCCGCCCAGAGTGGCTGGGGAAATTAATTAATAATAATAGCAGGGACAGCCTGCATCTCACCTTGTCTTGAGGCAGGCGGTGGGGTGCATGCCTCTTTGTGGACAATGGTCTGATTCTACTCTTGGAGGGGGGAAGCTCAGTCAAAGAGCTTGTGCCAATTGCTTGCACCAGACAAGGAGTGGGGTCACAGCAGCAAGCAGTAAGTGGGAAGGGAATGTGCCAAAGCCTAGAAATTGCATCCTTGCCCACTTAAAAAAAACAAAAACAAACAAGTCTTCAGTTGGGATTCTCCCCACCCAAGTGTTTCCAAGTACAGCAGGGGTCAACAAGGTTTACCTTACCTGGGATGGTTCACTCCAGCGGAGATCCCTTCGTGGGCTGGATCGCCTGCCCACCCGCGATTTCCGGCACCCGTGTCTGCACAGACATAATTTCTGGCATCTACTTCTGTGCAGACGCAATTTCCGGCACTACAAAAGCGAGTCCCCGCGCAGCGCTGTGCAGGTTTAGCGCAGTGCACGGGGACTCACTGAGTGGGCGGCTTGGTTCAGGGGCGGCTTGTGGGCCAGTTAAACGACCCCCATGGGCCTTAGGTGGCCAACCCCTGGGCGACAGCATGTGTGCGCTCACCATTTTCCAGTTTGCATCTTCCCCTCTTCCCTGCCCAACACACACATTGCCAATTCTGAGATTATTTTTTTAAATGATCCGAGCTCAGCAATAAAACAGGCATAAGAGAATACAAGGGGCAGGGTGAAGCTACTGATTAGGAATGGAATAAACGAAGGGGAAGGTGTTCATTGCTACTGTCTAGGGCTGTCATGACGTGAGTGAGGAAAGTGAGGATGGAGGAGGGATATTTCCTAGGAATTGGCAGAATTCTGCAATGAAGCCATAACTGCAACAAGCATGAGGTCTCTCTCTCACCGAGAAGATCATTTTGTGGTATCCAGTCATAAATCCTGGTGTTTTCTCCTAAGGTTTCTGGCCGTTTCCCTTTGTGGCGCCAAAGAACCTGGATTTGGAGGGGAAATAGAAAGACTGTTCTCTGTAGCTCAGGTTGCAAGGAAAACTGGGATGACCCCCCCCCCCAGGCATTCTACCCATCTTGCTTGGCTTTCAATCAGCACCACGTTGATCTGTAGGCTTCTCCAATAACTTGAGCTGTCCTTCTGGTTTCTAATATGAATCATCAACACTGGCTGCTTAGCCACTTTCTTTAGTGACAGTATAATAATACAGGGACGCGGGTGGCGCTGTGGGCTAAAGCCTCAACGCCTAGGGCTTGCCGATCGAAAGGTCGGCGGTTCGAATCCCCGCGGCGGGGTGCGCTCCCGCTGTTCGGTCCCAGCGCCTGCCCACCTAGCAGTTCGAAAGCACCTCCGGGTGCAAGTAGATAAATAGGTACCGCTTACCAGCGGGAAGGTAAACGGCGTTCCGTGTGCGGCTCTGGCTCGCCAGAGCAGCGTTGTCACGCTGGCCACGTGACCCGGAAGTGTCTGCGGACAGCGCTGGCCCCCGGCCAATAAATGTGAGATGGGCGCACAAACCCCACAGTCTGTCAAGACTGGCCCGTTCAGGCAGGGGTACCTTTACCTTTACCTTTACCTCGGGTTACATATGCTTCAGGTTACAGACTCCGCTAACCCAGAAATAGTGCTTCAGGTTAAGAACTTTGCTTCAGGTTGAGAACAGAAATCGTGCTCCGGCGGTGCAGCGGCAGCAGGAGGCCCCATTAGCTAAAATGGTGCTTCAGGTTAAGAACAGTTTCAGCTTAAGAATGTACCTCTGGAACGAATTAAGTACTTAACCCGAGATACAGCTGTAATGCACCATATTTCTGTACCACATCCGTGTCCCTGATATATAGTAGCCTAGTAGACAACTGAACAATACAGCATTTATATATTAAGAAAATATATAAGCTACATTTAAACAACCAAGTATGTTGACTTCAGGCTATGTTGGACTGTTCTGACTCCATATTTCCCCAGCACTGAGAATTCATAATGTATGAGTAAATCTGAAAAAAAGATTCAAACTAAAAGTTATCCAGAGCTAATTTCATCTGCTCCTCAAAGCAGACCTTAGGGAGCCTATTTTCTCCTCTCTGAATAATTTTGCATTATTCTACATCTCATAACAAGTATTGGGCTAGGAGTAGCCTCATCGTCTAAGCCTGCTCTCATTTATTTAAGTAGGAGTAGATTTCAAGAAAAGCAAGTCTTTAAAACGTCTGTTGTAAAAGCATGCAATTTCACAGCCAGGGTAAGGAAATCAGGGAAGCATTTTCATTAGTCCACTATACAAGTGAATTGGTATTTTCTAACCAAATGACATGAACACTGACCTTCTGTGGAAGTTGGCTGAGTGCCGATGCAACCATGTTACTCTTTTCATCTGTTAAGTTTGGGAAAAAAGTGCCCAGAGAAAACACGACAATGCCATGTTCCCCTGAACTCTGGACAAATTCTTCCATTTCCTGTCAAAAGATTAAAAGCATTCTTTATAAACCAACAAACCACCTTCCTCCATGTCTTTGCCATGTGAACCTACTGTGTGAATTAGAAATGTTAATGTTAACACTTCAAGTTGTGCTGGACTCGTGAGTGAGATGGTGGTATTTAAGGTCCAGTTTCCAAACTGTGTTTCCAGCATCTTAGAAGGAGGTTCCAGTGCCCTTTAGGACTGAGGAGTTACAGGTTGTGTGCTCAGTCAGTCCGGTTTCTCTGTGCTGAAGGAGCATCTCCACCCCCATCGTTCTACCCGGACACTGAGGTCCAGCACCGAGGGCCTTCTGGCAGTTCCCTCACTGCGAGAAGCCAAGTTACAGGGGACCAGGCAGAGGGCCTTCTCGGTAGTGGTGCCTTCCCTGTGGAACACCCTCCCACCAGATGTCAAAGAGAACAACAACTACCAGGCTTTTAGAAGACATCTGAAGGCAGCCCTGTTTCGGGAAGCTTTTAATGTTTGATGTATTATAGTATTTTAATATTCTTTTGGAAGCCGCCCAGAGTGGCTGGGGAAGCCCAGCCAGATGGGCGGGGTATAAATAATATATTATTATTATTATTATTATTATTATTATTATTATTATTATTATTATTATTATCAGAAAAAGCAGAGCTGTGCTCCGGGAAATGTTTCAGGAATGTATGTCCCTTCTAGAGAAATCTGAAATGGTGTCCCTGGATTGACACGCAGACAATAATATATCTCTCCCCCCCTCCCCGTTAATTAAATTTGATTACCACCCTTCATCCATAGATCTCAGGTTGGTTCGCATCATAAAAAACAACAACACAAAACACATAATAGAAACAAGAACAAAAAAATCCAATAACCGCTCTGCTCCCACAAACGCATTTTAAAGGGTATTGGATGTTAATCACGTTGGGATTTCATTCCTCCGTCGCTGGAGGTGTGATTGTTTTCATCACATGTCTGTGTTGACATTCCATACTATTGGAGTCATGAGAACGGAAGTTCAGTTACACCGTTTTGTTATGTGTGTACAGTAGTACTATTGCTTTTAGTCTGTTCTCTCTCGGAGAAGAAGGAGAGAGGAGCCATGTTTTCTTTGTTCTGTAACACTTGTATATAATAAATTAGCTTAGATTCCACACCTCAAATGCCTAGCTTCTGCTTGGACTTTGCTATTGGATTGTGTGCATATATCTTCCGATATGTGTCACAGAAGCACTTCAGAAAGAAGAGTGATGAATCATCCCGAGGGTTGGTTGTGGAGGAGAACGCAGCTGCCTGGCATTTTCCAAGTTGGTTCAAGAAGCCCAGTGCGGTTTAACATACCAACAAATCAATCAAAGGCCTGGTTGAAGAGGAATTTGTTGCCTGGCACCTAAACGTGAATAATGAAGATGCCAGACAAACTTCCCTTGATCTATCCTTCCCTCATTCTGCCACTCAGAATGTCATACCAGACTTCACCCCTTGATAAGACTGCCTGCGTTTTCAGATTTGAATGCTACGATGCTGCCAATCATCTTAGAGTCATGGTCACTCTTTATTTAGAGCAAGATTAGGAAATCAATCCATACCTCCTCCACGTATAATAAATAGTTCCTAAGACAGCATCTTAAAAAGCAGACATCACCTTCCCGACAAAGGTCCATGTTGTTAAGCTATGCTTATGTATGGAAGTGAGAGCGGGACCATAAAGAAGGCTGATGGCCGAAGAATTGATGCTTTTGAATTATGGTGCTGGAGGAGACTCTTGAGAGTCCCATGGACTGCAAGGAGATCAAACCTATCCATTCTGAAGGAAATCAGCCCTGAGTGCTCACTGGAAGGACAGATCCTGAAGCTGAGGCTCCAGTACTTTGGCCACCTCATGAGAAAAAAAAGACTCCCTGGAAAAGACCCTGATGTTGGGAAAGATTGAGGGCACAAAGAGAAGGGGACAACAGAGGATGAGATGGTTGGACAGTGTTCTCAAATCTACCAACATGAGTTTGACCAAACTGCGGGAGGCAGTGGAGTGCCTGGCGTGCTCTGGTCCATGGGGTTATGAAGAGTCAGACACAACTAAATGACTAAACAACAACAACAGGTTGTCCTTGCCACTTCTTTATCGTGCCACCACTCACCCTCCCCTTTCTCGAAGGTGCTTTGAAGAAGATCCAGGCATAGTTACCAAGCAGGCAAAGGGCAAAGGAGAGAGTTACCTCTGGCAAAGGCTTGGCTGGCTTCAAGTGCAGACCCCCCACAAATTGAAAATTTGGTAGGAAAGGCCGCGGAAATTCGAAGTCCCAGTAGGTGCGGACCAACCAGATCTCTGCTTTCCCCATCACTTCACATAATGTTGTGGGTCTCCCTGTTGAACGAGGGAAAGGGAATGAGTTTAAATGCAGCTTGTATTTTCTTTACAGATATGAGGGCTTTAGCAACCTTGTTTGCCAAAATACAGGAAGCTGAATTCCACATTACGTTTTAACTATATACTGTACACCTGAAAAAAGAAGAAGAAATATGAACAGCAACTGGGGACTGAGTCTGCAGAAATATGTGTTATGCTACACATTTGTTAGGAAGCCAGAACTGGCTATGGCTCCTTCACAGATATTCTTTCAGTTCCAAATTCATATTTTCTCTTCTATAATTTTAGAATAATCCTTTCCTCTGAAGTCAGAATTGGTAGCTGAATGTGCATCAGTACCAGTCTCGGTCTCCCCAATCTGATGTCCTTCAGGTGCTAGCTGGGGCATATGGAGATTTAAGGCTGAAACACTCCATTAGACTGAATTTTTCAATTTGTGATTTATTTTTCAAAGTTACTGCAAAGAAATTACCAGCATTTTAGTGCATATTTTATTCTAACACACACATTTTTGTGTGGCAGCTGCCCTATTGCGTGTTGTTGTTGTTTTGCAATTTCCTCTATTAAAATACATTTTCATAAGGTCTCCTTACTGATGTATGCATTCTCATGCCTGCTTCATTTAATGTCTCATAATTTCTTTTGTATTGGTTATTTTCTAGTTAGTTGCTTATGGGTGGCGCTGTGGGTTAAACCACAAAGCCTAGGACTTGCCAATCGGAAGGTCGGCGGTTCGAATCCCCGCGACGGGGTGAGCTCCCATTGCTCGGTCCCTGCTCCTGCCCACCTAGCAGTTTGAAAGCACGTCAAAGTGCAAGTAGATAAATAGGTACCACTCCGGAGGGAAGGTAAACGGCGTTTCCGTGCGCTGCTCTGGTTCGCCAGAAGCGGCTTAATCATGCTGGACCGGAAACTGTATGCCAGCTCCCTTGGCCAATAAAGTGAGATGAGCGCCGCAACCCCAGAGTTGGTCACAACTGGACCAAATGGTCAGGGGTCCCTTTACCTTTACCTTTAATTTCTTTTGTCTTGGTTATTTTCTAGTTACCGTATTTTTCGCTCTATAAGACGCACCAGACCATAAGACGCACCTAGTTTTAGGAGGAGGAAAACAAGGGGGGGAAATATTCTGAATCCCAGAAGCCAGAACAGCAAGAGGGATCGCTGCGCAGCGAAAGCAGAGATCCCTCTTGCTGTTCTGGCTTCTGGGATAGCTGCGCAGCCTGCATTCGTGCCATAAGACGCACACACATTTCCCCTTACTTTTTAGGAGGGAAAAAGTGAGTCTTATAGAGCAAAAAATACGGTAGTTGCTTATAGCAAATCCTTAATAAAAAGAGTTTTAAAAAGAGAGAAATTATTCAAGATCAATTTGAATTCAGGGAGAGTTGCCCAGAAGAGAAAACAATTTGATGGAGCAAGAAAGGAGCAAGGCAGGTGAGAGCTGCTCCTTCCCTTACAGGTGGTCAAGTTTGGTAGTCTCTATTTCCAGCTGACCGTGGCTCTACACAGCCTCAGGATGAGGCCTTTCCAATCCTGCTACTAGGAGGTCCTTTCTAACTGGTCATGCCAAGGGCTGAAGTTGGAACCCTTGACCTCTTTGGAGCATCTACTCTACCAAATAATAATAATAATACTTTGGGAAGAAGAAACAAAAACAAGCTTACCTAAAACCTGACTGTAATAAGAGTCCCACGCTCCAAACCAAGTCTGGAAAACATGGTCTTGCAGATGGTAAGATATTACGTTTTTCACCCTTTCTCCAAATGACATTCTGTCTGTGAGCTCAGACAAAACAGCCGGAACATACGAAGGAGGGGAAGGCATCTTCGCACAGTGTCTTTCTATGGTTGAGGCTGGCATGTACCTCAAGGTGTACATAAATGGGATGCCCAATTTCAAGGCAATCAGGTCGCCACCGAACAACACAGGGTCTGAAAGAAGCACATCGTATTTGCTCTTTGCCAGGCGGGCCATGAGTTCCTTATTGGACAGAACCGCTTCGCATATGTCCTTCTGTAAGCCAACCATTTTCCCTACCTCTTTCGCCAGCTCTTTGTAAAACCTGTAGAAGGTCAGGGTGGTTGGCTTGTTGTTCACCCATGCCCATACGGCGTTCGATAAAATGGAATCGGCCTCATCCTTTCCATAGGACACTGGAAATACCTCAAACTTAGCCGCTGATATATCATCACTGGGTTTGATTAAGAGTGCTGACGTTGGAACTAGAATGCTGACGTTGTGACCTCTGTGTAGCAGTTCTTGAATGATGACCTTAACATTTAGCCAGTGACTGCCTTCCGCTGGCCAAATAAGCACATTCCCACAGGAAATGTTTCCTATTAAGGCAACCTGAAGTATTAGCAGCTGAATCACAACCACTGTTGCTGAGGCAGAGGACGCAAGACGCTTTTCTGAGACAGCCATATTTCTTCTTCTATCACTCCACAACAGAGGAAAATTATTCAGCGTTTGGTTTGTGTGAGAAACCTCCCGTCCCAAGTTTTCCTTTCACAGAAGACTTTTTACCAAGTGTGTTGAGTCAGATTTTTTTTTAACTCTCCAAGCAAGCAGAACGCTGTCACTGAATATTTCTGAAATGAAAAGACAAATGGCACAGCTTTCCTCCATCACTATTTCCAACAAAAATCATAACCTGCCCATACCATTTCGGATCCAATCAAGGTTAGCTCTTCTTAGAAACCCACCCAAACCTTCTCATTATGTTAATATGTGGTGAACTATATTTCTTCTTCAGTTTCTTATTGAAGAAAGACTTCCGCTTTTACCACAGCTGCAATAGTGTGAGCTCCGATCGCAGTAAGCAAGTCGGGGCATACACCAGTACTGTGAGGGGCAATGTTTGGCTAAACGACCCCTGAAAAGGCTTGGAAGGAAGCTCAAGCCAAAGGAACTTCAGCAGTGTCTTTTTAGAGTCCCGGCACCCCTCGCCAAAAGGGGGGGGGAAGGCTGAGGTGGGGGGAGGGGAATCCAGGCACAGAGAAGAATATCAAACAGAAAAGCCTCACATCACTGAAGCAGCTCAACATTAAAAAAAAAAAATTGAAGATCGTGGCCACTGGGCCCATCACCTCCTGGCAAATAGAAGGGGAAGAAATGGAGGCAGTGAGAGATTCTACTTTTGGGGGCTCCATGATCACTGCAGATGGTGACAGCAGCCACAAAATTAAAAGACGCCTGCTTCTTGGGAGAAAAGCAATGACAAGCCTAGACAGCATCTTAAAAAGCAGAGACATCACCTTGCCAACAAAGGTCCGTATAGTGAAAGCTATTGTTTTCCCAGTAGTGATGTATGGAAGTGAGAGCTGGACCATAAAGAAGGCTGATTGCCGAAGAATTGATGCTTTTGAATTCTGGTGCTGGAGGAGACTCTTGAGAGTCCCGTGGACTGCAAGAAGATCAAACCTCTCCATTCTGAAGGAAATCAGCCCTGAGTGCTCACTGGAAGGACAGATCCTGAAGCTGAGACTCCAATGCTTTGGACACCTCATGAGAAGAGAAGAGTCCCTAGAAAAGACCCTGATGTTGAGAAAGATGGAGGGCACAAGGAGAAGGGGATGACAGAGGACGAGATGGTTGGGCAGTGTTCTCGAAGCTACCAGCATGAGTTTGACTAAACTGCGGGAGGCAGTGGAAGACAGAAGTGCCTGGTGTGCTTTGGTCCACGGGGTCACGAAGAGTCGGACACGACTAAACGACTAAACAACAACAACCCCTTGGTTAAATGATTAAGCACCAAAGTTTGAAAAGTGGGGGCTATTTCTATCTATGCAATCTCAAAATACTGGGTGATTTGGTTCACATACAAAGCTGGGCTTCCAAGTGGGAAACCCAGATTTTATGGAAGCTTATCAGCAGTTCCTCAATGAGAAAATCAGAAATGGGCAAATATCTCTGATATTTGCATACAGCGTTTGTTCTTCCTCTTCAATATGGAGTCGTAAGGGCATGTATATTGGGTGTATTTTGGTGTATATTTGTGGTTCCTCTTTTGCTAAATTTGGTATTCATTTCATTTATATCTCAACTTTCTTTCTTTTTTCATGGAACTCAGGACAGGCTACATAGAGTTCCCAGCCAAATTCCATCCCAGAACTGACCAGGTCCAGACCTCTTTAGCATCTAGAAGGCTGTGACATCACATACCTTCTGACCATGTCCCGGGCTATATTGTTCCCTTCATTGTCATGCTGGCCAAAAATTCACTTTGCCTTCCCCAACAAAATATATTCAGAGTCTCCTGACTTACCTGGATTCACTGAGACCTCCACTTCCTGTCACTGGTAGTAGAGAAACAGGCGGGTCCTCAGGCTTATACGGAGAACAAACACTGCTACTCACTAGGGAACTTGGCTGTTTATTTTTGACCAAGGTACAAGTGAGGCCCAGAGCCTTTAACTACATCCAGTCAGCCTACCAATAACGCAAGAAAGAACCAGGGGTTCTTATCACCATGTGGCATCTACAAGGTCCCTCCTACAATTAATAACTTTTCATTCTCTCATTACTATTGAATACACTCTACCACATTCCTTCCCAACAATTTATTAACTCATCACAAACAATTCCAGTCCAGAGGCCCCTCTCTTAATAAACCAGGCATGTCCTAAGTCCATTTTGGGGGCCTAATCCAGTTTAATCCAGCCCCTGTGGCAGTTTCTTTCATGGGGTAAAATCCAAAAAAAGCTCAACAACTTCAATCCTAAAAAGCGTGTCCTCCCTAAAAGAGGACACAGACTTTTTGGTTGTGGGTGGGTATATTGCACAGCCACAACACCCAGTTGGTAGGTCCCTCATTGCTGGGTTTAATCTGGCCAGTGGGGAGCTGTCTAAACGGGCCAAGGGACCTATATATACCTTCGCACGTGACCCAGAGCTTCCTCTTTCGGCTTGTGCATTCAGAACACCTGCCCACCTCTCCCTACTTTTAGGGCATTTTGCGCTTGACCTTGCTATGCCGTCGTGTGTTGTCTCTCGTTGGGACAGGGGCACAGCAGGAATTTTCCCCACTTGGCTGATTGGCTGTTGCCATTTGGGTTTCGCCTGCCATGTAGTAAATCGTCACAACTTGTAAGGTTGCGGATAGGCACTGGTTCATGTGATAGGGATGGGAGAACGCTCTCTCCATCCCTATGTGAAGGGTATTCCATTAAAGGAATCCAGAGACTCAACTTGGTTTGGTCAACCCCAAAGAGGGGGTTGTGCCCATGCCTGAGTCCAGGGGAGCATCTGGGGAGTGAACAGAGTCTGCTCCCAGGCTTTTCACCTACCTCAGGTGTTCACGCTTGGCTCACCTATGATAGAGCTCTGGGTCAATACTACCTGCAAGGGTGCAGGGAGCTAGTCGAACCAGAGCCTATGCAACCACTCACTTTCTGTAATCAATAAAGTTGTGGCCTAAATTCTGCCAAAAACCAAATCAAAAATTTGAGTCAAATGTGTGTTTATTTGCGGGGGGGGGGAGGTCTCTGGGTCTCAACACGCAAAAAGGTCAACAGGTTTAATCCTAAAAGAAGCTCAACAACTCTGGGATAAAAATGTAAAAAAAGTTCAACAACTTCAATCCTAAAATAAGGTCAACAACTTTGGTTGGTCCCTTGGTCGGCCCTCATGCATGTTCACTTCGTGAAATCTGGCTCTCTTTGAAAAATGTTTGGACACCCCTGTAATAGACCAATGTAGAACTCGTCATGGTTCGTGCAATTTCAGGTTCTGGTCCACTTCACTCAAAGCGAATTTCAACTTTGCCATGAGGCGGCTGTGCTGGCAATATAGGTAAAGGTAAAGGGACCCCTGGCCATTAGGTCCAGTCGTGACCAACTCTGGGGTTGCGGCGCTCATCTTGCTTTATTGGCCGAGGGAGCCGGCGTACAGCTTCTGGGTCATGTGGCCAGCATGACTGAGCCACTTCTGGCGAACCAGAGCAGCGCACGGAAATGCCGTTTACCTTCCCGCCAGAGCAGTACCTATTTATCTACTTGCATTTTGACGTGCTTTTGAACTGCTAGGTTGTCAGGAGCAGGGACCGAGCAATGGGAGCTCACCCCGTTGTGGGGATTCAAACCACCGACCTTCTGATCGGAAAGGCCTAGGCTCTGTGGTTTAACCCACCCGCGTCCCTGCTGGCAATATAGTTCAGAGTAATCTCCGATTGGTAGTACCCAATCCATCCTTGCCTTCCACAAGATATGAAACTGACCCTAATTTCTGGAGTACTTTGGATGGAATCCATTCACCTAAACCACCCCAGAGGACAGGATCACACTTCAAAACGACCTTGACAGATTAGAGAACTGGGCCAAAACAAACAAGATAAACTTTAACAAGGAGAAATGTAAAGTATTGCACTTGGGCAAAAAAAATGAGAGGCACAAATACAAGATGGGGGACACCTGGCTTGAGAGCAGTACATGTGAAAAGGATCTAGGAGTCTTGGTTGACCACAAACTTGACATGAGCCAACAGTGTGACGCGGCAGCTAAAAAAGCCAATGCAATTCTGGGCTGCATCAATAGGAGTATAGCACAGTGTTTCCCAACCACTGTTCCGCGGCACACTAGTGTGCCGCGAGATTTTGCCTGGTGTGCCGCGGGAAAAATTAAAAAAATTGAAAGATTTTTTTTTTAAGTCAAATTTTCGATTGGGTCGCCGTCACTAGATGACCCCTGGGGTTCCCTCCCTCCCTCCCGCTCTGCGCCTCCCTCCTCCTCCTCCTCCTCCTCCGGGGAGGCCCTTCCTGGCTCTCGGTCAAGGCTTGGCGGCTGCCACTCACTCACTCGCTCACCCACCTGTCCCTCCATCCCTGCACCCGGCCTCTCCCCCTCCGTCCCCGGCGCGGGGGCTGCCGGGATCCGTAGTCCCCTCGCCTTTGGGCTCCGCGCCCGCGCAGGGTGTGCGAACTACGTTTCCCAGCGTGGCCTGGCAGGCCGGGCGTTTTGTTTGAAGCGCTCTTCTCCCGGCCATGGAATGAGCGCGGCGGCGGCCGGGCGGGCAGGGGCTCTTCCGCGCAGACCCCGCGCAGCCTGCCTGCGCCCCCACGGAGATCGGGCAGCAGGATGGAGCCCGGGGATCCGCGCGGAGGCGGAGCGGCGGAGGCGGAGGCTGCCCCCCCAGGTAGAGCTGCGTCGGGGGGGTTATTTTTGCAATGCTGCATCGGCGCCGGAGGGGACGCATCGGACCGCGGGGAGACCCCTTGGCGGGCGTGCAAGGCAATGCATGTGTGCAGGCGTTGCATGGAGTGCAGTGCAATGCAATGGCAACGCGGCGCCCTGCATGCATGCATGCAACTTCCACCGGCGCTCCGGACTTGGCAGGTGAGGGGGGTCCCCAGTGGGCGGCAGAGAGAGCCGGGAGGGCGAAGGGGAGCCGGGGGGAGCAGCGCTGCTCCCCAAGCCGAGCCCGGGGGGAAACTTCGGCGTCGTTGCGCCGGGTGTTGGAAGCGGAGGCTGGCGGGGGCCCCTCACCTGCAAAACCTGGTCGCCTCTCATATATTTCGTGCATTGCATTCATCACCCGCTTTCTCCTCCAAGGAGCTCCCCGGGCGCGCGTGGTTCTCCTCGTGTTATCCTCGCAACAACAGCCCTGCGAGGTGGGTCAGGCGAGTGGCCCAAGGGAGCACCCAGGGATTGTCCTGGCCAGGTGGGGTGATTTGAACCCTGCTCTCTGCCCGGTCTTCGTCCTCATTTAGCCCCCACATGTGCATGACTGAGGTTTTCCCCCCTCGTCTTGGCTATGGTGTGAGTCTGTGCTGTTAATTAATGGGGTTCTGCCTTCGGAGAAGATGAGCCAGCCCTCAAGGAGGTGATTATGTAATTTGCTAGCAATTCATGTCCCTCCCAGCGTGACGCTGCGCGCTGACGTCACGGGGCTGTAATGGTGGTGTGCCTCGAGATTTTTTTCATGAAACAAGTGTGCCTTTGCCCAAAAAAGGTTGGGAAACACTGGTATAGCATCTAGATCAAGGGAAGTAATAGTGCCACTGTATTCTGCTCTGGTCAGACCTCACCTGGAGTACTGTGTCCAGTTCTGGGCACCACAGTTCAAGAAGGACACTGACAAACTGGAACGTGTCCAGAGGAGGGCAACCAAAATGGTCAAAGGCCTGGAAACGATGCCTTATGAGGAACGGCTAAGGGAGCTGGGCATGTTTAGCCTGGAGAAGAGGAGGTTAAGGGGTGATATGATAGCCATGTTCAAATATATAAAAGGATGTCACATAGAGGATGGAGAAAGGTTGTTTTCTGCTGCTCCAGAGAAGCGGACACGGAGCAATGGATCCAAACTACAAAAAAGAAGATTCCACCTAAACATTAGGAAGAACTTCCTGACAGTAAGAGCTGTTCAACAGTGAAATTTGCTGCCAAGGAGTGTGGTGGAGTCTCCTACTTTGGAGGTCTTTAAGCAGAGGCTTGACAACCATATGTCAGGAGTGCTCTGATGGTGTTTCCTGCTTGGCAGGGGGTTGGACTCGATGGCCCTTGTGGTCCATTCCAACTCTATGATTCTATGATTCTAGGCATAGGCAAACTCAGCCCTCCAGATGTTTTGGGACTACAACTCCCATCATCCCTAACTAACAGGACTAGTGGTCAGGGATGATGGGAATCGTAGTCTCAAAACATCTGGAGGGCCGAGCTGACCTATGCCTGACCTAAACAAAGGGAGCCATAGTCCCCACCAAGTCCTTCTGCCTTCTGATAGACCTTACCATGCTAGAACCGAACTGGAACGCCTTTTCCCATTCACTCCCAGCCCTGTATTAGTGCCCACTATTTTTAAACAACAGCAAATAAAAATCAAATCATACTTGGAGACATTTTTTTATTTGCAAATACAGGAGAGCAGCTACGCTTGATAATGTCTGGACCTTTGCTCTGTTAAATGGAAGACCTGGCAAGATTAGCAGGTTTCTGCTTAATGAACAACTTTGCCCCTGCAGAATCAGCTGTACGCTGGCAGGGTCATTTTGCAGTGCGATTGAGGACACTTCCAGACAGGGGCTTAATTGGACATTGGCAAGAGGTGTTTTCTCGGTTGGGCCGGCCACCAAAGGAACTCCCATCCAAACTCTGCTGGCATTGGCCAATTAGCTGTCAGCCATGCAATCCAGCCTTCCATTCGCTGGATCACTTGACATGGTCCAAGGACTTATATTTTCCTGAGAAAGAGTAAATTTGGGTTAAATAAGGTGGGGAGGGGGCTGGCATTTTGGTGTCAATGAGTTTGTGTGGATACTGCGAACAAGCAAGCAAGCAAGCTTGCTTGATGAGATGTACTAATCTCTGAAACTGGACACTTCCAAACGGTCACTATTTTGGGTGGAATTCATTCACATCCCAGCATATTCAGGTTGCACAATTAAAGCTGATCTGGAGCTCTTGCAAAATAAGTCCATCTTTCCCAATGATTATCCTTCCAATAGGGAGGTGTACTCAAAAAGATGGTGCGGCACTTGCTTAATGCAATATCATCTACTCTCTCCATGTTGTTGTTGTTTAGTCATTTAGTCGTGTCTGACTCTTCGTGACCCCATGGACCAGAGCACGCCAGGCACTTCTGCCTTCCACTGCCTCCCGCAGTTTGGCCAAATTCATGTTTGTAGCTTCGAGAACACTGTCCAACCATCTCGTCCTCTGTTGCCCCCTTCTCCTTGTGCCCTCCATCTTTCCCAACATCAGGGTCTTTTCCAGGGAGTCTTCTCTTCTCATGAGGTGGCCAAAGTCTTGGAGCCTCAGCTTCACGATCTGTCCTTCCAGTGAGCACTCAGGGCTGATTTCCTTCAGAATGGAGAGGTTTGATCTTCTAGCAGTCCATGGGACTCTCAAGAGTCTCTTCCAGCACCATAATAAAAAAGCATCCATTCTTTGGCGATCAGCCTTCTTTATGGTCCAGCTCTCGCTTCCATACATCACTACTGGGAAAACCATAGCTTTAACTATACGGACCTTTGTTGGCAAGGTGATGTCTCTGCTTTCTTGCTCTCTCCATACATGCACACAAATCAGAATGAAAGCTCACTAAATAGCTGCCATTGTCTAATCACTCTGCAAAAAAAACCTGGCTGAATGTGCATTAAACATTAAGCCAGTCATCTGGAAGTGATCTCTGATAGATTTCTGTTTTGGGAATTATGCTTTTTGTTACTGGAAAGGTAGCTAATTTTTTTGTTTTGTTTGTTTTCACTACAAATTAGGAAGCAGAATTTTAGCTTCTCTGTGGATTTGTTTGCACCTTTCAAACCTTTTCCTGGGTACATGATTATTACTATTACAGTGGTACCTCAGGTTAAGTACTTAATTCGTTCCGGAGGTCCGTTCTTAACCTGAAACTGTTCTTAACCTAAAGCATCACTTTAGCTAATGGGGCCTCCTGCTGCTGCTGCACGATTTCTGTTCTCACCCTGAAGGAAAGTTCTTAACCCGAGGTACTATTTCTGGATTAGCGGAGTCTGTAACCTGAAGTGTATGTAACCTGAAGCGTATGTAACCCGAGGTACCACTGTATTATTATTATTAATAATAATAATAATAATAATAATAATAATAATAAATTTCTATACCACCCTTCATCTGAAGATCACAGGATGGTTTACAATATATATTTTTTATAATTTTTTATTAGAGTTTCCATAATTTTTATAACAACAAAAACAAAACAATACAATACAATAAACACAACGAACAAAAAACAAGTACAATTTCAAAATCCTATTTTCTTATAATTTGCTTCCCCGACTTCCTCATACTTCCCCTTTCTGTATTCCAATTTCTAATCAATTATTCAGCAAATCCTTTCCTTATTTTAACTTGGATTTAATTTAACTTATTCTCCTTAGCTTATCCATTACCGCTAGTAATATAAAACACAATAATACAAACAAAAATAACAAACAAAAGCAAAAGGCCGTCCACCCACACAGTTTAAAAGCCCATATATTGTTTAATCAGCCAAAGGCTTGGGAGAAGAGGAATATTTTCTCCTGGCACCTGAAGATAATGTAACAAAGGTGCCAGGTGAGTCTTCCACAAGCCACCACATAAAATCCATTAGCACCATCAAAGAATTCTCTACAATCAGCTTTTACCTCTCCATTGTTTTCCTCCATTGTTTTATTATACTGAGTTAATTCTTTTCAAAGTTAAAAGTTAAAAATTTTCAAAAGGAAAAGATCAGAGCAGTACCCTTAGTGCTCTGCGGTTGACAGACTTCTAGTTTTCTTCTTGTTCATCAATTTAATGGCTGATCTAGATGGCAACATCTGCCTGGTCCCTTCTATTATTATCTTTTTATATATATTTAATAATGTTTATTAAGGTTTCACAAACAATAAAAAAATTTCCAAAATTTAAACATAAGAAAAACTACAAAAATATAAAAATACAAAAGAAAAACCAAAAAACAAAACAGAAAAATAGATTAGTTTTTTTTTTTCAAATCTTATACTCCATTCACTAGTTTCTTGACCTCCTCGCACCTCCCATTTTGTATTCCAGTTCAGATATTGATTTCAGCAAATCCTTACCCTCTAACATTTATCCTCACTCAAGATATTAACCTATTAAAATTATCAATTTTCCACTTATCAATCCCTATTTACATTTTCTTAAAAATCTTTTTACCAATACCACTTATTTTCCATCAGACATCATTTTAACATTCCTTAATTTTACAGTGCTTCTGCAAATAATCCTTAAATTTCTTCCAGTCTTCCTCCACCGACTCTTCTCCCTGGTCACGAATTCTGCCAGTCATTTCTGCCAATTCCATGTAGTCCATCACTTTCATCTGCCGTTCTTCGGTCCCTTCTATTATTATCAATAGCATTCCTCTGGCTGTCATTAGCAACCATTTTGACCAGCTCTCTAATAGTTGTACACTTTGGACAGCTATTCTCGCAGAGCCTTCTTTTCTGCTTTCCACTCTAGATGTCTTCTCAACCATGTTCAAAGCATTCATGTAGCCATCCCTGAATCTCTCCACTGTGATACTTACTTACTCTGTAATCCAAACCACGCCTACTCAGAATTCAATGGGTCTTACTCCCAGGTGAATGGGGTGAGGATTGAAGCCTTAAATCGCCTTATTTCATAGTCCAGTTCTCCCAGGGGATCTATCAGGTATGTTGGATGTTCAGATATGATTTTGACCCAAGTGGTTACAATCATGACATACTGTGAGAGATAACATGAGCCAATTCATCCCAGTACATCTCATGCCGAATAATACACCAGAGTTAGTAGGTCATACAGCGGGTGGCGTTGTGGTCTAAACCACTGAGCCTCTTGGGCTTGCCAATTGGAAGGTCAGCGGTTTGAATCCCCATGATGGGGTGAGCTCCCGTTGCTCTGTCCCAGCTTCTGCCAACCTAGCAGTTTAAAAGCATGCCAGTGCAAGTAGATAAATAAGTACCACTGAGGTTGGGAGGTAAACAGTGTTTCCGTGCGCTCCGGCTTCTGTCACAGTGTCCTGTTGTGCCAGAAGCGGTTTAGTCCTGCTGGCCACATGACCTGGAAAGCTGTCTGTGGACAAATGTCAGCTCCCTTGTCCTGAAAGCGAGATGAGTGCCACAACCCCATAGTCGCCTTTGACTGGACTTAACCGTCCAGGAGTCCTTTACCTTTTACCCTGTGTTTCCTATGTGGTATTTCCTGTTGTGAGATTGTAAAATGTGTTTCCCATTGTGGCATTATATGCTGTTCAGAGAGGCCTGACCTCCCCTCCGTCAATCAAACAAATCCTCATTTTCCTGCACACATTTTCTCAAACAGGCATTGTCCGTATGCATTGGCTCAGTAAGAAGAAAAAAAAGAAGAAGAGTTTGGATTTGATATCCCGCTTTATCACTACCCAAAGGTGTCTCAAAGCGGCAAACAATTTCCTTTCCCTTCCTCCCCCACAACAAACACTCTGTGAGGTGAGTGAGGCTGAGAGACTTCAGAGAAGTGTGACTAGCCCAAGGTCACCTAGCAGCTGCATGTGGAGGAGCGGGGAATCAAACCCAGTTCACCAGATTGTGAGTCCACCGCTCTGAACCACTACACCACACATATTAACAAATCCTGTATAGGTCCCACCTTACTATAGTCACTCTAGTATGCTATGTGCAGTGACACGGGTGGTGCTGTGGTCTAAACCGCTGGGTACATCCTGAGAGTCTACATCTGCTGTCACTAACTGGCCTTTCCCCATGCTGTTGAATCCATGACTAACATATTTGAAGTGGGATTACAGGGGTGTTGACTGTGTGCAGTTGCATTACAGACAAAACACACGCATGGACTGTGTGCCATCCCACAGCCTTTCTGCAACTAAAATGTGCACCAGTTGTTCCTACATTTTTCCCTAATGACAGCTTTGCTGCACCGGTCCTTATTCACGCCCCTTCGCACACCTCCGCCTGCTTCTGTGTTTGCTCACCCACCTACAGAAATAGCCGTTGGTTAAGTTTCTGGTATTTTGCAATCTTTTATTTCTTTAAATTCAAGAATTCACTATTTCTTTTCATTGCTAGTTTGACGCTTTGGAGACATCTTTACGTGTAAGTGCACGGACACTGGCGCTGCTCGCTTCGGTCCCCTTGGTACCCTGAAAGACAAGAAAAGGGAAGGGTTTTCGGATGCAGGTAACTATTTTGAGGACAGCCCCTTTGCGTGGTGAACAGTCACAATTCGTTCAGCCCTCTGTTGCTTTCTGGCCCAAACAGGCTTTGCTTGTTTTTGAAAGAATATGAAGACCCTCCAAACCTATTTAGCACCAGAATGTCAGGATGGAGTATTAAAATAGTCGGGGAAAGAATCATAGAACTGTAGAATTGAAAGAGACTTTGAGGCTCATCTGGTCCAATCGACTGCAAAGCAGGAAGATGCAGTTGTCCCATACGGGGATTGAACCTGCAACTCTAGCGTTATCGGCACCATGTTCTAACCAACTGAGCTATCCAGGCTCATTTCTCAGAGACAAGAATGGAACACATGAACACAGCATAAACGGTGATCTCTCTTTCAATTCTCACCTTCAATTCTCTGGTGGTTGTGGGGGTTGGGGAGAGACTAATGGGATGGATCCACACGAAGCTACACTTTGGTCCCAATGAAATGATTTTATTTATTTATTACATTTCTATACCGTCATGCGAGGATCACAGGGCAGTTTACGATATAAAAACAATTCTGTACCAACCTATCAGCATTTATTTACCAAAGCCAGGCTAAATGTATTTCCTCTGGAACTGCTAAATGGTAGGCTGAGAGGCAACCCTTATCCGAACAAGCTTTGTTTATGTTCTCAGGACATCGATTGCATGAAGCATAAAAGGTAAAGGTAAAGGTACCCCTGCCCGAACGGGCCAGTCTTGACAGACTGTGGGGTTTGTGCGCCCATCTCACATTTATTGGCCGGGGGCCAGCGCTGTCCGGGGACACTTCTGGGTCACGTGGCCAGCGTGACATCGCTGCTCTGGCGAGCCAGAGCCGCACACGGAACGCCGTTTACCTTCCCGCTGGTAAGCGGTACCTATTTATCTACTTGCACCCGGGGGTGCTTTCGAACTGCTAGGTGGGCAGGCGCTGGGACCGAACAGCGGGAGCGCACCCCGCCGCGGGGATTCGAACCGCCGACCTTTCGATCGGCAAGCCCTAGGCGTTGAGGCTTTAGCCCACAGCGCCACCCGCGTCCCTTTGCATGAAGCATATCTTACTGCAATTGTGAGCAGTATGGGCAAGCAGGGATGCGGGTGGCGCTGTGGGTTAAACCACAGAGCCTAGGGCTTGCCGATCAGAAGGTCGGCAGTTTGAATCCCCACGTCGGGGTGAGCTCCCGTTGCTCAGTCCCTGCTCCTGCCAACCCAGCAGTTCGAAAGCACATCAAAGTGCAATTAGATAAATAGGTACCACTACAGCGGGAAGGTAAACGGCGTTTCCGTGTGCTGCTCTGGTTTGCCAGAAGCGGGTTAGTCATGCTGGCCACATGACCCAGAAGCTGTATGCCGGCTCCCTTGGCCAATAAAGTGAGATGAGCGCCGCAACCCTAGAGTCGGCCATGACTGGACCTAATGGTCAGGGGACCCTTTACCTTTACCTTTTATGGGCAAGCAAGGGATCAAACCCCTACTGGCAAATCTGCCGGGAAAATCTGAAGCCTCCCATATTAAATATCTTTTGGCTGACAAGTCTAATGATATTACACTGGCAGTGGCAAAGTTTCTTTCAGAAGTCAAAAGAAAGAAAGACCATCGAGCTTGAAACAAAACAAAATGACCGCCTCAGTTTCTCTCTCTCTTGTGGTCGGCTGTCTTAACTGTATTTTGTTCTGAAATTGTTCTGTGGGTCTTTGGACTGCAATAAAGATTTATTTATGATTATACCAAAACACAAAACTGCATTGCATACGAACAAACAAAACAGTAACAACCCCCTACTCCACCCGCACACAGTTCAAAAGGCTGTAGATTGTTTAATAAGCCAAAGGCCTGGGAGAAGGGGGATGCTTTTGCTTGGGACCTAAAGATATGTAATGAAGGCAACAGGCGAGTCTTCCTGGGAAGAGCATTCCACAGATGGGGAGCCACCGCAGAAAAGGCCCGTTCTCATGTTGCCACCCTCCGGACCTCTCACAAAGAAAGGCCTTGGATTATTATTGCAGGGCCCAGGTTGGTTCCTACAGGGAAAAGTGGTCCTTGAGGTACTGCGGTCCTGAACCATTTAAGGGTTTATAGGTCAAAACCAGCACTGGGCCTGGAAACTAATTGGCAGCCAGTGCGGTCAGACCAGGGTCTGTGTAATATGATCAAACAATCTTGTCCCGGTGAGCAACCTCGCTGCTGAATTTTGCACCAACTGAAGTTAAGAACCTGTTGATTTCAGTGGGAACTAAATGCGACTCACTTAATCTGGATCCATCCAATTGCCTTACAAGGGAAGCTTCCACACTAGCAGTTTAGTCTGGAATGAACATAATAAAACACTCAGTTTTTATGGGGAATCCAGACAGTGTCATTGTCAACTCATTGTATTCCTACTAAGTCCTCCTGAGATTTCCCAAGTCTCTTTGCCTTTAAGTTTCCTGTTCAGATTTCATTGCTTTCTGTCTACTCACAGGACAACCTATCTAAAGTGGGGGGGGCACCTCCACACCAGCTGTTAGCATATTTGCAGTATCCCAGGCACATATTTTTGGTGGGGCATCTGTACAACTTTCTGTTGTACAACTCCCAGTTTTCATCCACTGTTAATGCATTTATTTATTTTTAAAAAAAGATCAGGTCAGACCTGCTGGAGCCAGCAGAGATGCGAAAAATTTGCTATTTCAAAGCAGAACTCTTCAGTTTTTGAAGACAGTTTTGACATTTCTCGGCAGGGCGCTCTGTTGCCCCCACGGCCAGAGGGGCAAGGCAACGCTTCCGGCGGGATCCCCACGAGAGCCCCGCAAAATTACACAGAGGCCTTGCACGATCTCGCAGGGCTCTTGCAAGATCTCGCCGGATCCTGGAAGCCGCTGATGTGCGAACCCAGAAAGAGGGAAGGAGGGAAGGGGGCAGTGGCGCACAACATGTGCAGCACATTCCTGTTTTGCCTCAGGCAGTGATATGGTACACACCTGCCTGTGTGCACAAGTCCCCCTCAGCAATTAAGAAGGCAAGAAGGCAACTATGTGCTGACGGGCAAATCCCTCCAATGCTCACAGAAAGGAGCTATGCCTTGCCTGCCTCCCTTTCTGTGCCTGCTCACTGTGGAGCTAGGTTGCTCTGCCACTTTCGCCGGGACAGGGATCCCCATGGAAGCTGGCGCCTACGTTGGGATGCCTGGTTGCACCATCTCAGAATTTTGTGCCTGAGGCCAAGGCCCCTCTGGCTACGCCACTGAGGCTTGCTTTAAAACCTCTCCCCAATGCTCCAGCTTTGTATGTACAGTGGTACCTCGGGTTAAGTACTTAATTTGTTCTGGAGGTCCGTACTTAACCTGAAACTGTTCTTAACCTGAAGCACCACTTTAGCTAATGGGGCCTCCTACTGCTGCCGCGCCACCGGAGCCCGATTTCTGTTCTCATCCTGAAGCAAAGTTCTTAACCTGAAGCACTATTTCTGGGTTAGCAGAGTCTGTAACCTGAAGGGTATGTAACCTAAAGCATTTGTAACCCGAGGTACCACTGAACAGGGAGCAATTAACCTTCCAGGTTTCTACTCATGTGCTTTACCTGTCAACCTCTGAAGCAGAGGTAGACCGCAGAACAGGAATGAAAAGCATCACAGCACAGTGAAGCTACAGCAGAGCAGTATTCGTCTCCTACCTTTTGGCTGCCACGTGATCACGCAAAACCGGTGCCCTTTCTTTCACATGGAGGTCTTGAAAAGAAGTCTGGACTTGGGCCTCTGCAAATATGCGAGATGCACGCCATTTCTTCCCCCGGGGTATTTCGACAAACGAGGTCTGGACCTGGGCTTCAGCAAACGCAGGAGCTTTCGACTTTTTCGGCACTTTAGACACTTGTTTTGGTTTCTTCCCTTCAGCTTTCGTCACCTCTGCAATCTCCACCTGGCTGTCTTCCAGCTTTGGGAATAAAGGCAAATCCTCGAGGTGAAGCTGAAGTTGGTCAGTTTGCTTTTGAACCTCGGCCTCCTCTCGTGTGGTCCATAATTCCAGCAGTGTTTTTTCCATCGAAGCTCTTTTCTGCTCTGCGAGGTCAGAGTGCTGCTCCTCTGCGTACAGCGATTCAGGTGAGGGTGGTCGAACTGGGCTGAGAATTTCTGATGCGGCAGGAGATGCAGGAGTGTATGGTGGGACAGGAGAAACAGCAGAATGGGAGGAAGCTGGAGAGGCAGCAGGGCGAGAGAGGGCAGGAGAGACAGTGCGAGAGAGGGCAGGAGAAACAGCAGTGCGAGAGTGGGCAGGAGAGGCAGCAGTGCGAGAGTGGGCAGGAGAGACAGTGGTGCGAGAGTGGGCGGGAGAGACAGAAGTGCGAGAGAGGGCAGGAGAGACAGCAGTGCGAGAGTGGGCAGGAGAGACAGCAGTGCGAGAGTGGGCAGGAGAGACAGCAGTGCGAGAGAGGGCAGGAGAGACAGCAGTGCGAGAGTGGGCGGGAGAGACAGCAGTGCGAGAGAGGGCAGGAGATACAGCAGTGCGAGAGTGGGCGGGAGAGACAGCAGTTTGTGATGGAACAGGGCTCAAAGACGTGTGTGATGAGACAGGAGTTACAGCTTTGGCACTTGCCAAACTGGTCTTCGAAGACTTCTCCTGCGCTACGGGTAATTCTTCTGGCGTCTGCATATCAGGCTGGGAGGTCTGGTCCTTGCTGCCACTTGGTGATGGGGGAAGTGACTTTGGAACATCCACTGGCTTCATCGTCTCGGGCATTTCAGGTAAGGAAGTTGGCTCCTTAGCTTCAATTGGGGGAAGAAATTCAGGAGCTGTATCTACTGAGTCAGGCATGGGTGACTGTATTGGGCTTTCAGCTTGTGATGGGAGAAGCACCTCCTTGGTGCCTTGTGGCAAATCTGCCAGGGAACTTTGCATCTCAGCGTCCGCTCGCTCTTTTTTCCGCCATATGTCAGAGAAGGAGGTTTGTACCTGGTTGTCCATTCTGCCTGGAGGAGCAGCCTCTTTTATCTCAACCACAGCTGGCTCGATTGGGCTTTCAGACTGCGGTAGGAGGGGCACTACCTTGGTGACCTGTGGCAAATCTCCCAGAGAACTTTGTATCTCAGCATCCGCTCGTTCTTTTTTCCGCCATACGTCAGAGAAGGAGGTTTGCATCTGGTTGTCAATTCTGCAAGCCGGAGGAGCCTCTTTTAACTCAACCACAGCTGGCTCAACTGGGGTTTCAGACTGTGGCAGATTTCCCAGGGAACTTTGTATTTTAGCATCTGCTCGTTCTTTTTTCCGCCATATGTCAGAGAAGGAGGTTTGCACCTGGTTTTCCATTTTGCCTGGAGGAGCAGCCTCTTTTATCTCAACCACAGCTGGCTCAATTGGGCTTTCAGACTGTGGTAGCAGAGGCACCTCCTTGGTGCCTTGTGGCAAATCTGCCAGGGAACTCTGCATCTTAGCATCCGCTCGTTCTTTTTTCCGCCATATGTCAGAGAAGGAGGTTTGTACCTGGTTGTCCATTCTGGCTGGAGGAGCAGCCTCTTCTTTCTCAACCACAGCTGGCTCAGTTGGGCTTTCAGGTTGTGGTAGCAGAGGCACCACCTTCGTGACTTGTGGCAAATCTGCTAAGGAACTTTGGATCTTAGCATCTGCTCGTTCTTTTTTCTGCCATATATCAGAGAAGGAGGTTTGTACCTGGTTGTCAATTCTGCAATCTGGAGCAGCCTCTTTTATCTCAAGCTCAGGTGTCTCAGTTGGGCTTTCAGGCTGTGGTAGGAGGGGCACTACCTTGGTGACTTGTGGCAAATCTCCCAGGGAACTTTGCATCTTAGCATCCGCTCGTTCTTTTTTCCGCCATATGTCAGAGAAGGAGGTTTGCACCTGGTTGTCCATTCTGCTTGGAGGACGAGCCTCTTTTATCTCAACCACAGCTGGCTCAATTGGGCTTTCTGGTAGGAGGGGCACGACCTTGGTGACTTGTGGCAAATCTGCTAAGGAACTTTGCATCTCAGCGTCCGCTCGTTCTTTCTTCCACCATATGTCAGAGAAGGAGGTTTGCACCTGGTTTTCCATTCTGGCTGGAGGAGGAGCCTCTTTTATCTCAAGCTCAGCTGGCTTAGTTGGGCTTTCAGACTCTGGTAGGAGAAGAGGCACAACCTTGTTGCCCTGTGGCAAATCTGCCAGGGAACTTTGCATCTCAGCGTCCACTCGTTCTTTCTTCCACCACCTGTCAGAGAAGGAGGTTTGCACCTGGTTGTCGATTCTGCCTGGTAGAGGAGCCTCTTCCATCTCAAGCATAGGCGGCTCAATTGGGCTTTCAGACTGTGGTGGGAGAAAAGGTTCTTCCATGGGTTCTGGCACATCTATCCAAGAAGTTTGCTTCTGGGCATTATGGAGTTCTTTTGCCTTCCAGATGTCAAGGAGTGAGGTTTGCATCTGAGCATCCAGTAGAGCTGGTGGAGGAGACTGTTCTTCCTCAGGCATGAAGTAGTCAGATGGGCTTTCAGACTGTGGTGAGAGAAAAGGATCTTCCACATCTGTTGGGAAATCCATCCAAGAAGTTTGGTTCTGGGCATCATGGAGCTGTTTCGCCTTCCATATGTCAAGAAGGGAGGTTTGTGACTGGATCTCCTTTTGTGATGAGGGGAAAGCTTCTGATTCTTCCTCGTCAAATTCCAGTGAAGTTTGCTGTTGAACATCAGAATGCAAGCGTGATGAACGCCACGAGCTCCCCGCAGGTATTTCGACATTTGAGGTTTGCACCTCAGCACTGGTTTGTTGCGCCAGAGGAGACTCTTTTCGTGCCTCTAGGAAATCAGAGATGGAGCGTTGTGCCTGAGTATCAGTCTCCACTTCAAAGTCACTTTGTACTGGGGTGAAATACGTTCTTTCAGGCTCCGTTAAGTCTGTCTCAGACGCCTTCTGCTGCATGTAGTCTTTTGATTTCCCCAGATCAAGAAAAGATGTCTGCACCAGTTTGTCAACCTGTTCAGTGGGAGAAGGCCTGATCCCTTGCTGTAGAATTTTGTCTACTGAAGTCTGTGTTTCAATATCCATTTGTTCCTTTGCTTTCCAAAAGTCAAAATCTGATGTTTGTGCCTGGCTATCAACTAGTAACGCATGAGGGAACTCCTCTGTTTCAGCTTCATCGAAGCCGCAAGTCTGGTTCTGGGCTTCAGCTAACTCTCTTGCTCGCCATATTTCAAGCAAGGATGTTTGGGTCTGGTTAGCCTTCTGCAGTTGGGGAAAGGATTCCGCTTTTTCCACGGGTACTTTAAGCCCTGAAGTCTGCACCTGAGCTTCGGTTTGCAAACGTGATTCACGCCACTTGTTTCCATATGGTATTTCAACATGTGATGTTTGTACCTCACTGTCAATTGTTGGCTTCCAAAGAGGCTCTTTTTGAGAGGCTGAGGTCTGAACCTCTGGGAGTTCATGATACCATTTGCGGATCTGAGCTTCCATCACCTTTGGGGTAATAAGATACTCCTTCCCTTCTGTTAAAGCTTCTTGATTATCATCCCCACCTTCAATCAATGACAAAGAAGAGTACTTTTGAAAATCAGTGTCTGATACCTTCTTCTGGGGTTCAGCATGTGACATGGAAGTGTAGCTTTGGAAATCACTGTCCAATATCTTCTCCGGAGTTTTTGCAAATGATGCAGAATGGGACTTTGGGAAATCAATGTCTGAGGTCCTCTCCTGGGGTTTGATATATGACGCAGAAGAGGACTTTCGGAAGAGAGTGTCTGTTGACCTATCTGACAAAAGTTTATTAATGAGTTCTACCTCAGATGTTTGTATCTGGGCCTCCTTGGTTGTTGACTTGGGAGATAACAACCTTGCCAGTTCATAATCTGAGGTTCTAAGCACTTGTGCCGAAGATGGACGCTTCTTCAGCAGTTCATCACTTAAGATCTGGTCTTGGACCCCAGAGTTTGACCAAGAAGAAGCCTTCCTCAGTAATTCAGGACTTGAAGTTTGCATGTGGGGTTCACCCACTGACAGGGAGGAAGCTTTCTTTAGTAACTCGGCACGGGAAGCTGATTCCATGCTCTGAATCCGGGATAGCAAAGAAAGCTTCTTTAGCAGTTCAAAGGTGGAGGTTTGCACCTGTGCGTCAGTTTGTGACTGTGATGAATGCAATCTCTTCCACTGCCGAAGCAACGTCTCAGATGTCTGCATAGCTCTTTCAGCCCGTTCAAAAGGCAGAGGTGCCTCTTCTATGGAAAAAAGGGATTCCACGTCTCCTGCTGGCCATTGGTCTGTCATCGAAGCAAAGGACGTTTGCACCTGGGCCACAGTATTTAACCGCGCAGAACGCCAGTCGTTGCCGGGCGGTATTTCCACAGGTAAAGTTTGTACCCCAGTATCAATATATACGGGATATATCGCGGTTTGTTCTATCACTGATGACTGGGGTGATAGCTTACTCTGGGGCTCAGAGGAGGACGCATACTCTCTTTCTGACATGTAGTCCGAAAACGAAGTCTGCAACTGGATGTCTATCTCCGAAGGAACTCTTATGTCAAGATGTGAGGTCTGCACCTGCGCCTCAGATAACATGGGCAGAGAGGGAAACTTCTCCAATAACTCTAGATAGGAGGAAGAGGACTGGGCAGATCCTGCAAAAGATGCCACAGACCTCCTTTCTGGCAACGAGCTAAACGAGGTTTGGGCATGCATCTCCTTTTCTCCAGGTAACGAAAGCAAGGATGTTTGCACCTGAGCTTCCGCCTCTCTTGGCAATTCCATAAATGACGTTTGCACTTGAGCGTCATTTTCTGCTGGGGTTGGAGACCGCAGGGAGAGAAATGAAGTTTGCGCCTGGGCCTCCCTTCCTCTTGGTAGGCTCGAAAACGAGGTTTGGACCTGAACATCCGCCTCGGATGACGTCTCTATCTCTGGAATGAGTACAGCCGTCCTTGAGGTTTGCTGCTCTACCTCTTTGTGTAATCGAGACCATCTCCACCTATTTCCTTCTGGGATATCCACTTTCGAAGTTTGTATCTCATTCTCAACATACAAGCCATCTTCCTGTTTGGGGAAAGAAATAGTATGTGTGTATGACCACCGACACCTTACATTCAAAATAAGAGTTGACTTACGAAGTTAAAGAGACACCCTTTTTGCTGATAGGCAGGCAGGGGTCTGGGCTCTTAACCCAGATGCGTTACTTGAAAGCCCTTAGGATGGGTGAGAGAGGGGAAGAACACAATGTGAGAAATTGGCAGCCCAACCTGACAGATGCATATTCTTGCTAGTTAGCATCAGAAGGGGCTAAGTCCACAGAGCCGTATTGCTGATAGGTAGATAGACTATAGAAATACAACTGGTAGAGAGGACTCTGTGTGATGTCATTTCCCCTTCCTCTCCTGGAGAGGAAGGAGCATATAGCACTTCCTGTTCCTCTCACTCTTCCCTTGACCAGAGTTGGATCTCTGAAGCTGACACATGCCTGAAGCTGGTTATACCGTAATATTTTGCATGCATAGTTTTTACTGATGGAACCAATGCATGATTATAATCTTACTTTTACACTTATTTTACAAGCTGTTGCCTGAAATTTTTAAAAAAATATTTATTTGGTTTTTCAAGTTAAAATTTCACAGAGATATATCAAACATGAATCATAAAAACAAGAATCCAAGGAATCTCCTGGACTTCCGTCCTCCCCTTTGTGGGTCCTATTATTAATCATTTATGCATCTTTTATGATGATCCAAATCTTTTACATCTCCACTGTGTCCAGAATTCGCCCTTAAACTACAAGTGATATTCCAATCCTACTAACGATTTTAACTGTTTACAGTGGTCTTTTAAGATAAATTATAAAATTTCCCCATCCCGTATTAAAATTTTGGTCTTCCTGATTCCTGATTCTTCCAGTCATTTTAGCCATTTCAGTACAGTCCATCACCTTCATCTGCCATTCTTCTCTGGTAGGAACTTTATCTTCTTTCCATCTCTGGAACGTTGTTGTCTGGTTCTTTATTAAGCAGGGTAAGAGGAGGGAAGCCAGCTTACTTCATAGCTGGACTCAAAACAAGGTTTTTCAGCCTAATTCCTATGCTTTTAGTTTTACTGCCAAGGATGGGACTTGGAAACTCTGTTGAACCCACACCTGTGGGAGCCTGGAGGGATAAATTGCAATTAATAAATCCTCTCCTTTTTTTAATAAAATATTTATTAAGATTTTCAAAATATTACAAAATAGAAAATACAAAAGAAGAAAATACAAAAGAAAAAAAATGGTTAAAAACAACTCAATCTTTCCATTACAGTGGTGCCTCGCAAGACGAAATTAATTCGTTCCGCAATTCTCTTTGTCTTGCGGTTTTTTCGTCTTGCGATGCACGGTTTCCCATAGGAATGCATTGAAAATCAATTAATGCGTTCCTAGGGAAACCGCCTTCAGACCAGGTCCAGGGACAGTCTGTCCCCGGACCTCTTCTGAAGGCTGGGGGGGGGACAAGGGCTTTTCTTCCCACCCCCAGCATTTTAAAAAACCCTGGGACAGCGGAGGACTTCTCCGCTGTGCGGGGCGATTTAAAAGCCCCTGGGAAGGCAGGCAGGGGGGACAAAGACTTTCGCCCCCTGCCCGCCTTCAGAAGGTGTCCCCGCCCCCCCCCCGCCCCACTTCGGAACACCTTTCCGAAGTGGGGCGGCGGGGCCAGGTGTCCCCGCCCCCCCTCCCCACTTTGGAACACCTTTCCGAAGTGGGGCGGCGGGGCCAGGTGTCCCCGCCCCACCTCCCCACTTCGGAACAGCTTTCCGAAGTGGGGCGGCGGGGCCAGGTGTCCCCGCCCCCCCGCCCCACTTCGGAACAGCTTTCCGAAGTGGGGCGGCGGGGCCAGGTGTCCCCGCCCCACCTCCCCACTTCGGAACAGCTTTCCGAAGTGGGGCGGCGGGGCCAGGTGTCCCCGCCCCCGCTCCCCACTTCGGAACAGCTTTCCGAAGTGGGGCAGCGGGGCCAGGTGTCCCGCCCCCCCTCCCCACTTCGGAACAGGTCCTGGACCTCTTCTGAAGGCTGGCGGGGGCGAAAGTCTTTGCTCCCCCCGCCTGCCTTCAAAAGCTGTCCGGCCCAGGCATCCCGGACCTTTCCGCCAGCAGCGGCAGCGCTGCCGCTGCTGGCGGAGACTTGCCGGCATGCCGAAGCCTGCGCACAGCGCGCCCAGGCTTCGCGGATCTCTCTGCCAGCAGCGGCAGCTCTGCCGCTGCTGGCGGAGACTTGCCGGCATGCCGAAGCCTATGCGCAGTGCGCCCAGGCTTCGCGGATCTCTCTGCCAGCAGCGGCAGCTCTGCCGCTGCTGGCGGACACTTGCCGGCATGCCGAAGCCTGTGCGCAGCGCGCCCAGGCTTCGCGGATCTCTCTGCCAGCAGCGGCAGCGCTGCCGCTGCTGGCGGAGACTTGCCGGCATGCCGAAGCCTGCGCGCAGCGCGCCCAGGCTTCGCGGATCTCTCTGCCAGCAGCGGCAGCGCTGCCGCTGCTGGCGGAGACTTGCCGGCATGCCGAAGCCTGCGCGCAGCGCGCCCAGGCTTCGCGGATCTTTCGGCCAGCAGCGGCAGCTCTGCCGCTGCTGGCGGAGACTTGCCGGCATGCCGAAGCCTGTGCGCAGCGCGCCCAGGCTTCGCAGATCTCTCCTGCCTTCAAAAGCCGTCCGGGATAGCAGGAAGCGCTTCCCTGCTATCCCGGACTGCTTTTAAAATGCTGGCGCTGGGGAGCAAAGCCTTTTGGCCCCCGCCAGCCTTCCTGGACCTCTTCTGAAGGCCGGAGGGGGGGAAAAGGCTTTGCTCCCCACCGCTAGCATTTAAAAGAGGTCCCCGGAGATTTCCCTATGGGCTTTCGTCTTGCGAAGCAAGCCCATAGGGGAATTCGTCTTGCGAGGCAAATCGCGGACGAAAAAACCTTTCGTCTAGCGAGTTTTTTGTCTTGCGAGGCATTCGTCTTGCGGGGCACTACTGTACTTATTTTTCATTAGCTTGTTTCCCGGACATCCTCACGCCTCCCTTTTTTGTATTCCAGTTCGGTTTGTTGGTTCACCAAATCCTTACCCTCTTTGTTTATCCTAGTCTTTAATCTTAAAATATTGTAACATTAAATTTTTACCTATTAATAATCCATTTTTCATATTCCCTTATAGTATTACAGCTGAACACCACTTAGTTTCTATCCAACATCATTCTAACATTCATTAATTTTACAATATTTCTGTAAATAGTCTTTAAATTTCTTCCAATCTTCTTCCACCGACTCTTCTCCCTGGTCTCAGATTCTGACAGTCATTTCCGCCAGTTCCATATAGTCCATCACCTTCATCTGCCATTCTTCCAGAGTGGGTAGATCTTAATATATCCTCTCCTTGTTAGGATCGTCCTACTCGCGTGTAGGACCCTGGCAGAGACACATGCCCTACTGGCATGTTCTCTCCCTCCTGGTCGATCGTTCGGGAGCTTCAAAAGTTTTCTCCAACCCGAACATCACAGCAACTGATACCAAGAGGCATTATCAAGCTTAGGGATCCTGCAGAGTATCTGCAGTTCGCGTAACAGACTCAATAGATCAGCATTTTGGCCGATCTACTTTTATTTACATATAATATACTCGGAGCATTCTGACTTAGCTCCTTCCTCTTTCTCATCAGACAGCTAAGAGAAAGAAACAAAGGACAATAGTCCTACATTCCGGAACACAGTAGTACAAAACATCCTGTCTCCGTCACTTCCCACACCGTGGAATGAAAACATACACCGTCGTGTGATAGAGAACAATCCCATGACTGCAAGCATGGAGCAAGAATCCTAACACTCCTTCCCATAGCACACATAAATGCTACTATTCTTTTTACGCTGCACTGAACTGGTGATTTAGCAACCAGAAAGAGCTAAGCAGTCGTGTCAGTACTGAGCATATACACACTATGGATAGTCCCTCTCCCTGAGAAATCCTATCTAGCTTCAGCCTTCATCCTCTACAACCCACTGTATGCTTTGCAGAAAGCCATGGCAATTGACCAGGCCTAAAGCTGATGCAGTGGTAGAAAAATATATGAATATAATATATCAGTGGTATCTAACACAGAGTTTAGGGGCAAAAATGTATAAATCTAAATCAAATAAGTGTTGGAAATGTAAAGAACATTCTTTTTATCATATGTGGTGGTCTTGTAGTAAGGTTAAATCTTACTGGTAAATTATATATAATGAATTGAAAAAGATGTTTAAAATAACGTTTGTAAAAAAACAAAACAAAAAAACACACCCAGAAGCCTTCCTTTTGGAATTATAGGGACAGAACTACCCAAGTTGTATAGAAATTTATTCATTTATGCGACTACAGCAGCAAGAATGTTCCTTGCCCAAAAATGGAAAGAAGAAATCCCAAATAAGAAGAATGGATACAAAAACTTACGGGATATGCAGAAATGGCAAAACTTACCAGAAAAATAAGAAATCAATATAACAAACTTTTAATAAAAGAATGGAAATGGTTTATTGGATAAACTGTAAACAGATAAGAACAACGGCAGTATTATTGCAATAACCTGCAGTTTTATAATACAGTGTCATTGTGGGCAGGTGGGGAATCAGTACTGTGTCACCTCCACAACCGAGACCATCAGCACACACCTGACTTCTCACAGTAAGCAGGATGTTGTCCTGCGATGGGGCGTGGGGTGTGTGGACATTGAGGACTACAGTGTCTAATTTTGTGTTATGCTATGTCTCCCTCAGCCATGGTGTTTTACGTTGCAACCCCACCCAGCCATGGTGGCCATTTTGTAACTTCTCAAAATGGGCCAAAAAGGTTGGTGACCCCCCCCCCCCGGTGCAACAAATCTTTTAAATCTCAAAGGTACCAGAAGATGCCTTGCTGTTTGTCCACCACAAATTAACACCCCTCCCTCAAATGCGTTGGTATGAACAACTATATCTGTATACCACCTGAAACAAATGTTCTCTAAGCAGTCCATCTGAATTAGGGATGGCAATATAATGAAGATATAGAATGAATTACCGGGTCCTGGTCTGGCTCTATCTCTGAGGGGTCTGGTTCCGAGGGGTCTAGCTCTGACGGTGGCTTAAATTGCTCAGACGAAGCGATATTAAGGCTAAGAGACACAAGACAACAAATAATTTCAGGGCTTGTTGGACAGACAGTGATAGTAACCAAAACTTTAACATGTATTGAAAGATGTGAAAATGTTTTCTTAAAGTGGGGGATAAGAGGGGACCGTAGTCATAGCCAGACCTATATATGTATTTTATATGATGCCCAAGTCAGAACAATTTCATCCATAAATGCAGGCCACCCAGAATTCCTCCAACTTGCCCTATGGTCCTGACGACTCCCAGCAAGACTGTTGGCCATCATTGGTGGAAAACCCACTATGTCTCTCTCTCTTACAAATGTAACTTCAACTTGTGCTAGGGAACCCAAATTGATTGCTAGTGTTCTTGCCTGCTATTGCAGACACACAACGCACCACACAGAGGGGCAAAGTTTTACTGGGCTGTGTTTGCATTTTTGAGGTTGCACAAGCCAGTGTCACAATGAAGAGCAACACCTGCCTCAAATAAGTCACCTCCTTCAAGCATGCATTGTTCAGCTCCATTGTTCTCACCTTGGGTGAATAGTTTATGCAAAATATATGCAACTCTTCAACAAGCTCTCCATACCCTACAGTGGGTATGAGTTTTAACTCGCAAGCAGTTTGATGAAACCCATATAATGGGTTGATACATTCACTAAATTCCTGTTCTGTAACAATGAGACATCCATCTCATGCCTGGGCCAAACATCCAAAGGGCATACATGCGTTCACTAAGAAAAGGGAGGTGTAGCTCACCATGTTGAAGACTGCGTTTCCGGTGGGCCAGTACAACAGAAAAATTTTCTCCAGCCTCCTATAAAATCAGACAGAAGTAAAAATAAGCTTTAGCCTGTGTTTCTCACAGGAATCCATCCTCAAAACTAGATAGGAACATATGATGTCCCTACCATCTGCCAAGGCTATAATAAAAACTAGGTTGTGGGATACTGAACGCCAAGAACTTACAGCAGCAGCAGAGAAAACATGCTCCCCTCTTTATTTTCAACTTTCTTGGGCGCATGAAACTAATCACAATTACCTTGAATTTCTGCTACTCAAGAAAGAAGGGCATTTTCGCTGACCAGGTTTAATTCAAATCCATCCAACCTCCTTTGGGCAAGGTTCTCAGGCAGGGTGGAAGGAGAAAGAACTTGCCCATGTGAAGACCACCTGGTGGAAACCCTTACACACATGGTTCTCAATTGTAAACTATATGCTGATCTCCGTCAGCAATTTCTAGATCAACTCTGTATCCCCAAATGGAAACCAGAGTTGAAGGTCATACATTTTCTATTACTGGGGAATGAGCAAGAGCTCACCAAGTTAGTGGCTAAATATCTCTATTTGGTTTTTTGTCGTTGAAATACACTGTTGACGTCTGATCCCCCTGGAGACCAAGAGATGTGACGATAGACTGCTCTGCCTCCTTTCTTTTAGCAAATGTTTTTTGCCACTGGGGAAGTGGTAATTCTGTACTGATTTGTTTTGGGTGTTTGTATGTGATGCCAATAAAATGTTTATTAATCTACTCCTCCATCCTGTTGTCACAGTGGCCAACCAGTTGCCTACCAGAAGAAGCCTGCAAGCATCACTTGAGCCCAACAGTCCCCTCCCCTCCTACGATTTTCCCCAAACTGGTATTCAGCCTCTGAAAGTGAAGGTAGATCATCGCCATCAGCTTTAGCAGCTACTGATAAGCCTTATCCTCCATGTATTTGTCTAATCCTAATGTTTTAAGCCGTCCAAGTTGGTGTCCACTACTCTCTCCTCCTCTTAAAAACCTTTTTAAAAGGCACTCTGGAAGAATGGCAGATGAAGGTGATGGACTATATGGAACTGGCGGAAATGACCGGCAGAATCCAAGACAAGGGAGAAGAGTCGGTGGAAGAAGATTGGAAGAAATTTAAAGACTATTTACAGAAATACTGCAAAATTAATGAATGTTAGAATGATGTTGGACTGACGTTAAGTGGTTTTAAGCAGCAATGTTAAAAGGAATATGTAAAAATGGATTGTTAAAAGGTGGAAATTTAAAGTTATTATATTTTAAGATAAGAGATTAAGATAAAATTAAAGAGGGAAAGGATTTGCTGAACTAACTAATTTGAACGGGAATACAAAAAAGGAGGTGTGAGGAGGTCGGGGAAACAAGCAAATGAAAGATAAGACATGGAAAGACCAATCTGTTTTTTTAACTGTTTTTATCTTGTATTTTTACTTTCTTCTTCTTCTTTTTTTCTTTAATTCTTTTTTCGTTGTTTTTTTTGCATATTTTGTAATATGTTGAAACCTTAATAAATATCTTTTAAAAAATAAAATAAAAACCTTTTTAAAAGGAAGGGTAAGTGGCAATGCTGGTTTTGCTTCAGTTAGATTGCAACCCAACCGTAGGTCAGGAACACAGAGTAGGTGAATACCAATGAACAACAGGTTGTGCAGGGACAGGGAGCAAGCACACACGAGAAGTATCCCATGTACACAGAATGTTTTCAATGGCTAATAGTGGTTGGGGCAGGGGGAGAAAACTGTATCAGAATGGTTTTTGTTTGTTTTTTAATAAAAAAAATTATTGGTTTTTCACTGTATCAGAATGGTTTTTGGTTCAGGTGTATTAAAAATCCACACAGAGACTTTCAAATTCCAAAACAAATGTTTAGATTCAGTACAACAAGAGAGACTCAAATATATAAGACAACCCTGTACATCTACGTTCTTTTAATTGTTAAAAAAGTTTGCGACAAAGTTTTAGAGTTGCTTATGAATCTTTTAAAGTTTGGAACACAAACTTTGCAGCTGATTCTGAAAATTATGTATCTGTGGCCATAATACAATTTTTATAGAGTCAAAAGAAACAGATCTATTTGTCCTTTTATGTTTCTTTTAATGAAAGGAAGATCCAAACTAACTCTTCACTAACACATGGATATAGACCATAGTGATAGAGAATGTCATCAGATCTGTTTTAACAGAAAAAGAGAGAACATTAAAGTGAATTAGTGTGAATGCTTTCCTATGTTTGGGAAGAGATAACAACCTCAAAAGACAAGCACAGCTTCCTTGTGGGTCTATAAGCAATCCTCAAGTGTAACGTAGAACAAATCTTCTTGGGAAATGTTATAGAGCTCTAAAAATCAATATTTTTACCTACTAGAATTCAAGAGATTTTACTTAATTGTAGCCCAAGGGGAAATAATTCAGGGTGCCAACATACTGGAAGCTCAGCTTTTATTTTCCAGGAAATTCTTCTTTCAGGTCACTTTGAGATGACGCGTTTACTAAGCATTCAATCATTCTTATAGACATTTCCAAGGAGATTATGTGACAGTCATTATTATTGAGCGTTTACTCAGATATTTTTGCAGTTGAAGAATATAATGTAAAGCAATCATCATCCTTTACTTTCCTTGTCTGGGTGGCTGGTTTATTTTGGAGTGGAGAAGAGGTGGGGAAACAAGTTTGTTTCACAACCTGAATTTCCCTGTAGTGAGGGTCTGGATTAAGAGAGCCTCAATCATGCCTATTAGAGTCTTCATATCTAGGAGCACACTAAACTCCCATCATGAGTGCCAATCCATATACAGTGGTACCTCGGTTTACGAACTTAATCCATTCCGGAAGTCCGTTCTTAAACCAAAACTGTTCTTAAACCGAGGAGCACTTTCCCTAACGAGGCCTTCTACCACCGGTGCCTTTCCACCATTCAGATTCCGTTCTTAGACCGAAGCAAAGTTCCCGAACTGGGACACTGTTTCTAGTTTTGTGGAGTTTGTAAACCAAATTGTTCATAAACAGGGCTGTTCTTAAACCGAGGTACCACTGTATAGTGGTGCCCCACAAGACGAATGCCTCGCAAGACGGAAAACTCGCTAGACAAAAGAGTTTTCCGTTTTGGAGGTGCTTCGCAAAAGGAATTTCCTATGGGCTTGCTTCGCAAGACGACAATGTCTTGCGAGTTCCTGCTGGTTTTTTTCCCCTTTCCCTCTCCTTTTTCTAAGACGCTAAGCCGCTTATCAGCTGATCCGATAAGCCGATAAGCCGCTAAAAGCCGCTAATAGCGCTAATCCGCGAATCCATCAATGGGCTTGCTTCGCAAGACGAAAAAACCGCTAGACGAAGAGAATCACAGAACGGATTCTTTTCGACTTGCGAGGCACCACTGTAGAAGGTAAAACGGCATCAACCATACACAATAACAAGCAACCACAGGCTGGGTTGAACCCCAAGATTTGCAGAAGTAGGGGGAAAAAATCCTTTTGGAGGATCCACCCAAAACCCAAAAGAGATATATGTGTGCTCGGGGATCATGGGATGCCGATTTGACTGTTGGAAGGGGGGGGGACCAGAGAATGGGAGAGAGCAAGAGAGAGCAGGAGAGGAGTAGAGGCACTCAAGGCAGCAACACTTTATTGCAGGTCTCCCTTGGCCTTAAAACCTACTTCAGCCAGCTATGGATGATGGGAGTTGTAGTCCAACAAACTGTGGTTTGGCACTGTGGTCTAAACAACAGAGCCTAGGGCTTGCCCATCAGAAGGTCAGTGGTTCAAATCCCCGCAATGGGGTGAGCTCCCGTTGCTCGGTCCCAGCTCTTTGCCAACCTAGCAGTTCGAAAGCACGTCAAAGTGCTAGTAGATAAATAGATACCGCTGTGGCGGGAAGGTAAACGGCGTTTCCGTGCGCTGCTCTGGTTCACCAGAAGCGGCTTAGTCATGCTGGCCACATGACCCGGAAGCTGTACGCCGGCTCCCTCGGCCAATAAAGCGAGATGAGCGCCGCAACCCCAGAGTCAGCCACAACTGGACCTAACGGTCAGGGGTCCCTTTACCTTTACCTAACCTGTGGCCACCCGAAGTTCAGAAAGAGATACAGTGGTACCTCGGGTTAAGAACTTAATTCGTTCCGGAGGTCCGTTCTTAAACTGAAACTGTTCTTAACCTGAAGCACCACTTTAGCTAATGGGGCCTCCCGCTGCCTCCACGCCGCCGGAGCACATTTTCTGTTCTCATCCTGAAGCAAAGTTCTTAATCCGAGGTACTATTTCTGGGTTAGCGGAGTCTGTAACCTGAAGCGTCTGTAACCCGAGGTACCACTGTACTCAGGATTTCGCATGGTTTCTGCATGGTTTCTGCAGAGGTAGATTTCCTCTGAATATGGAGGCTCTACACCGGTATCCTTCACAGGGCAATAACGCCCGACAGCTTTAACCCTACCATCTCCCTCTCCCCCTTGAAAGACATGGGTTAAACCACAGAGCCTAGGGCTTGCCAATCAGAAGGTCGGCGGTTTGAATCCCCGCAACAGGGCGAGCTCCCGTTGTTCAGTCCCAGCTCCTGCCAACCTAGCAGTTCGAAAGCACGTCAAAGTGCAAGTAGATAAATAGGTACCGCTCTGGCGGGAGGGTAAACGGCATTTCTGTGCGCTGCTCTGCTTCGCCAGAAGCGGCTTAGGCATACTGGCCACATGACCCAGAAGCTGTACGCCGGCTCCCTCGGCCAATAAAGCGAGATGAGCTACTGGACCTAATGGTCAGGGGTCCCTTTATCTTTAAACGGGTATCCTTCACAGGGCAATAATCCCGGACAGCTTTAACCCTAACATCTCCCCCCCCCCCCAATTGAAAGGCGCTCACCTCTTTTCTTCCCCATGTTTTGCACCCAGTGTAGCCCCGTATGCAGTTGTTAACTCGGCAGCAGCCGGGCGTTGCTTGCTGCCGGCTCCCCCTTGGGCCCGACACTGAGCGCCCCCAGCATCCCGCCGCCCCAGCCAGGAGACGGTTCTCTGAGCGACGGCGGGCGTGACGTCACCCAGAGGCTTTTTGACGTCACGCGGGCAGGATTCCTCTGTTGCGCCCCGTCCTCCTCCTCCTCCTCCTCGCAGCTAAGCGCTGCTTCTCGTGGCGGATCCAGCTCCGTCGAAGAACGTGCGCTTTAGCAGCGCTCGCGTCCGGCAATTGCGGTGCAAAATTTGGTGGGGGAGAGACGGAAATCGAAGCCAGATCCAGTTCAAAATTCGGTTTGGCAAGGATTTCAACTGCCAAGCCCGGGCTTGGATTCGAGTTCGTGTGTCTGGCTGCAGTCCTCCCCCACCCACCTCCCTTACCTGGGAAGGACTAGATCCTGGCATCTTCGGATAAAAAGCAGTATAAAAGTTGAAGCAAACAAATAAATATGCCTCCCTGTGCCTGAATTTTAGAACCCTAAACTTGCAGAGTTGGAAGGGACCCGCGAGTCGTGCAGGAACGAATTTGCCCTCAAGCGTCCCTGGCAGGTGACCTGCTTAAAAACCTCCAGTGAGATTTCACTTTAATGGGATTTAACTTCCGAGTGCGCAAACCTACGATTGCGCTTTCAGTTGCTTTGGCACATGGACACACAAACACATCAGAGAGGACCAGTGGCGTAGCGTGGGTTGTCAGCACCCGGGGCAAGGCAAGTAATTTGCGCCCCCTAACCCGTGGATTTGCGCCCCCTAACCCTAACCCCCAGATGTTGCGCCCGGTGCAGCCGGGCCCCCCTGCACCCCCCACGCTACGCCACTGGAGAGGACTAAGCAAATTCATGGCCAGGAGAGAGCTATGGATAGCTACCTGCGCTCAGATCCTGTTGGTGGGTTTTCCCCTGGGGGCATCTGGTGGTTGGCCACTGGGAGAACAGAATGCTGGACTGGCCTCATCCAGCAAAGCTTTTCTTTCCGAGCACAATTCAAAGTGTTGGTGCTGACCTTTAAAGCCCTAAACGGCCTCAGTCCAATATACGTGAAGGAGCGTCTCCACCCCCATCGTTCTGCCCGGACACGGAGGTCCAGCTCCAGGGGCCTTCTGAAGGTTCCCTCGCTGCGAGAAGTGAAGTTACAGGGAATCAGGCAGAGGGCCTTCTCGGTGGTGGCACCTGCCCTGTGGAACGCCCTCCCACCAGATGTCAAGGCACTAAACAACTATTTTACTTTTAAAAGACACCTGAAGGTGGCCCTATTTGGGGAAGTTTTTAATGTCTGATGCTGTACAGTGGTACCTCGGGTTACATACGCTTCAGGTTACATACGCTTCAGCTTACAGACTCCGCTAACCCAGAAATAGTACCTTGGGTTAAGAACTTTGCTTCAGGATGAGAACACCTGCTGCTAAAATGGTGCTTCAAGTTAAGAACAGTTTCAGGTTTAAGAACGGACCTCCAGAACAAATTAAGTACTTAACCTGAGGTACCACTGTATTGTTTTTGATATTTGGTTGGAAGCCGCCCAGAGTGGCTGGGGAGACCCAGCCAGATGGGCGGGGCATACATAATATATTATTATTATTATTATTATTATTATTATTATTATTATTATAGCGTCAGACAAGGACCTGGGAGAAACCAGGATTCAAATTCCCACTCAGCCATGAAGCTCGCTTGGGTGGCCTTGTGGGTCAGTGGCGTAGCGTGGGTTGTCAGCACCCGGGGCAAGGCAAGTAATTTGCGCCCCCTAACCCATGGATTTGCGCCCCCTAACCCTAACCCCCAGATGTTGCGCCCGGTGCGGCCGGCCCCCCCTGCATCCCCCACGCTACGCCACTGCTTGTGGGTCAGTGACTGCCACTCCACCTAACCTACTGCACAGTGTCGTCTTGGGCATAAGATGGAGAGGAGAAGGAGGAGAACTAACTACACCACCTTCAGCTCCCTTGGAGAGAAAGGTGGGGTGTGAATGGAATAAATGTATAAACGGGCGAGACAATTATTTGTATGGTTTTAATAGATTTTCTACAGTAAATGTGGGTTTGCTATATAAAACCTATTTAAACCGTACAAGTTGAGGAATTTATGCAGGGGTTCGGTTCTGGGCATCGTGCCTAGGCCCAGAATCATGTCTAGTCAAACACATGGGGTACAATAGGAGGTGGGATTGTAAAAGTGTCCCCCCCCCGGGTGCCCACCTCATTTATTTCTTTATTTCTTGGTTGGTTGGTTAGTTGGTTGTTTTGTTTGTTTGCCCATCCATCCGTCCATCCAATTGAATATTGATGATTTACAATACTATACCACAGCATAAATTAGTAGAAATCCACAGAGAATTAACTCATAACTGAGAAATGCCTGTACTCTGTGCAGAGAAACATACTATATTCTGCCGCAAGGAAATTCAAACTCACACAAAATGTATTCACCCAGATCAGCACAATATACTCAAATATGACTAAAAGCCGCCAGATACGTCTGTTTTATCCTTAACTTTTTAATAATCACATTTTGTTAATAATACATGCTGGGGTGGCTTTGGAAGTTTTTGAAGCACAGCTCAATTGGTTAGAGCGTGGTGCTGATAATGCCAAGGTTGGAGGTTTGATCCCCGTATGGGACAACGGCATATTCCTCCCTTGCAGGGGCTTGGACTAGATGATCGTCAGGGTCCCTTCCAACTCTGCGATTCTATGATTCTTTCCCTATTTTAAAAATGAAAAGCAGGATGTCACTGAAAGCCAGGGAGAGAGGAAGGGCCCGCTTCACGATTTACTTTCTTGCCAATTATCCGTTCAATATTGTTGTCCCAAGCTGCTCTTAGAAGCAGAATTGTGGAAGAAAACAAGAAATGAGGCATAGGAGAGGTTTATTGATATATTGATACGTGATCAGAGTCTCTGTATGTGTGTGTGTGTGTGTGTGAGAGAGAGAGAGAGAGAGAGAGAGAGAGAGAGAGAGAGAGAGATTGCTTGTGCAAATCCTGAGATCTGGCCCCTCAGCACTGAATACTTTCCCAGAAACTACATACACATTTTTTCAAACATGTATCCCACAACCATCCAGGTCAGCAACTTGCTTCTTCTCTTTAATTGTCTACCAAATGACAGGTGGGTTCGATACGGAAGCACAGAACACGGGGCTTCAGATCTCTGTTCGGAATCGCAGCGTTGTGTCCGCCATTTTCCTCTTATAATCTTCATCAAATACCTCATTCTGAGCTACTGTAAAGTGATTTTTCCAGTCTCCAGCGATCCCTAGAAGAAAGAAGAATACGAATCAGATGTTGAGAGCTCTGGGTGGTAGATTAATCATCTGATGTTTTAATCAGCAAAGATACGTTTTATTTGGTAAAAGCCAGTTTTAGTCAGGCTGGGAGGTAATGGGCCACCTGTTTACCAGTACTTTAGCTAGGATAGCTCAATAGGTACAACATGAGATTCTTAATCTCAGGCTGTGGGTTCAAGCCTGAATCCCTGAATTGCAGGGGGTTAGACTAGAATCAGGGGTCAGCAAACTTTTTCAGCAGGGGGCCAGACAATATTGTTTTTGGAGGGGGGAGGGATGAACGAATTTCTATGCCCCACAAATAACCCAGAGATGCATTTTAAATAAAAGGACACATTCTTTGTTGTTGTTGTTTAGTCATTTAGTCGTGTCCGACTCTTCGTGACCCCATGGACCAGAGCACGCCAGGCATTCCTGTCTTCCACTGCCTCCCACAGTTTGGTCAAACTCATGCTGGTAGCTTCGAGAACACTGTCCAACCATCTCGTCCTCTGTCGCCCCCTTCTCCTTGTGCCCTCCATCTTTCCCAACATCAGGGTCTTTTCCAAGGAATTTTCTCTTCCCATGAGGTGGCCAAAGTATTGGAGCCTCAGCTTCAGGATCTGTCCTTCCAGCGAGCACTCAGGGCTGATTTCCTTAAGAATGGAGAGGTTTGATCTCCTTGCAGTCCATGGGACTCTCAAGAGTCTCCTCCAGCACCATAATCCCTGCCAAGAAAACTCCATGGACAAGGACACATTCTACTCATGTAGAAACACGCTGATTCCTGGACTGTCCGCAGGCCAGATTTAGAAGGCGATTAGGCCGCATCTGGCCCCCAGGCCTTAATTTGCCTACCCATAGACTAGATGACCCACATGGTGTCTTCTAACTGTAGAGCAGAGGGACGCGGATGGCGCTGTGGGTTAAACCACAGAGCCTAGGACTTGCCGATCAGAAGGTTGGCGGTTCGAATCCCCACGACGGGTTGAGCTCCCGTTGCTCGGTCCCTGCTCCTGCCAACCTAGCAGTTCAAAAGCATGTCAAAGTGCAAGTAGATAAATAGGTACTGCTCCGGCAGGAAGCTAAACGGCGTTTCCGTGCACTGCTCTGGTTCAGCAGAGTCATGCTGGCTCCGTCGGCCAGTAAAGCGAGATGAGCGCCGCAACCCCAGAGTCGTCCAAGACTGGACCTAATGGTCAGGGGTCCCTTTACCTTTTTACTCCCACAGTTAGAGGCAGGAATGTTTCTGAATACTAGTTGCTGTAAATCTCAAAAGCGGGGAGTGCTGTTGTCCTCAGGTCCTGCGTTCAGGTTTCTTGCAGTCACCTGGCTGGCCACTGCAAGAACAGGATGCTGTGCCAATGGCCTAATCGAGCAGAACTCTTTTTCTGTATTTATGGCTTTTCCTTCTAGTACCAATATTGAGGTTTTGGTACTATTCAGATTTATTGTTCAGTTGAATTGGCATGGTTAATTAATCAATAATAATAATAAAAACCGAAGTCAGTTACTGATCTGTTCATGATCCTAAATCTTTACGGAATGGTGGTCAGAGAGGACGGTGCAAGTCTTTTACCTTTGCGCATAAATGGGGAAATGCTGTGGTCCATCATGGCAGCTGGAGCCATCCTATAGTTTGTGGCGGGATTGTCCTTCATCAGTTCAAAGGATGTGTTGTAGGCAATCTTATCCACAACAGAATCTTCCAGGTTCTTTCCCAAGAAATGTACCACTTTCTTTATCTCGCGCTTTGGATCCTGTGGGAAACGGTGTTGAAATAGATCAGCATTTTAATGGTTCTCGGGTATTCGATAAAGCAATTGTGCTTCCAATTCAGCAAGCTTTGCTGAATATATAAAACCCCACACAGGATAAAATGAAGGACACCCATTATCTTTTTGCTGGACCCTTGGCCTGAGTCAGGAAGGCAATTCTTAAGATTTTGCACATTTTTAAAAAATAAAAATTATACCGCATATAATCCCCTGCAAGATTTGCTTCTTCCGATATGTCACATAAAATAACCTCAGGGGCTTATCCTGTTGGCTCCTACCTCTTTCATGTCTTCATAGAACAGGTATAGGATGGGATGGTCATTCCTCTTATCCCACCAGCTTTTCACGTGGTCATACCAGGATCCAAAAGCCACTAAATTTTGAGAAAGAGCAGAAAAGTGGAGAAATAATAGGTGGTTTTTATTTATTTTTAAAAAAAACCCTAACAAGTTGAGTCTTGTAATAGAATACAAGGGCCTATTGGCTAAATTGTAAACTGAGAAGTCCCCAGAGCTAATCCTGTCTCAGTTACATATTTGCTAGGGGGCTTTAAACAAGCCACACTTTTCTCAGCCTTAACTCCCCACCTGCAAAATAGAGGGAATGATGCTAGCTCACCTCCCAGGGTTGTCGTAAAGATCACTGAGAAAAACACACACAAGGCATTTTGAACACTCAAAAGGAGTTACACAAATGCCAAGTGTTGTTTTCATTCTCACAATGATCTCAGCTTATGGTAGCAGTAGTTTTTGACTAGCCACTGCTGCCTTATTCATTCAGTCATTTGTTTCATAAAACTTGCACACTGCTTGCTTCTGTATCCATTGGCTGATTCAGGCCTGTGCAGGTTCTGATATTACTCCAGATCAGCTATTAGCACAGCAGCATGAGAATAGATTGGCCAGGGGTGAGTTAGGCCAGGGGTTCTTAACATGTGGCCCATAGACCCTGTGAGCTTCAGGGGGGTCTGTGCACCCGACACAAAAGGAAAAATGTTTGCCAGTGCAATAAAATTAAGTGCATGCAAAACTTTGTGTGTATGTATTTATAATTGCATTTTTTTCTGAAGAGATGGGGTCTGTACTTTATATCAGATTCTCAAAGGGGTCTGTGCCCCCACTCCAAGGGTTAAGTATCACTGGTTAATTTCAGTCCACCATCATGTGTGTGGCCAGTTCCATCTATGGGCTGGGTGTTCATCAGTATGCATATGATACCCAGCTCTACCTTTCTTTCAAATCAGAACCAGTGAAGGCGGTGACAGTCCTGTGTGAGTGTCTGGAGGCGGTTGGAGAATGGATGGCGGCAAACAGATTGAGATTGAATCCTGACAAGACAGAAGTACTGTTTCTGGGGGACAGGAGGCGGGCAGGTGTGGGGGATTCCCTGGTCCTGAATGGGGTAACCGTGCCCCTGAAGGACCAGGTGCGCAGCCTTGGAGTCATTTTGGACTCCCAGCTGTCCATGGAGGCACAGGTTAAATCCGTGTCCAGGGCAGCTGTCTACCAACTCCACCTGGTACACAGGCTGAGACCCTACCTGCCCGCGGACTGCCTTGCCAGAGTGGTGCATGCTCTGGTTATCTCCCGCTTGGACTACTGCAATGCGCTCTACGTGGGGCTACCTTTGAAGGTGACCCGGAAACTGCAATTAATCCAGAATGCAGCAGCCAGAACCAGGCAGAGGGCCTTCTCAGTAGTGGCGCCCTCCTTGTGGAACTCCCTCCCACCAGATGTCAAAGAGAACAACAACTACCAGGCTTTTAGAAGACATCTGAAGGCAGCCCTGTTTAGGGAAGCTTTTAATGTTTGATGTATCATAGTATTTTAATATTCTTTTGGAAGCCGCCCAGAGTGGCTGGGGAAGCCCAGCCAGATGGGCGGGGTATAAATAATAAATTATTATTATTATTATTATTATTATTATTATTATTATGGCAGCGTTACTTAAATCTTAAAGATAACCAAGGCTAAAATGGTTGTGAGATCAGAACCTAATTCCACTGACGTTCCCTGTGCATTTCTGCATGAAGATGGTGGATCAACATAGATCTGTAATCCATAGGTGCTGGATCTAATTCCTGTAGTCTTAACACCTGGATGATGATGATGATGATGATAAGTATAATATAAACCACATATTCTTCTGCTTTGACACACATAGAGTTTTCTCCTGGCTTTATAGCTTAAATGTCTGGAGTGTACCACCACTTAGGTCATTCTTTGAGATGCTGATGAGAGCACTTAACTGGCTAGCTATTAACCAAGGAACTGGTTTGATCAGCATCTTCTAGTACAGGGCTCAGCAAGGTTTACCTCGCCTGAGCCGGTTCACTCCAGCCAAGATCCCTCTGTGGACCAGATCACACGCGCACGTAAGTGCGCACCCACAATTTCCGGTGTCTGCTTCTGCACAGACGCAATTTTCAGTGCCGCGGAAGCGAGTCCCCGTGCTACACTGCGCCAGTTTAGCACAGCGGGCAGGGACTTGCTGAGCTGGCAGCTCAGTTTGGGGGCAGCTCGTGGGCCGGTTAAATGCCCCTATGGGCTGCTTGTGGCCCATGGGTCTCAGGTTGCCTACCCCTGTTCTAGTAGATCAGGGGTGCCCAAACATTTTTCAAAGAGGGCCGGATTTGATGAAGTAAACATGCTGCATGAAGGCTCACCAAAGTTGTTGAGCTTTTTTCTGCCACAAGGGCCAGATAAAACTGACTGGCCAAGGGGCTGGATTAGGCCCCCAAAACAGACTTTGGGCATGCCTGTACAGTGGTACCTCAGGAGGTTAAGTACTTAATTTGTTCCAGAGGTCCGTACTTAACCTGAAACTGTTCTTAACCTGAAGGACCACTTTAGCTAATGGGGCCTCCTGCTGCTGCTGCACCGCCAGAGCACGATTTCTGTTCTCATCCTGAAGCAAAGTTCTTAACCTGAAGCACTATTTCTGGGTTAGCGGAGTCTGTAACCTGAAGCGTATGTAACCTGAAGCGTATGTAACCTGAGGTACCACTGTACTAGATTATAAAGCTCACAAAATGCAGAATCACAGTCTGAACTGACCCTCCACCCCCAAACCCATAACAATACTTTATGTTTCCTGGGCAAGTGAAAAGTTTAGCTACATACAGTGGCGAATGGATGGGCAGACTTGCCTCTTCCAGCCATGAATTTCTCCAGGTAGTTGTCCCAGGGACCCGGGTCTGGGTGCAGCTTGTTCATCAAGTCAAAGTGGTAAAAGGAGACAGCAACATCCTTTGCATTGCGAGCCACATAGATCATCTTCATAGAAGGAAAGCAGGGGGGGAAACACACAATCCAAATTGTACTGGTAGTTTTTCACCCTAGGTACGTCTAGACAGGTGGAATTTTTTTTTTTTGCAAAACTCTGAAACTAGCTGACTTGTGTTCTTTTTTTGCCTTATGTGAGTACCAATAACCCTCCCCTCCAGACAGACAGAGAGAAGAATCGTTGCTATTATTAATCACAAGCAGGAGACTAAGAACTGTGTGGGAATGAATTATTGATTGAGGAGAGGACTGGTGGAAACATCGGGGAATGAAAGGAAAGTTTTATGATGCAGTTCAAAATGGAGTTTCGTGAAGCAGGCCTGCTTAAGGAGGATGAGAGGGAGGAGGACTAGGGTCACTGGAATGTGAATGTATGGTTATCGGAACGTTATCTTGACCTGGCAGGTCCCTCTGATATATAGATTTGCAAGCCTGTAAATCAACGGACGGACTGTGGGAATGTTTTTAATGGAGGTGTGGAAATGGCGTCTGTCCTTTATGTGATATGATTTTTGGAGAGTGTAAAACCCACACAGGAGATGTTTGTCTTTCACCCGCTTGTGAAGATTATCAGAGATCACAAAGAAAGGAATATATGATGATAACAACAAGAAGATGAAGAAAATAACAAAAAGACTATCTGGAAAGAACTGGATAGAACTGTTTGATGAAGGCAGCAGCAAGAGTGATGTTTTGACCCCTTTCGGAACTTGAAGGATGGGTACCCCCAACAAAAAAATTAAAAATCCGGCTGTATAATTTGGATTTACAGTGGTGCCCCGCAAGACGAATGCCTTGCAAGACGAAAAGCTCGCTAGACGAAAGAGTTTTCTGTTTTTTGAGTCGTTCCGCAAGACAAATTTCCCTATGGGCTTGCTTCACAAGACGAAACATCTTGCGAGTTCTTGTGAGTTTGTTTCCTTTTTCTTAAAGCCGCTAAGCCGCTAAGCTGTTAATAGCCACTAAGCCACTAATAGCCGTTAAGCCGCTAAGCCGCTAATAGCCGTGCTTCGCAAGACGAAAAAACCGCAAGACGAAGAGACTCGCGGAACGGATTAATTTCTTCTTGTGAGGCACCACTGTAATTTGATTTGGAATTGATGTGATTTGATTGGCCTGTTAATAAAAATTATATTTAAAAAAGAAACAAAAAGAAACTAGATGACTTGTGGGATTGGTGCCCAGTAGGATTACCTTGCAGCCATTTTCCCAGAAGGACTTGGGAAGGAGGTCAATTGGGAGGTGGGTCTTCACCAGGCGAGGAGATGGCATCTGAGTTAATTGTTCTGTGCCTGGTGAGCAAAAGAGTGTAACTAGGTTTGAACAGTTGACCTGGGGCATGAAGGACAGTTGACTGTTCCTGTCAGCCATCATTACCTAGCTGTGGGCAAAAGAGGGAACTGTGGTGAGATCTTTGACCTGCGGACCAAGGAAACTTCATTGCCCCAGTAGGCTAAAGCAACTCAGGCAATGCATGGATCCATAGAAAAAGCTTTCAGCATGGTAGTTGCGGGAAACCTTTTGTGATGGCCTGGGATTCAGACTCAGAGGCTGAACCTGAAGAATCCCAGCCTGCACAGGAGTCCCCGCCTCCAGAACCAGCTGAGCCGGGGCTGGGGCATGAGCCTGAAGGGTCCTCACCTGTGCTGGATCCTCAGGTGCAGGCATCAGCTGAGTCTGCTCTGGCCCCTGAGGTGATGGAGGACCCATTGCCTGCAGGTGCTCCACTCTCAGCCCCGTCAGGTGAGGAGGAGGTTGCCTCTGGGTCCGGTAACCCTCCAGCCTCTCCTGAGCTGCAGAGGCTCAGGGCAGAGAGGCGGAGGGAGCTAAGTTCTCACAGGAGGAGTGCTCGCCTCCAGGCTGGGAGAGGTGAGTCACCTGTGGACCGGGGCCGCCCTATGCCTTGGGGCAGATAAAAGCCAGTCAGCCCCAGTCCCAGGTTGCGGGAGCAACGTTGTTGGAAGCCTGTTCCTGTCTGCATCCTGTCCTGGTCTTCTGCCAGAGTTCCTGACCCCACCCGACTCCCTGCCTTGGACCCAGCTACAGCTTTGACGGACAGCCTCCATACCTCACCATCGACCTCGGACTGGACTCAGACCTCGTCTCTCAGTTAGCCCCCAGGACCAGCACACCTTTACCCCATGCTCACCAATGTTACAGAATCATATAATTGTGCAGTGGGTGATCCCAAACAGGGACCGAACCTGCAACCTTGACATTACAGTCATACCTCATGTTACGTTTGCTTCATGATACATTTTTTCAGGTTGTGTGCTGCAGCGACCCGGAAGTACCGGAAAGGGTTACTTCTGGGTTCCGCCACTCGCGCATGCGCTTCGTGCATGCTCACAAGGGCCAAATCACACTGCACACCTGAGCAGATACGGCGCTTCAGATTGCAGGCTTTTCATGTTGCGAACAGGTCTGCGGAGTGGATCCTGTTCACAACCAGAGGTACCACTGTATCAGCACCATGCTCTAACCAACGGAGATATCCAGTTGCTGAACTACGACTCTTATCAGCCCGACAAAGCATGGACAATGGCCTGGCATGATGTGGTTCAGCAATATCTCATCTGGAGGGGCACAGATTCCCCACCCCTGTTCAATGATCTGAGAAACAAGGGAGCTTATTGTTACACCCATACACACCCCAATCTCCGCGGAGGTTCCAGGCATTTACCCAGGGTTCAGGTTCCTTGGAATGAGGCACAGCAGAGACCGTGGTGTCTTTATTATATATGGTTTATTTATAGATGCAGCGGTACCTCTGGCTGTGAACGGGATCCGTTTTGGAGCCCCGTTCGCACCCTGAAGTGAACGCAACCCGCATCCCCATGTCTGCATGTGTGCAGGTTGTGATCCGCCCCTTCCGCGCATGCGCATGATGTCATTTTGAGCATCTGCACATGCGCGAGTAGCAAAACCCAGAAGTAATGCACTGCGGAGCGCAACCTGAAAATATTCATCCTGAAGCTACTTCAACCTGAGGTATGACTGTATATACAACCTGAGCCTAGGATGGGGCAGGGGGCTTCCAGCTTTAGGCTCCGTGAGGATCCTGTCTCTCCCATGGCTGCCACATTGGATTCAAACTGTCAGCCCCCATTGCGCTGTGACCCACTCTTCTCCAGCTTGCAAACTGCTTCCCCAAACACAACTATTTCCCCTCTTGCTTACTCCGGCCTACTGCAATTCTGAAACTCCTCTCCCAACTCTGCAAAGTCTTTTGCAAACTACCCAGAGTCCAGGGTGCAACGCCCACCCTCTGCGTTCCTTGATGGGCCATCACCCTGCTGTCTTAATGGTCCATCTCTTAAATGTGATTACTTCACAAGGAAGCCTGCCTGGTTTATTTTTTTTAACATGGCTTATACTTTAACATGGGACCCGGGTGGCACAGTGGGCTAAACCACAGAGCCTAGGGCTTGCCGATCAGAAGGTCGGCGGTTCAAATCCCCGCGACGGGGTGAGCTCCCGTTGCTCGGTCCCTGCTCCTGCCAACCTAGCAGTTCAAAAGCACCTCAAAGTGCAAATAGATAAATAGGTACCGCTCCGGCGGGAAGGTAAATGGCGTTTCCGTGCGCTGCTCTGGTTTGCCAGAAGTGGCTTAGTCATGCTGCCCACATGACCCGGAAGCTGTACGCCGGCTCCCTCGGCCAATAAAGTGAGATGAGCGCCGCAACCCCAGAGTCGGTCACAACTAGACCTAATGGTCAGGGGCCCCTTTACCTTTACCTTATACTTTAACATGCTAAATTCAATGCCTGGTGCCCCAGAATTAGAAAGAGGTGGTCCAGGCACCCCACAAATTTATAACACTATTCTTCCCTGCTACGGGTAATATTCCCAATAGCCGTATTAGAAGACTGGGCTTTTTGAGTTTTCAATGTGGTAGTCATCCTCAGCGAGAGAAATGCTGGCAGACAGCATGATTTTGAGAGCTGCTTTGGATTTGGGTTGGCAGGTCCTTTTGGGGTGGTTCATTGTATGCATTTAAGACTGCTGAGTCATTTATTTTTGGCTGGCATGCTACTCAGCAATTTGTCATCTGTTTTTATATGAGCAGAATGTGTCCTTTTAAAATCATATCTTGGGTTGACGTAGCTTCAGGTTAAGCATTTTCGGGTTGTGCTCCGCAGCGACCCGGAAGTAATGGAGTGCGTTACTTCCGGGTTTCATCGCTCGCTCATGCGCAGACGCTCAAAATTATGTCATGGGCATGTGCAGAAGTGGCAAAACGTGACCCACGCATGCGCAGACACGCAGTTGCATGTTACGTTCTACTCAGGATGCAAACAGGGCTCCGGAACTGATCCCGGTTGCATCCAGAGGTACCACTGTATTTAAAATGAATCTCTGAGTTATCTGTGGGGCCTGCCTGGTGTTTTTACATGAGTAGAATATGTGCTTTTATTTAAAATGCATCTCTGGGTTATTTGTAGGGCATAGGAATTTGTCCATTTTCCCCCTTCAAAATATAGTCTGCCCCCCAAGGTCTGAAAGACAGTAGACCGGCCCCCCTGCTGAAAAAGTTTGCTGACCCCTGGTCTACAGCAGGCATAGGCAAACTCGGCCCTCCAGATGTTTTGAGACTACAATTCCCATCCTCCCTGACCACTGGTCCTGTTAGCTAGGGATGATGGGAGTTGTAGTTCCAAAACATCTGGAGAGCCAAGTTTGCCTATGCCTGGTCTACAGGCTTTTCCTGAAGGTCTACTTAAGGATGGTCCAAGAGCCAGGATAAGACTTATTTGACTTGGGTCCAATCCAGCACATGCCTCTCTTGATCTCCACTGCTAGTGATCACAGTGCTAGGCTGTTGTTTAAAGTGAGGTGAGCTGTCATCTCACTCATTTTCAGGCAGAAGTAGTTGAGGCTCCGTTTGCGCTACGCATTTAAACCAGTGTTATATCACTAAACAGTCATGGCTTTCCCCAAGGCATCATGGGAAATGTAGTTTGTTAAGGGTGCTGCTGAGAGTTGTTAGGAGGCCCCGATCCCCTTCACAGTGCTACAATTCCCAAAGAAGAGGTGTAGGCTGGTAAGCCACTCTGAGAATTGTAGCTCTGTGAGCAGGAAACGGGCCGCCTAAGAGCTGTCAGCACCCTTAACAAACTATAGTTCTCACTATTCTTGGGGAAAACCATGACTGCTTAAAATGGTGTGGTACTGCTTTAAATGCATAGCAATGGTGGCCTAACCATCCTAACTTCCTCCCTGCACCTGCTCCCACTTCTCTTTTTTCTCCCAGTTTGGGCGCTGGATGTTATGAAGAGGGAAAACCACCCTCAGAAAATTACGTGTGATCTAAACATATAAAGTAGTCTCACTCACCTGCCAGAAATGCGGGTTTCTTTTATGCTCCCTTTCCTCAAGGCATGGAAGAGGAGCTTTGATCCTTGGCCAGAGATCAAGAAAAGATAGGGAAGCAGGAACCCAGAGGAAACTGCTTATTCCTCCACCCACTTTAATTTTCACCTCTTCACCTCGGATCTCTGAAATGCAAGTTCTCTCGGTAACTCGCACGCAAGTTTACCTGGTGGCATCCTTCCTGGGGCAGCAAATTCCAGCATGGGCACTTTATTGAAAATTGCCCGTTTGCTTTTGTCGGGGTCGCCATCGTTCCTAATCAAGTCCACAATTTCACTCATCCATGTGGTGCCTGGAAACAAACAAGCAAACAGCAACGAAAAGTAAGACAGGGAATTTTCTCAGAAGTCCAAATGGGCTGATACACCTGCTGAAACATCTCCAGCCAATGCCTTAAGATCAATAGGGGTGTCCTAAGGCAGGCTTCCTCAACCTTGGGCCTCCAGATGTTTTGAGACTACAGTTCCCATCATTCCTGGCCACTTGTCCTGCTAGCTAGGGATCATGGGAGTTGTAGGCCAAAAACATCTGGAGGCCCAAGGTTGAGGAAGCCTGTCCTAAGGGACACAGGTGGCGCTGTGGGCTAAACCACAGAGCCTAGGACTTGCCGATCAGAAGGTCGGCGGTTTGAATCCCCACGGCGGGGTGAGCTCCCATTGCTCGGTCCCTGCTCCTGCCAACCTAGCAGTTCAAAAGCATGTCAAAGTGCAAGTGGATAAATAGGTACCGCTCCGGCAGGAAGGTAAACGGCGTTTCCGTGCACTGCTCTGGTTCGCCAGAAGCGGCTTAGTCATGCTGGCCACATGACCCGGAAGCTGTACGCCAGCTCCCTCGGCCAATAAAGCGAGATGAGCGCCGCAACCCAAGAGTCGGCCACGACTGGACCTAATGGTCAGAGGTCCTTTACCTTAACCTCTCAAGTAGTTAAATAGATACGGCGTTTCCGTGCGCTGCTCTGGTTTCGCCAGAAGTGACTTAGTCATGCTGGCCATATGACCCGGAAGCTGTACGCCGGCTCCCTCAGCCAATAAAGCGAGATGAGCGCCTCAACCCCAGAGTTGGCCACAACAGAGAGTGAATATCAAGGCTTCCACTTGTGCTTTGGGAGCATCATCTTATAGGACCAAAGGTGTTGGGAAGGGTGGGGCTGATTGGGAGGAATTGGGAGATGAGCGCCGCAACCCCATAGTCGGCCACGACTGGACCTAATGGTCAGGGGTACCTTTACCTTTTATGCAGCCAGCGGGTTGTAGGGTGTGTTTTGTGGAACCCTCGCAAAGCTCCTAATAATTAAAATCTATTGACACGCATAGGTTACAGCCATGTGGCTCAACCCCTATTGCGCTTACTAGGCTGCAAGTCTCACTGTTTTCTTGTAGGGCTTGCTTAGCCATACATGACTCGAGCCACAGACTCCCTATTGCAGGCATAGGCAAACTCCGGCCCTCCAGATGTTTGGGACTACAATTCCCATCCTGTCCCTAGCTGACAGGACCAGTGGTCAGGGATGATGGGAATTGTAGTCCTAAACATCTGGAGGGCCGGAGTTTGCCTATGCCTGCTCTATAGGGCACACTCTTCCGGAGGCATTCCCTAAATGTGTAAACACATGGGGGCAGGGCAGTGGGGACAAAATGGCAGCTTGGCGTCTTCTTGTGCATTCTTGTACAAGATGGCAGCCTTCTGTACTACCTACACATTTCAGAAGCTGCCCTCCTAACTCACAGAGGGCAACGATGGCAGTCAATGGGTGCAGGGGTGCCAAGTTGAATAAAATATTGGGGTGGAGCCCAGGAAAGCCCCGTCCTGCATAATCGGTCACATGACGCAGTGCGCGCACACCATTTGAATGGCAATGCCCATCAACTTTGGTAGAGCTTGGCCCCCCTCAAATATTTTATTGGCGAGGGGCTGAAAACCCCTTGGCTTTGTGATGTTCTGGTGTTTATAAATAATATTATGTCCGTGTGATAATGTTAGAGTAATCAGGGCAAGTTAATAGGTGGGGTAAGTGTGTAAGAAAGGGGGATACAGGGCAAGGCCTACTTGGTGGCTGCTCCCAGACTCTGGAACTCCCTCCCTGAAGAAACTAGCCTGGCTCCCTCCTTGCTGTCCTTCCGGCGGCAGGTGAGGACTTCCTTGTTCCAACAGGCTTCTGGGAACTGACTACCACCGTTAGACACACCGAGATGGACCACACCAGACAGCGAATTTTGGGCGGTCATCAAAAGGCAGCAGATTGTCAACGCGGTCCTGTTCCCCACACATCGCTCACCCGATTTGGGGTACGTGGATATCACGATATCATCAGGCCTGCTCTGGAAACGGTCAATCCTGTCCCAGTCAAAGGAGAATGCGCAGACCATGGGGATACCACGGACCGTCTGCCAGTCTTTCCGAAGATAAGCATCTGGACTGCCCATCTTTGGGGAGGCGTCAGGCAGTGCAGTCAAAATAAGAGAAGACGAGAGGACCACCTGCAAGACAGTTTGCCGAATAAAATGCAGCGGGGGGGGAGTGGAGCTACGGCTGAATTTTGGGGGTCAAAGTCCCCAAATTATCATCCACAGAGGGACAGATGATGGGGCCAGTGGCAAACAGACCCAATGCCACCACTCAGGCCACTGTGGCCATGCTCTGCCCCCACCCCTCCGGAGTTTATTTTGGCCATTTATTTTCATTTTAAAGGTGTTATAGTACGGGACGCGGGTGGCGCAGTGGGTTAAACAACAGAGCCTAGGGCTTGCCGATCAGAAGGTCGGCGGTTCGAATCCCCACGACAGGGTGAGCTCCCGTTGCTCGGTCCCTGCTCCTGCCAACCTAGCAGTTCGAAAGCACGTCAAAAGTGTAAGTAGATAAATAGGTACCGCTCCAGCGGGAAGGTGAACGGTGTTTCTGTGCGCTGCTCTGGTTGGCCAGATAGTCATGCTGTGGCTTAGTCATGCTGGCCACATGACCCAGAAGCTGTACGCCGGCTCCTCGGCCAATAAAGCGAGATGAGCGCTGCAACCCCAGAGTCGGTCACGACTGGACCTAATGGTTATGGGTCCCTTTACCTTTACCTAATTTGGGGCGTGCTTTCGAACTGCTAGGTTGGCATGAGCTGGGACCGAGCAATGGGCGCTCACTCCGTTCGAACAACTGACCTTCTGATCAGCAAGCCGCAGAGGCTCAGTGGTTTAGACCACAGCGTCAACCATGTCCCTTTAAGAGGTGTATAAACCTTATTAAATAAATAAATAAATTTAAAAGATTTTAAGGACACATGTTAAGCATATTACATACTGAATAACTAACGGTAAAACTATATATTAATCTCAACACATACAACATTATAAAGTAGTCAGATATAATAAGATTTTCACAGAACAGCAAGTGCTGTTCCAGCTTAAACTCAGCCTCTGCACATGGCAGAGAGCATAAACTTCAAGCGAGAGACAGCTCAAGAGAGAGTGAAGCGGTCAAAAAGAGAGAGTGAGTTTTTCAAAGATTTACAGACAAAAATATCATCTCATCAGAACCAACTCGAGAGCAACCCCCCACACAGACGTTATCTTTGAGCAGCAGCAGATCATTGCCAAAGCTTCTGCCTTCACAACCACGCCAGGCGGCAGGGCCGGCCCAAGACATTTTGACACCTGAGGCAAGCCACAAAACAGTGTCCCTCCCTGGCAGGGATGATGGGCAAATGAAGATGTACGCCAGTGACAAGGTGCAGAATCAAATCAACCATAGCAGGTGGCTGAAGTGGGAATCAAAGGCCCGCTTCGAATCATGTCAGACCCCAGGAGACCCCAGAGAGCAGTTTCTTTGCCAAGAGGCTGCTGTAGAGACAACATCTGGAGCGGGGTGCCAAGGAGGTGGCAGAACCAGCCTCCAAGGCGCGCATGGATTGGCAGCACTAATAGGTGATGCATTCCTTGGAGGCTGGGTCTGCTGCCCCGTGGGTCCTGCCGCCAGAGGCGGTCACCTCACCTTGCCTCATGCTGGGGACTGGCCCTGCCGGGAAGATCTGAGCAACCAGTCAGCAAAAATTGCACCCCTGAATATTTCAAGTCACTCCTCATTAAAGAGTAGCCGAAAGATGCCCACCTCAAATTTGAAGTTCAGGCACCTCGTTCCTCTTTGCTTTTGCAGCTTTCAAAGGCAAACTTTCCTCCCAAACTTTTAACAATTCCAAATTGAAGCGTTCCCCCTTCCTGCTCTGTCCCGCTCCGCCCTGTTTCAACAAGTTCCCAAACTTGGAGCCCTAATTGACTTTCGGAGAAAAACAGGCACTTTTTTTCTGAAAAGCTGCAGCGTTATTTAGACGGACAAAAGGGGGAAAACAGAGGCTTACCTTTCCTCATAGACAGATGGTACTGCTGTAGTGGCGAAAGGCAGAGAGTCGCCCAGGAGGTGGTGTGATTTTTTCACAGGGATATAAACAGGGAAGGGTTTAGGGAGGCTTTCTTCACAAACAAAAGAAAACCAACCCTCGGGAATAAGGCCAAGGAAACCAAAGGTCTCAGTTGCCCAAGCAGAGTGTGTGTCATGTGGGAGGGGTTGGGGAATGGAAGCTGGGCTCGATGCCAGCGGAGAAAGAATGTCCTCGGCTGAATGGCTTTGAAATAAAAAAAAAGTTTGACGGAGAAGTCTGAAAACAGCCAAGTGAAGCTGCATTCGAAGGGAAAAGAAATCCACTGGACTGGAAGGTGTTTAAAGGATACTTGCAAAACCATATCGAAAAATCAGAACTCCTATTAGAAGAAACAAGTTCTGTTTCAAATACTGAAATACTAAATAAGATGGATAACAATGTGTAATAGAAAAAGAAGTATGAAATTAGGTTAAAGGTGTGTGAAAGAAAGTAATAGAAGTGGAAAGAAATTGCAATTGAGTAGATTGGAAGTCTAACACAAAGGTGGGGTGAGGGGTGGTGGATGGTGATGGGAAAAGGAATTATCTGTGGGATTGAGTGTAAGTATGTTTGAACATTTTTAAGGATTGTATGAAATGTATGTTTGTATGCTTGTATATTTGCAATATCTGTGTATTAATGCTGAATTATTTTAACAATAAAAACTTTTCAAAAAGAAAAGAAAAGAAATCCAAACGCCTCCCTTTGCTGCTCTTGGTTTTCAAGAGATCTGTCCTTCCTTCTTCCTAGTCAATGGTTCCCCCCCCCCCGACCTATATTTTCTGAACAAATACGATGCGTAGGCAGGGTTGCCAACTGCTGGTGATTCTGAACAGGAAGCCAGAGTCAGCTTTGCTAGTCATGGTGCAACACCGCAGGGTTGTTGTAAACCAGGGACTGGGAGCCTGTGTCAGTGGCCAGGGATGATGGGAGTTGGGAATTGTTGTAAACAAAACTTGCCCTTTTCCCTTATGGGGTACCCAAGAGCCCATATAGAGTCCTTACACAGGTTCCCTATTGGTAGGAGAAAATAACAGAGGCCAACCAGAGAATATTGAGAAGCAAAGCAGCTAGGAAGCTTGATCTTTATTGATCTGTTGCAACAGGGTGCTCCCCTCACACGCAGGAAAGGAGGAGGAACCCCGAACAATGGTGTGCAAGGCCTTATATGGACTTTTGAAATTGTCACCCTGTAGAGCAAGACCACCCCCAGAAACATCATACATACATCACAGAAGGGGTGTAACCTAAGACCACCCCTCAGACAGATACATCACACCTACATCACAGAAAAGGCGGTCTAAACAGAAATTTGAATGTTGTTTATCTCCTGTCGTTGTTTATCTCCTATCTGGCAGGTTACTTGATTGGATTTCCTGGGGAGCCTGGCCAGTCTTTTGTAATGATAAATACTTAGTTCCTGGGCCAGGTCACAGGCTCACACCCTATTCAAACACAGACATACCCTTAAGACAGGATTTTGTGAAGGAAAAGACAATGGGGAGGGTTTTTTCCATTTTTCTTTGACCTTGCAGAGAAAACATTTGCTCAGTTTAGGAATCAAAATGGTTCCGGGTTGGCCTTCCTGTGCTGATCTATGTACGTGCTTGGTTGGTACGCTCATGAACGTTACCATATATCGAAGACTTCAAAATTCCTATCACAGAATCCAAAAACGTCTGGCAAGGCCACAGTCCCTCACCCTGTTGTAAACAACCCAGAGCCTGGCCTGCAAAATTCACTATGTGCAACATTGCAGGGTGGCCGTAAGTAATTCGGTTCCAGCCACAGCCCTTCCAGTGTGAAATATGTGGGCGATGAACTGTATTGGCTCTGTTCTGCTGGTGTTTTAATGTCTCGTGCTAAAATAATAACAGTGTTAGAGAGACCAAGAACTTTCCCCTCTACTGCTACCTTTCGGATTTGTTTGTTTTTCAGGTGAGTAAGGGTGTACATAGGGACGCGGGTGGCGCTGTGGGTTAAACCACAGAGCCTAGGACTTGCCGATCAGAAGGTCGGTGGTTCGAATCCCTGCAACGGGGTGAGCTGCCATTGCTCAGTCCCTGCTCCTGCCAACCTAGCAGTTCGAAAGCACATTAAAGTGCAAGTAGATAAATAGGTACCGCTCTAGCGGGAGGGTAAATGGCGTTTCCATGCGCTGCTCTGGTTCGCCAGAAGCTGGCCACATGACCCGGAAGCTGTATGCCAGCTCCCTTGGCCAATAAAGCAAGATAAACGCCTCAACCCCTGAGTCAGCCACGGCTGGACCTAATGGTCAGGGGTCCCCTTTACCTTTTAAGGGCGTACATACAAGGGCCCAGTCCCTGCCAGATTAACAATCTGAATTTATCCATTCATTTCTGTGGGAAGCGCTCGCTTATGTTCCTGAGGATGCTTAGAAATAGGTTTTCCATGTGAACGAGGAATCAACCGAGACAACAGCGGTTTCTACACTTCGTTTCTCTGCTGCCATGTTCTGGTTACACCATTCTGTCCTTCCCTCAGAGGCTTAGCTATGGGTGGGGGGGCTAGTCAGGGGTGTGGGTTTTTTTGCCCCGGGTGAAGTCTCCAGAGGGGTGCCATTGAGGCTCCCAGCCTGTATGTGTGTGTGTACCCGCAAATGCATGTGTGTGCGTGCGTGCCAAACTAAGTCTTTGACATGTGTGAAATACAGTAGTACCTCAGGTTAAGTACTTAATTCGTTCTGGAGGTCCGTTCTTAACCTGAAACTGTTCTTAACCTGAAACACCACTTTAGCTAATGGGGCCTCCCGCTGCCGCCGCGCCGCCAGAGCATGATTTCTGTTCTCATCCTGAAGCAAAGTTCTTAACCTGAAGCACTATTTCTGGGTTAGCGGAGTCTGTAACATGAAGCGTATGTAACCTGAAGTGTATGTAACCCGAGGTACCACTGTAAAGCTTTTCAGTCATTCAGCTGAACATGTGTGGGTTCCAATTGTGTTTTCAGTCGGGTGAGTGCGTGATTCAGCCTCTGCCCACCAATGTTCCCTGAATGCTTGGGCTCCTCTCAGGCCATCGTAGGTTCAGAGCAAAGGTCTGCAAGGAGGTTTCTACGCTCAGTCGACTGCACGCTTCGAAGTGTCTGAGCAATTGGGATTCCTGCCACATGAAAGGTCAAGAGAAGAGCCCAAGGACATAGGGATTTTGAGAACAGGCCTTGCCCCTGTACAGTGGTGCCTCGCAAGACGAAAAGAATCCGTTCTGTGATTCTCTTCGTCTAGCAGGTTTTTTTGTCTTGCGAAGCTAGCCCATTGAAGGATTAGCGGATTAGCGCTATTAGCGGCTTATCTGCTGATCGGATCAGCTGATAAGCGGTTTAGCGGCTTAAAAAAGGGGGGAAAGGAGGGAAAAACCCCACAGGAACTCGCAAGACATTTTCGTCTTGCGAAGCAAGCCCATAGGAGATTCGTTTTGCGAAGCACCTCCAAAACGGAAAACTCTTTCGTCTAGCGAGTTTTCCGTCTTGCGAGGCATTCGTCTTGCGGGGCACCACTGTACGTAGTTTTGACCCTCACGTGTTCAAGTGAGCACTCAAAGAGAGCTTCAGCCTCTTAAGAATCCATGCCATTGAGGTATTTCAGGTTCCTCCTCCTCAGGGCCGGATTTAGGTTTGACAAGGCCCTCAGGTCCTGAAGGTAACGGGGCCCTTTTTAGGTCCAGCTGTTCTCCCCTCCTGTTGTCAGGTATTTTTGCCCTCTCAGTCTCTCATCATTATGTGCCACCGAGCTAAGGTAAAGGTAAAGGGACCCCTGACCATTAGGTCCAGTTGTGGCCGACTCTGGGGTTGCTGCGCTCATCTCGCTTTATTGGCTGAGGGAGCCGGCGTACAGCTTCTGGGTCATGTGGCCAGCATGACTAAGCCGCTTCTGGCGAACCAGAGCAGCGCACGGAAACGCCGTTTACCTTCCCGCCAGAACGGTACCTCTTTATCTACTTGCACTTTGACGTGCTTTCGAACTGCTAGGTTGCCATTGAGCTATTATGGGGCTAATTATGGGTTCCTCTGTGGGGGGTTTTCTGTGGCATTTTTTAAAAAATGTGCACATATCTCAGGGTTACCCTGAGTCTGCTGATGCGTCTTTTCTGTGCAGCGTGGGTGTCATGACGGCTGCCTAAGCATGAAAAGACACAACTTGGTATCAGCGCATATGGACAAATGGGGCCATGTGACAAAATGTGCTGGAATGCTCCCGTTCAGGGTTCAAGCCACCCCATTCCACCTCTCCTCCCTTTGGTTTCTCACCCTCCCATTGGTCAGTATGCCATGCCTTCTGAGCATGCTCACTGGGCTGCCTGAGTTTCTTCATCTCCATTTTAGTTTCAGTGGACGCTCCCGCCCAATCCCAGCTACATTCAATTGTTTAATTCCCCCGTTGCTGGTTATGGGCAGGTGACTCATCTCTGTTCTCCTGCTCCAGCCATTCCGTTCTATTTCCCCTCTCCCCTCCCACCCAGTCATGAGGGTTTCCGACAGCAGTTTGGTGTGCACACTTCACCAGTTGTTTGTTGGCATCCATCTGTCTCAAGAGATAATGGAGTGTGCCTCTGCGGAAGAAAACCCTTGTTTTAGGAGCCAAAGAGCAAGTCATGGTGGCTTTCTGTCCAGTCAGCTAGCAACGTTTATCAACCATGATAGTGACAAAGCCATTTATTGAAAGCAGATCTGCCCAAATACTGTATTTTTCGCGCCATAAGACACACCTGACCATAAGATGCACCTAGTTTTTAGAGCAGGAAAACAAGGGGGGAAATTCTGAATCAAATGTTGTACTAAACTATTTAAAACAGCAAAGCAGGTGGCTCCTGTCCGCTTTGCTGCTTTAAAGCGAGCCACGGTATATAATGAAGAGAATGGAAAAAGGATAGACATTCCATTAAAATGTAGCTGTTTTCATGATCACTGGGAAGTCAGTATTGGCAGCCGTCACATAAACTAAAATGTGTGCATTTTACCGTTATTAATCAGGACATCATTTAAGGGGCATTTAAGGGACATCCATCAATAAGGGACAGCAGCGGGACATGGCGCTGGAATAAGGGACTGTCCCTTCAAATAAGGGACACTTGACAGCTATGGATTGACTAAAGTTGTTGAGCTTTTTTGGGGAGCCACAGTTGTTGAGCTCCCTAAAGAAAGTTAGCAGCACAACAGCTGAGGGTCCAATGACCAACCAGGATCGACCAGGGACACCCCACGAACAACCAGTAGATCGCGATCAACCTGTTGGGCAGCCCTGCCCTAAACCATGACATTGAGAAATCACTTCAGGCAAGGAGCCCTTCTGACTGTGTGCTTGAGATGCCGGAACAATGCCTCAGGCCGCCAGCGCTGAGGAAATGTTATAGCTGGCCAAGTGTGATGTGCCAAACAGATTAGCAAATATACTTTGTGTGGTAATTACAGAAGCACCTGGTCTGAAAGAGGGAGGACTTTATTGGAAACAAGAGTCAACTAAGCACGGGAAGTGAGAACAAGATAAAGGCCACTCCTTCGGGACTCTCTCTGAAGCAGTTGCATAAAAGTCAGAAGTCCCAGAGGCAGAGCTGTAGTCGGGTCAGGCAGAGAGCCAAAGTCCAGGGGAGCAAGCGTAGATCAGAAAGGACAGAGGCAGGGACTTTGCAAAGGTTAGGCAAATGGTTAGCTCTGAGGAAGGAGCCGTCCGAGAGACGAGACGCAAGCTGCAGGATTCTTTGTGGCTCTTCTTATTGACGGGTTGTTGAGGAACTTAGCCTGAAGGAATGGTTCTATGAGGCAAACCTATTGGCTCCTCAGGACAGCTAAGCTGCTGAGATGCAATGACTTCTTCTGGACCATTATCTGTGTTACGGAAATTACAGGGGGGGGGCACATCTTTAAAGTTAAATGTTACAAATATTATGCCTGAATGTATCCTTTCAACTTGACAGCTCAGGGAAGTTACCTAGCTTTAAAAATAATATAAAATCAACTCCTTTGCCAGTTTCCGCCATTCCAAAGCTATTTTCCCCTTGAAAAAGGACTCCAGGAAGTTCCTAGAGGTGACAATTGCTGGGCTCATTGTTAGCCAAGGGAAGCCAAATCTCATCACCTGACTTGCCTCAGGCTCCAGACATGCAAAGGAAGTTCTATTGTACTTTTGGGTGGTGGGTACTTAAGACATATTTGTCTATGCTAATCTTGCCCTGCCATGTCTGCTTATGCTAATCTTGTACCAAGTACTTGTCTGGGCATGTTTACCAAGGTTAACCCCCTCCCCTTTTGTGACATGTCAGTGATGTAGCAATGATGCTGTACGAACTGTATTCTGGGATATGATGGGAAAGTTTAAAAGTCTTTGTCACCCCATCCTCAGGGTTCAAAATTACTCTTTGAACCTGTTGCACAATAAACTGATCTACAGCTATTTGCTCCGGTTGGTGGCTGGACTCCTTCCTTTATTCCGCAGGGACCCGCGGGCTCTGCCCGACGAGCTGGGTGACTGAGCAGCCTCACACCTAGATTTTTCCGTAACAATCTGGGTAGTGATAAAGCACAACAAATCTCAAATTAATCATTGTGGGAGCAGCGCTGAGAGAGGAGAAGCCAGCGGCTTTCACCCCGCTGTAGAGAAAAATGTTTGTCCCTTAGATCTCCGTTCGAAAAAGCAAGGTAGATCCCTTCATTTTCTCCGCATAATCCTCATCAAATCTCTCGTTCTGAGCTACGGTGAATTGGTTCTTCCAGTCACCTGCAATCCCTGTGGAGAAGGAAACCAAAAAATCACTAGGTGACCATCATAAGGCCTATGTTCTGTTCTGCAGATAACCATCAGCGCTGTAATCATTCTAGCCCAGAGCTAGGAACACTTCAGACCATAGAAATCAAAGGATTGCGTAGGGTTTGACCCAGATAGCATGGGCACAAACCATTTGCTGGCAGGGTGGGTCAAACAATTCCGTTTCCCAGCGCTTGAGACAATTTGCTTTTCTTCAGTAGAAGTACCTACTAATAGCTAACATTAAAGAGCCACGGTTATTTCACTAATTTTTTTTTAAGGGGGGAAGGGGGAAGGAATTGGGAGCAAAGCAATACTTAAAGATTTCACTCACTTCAGGGAATATAAACTGGCATTGGGGAACGACAGCCCTTTCATGGGGCAAGAAGAAGAAGAAGATGGAGGAGATGGAGGAGGAGGAGGAGGAAGGAAGGAAGGAAGGAAGGAAGGAAGGAAGGAAGGAAGGAAGGAAGGAAGGAAGGAAGGAAGGAAGCTCCCACTAAAGAAGATTGGCAACTCAAATTAATGGAATATGCCGAAATGGCTAAATTACCGGGAACTGGAAGACTTAGAAATCAAGAAGACAACAAATATTAAAAAAGAATGGAAAATGTTTATTGCAAATGGACAAAAGCATTGTAAGGAAGTTAATACTCTAGCAGGTTTTTAAAAATACTTGCAACATTAAGGAGAATGTTTAAATTTGGGTATAATTAAAGATAAGGAAAAAAAGAACCCGGGAAGGTAATGAGGGGATCTGAGGGATCCCAAAATGTGGATTTAATATTGTGTGAAAATGTTTTATTTTTTTATTTTTGTGTGTGTGATGATAATGTTTAATTTCAAAAATTAATTTTAAAAAAATTGAAAAAATACACGTGTTATATACGCACGGAAGACTATTACATTGTTAAATGTAAGTATTTACAGATCTTATGAACAAGAATTCTAACTTTCATATCTATTGAGAACTTGAAAACGTGCCGTGAAGAAACTTGGCATAATATTAAAATAATCTAAAACGTGTAAGGATCTTAAATTGCCAATTTTTTAAACTATTGTTCTGTTGTTGTTGTTGTTGTTTTAAAAAAAACTCTGGTCCCAATTAACGATTTGTGGGAAGCTGAATGTTGCGAAGTCATATTGCATATAAAGGAGACTGACCTTTTCTCATGAAAGGAGACACACTGTGGTCCATTTGGTCAGCTGGCATCATGGTATAGTTTGAAGTGGCGTTCTTCTGCATCTCCTTGAACGACGTATGATGAAGAATTTTATTCACCACTTCCTCCGACACCTCCTTTCCCAGAAACCGAATCACCTTCTCTACTTCACGCTTGGGGTCCTGCAAAAAGAGAGGCAGCGGATGCTTCCTGATTGTCAGTCTTTTGGGGTGGGATTCATTCCCCTGACTATTAAGTCCAGTCGTGGCCAACTCTGGGGTTGTGGCACTCATCTCACTTTATTGGCCGAGGGAGCCGGTGTACAGCTTCCGGGTCATGTGGCCAGCATGACTGAGCCGCTTCTGGCGAACCAGAGCAGCGCACGGAAACGCCGTTTACCTTCCCGCCAGAGTGGTACCTATTTATCTACTTCCACTTTGATGTGCTTTTGAACTGCTAGGTTGGCAGGAGCAGGGACCGAGCAACTGGAGCTCAGCCCGTCACAGGGATTCAAACCCCTGACCTTCTGATCAGCAAGTCCTAGGCTCTGTCAGCAAATTCAGGTTTTGACATTATTATCTGGAGTTCTTACATGACAAACCCAAAAGATCAGACTTTTGGTAATGAGCAAAAATGACTGGAAAAGGCACTAGGGAGTGTGGGTTAACACTTGTTTTGATGAAAGACCATCTCAATTCTTAGGAAGCAAATAAGAATAAATGCTCATTAAATAGCCAAACGTGTCGTCTGCTCTCCCTAAAAAGAAATCAGCAGGAATGCTCAGTAAACAGGCTGTCTGGGACCATCATGCCTTTAGCATCAGAGGTTTCACACACCTCCTTCATGTCTTCATAGAAGAGATACAGAATATTAGGGTGGGTCTTCTTCTTCTCCCACCATCCTTTTACATGGTCATACCAGGATCCAAATGCCACTACAAAGGGAGAGAGAGATGGGCAAAATTTTTTTTTAAAACTCAGATTACAAAAAAAATTAAAAGAATACGGACAGAATATCAATATGAAAAAGCATCAATGGTCAAAGGCTACTAAGAAGTACAGCGGTACCTCAGGTTACATACGCTTCAGGTTACAGACTCCGCTAACCCAGAAATAGTGCTTCAGGTTAAGAACTTTGCTTCAGGATGAGAACAGAAATTGTGCTCCGGAGGCGCGGCAGCAGCAGGAGGCCCCATTAGCTAAAGTGGTGCTTCAGGTTAAGAACAGTTTCAGGTTAAGTACGGACCACCGGAACGAATTAAGTACTTAACCTGAGGTACCACTGTAAGTCCGATTGAACACGTGGACCTTGCTTCTGCATGGGCTCTGACTACATGAGATGGAGGGTATTCTACACAATATTTGTTTTCTTTCTTAATTCTTCCAGCTTTGCACATACCACAGAAGCTACCTTTCTATTGCAGGTATATCACATTTGTTAAACCCCGAGTGTACTATACAGTGGTACCTTGCTTCTCAAACTTAATCAGTTCCGGAAGTCCGTTCCAAAACCAAAGCGTTCCACAACCAAGGAGCGCTTTCCCATAGAAAGTAATGCAAAACGGATTAACCCGTTCCAGACTTTTAAAAACAACCCCAAAAACAGCAATTTGACATGAATTTTATTATCTAACGAGACCATCGATCCATAAAATGAAAGCAATAATCAATGTACTGTACTATAAAATAAATAAAACAGTATTGTAGATTATAAAAATATTTTATTTCCCCTTACCTGCACTCATGATAGTCATTGTTTGGAGGGGGAGCTTTTATCCATTTCCACAGTCACACAATCAATCAATCAATCAATCAGTAGCTGAACTGGGATCCACACAGTCACAAAAACAAATTAATTGGAAAACCCCCAAAACAAAAAAGGCAAAATAAATAGCAAAAACAAAAGCAACAAATATAAGCTTCAAATATCACCTCAGAGCACTGCAATCGGAAACGGAAGGCTGAGTTACAATGGGGGGGACGCAAATTAGCAGCGCAACAGAAAACACAGGGGGAATCAAAACTGAGCACATTTAGCTTCTGAAAGAAAGTTCAAAAACCGGAACACCTACTTCCGGTTTTGCAGTGATCAGGTTCCAAGCTGTTTGTGAACTAAGCTGTTCGAAAACCGAGGTACCACTGTATTTTGAATGGCAAATATGTGCAAAGTCACATTCCTAGTTATATGCAGTTCATCTTTGGACTTCCGTTGCCTGTATATGAGCAGCAGTTGGGTTGAAAGGCCATTATTGTTTTGTGTCCTGCTTACCACAAACATTGAGGGCAACTCTATCCTTCAGGCTTTAAGGAGTTCAACAGTCTCCCCCTCCTCTATGGGGGCCTTTGATATTTTTATTCCCTGGTTGGAGGGGGAGGGGAACCCTATTAGACCCTAACAGAGATTTTTTTGGGACCAAAGCACACACTTCCTTTTAAAATGTGCATCTCTCCCATATGTGAAAGGAAGGAAATTTACAGTGAAAATGTGTCCGTAGGCAAGGAGATACTAACCCCATCCTCAGAGGTGGTTTTTGGGTAGCGCGACTGGGCACTGCGCTGAAGGGGGCACCACAACAATGTTATGGAATGAAGTGGGGAGGTACCCAATTTGAGCATCGCGCAGAGTGTGGCTTAACTCTGAGAGCCCAAAATCTGCCACCACCTTCCTGATTTTCAACCTAAATCAGTATACCTCCACCCCTGTCTTACACCCGATGGGAACAGACCTGCTCTTAACACAGGAGCCTGCCATTTGGCCCTCAACAACAACTTAAGTAAAGGTAAAGGGACCCCTGACCATTAGGTCCAGTCATGACCGACTCTGGGGTTGCAGCGCTCATCTCACTTTATTAGCCGAGGGAGCCGGCGTACAGCTTCCGGGTCATGTGGCCAGCATGACTAAGCTGCTTCTGGCGAACCAGAGCAGCGCACGGAAACGCCGTTTACCTTCCCGCCTGAGCGGTACCTATTTATCTACTTGCACTTTGACGTGCTTTCGAACTGCTAGGTGGGCAGGAGCAGCGACCGAGCAACGGGAGCTCACCCCGTCACTGGGAGTCGAACCGCCAACCTTCTGATCGGCAAGTCCTAGGCTCTGTGGTTTAACCCACAGCGCCACCCGCGTCCCTCCCAACAACTTACCAGACTACAAATCCCAGGATTCTTTGGGGGACACCATGACTGTTTAAGAGGAACAAAACTTTTGCCTAACTAAGGACCAGGAGAAGGTCCACAGGTTGTACTCAGAAATGAAATGTTCTTTCCAAGTTCTACCTTCCCCCGCCACAAATTTCCCGAGAAACTCATCCCAGGTTCCAGGTTCTGGGTGCATCTTTGCCATCTTGTAGAAGTAGTAATAAGAGACAGCTACATCCTTGGCATTCCTGGCCACATAGATCATCTGTGGGAATGAACATTGAGTGTTTCTGTTTTGTCCAAATTTGCAAAACGTACGTTTGAAAAACTGATCCTTTTCTTGAAAGTCTGAAATTTAAAAAATAAGTTCTATGATCTGTACACCCCATTCCTCATTCTTAAATAAATTCATAATGAACTTACTAACTTATAAAAAGGGAAGGCTGCATTTTATGGAATGACATTTTACCCAAATTTCAAAAACATTCCCTATCTCTTTCAGCACTGGTGCACACTGTCTGTATTGGCAGGCAAGAATGCTCCCTCCATACCTGCGTGAAGTGCCCTGACTATCAAAGTTTACAGATCCGTGAGGTAAATATGGGACCAATACAAGCAGCCATATGCCTCTTTGATACATGATGAAAGATCCCATCTGAAAGGTCCACTAGGTAATTTGGGAAGGTTGATAACTTGGAGACATTCCAAGACTGGAAGGATATAGAATCATTAGACCAAATGAAGAATAAACTAGACCTTGAACCCACTACCCATTCATGTTCCAGTACATGCAAATTCAACCTTTCCTGAGTAGGTTTAGCAAAAGTCAACAGTTTTGGAGTGGAAAGAATGGATATGAAATATTATTAGATGTCAACTATGTACATAATGAGACAACAGTACACAAATACATAATAAAATGGAATAAAGATATGAATATTGGAATCTCACAAGATGTATAGCTATTTTTGTTTCAAACAAATGAAAAATTGTTTCAGTTCCTCAAGTGCAACATCTTATGAGAATTGTATAAAGATGGCAGTCCAATGGCAGTGGACTCCATGGAAAAGCAACTCAGGAGATGGGAGATAGATATGTCAAGAGCCAAAAGGGGACGAATAATATATTTCTTATATCTGCCCATCTGACTAGGTTACCCAGGCCACTCTGGCAGACTTGCCACAAAAATACAGGAACAACCACAGCAAGAACAACATCAATAACGAAAAGCTTCCTGAAACAGGGCTGCCTTCAAATATCTACTGCAATGCGCTCTATGTGGGGCTTTGAAGGTGATCCAGAAACTACAACTAATCCAGAATGCGGCAGCTAGACAGGTGACTGGGGGCGGCCGCCGAGACCACATAACACCGGTCTTGAAATACCTACACTGGCTCCCGGTACGTTTCCGAGCACAATTCAAAGTGCTGACCTTTAAAGCCCTAAACGGCCTCGGTCCAGTATACCTAAAGGAGCATCTCCACCTCCATCGTTCTGCCCGGACACTGAGGTCCAGCGCCAAGGGCCTTGTGGCGGTTCCCTCCCTGTAAGAAGTGAGGTTAGAGGGAACCAGGCAGAGGGCCTTCTCTGTAGTGGCACCCGCCCTGTGGAATGCCCTCCCACCAGATGTCAAACAGGAAAATAACTACCAAACTTTTAGAAGACATCTGAAGGCAGACCTGTTTAGGGAAGCTTTTAATGTTTAATAGGTTATTGTATTTTAGTGTTTCGTTGGAAGCCGCCCAGAGTGGCTGGTGGGACCCAGCCAGATGGGCGGGGTATAAATATATTATTATTATTATTATTATTATTATTATTATTATTAGGGAACCACCAGGAGCCTTGGCTCTGAAACTCAGTGTCCAGTCTGAACAATGGGGGTGGAGACGCTCCTTCAGGTATACAGGACTCCTTGATCCTTCATAGAATCAAATCCAAGGCTGAAGCAAATTCAGAGATTGAAATATACTCACAATTTGGATCCTATTGTTCTAGGACCAATCAGAGATGGTTCAGTCAGAATGCGTAGTCAGGCAAAAGTAAGCAATAGCGTCTGTAGTGCATCCTAATGAAAGGCAGATTTATTTTACCTTGCAACCATTTTCCCAAAAGGACTCGGGGACAAGTTGCACTGGGAGGTGAGTCTTAACTAGTCGCGGAGAAGGTATCTCAGCAAGTTGTTCTACACCTTGAAAACATAGAGAAAACAATTAAAGTGGGCAAGGGACAAAAACATTTGAAAAAATAATTTATTCTGAACCTGATCTAGAGATGCCCCTGAATTCTTGCACAGGTGGAATTTGTCAGTGAATTTGTGGGTCTACCCATGGAGACCTGCCCAGCTAAAACAGGTTATTTACCAATGACAGAGGCTCTAACATCCCAATAACTGCACAGAGCTCACCTGTTACAAGAAGGATACCTGCCTGTTGCTTTTTAAAAAAAAAAATTAAATTGATTTTTCCATGTATACTTCTTCTAACAATATATCTTTGACAATTTTTCATATTTCCACCCTCCTCCCCTGGACTTCCTTATACTCCCGTTTTCCTTTAGTTCCATATCATTCACTCTGCGTATTGTTTCCCAAAGTTTTCCCAATACACATAGACTTATTTTCTGTTGTATACAGTTGTGATTGTTTACTCAAACCCTGCTATTAGGGGATGATTAGCTGCTTGTGCTTAAAATGGTGCCCCTTCAGAGTTTGTGCGGCCCCACAAACCTCTGTGTGTGACAGAGCTCCTCAGACATGTCTGCTCTAGTCACTGTTAGAGTCCGACAGTGGCTGTTTGCGGAAACGCCTCCAACAAAGAAGTTCCTTAACGGAAACACGTCTCCTGGACTCACGACGTGACAGCTTCCGACGAAGCATGGGTCTCCCTGCAATTGCTTCTGACACCTCCCCACTATTTTCACTGGACGTGTCTCTCACCCCTTTCTCCCCCCTGCTTCCTGCCTGCGCTGCTGCATCTCTCTCAGTATCCCTGAGATCCTCCTCCAGAGACCCCGCGCTCCCCCTGCTGGTCCCTGCTTTGGCTGTTGAGTCTCTCCCAGTCTCTGGGAGCCCTATCACCTCCTTTCCCTCTGAGGTCAGTTCCCTGACATCCACCTCCCCTCCAGGGCCCCCTTCCCCCCCGCCCCCTCCCTCTCCTCTGGGCGGTGAGGAGCTGAAACCCCGAAACGAATCCTCTTCATCTTCCGACGTCTCGAACATCTCCCTCCATCGGTCTTTGTTCCGACTCGCTGAATCCTCCTCCACCTCGGAATCAGAGAACCCCTCCAACTCCTCTTCTTCGTCTGTGGTGGCGAAGTATTCCCTCCGGAACCTCGCCACTGGCTGGGGTTTTCGAGGGAATCTCTGATGAAAAGTTTCAATTAGAACCTCGTCATCTACATCCTCTGCCCTGACCCAGGTGTTTTCCGACTCCGGTTCCCCTTCCCACATTACCAAATACTCTACTTGCTCTCCTTTCCACCTGGAATCTAGGATCTCCGCTGCATGGTAGCTGTGTTCTTTTTCCTCCATCGCTGGTCCCCTATTGACCCTCCCCTCTCTGTCCCCTATATACGGTGACAGCAACGATCTGTGGAACACTGGGTGCAACTTCATGTGGTTCGGTAACCGGAGTCTGAAAGCCACTGGGTTGACCTGTTGCGTGACTTCAAATGGGCCCAGTCTTTTGGGTCTTAACTTCTTACAACCTCCTTTAAATGGTAACCCTTGGGTGGACAGCCACACCTGGTCTCCCACCCTAAGGCTTTCCCCTTCCCTTCTGGTTTTGTCTGCCTGCCTCTTATATTCCTCCTTCGCCCGGTTTAAATTAAGTTGGAGTTGGCGATGGATCGCTTCCATTTCTTCAACGAACTGTTCTGCTGCTGGAACGCTCCAGTTCTCCCCCTCCCCCCCTGGGAAGGCTCGGGGATGACACCCGTGATTGGCCAAAAAAGGGCTCATTCCCGTGGACACGTTCTCTGCATTGTTGTAAGCAAATTCTGCCAACGCCAGCTTCTCCACCCAATCATTCTCTCTGTCATTAACATAACACCTCAAATATTGCTGGAGGACACCATTAGCTCTTTCCGCCTGCCCGTTGGTTTCTGGATGACGGGCAGTAGAGAAATTAACCTCTACATGCAGTAAGCTCATGAGCTTCCTCCAGAACCTGGAAGTAAATTGTTTCCCTCGGTCCGAAACCACCCTCAAGGGGGCGCCATGCAACCTAAACACATTTTCCACAAACAATTTGGCGGTTTCTTCTGCTGTGACCGCATGTGAGCAGGCTATAAAGTGTGCCATCTTGGTTAACAGATCTACCACCACCATAATGGCTGTTTTCCCTTTGGACCTGGGCAGATCAGTCATAAAATCTATTGCCACTGCCTCCCACGGTCTTTCCGGCGTGGGTAGTGGTTCTAATAAACCTGCCGGTGCCCGCCTCTCCCCCTTGGCTCGTTGGCAACGGTCACACCCTCTCACATATTCACGCACATCTTCCCTGACCTTGGGCCACCAGAATTCCCTGGTAACCAGCCACATGGTTTTGTGTTGCCCAAAATGCCCTGCTGTGGGGTTATCGTGCAGTTGCTTGAGTACCTTTTCCCTCAATTCCCCTTCAGGTATGTATAACGCTCCCTTGTAGTACAACGCCCCATTTCTCTCCTCAAAACCCCCGGGTTTGTCTCCCTCCCTCCTAAGACTCCTGAGTTTGTCCTGGGCGTATACATCCTGCCCCGTTCCCTCTACCAGTTCCCTTTGCCCCACCAATGCCGCCCCACACACCCAGCGGTCCTCGGGAATGACATGGGTCTCTTCGGGTACACCCTCTCCCTCCAAATATTCAGGTTTGCGTGAGAGAGCGTCCGCCCTAACGTTCTCCGGGCCTGGTACGTAACAAATCTCAAAGTTAAATTTGGAGAACTCCTGGGCCCATCTCAACTGCCGTTGGTTGAGCACTCGCGCAGTTCTCCAATACTCTAGATTCTTATGGTCCGTGCACACTTGCACCTTCTGTTGTGCACCAATTAGTAGGTGCCTCCATCTCCGGAAGGCCTCATAAATTGCAAGAAGTTCCCGGTCGTACACCGTGTAGTTCCTCTCAGACTTGTTCAGCTTCCGCGAAAAGAAGGCACACGGTCGCCACTCTGACCCCTCCTTCCCCGGCTGCAGAAGAAGCACCGCCCCTATGGCTCGGTCCGACGCGTCTGTTTCGACCCTCAGCTTTTTTTGTAAATCCACATGTAGAAGTTGTTCGCCAGAGGCGAAGGCCCTTTTCAGTTCCTCAAACGCTCGCTCCGCCTCCCCCGTCCAAACAAACTTCTTTTTGCTGCTGAGACAGTCCGTGATGGGCGCCGTCAGGTGGGCGAAGTTGCGGATGAACTTACGATAAAAGTTTCCAAACCCTAGGAACCTCTGCACATCCTTCTTGGTCTTGGGTGTTTTCCATTCCAGCACCGCTTGAACCTTGCCGGGGTCCATGGCCAACCCTTTGTCTGACAAGCGGTACCCCAGGAATTCCACCTCCTTGGTATGAAACTGACACTTCTCCAGTTTCACCCACAGTCGGTTGGCTTGCAGCCTGCTCAACACTTCTCTGACGTCTCTCACATGTTGCTCCTCATTCTCCGAATACACCAACACGTCATCTAAGAAGGCCACGCAATTCTTGTAGAGCAAAGGCCCCAGTACGTGGTTCATGAAAGCTTGAAAACACGCGGAGCCTGTTTGTAATCCAAAAGGCATAACTAAGTATTCAAATGCCCCCAAAGGGGTGAACATGGTGGTCTTCCATTCATCCCCTTTCCTTATACGTATCAGGTTGTACGCCCCCCTTAGGTCCAGCTTTGTAAAAATCTTTCCCTTCCGCACCCTGGTCAAAATATCATCAATCCTGGGCATAGGAAAAGCCGCCGGCTCTGTCACTGCATTTAGGGCCCGAAAGTCACATACCAGCCTCGGCTTGTCCGTGTTTTTTTTGTCCACAAAAAACACTGGGCTACCCCCCGCTGCCTTGGACTCTCTGATGAAGCCCCTCTTCAGGTTCTTGTCAATGAACGCTCGCAACTCCTGCATTTCCCTGTCTGACATGGCATACAACTTGCCTACAGGAAGCTGTGCTCCAGGGAGTAAATTGATCTGGCAATCAAAGGGTCTATGCGGAGGTAGTTGGTCAGCTTCCTTCTCGCTGAACACGTCGCTGAGATCAGCATACTGTGGTGGCACCTTCCCCTTCTCCACTACTTCAGTCCCTGCCAGGGTGGCTTGGGCCCCTGCTGACCCCTTTTCCCCCCTGCAGTGTTCTAAGCAATGTGCGGAACCGAAGGAAACCACTCTTTGATGCCAGCCCACCAGCGGATCATGTAGGGCTAGCCAGCTCATTCCCAAAATAATGGGAGCACCTCCCAAGGTGGCCACATTAAACGCTATCAGTTCTGTGTGCCTTGCCACCCTCATTATCATTGGGATGGTCTGCAAGCTGACTCCTCCTCCCAACAGTTCCCTGCCATCGATCGTGGTCACCTGCAGGGGGTTGCTTAAAGGGATAGTCTGTATCTGGTGTTCAGCAGCAAACTCCTTGCTCATAAAATTGCAGGAGCTGCCTGAGTCCAACAGTGCCTTTATTTTTAGGGGGTGTCCATTTTGCAGCTCTAGCGACACTTCAATCACTAGAGCCGGTCGAGGAGCTTCTGGCACTGGCACTTGGGGAAGGGGCACTTTCACTGCTCTTTGGCCTGGCTGCAGTGCCCTGATGGCAACCAGGCGTTGGCTTTTACCTGCTCCGTTTCTCCCTGCTCTTCCCCCTCAACAGTTCCCACCATCCCTTGCCATTCCTTCCTCTGGGGGCAGACTCTGGCAAAGTGGCCTGGCTGTTGGCAGAGATAGCATTTCCGGGCTCCCTTTCCCTCCTTCTTCGCCCCCTCACTGGGCTTTGAAACTGCGCGCGCGCGGGCTGTTCCGATTTCCATCGGCTCTGCCGGCGGGAAAGCTGGCTCAGGAATGTCTGGAATGCGTAACTCCTTCCAACGTTCCCCTCTCCCTTCCCGCCTCTCCAAGGCTCTTGCCTCCTGGCGCGCTCCAATGGTCAGCGCAGATTTGGTCAGCTGATCCATAGACACCGCCCTGGGGCTCCTGGCCAGCTCGTCTTTCACAGCTGAAGAAAGACCTTCTTCAAATAGCATCTGAATGGGTGCTGCCGATAAATCCCACCCCAATCTGTGAATCAGCATGGTAAATTCAGTCCAGTACTCACGGACAGATCTGCTTCCCTGCTTGCAAGCCATTAACTGTCTGCGCACCGCCCCTTCCTCAACGTCGCTGGAAAACATGATATCCATTGCACGAAAAAATTTCATAGTGTCCTTTAGGATATCGTTGTGCGTTGCCATCAGGGGTCGAACCCAGTCTCGCGCGCCCTTCTCAAGATGCCCAATTACAAAAGCAACTCGAGATTCCTCATCAGGGAACTCATCAAACTGGACATTCAGGGCATATTGCATTTCAGTCCTAAAGGCATGGTAATCCTTGGGGTCCCCCCCAAACTTCTGCACCAATCCTGGTACCTTTCTGGGGAACTGAGTGGTTCTCCCCTTCTTGTCTGCATCTTGAGCCCTCCTCTCCTCGAGCCTCGCCGTCTGCAGCGCCAGTTGGACCTCCAATGCTCGGCATCTTTCTTCCAAGCTTGGATCAGCTCCTCCCCCTGCTCCGGCTGGGTCGCTCATGATGCTTTCTCCTGCACAGACAGCGTACAGAGACTGTCGGACTGCTATTAGGGGATGATTAGCTGCTTGTGCTTAAAATGGTGCCCCTTCAGAGTTTGTGCGGCCCCACAAACCTCTGTGTGTGACAGAGCTCCTCAGACATGTCTGCTCTAGTCACTGTTAGAGTCCGACAGTGGCTGTTTGCGGAAACGCCTCCAACAAAGAAGTTCCTTAACGGAAACACGTCTCCTGGACTCACGACGTGACAGCTTCCGACGAAGCATGGGTCTCCCTGCAATTGCTTCTGACACCTCCCCACTATTTTCACTGGACGTGTCTCTCACCCCTTTCTCCCCCCTGCTTCCTGCCTGCGCTGCTGCATCTCTCTCAGTATCCCTGAGATCCTCCTCCAGAGACCCCGCACTCCCCCTGCTGGTCCCTGCTTTGGCTGTTGAGTCTCTCCCAGTCTCTGGGAGCCCTATCACCTCCTTTCCCTCTGAGGTCAGTTCCCTGACACCTGCCAATGAGTCTATTTCTTTATTTTGCCTCTTCATAGATGTTGTAAATGGTTCTCATTCTCTTTTAAAGCCTTTGTTGTCATTTTCATGTAGTTTTTCTGTTAGTTTTGCCAGTTCTGCATATTCCATAAGTTTCCCTAGCCACTGTTCTTTCGTGGGTATTTCTTCTGTCTTCCAAGTTTGTGCTAATATATGGTAATTCTTGCCGCTGTTGTTGCTTACATAAATAATTTCTAATTTTCTTTTTTTACATCTTGGTCTAAGATTCCTAGGAGGAATGCTTCTGGTTTCTTAACAAAAGTCTTTTAAAACTTTTTTTCAATTCATTATATATCATTTCCCAATAATTTCTAATCTTTTTGCATTCCCACCACATATGATAAAATGTACCATCTTTTTCTTTACACTTCCAACAAGTTTTTGATCCCTTTTTATACATTTTGACCACTTTCTCTGGTGTTATATACCATCTATACATCATTTTCATGTAATCGTCTTTCAGTAAGATGCAATCTGTAAATTTTAGGTTCACCTTCCACACCTTTTCCCAATCTTCAAGTTGTATATCATGACCTAAATCCTGAGCCCACTTTATTTGTGCTGACTTTACCATTTCATCCAGCGTTTCCCCATAAAGTAGGAGATGGTACATTTTTAAAAGTAATTTCGTATCAATCTCAACTATCTCTTTTTGAAAGTTTGAAACTGTATCTGCCCGTTGCTTTTGGAGCTGATCAATAATTTTTGTTTCCATCATTTCCACTTTTTAACCGGAAAGCAAAAAGTTGTGCTTCAAGGACCAAAAGTGTGGGGAAAACGCATACACTGGGCACGTAGGGAAGATGAATTCATCACCTTCTTTGTACTTTGTAATACAGCAAAGGCTTTACCATTAATAACGTCAGGAATAATCAGCTCCATGAAAGGAACACGATTGAAAATGGCATCTCGTTTACATTTTTCCACATCTGCATCGTTGTAAATCATGTCCAGAATCTCACTGACCCAGGTTGTGCCTGAAAATGTAAATGCATGTGCAAATTAGATAAAATTACCCACAGAGTAAATTTTAGCATAAGGTATCAGCTGGGTTTGTAAAGCGCGTCCTCCCTAAAAGAGGGTACATGTTGTGGTGAGACCTGGAGACTGACCTCCTGGTTGTGGGTGGGTATATTGGACAACCACAACACCCGATTGGTAGGTACCTCATTGCTGGGTTTAATCTGGCCAATAGGGAGCCGTCTAAACGGGGCAAGGGACCTATATATACCTATGCATGTGACCCAGAACATCCTCTTTCGGCTTGTGCATCGGAACACCCGCCCACCTCTCCCTACTTTTAGGGCATTTTGCGATTGACCTTGCTATGTCGTTGTGTGTTGTCTGTCGTTGGGACAGGGGCACGGCAGGAATTTTCCCCACTTGGCTGTTTGGCTGGTGCCATTTGGGTTTCGCTTGCCGCGTAGCAATTCGTCACAACTTGTAAGGTTGCGGATAGGCTCTGGTTCAGGTGATAGGGATGGGAGAACGCTCTCGCCATCCTTATGTGAAGGGTATTACATTAAAGGAATCTAGGGACTCAACTTGGTTTGGTCAACCCCCGAGAGGAGGTTGTACCCATGTCTGAGTCCAGGGGAGCATCTGGGGAGTGGACATAGTCCGTTCCTGGGCTTTCCACCTACCTCAGGTGTTCACTCTTGACTGCTACCTGCAAGGGTGTAGGGAGCTAGTTGAACCAGAGCCTATGCAACCACTCACTTTCTGTAATCAATAAAGTTGTGGCCTAAATTCTGCCAAAAACCAAAACTAAAATTGGAGTCAAATGTGTGCTTATTTAGGGGGGAGGTCTCTGGGTCTGAACACGCAAAATGGGTATAGATTGCTGACACTGCACACAAGTTTTAAGGGGGAATCCCTTAAAATCAGCTGATTAACACAGAAAAGGAATACAGAAAAATTGGTTTTAATTCAAACTGGATACAGAACTCCGCTTCCTGTGAATCTTAGCTATCGTTAAAAACAAACATAATCTATCCTTTAGAGTTGTGAAAATATGCTTGAAGCTTCCTGTGAAGTTTCTCTGAAGTTGTGGGGCTGCCTCTGATAAGGGTCCAAATTCTGGTGCAGAATTCAGTGGTCAGGTTGCTCACCAGGGCAAGACAGTTTGAGCATATAGTTGTGAGCATTAAACGCCCATTTGCAGATAGTCAACTCAGTCCTTTACAGCAGAATGCAGCAATCTTGCTTCTACTGTGCTGGCTGCCAGTTAGTTTCCAGGCTCAATTCAATACGCTGGATTTGACCTCTAAAGCCTTAAAATGGCTCACGGCCGCAATACCTCAACGACCTCTTCCGCCCATATGAACCGACTTGGCTCCTACATATTCAACATTTGTGGCCTTTTTTCATGTACCTCCTCTGTGAGAGCGTGGCAAGATGAGTACAGGCCTTTTCTGAGGTGGCCCCATTTATGGAATGCTCTATCCCTAGGGAGGCTTGCCTGGCTCCTTTGTAACATATCTTTAGGCACCAGGCAAAAACATTCCTCTTCTCGCAGGCCCTTGTTCAATTAAACAATCTAGGGACTTTTAATCTGGAGGCGGGCATTGTTTTTGTTTGTAACTATGCTTTGCAGGTGCTGACCTTTAAAGCTCTAAACGGCCTCAGTCCTGTATACCTGAAAGAGTGTCTCCACCCCCATCATCCAGCCCAGACACTGAGGTCCAGCTCCGAGGGCCTTCTGGCGGTTCCCTCATTGCGAGGAAGCAAAGCTACAGGGAACCAGGCAGAGGGCCTTCTCGGTAGTGGCACCCGCCCTGTGGAACACCCTCCCACCAGATGTCAAGGAAATAAGCAGCTATCCTATTTTTAAAAGACACCTGAAGGCAGCCCCGTTTAGGGAAATTTTTAATATTTAATGCTGTATTGTTTTTAACACTCGGTTGGTAGCCGCCCAGAGTGGCTGGGGAAACTCCGCCAGATGGGCGGGGTATAAATAATAAATTATTATTAGGGCAGCAGATAGAAAGCTGATGTTGCCATTCTTTTTTTTTTATGTCAGAAGAAAGTTCTGGCATGAGCACAAACAGTTCCAGCCTCAGGCCATAAGGTCTGCTATTCCAAACCCTGGAGCCCCTGACAATTAACATAACTTTGGCACAAAAGAAGGAGCTGCCATCCATCAAGGGATTCTTAGAGATGAATCCAATGGAGAAGACAGCTCAACATGGCATGGAAGCGACCTTGCATGGTCATCATGAGTACCACGGGCGAAGATGTAGCAGTCTGACAACTGCCAGTCACATATTCTCATTTGACGTGGCAATCTCACAAACACTGCCAGGATTTCTGGCAGAAGTGCATATTTTTCAAGCGACGTTTTGCAGTGTGTAACTAGACTGAATCCCACTCCTGAAAATGTCCCAATTCCCTGCAACAGATAAGCAGCCGTTGTGCATTCTATGCATTAAACATCAAAATCCAGGGAAGGCCTTAGGCTCAGGCACCTGATTTGGGGTAGGTGGCAATCAGAAGATCATCTGGCTTGGCCTGGAAGTTCTCCACCTGGCTCCATGCCTCAGCGATGCTCCAAAACAAGGCAACACCATGAACATCTACCAGTTGCCGCCTGAAGATACCTTCTTTCGACTCCATCCTCTGGCAAGGAAGAAGAGGAAGAAGTAGCAAACAGCAACAGCTTACATGTGTATGAAGCCTTCGTTTTTTATTGATTTCAGTAATGGACATATTGCATATTCCAAAGCTATCTAAAACACAGCAACATTGCAGTGGTTCAACATAGACAATTTTCTTCTGTTATCAGTGAAAGAAACGGGCTTGAAACATATCGGTAACTCGTCTCCCAATTACATATGTGTTTTGAATTGTGGAAATTAGAGCACAGTATTGATTTTATCAATGAGAGCTGGACCATAAAGAAGGCTGATCGCCAAAGAATTGATGCTTTTGAATTATGGTGCTGGAGGAGACTCTTGAGAGTCCCATGGACTGCAAGAAGATCAAACGTATCCATTCTTAAAGAAATCAGCCCTGAGTGCTCACTGGAAGGACAGATCGTGAAGCTGAGGCTCCAATACTTTGGCCACCTCATGAGAAGAGAAGACTCCCCGGAAAAGACCCTGATGTTGGGAAAGATGGAGGGCACAAGGAGAAGGCGATGACAGAGGACGAGATGGTTGGACAGTATTCTCGAAGCTACAAACATGAGTCTGACCAAACTGCGGGAGGCAGTGGAAGACAGGAGGGCCTGGCGTGCTCTGGTCCAGGGGGTCACGAAGAGTCGGACACAACTAAAGAGTCGGACATGACGAAATGACTAAACAACAACAATTGATTTTATGGTTTTTCACAGCCAAAGGTACACCTTAGTTATGAAATCCTTTGTTGGCATTACACGGAAGGATTATCTGCAATGAATATGTCCCACCGAATAGAAAAGAAAAGAAAAGAAAACCATTGTGATGTAAAGAATATTATGGAGTTGAAATCCCTAGCAGCTGTGAATAATCTTGTGCCCAGAAATCCGGCAGACTCATACTTTGTGGTGGCTTAAGGTGCCCTTCATAATGTCAGGAGGTGTTGGTTTCCACTGACATCATTGTTTACTTAATGATAGGAAAGGACCCTGGAGATTAGCACACTCTAGAAGCTACACATTAATGAGACTCTCGGCTACGGCAAGGTTTTATTAATCCATGTTTACAACCGCCCACGGAATTTGGGCAAGGGGAATTTCACAAATTATATGGAGGCAAACCCCTGGATTTGCCACCAAAGGTACCCCCAGAGCAACAATCAACCAAACTCCTTGGTTAGAGGCCTTCTTTAAATACCGCTCCCATGTCAAGTGGCCTTAAAACTTATAATAAATGCTTTGTAATTGCAGGGTTATAAAAAACAATAACAAAATAAGCTTCTGGGCTGCTTGAACCTCTGCCCATTTGAGGGCCGGACTAGATAAGACATGGGAGATTTGTGAATAGACTTTTCTGATATCTTGTTTGTTTAGAAGTGTCAGTAACAGCAAGGAGATTATTTGGATTAGGGATATAGCTCTGGGAAAGCAGAACTTTAATTTCTGCCCCAGGTGTCACCACCCCTTCTTAAATCCCCCCCCACAACTGCTACTTGCAGAGGCAAAAGAAACAGGTAGCCAGTGGCCCCCCAGAAGTTATGGGATGCCAGCTGCCATCAGTCTTAGCAAGCATGGCCAATGGCCAGAGAGATGTGGTTCAGCAACATCTGGGGAGCCAAAGTTTCCTCAGCTCTGTTCTAGGAGAATGACTGGATTATTTCCAGAGATGAGAACTGTTAAATTGTGGGTGAACGTATCAGACGACACAGTGATTCTTCAAACAGCTCTTGTTTATTCACAGGCCAGAACAGAACAGAACCGAAGGGTTCAGCCAGCCTGCGTATATAGAGCTCTAGTACAACGTAACTGTAGCAACTTTCTGTAACTATCCAATCACTGAACGTCACTTTCGATCCCTTATTTGCATATGTGGACCTGAACTATCTACAGTATCCCCATGCTGGCCCAGGGTGAGAACTTCAGTACATAACAAGAACAGAAATTGACACCAACCGTTCTGAATTTACACTACCCATTTGTCTTTCCTCTCTCCAAAGTTGGTGATTCTGGCTTCTACTTGTCCCCATGCCATATCATGGATACCATTGCAGCAGTGCTGGGGAGCAGCTCCTGTGTGGAGCAAGAAAACGAGCCCCACACGTAGGGAACCTGCCCAAATGCAGACTTCAAAAGAAATTATTTCTGTGTCACAGAGGTACAAAATGTAACACCTGAATTGCCTGGAATCAGGCAAGGACCAGAATTTCCTTTGGGCAGAGGAAAGAAACACACACAACTGAACTGCTTCTCTCCCACAGCTCTGCTGTGCTCCTGTGGAGATCAAACCTGTGGGGATTATCTCTTGCATAACAATGTTATCCAATGCTGTTTTATCCCCTTGTTCAAGGGGAGCGTACACGGTACATTTAAAACATATTATTTCTTGCAAAGAATCATGGGAGCTGTAAGTTACCCCTCACAGAGCTACAATTCCCAGCATGCCTAGCAAACAACATGGAGGGGGGGGGAATAAATTGCATTAAGGCAAAAGGTAAAGGACCCCTGGACGGTTAAGTCCAGTCAAAGGCGCTCATCTCGCTTTATTGGCCGAGGGAGCCGGTGTTTGTCCACAGGCAGCTTCCGGGTCATGTGGCCAGCATGACTAAGCCGCTTCTGGCAAACCAGAGCAGTGCCCAGAAATGCCGTTTACCTTCCTGTCAGAGCGGTACCTATTTATCTACTTGCACTTGACATGCTTTTGAACTGCTAAGTGGGCAGGAGCAGGGACCGAACAACGGGAGCTCACTCCGTTGTGGGAATTCGAACTGCTGACCTTCCGATCTGCAAGCCCTAGGCTCTGTGGTTTAGACCACAGTGCCACCCGCGCTCAGTTGATAGGAAATTGATAGGAAAGCTGTCATTGCCCTGACAACAGATGAAAAACTATGGGTGGAGACAGGGCTGGATTTAGGTTTGATGTGGCCCTAAGTTACTGAAGGTAATGGGGTCCTTTATATCCAGCTGTCCTTTGTCAACAACAAATAGTCACTGTTTTTGTGTGTTGAATATATGCTATATTATGGAGCTAATAGGTATCTAAAGAATATATGCTATATTATGGAGCTAATAGGTATCTAAAGCCATTTGCACATAACAAAATATGTATTTTATCGAAGTAATGGTTGAACTGAAATACAATTAATAAGAAGTATATTAATAGTGAAATACAATTAAGAAGAAGTATATTAATAGTGATAGTGATATTTTAGGGAGCAGGCGGGGCCCATTGCTTCCATTATAGGAGCCTACACAACACAAAACACTGTTGCTATATGGAGGTTTTATTTTATTTGTTTTTTATCTTATATTTTGGAAATGTACATCCAAGTTTTTTTTCCCCTTAAATTTTTTTGGGCCCCACAAGAGAGTGGGGCCCTAAGCTATAGCTTGTTTAGCTTATACGTAAATCTGGCACTGGGTGGAGAGAGTAAGCTCTGCAGTGCTAGAGTCTTGCACCATCAGCCTTAAGGAGATGATCTTGAGTAAGATATATACGGTGATACAGACAAAAATAACTCACTGTCTCCATGACTAAACTGGTGAGTAATCAGTTGTTTGGGAAACGACATGCCCGCTACTATGAATTTGTGTTGTCATCGACATCTTGATGGAACCTGTTTCTAAAGCCGCCTTCAGCTGAGTTGCAGCCACATAAGCCTAGCCTCTCCGCTAGTGGCAACCACCCTCCAACCCCCAGAAAGAGCCGGACAGAAAGGGCCCCTCGATGGCGAAACCTCCTGTAGTCTTGTTCCACAGAAAATGAGCATATATTGTTACCCTTAAATGAAATCTCTTTCTGAGTGGGCCTTCAAGAGAGCCCTGCGGCTGCACTGAAGGAGCTTGAAGCACCTGTCGGTAATTTCATTACAAAAGAAGCTTGCTTACCTGTAGTTAGTTTAGTGCTGTAAGATGGCACTAATATATGGTGCGCTCAAAGTGCAGTATGAGTTTGGTAGCTGATCTGAAGCTACAATTCCAACTCCTTGAAGCCTTTGTGAGCGAATTTGTTGCTTTCAGCTCTCAGCCAGGCGTCAGACTGCACAGACTTTTCTCTCAAACAGGTTGCACTGCTCTAGCGGTAGATTTCAACGTTCTCGGGAGAAGCTAGCTTAAACACGGAAATAAAATGCTTTATGACTGCAGTGTAAAGGTGCCTATAGAGGGTTTTTTTTTAATGGGGGGGGTGTTTCCTATGATATAGTCCAAACTCATATCACACTGATAACAAAAGCCTTGAGATTGAATAAAAGGAACAGGGAGTTTTAATCCATGAGGTAATCTAAGCAAATGCTTGCATGGGCACAACCGCAGGACATTTCTCCATATAATATTTCATATTTATAAGTCTGCCCTTCTGACTGTGATCGTCCAGGAGCATTAGAGACCACTGGAGTGTCTGGGGGTGGTTGGAGGATGGATGGCGGCTAACAGATTGAGGCTGAATCCTGACAGGACAGAAGTACTGTTTTGGGGGGACAGGAGGCGGGCGGGTGTGGAGGACTCCTTGGTCCTGAATGGGGTAACTGTGCCCCTGAAGGACCAGGTGCGCAGCCTGGGAGTCATTTTGGACTCACAGCTGTCCATGGAGGTGCAGGTCAATTCTGTGTCCAGGGCAGCTGTTTACCAGCTGCATCTGGTACGCAGGCTGAGACCCTACCTGCCCGCAGACTGTCTCGCCAGAGTGGTGCATGCTCTAGTTGGCTCCCGCTTGGACTACTGCAATGCGCTCTACGTGGGGCTACCTTTGAAGGTGACCTGGAAACTGAAATTAATCCAGAATGCGGCAGCTAGACTGGTGACTGGGAGTGGCCGCCGGGACCACATAACACTGGTCTTGAAAGACCTACACTGGCTCCCAGTACATTTCTGAGCACAATTCAAAGTGTTGGTGCTGACCTTTAAAGCCCTAAACGGCGTCAGTCCAGTATGCCTGAAGGAGCGTCTCCACCCCCATCGTTCTGCCCAGATACTGAGGTCCAGCTCCAAGGGCCTTCTGGTGGTTCCCTCACTGCGAGAAGCCAAGTTACTAGGAACCAGGCAGAGGGCCTTCTCGGTAATGGCACCCGCCCTGTGGAACGCCCTCCCACCAGATGTCAAAGAGAAAAATAACAACCAAACTTTTAGAAGACATCTGAAGGCAGCCCTGTTTAGGGAAGCTTTTAATGTTTAATAGGTTGTTGTATTTTAGTGTTCTGTTGGAAGCCGTTATAAGACGCCCCTTACTTTTGGGGGCCCCAAATTTAAAAAATGGACATACAGTGGTACCTCAGGTTAAGTACTTAATTTGTTCCGGAGGTCCGTACTTAACCTGAAACTGTTCTTAACCTGAAGCACCACTTTAGCTAATGGGGCCTCCTGCTGCTGCCGCGTCACCAGAGCACAATTTCTGTTCTCATCCTGAAGCAAAGTTCTTAACCTGAAGCACTATTTCTGGGTTAGCGAAGTCTGTAACCTGAAGCGTATGTAACCTGAAGCATATGTAACCCGAGGTACCACTGTATGCACAATCCATGTTTAAGACACCCCAGATTTTTAACCTTATTTTAAAGTAAAAGAAACCTAGTCTTATGCACGGGAAAGTATGGTATATACGGAGAGGCTGGCAAGCTCTTGCACAGCTCTTGCACTTCCCAGCTATGTTTTATGTGACCCCAGTGCCAGGCTTGCAAGATAAGCCTCAGCAGTAAAGTGTACAAGAGTTATGTAAGTTACCGGTGGAAATCAATGAGAAAGGATTAAGTGTGTCAACTCTGGCCTCTAGTGTTCAATGGAAGGAAAGGCATACATGGTCACACGGCTCAGTAAATGCCTTGCAGCTGTTCCAAAGCATCCAACTCATCTCCATTGAGAAATCAGGGAAAACAGCAGCATGCAGCTGACATATGAACCGCCCTCCTGGATCAGACGCTGTGGGTTAAACCACAGAGCCTAGGACTTGCCGATCAGAAGGTCGGCGGTTCGAATCCTCGCAACGGGGTAAGCTCCCGTTGCTACCGGTCCCTGCTCCTGCCAGCCTAGCAGTTCGAAAGCACGTCAAGTGCAAGTAGATAAATAGGTACCATTCCGGCGGGAAGGTAAACGGCGTTTCCGTGCGCTGCTCTGGGTCACCAGAAGCGGCTTAGTCATGTTGGCCACATGACCCGGAAGCTGTATGTCGGCTGCCTCGGCCAATAAAGCGAGATGAGCGCCACAACCCCAGAGTCGGTCACGACTGGACCTAATGGTCAGGGGTCCCTTTACCTTTACCTTTACCTGGATCAGACCAATGCTCCAGCATCTATGTCGTGCAGTGGCCAACCGGATGCCTTCTGGCAAGTCCGGAATAAGGGCATGAAGTCAAGAGCCCTCTTCTGCTGTGGATCAGGAGATTCTGTATGACTAATAGCCTCTCCTCCATAATTAGTTCATCAAAACCACTTGTACAGCCAATTTAGCTAGGGAACATCAACACTTGTTGTGGCAGAAGATGCCACAAAACGTGCTATGTAAAAAAGAGTCCTTACTTTTGCCTCTTCTTTATCTCCTACTGATCAATTTCATTCATGTGAAAGAGGCCCGTGTCCTTTACTTGTGTATTTATTTATTTGTCGTTTCATAAAATTTATATACCCCCAAACTCACCAAAATAATCAATCTCCTCACTGCCAAATTCAAAAGCCTCTGCTCCTCCCTCCTTCTTCTTCCTGCCATGAATACGTGTTATCACTTTCTTGTTTAGCCTTTAGCCTTTAAGTCTCACTTAATGCTGTTTTCACACAAAAATCAGGTTTTTTTCTTATCTTGCTGTATAATAAAATTGTAAAGTGTGACCACTCTGTTTTCATCGGCTAGTTGCCAAGGTTCGTTGTTGTTTAGTCGTGTCCGACTCTTCGTGACCCCATGAATCAGAGCACGCCAGGCACTCCTGTCTTCAACTGCCTCCCGCAGTTTGGTCAGACTCATGTTTGTAGCTTTGAGAACACTGTCCAACCATCTCGTCCTCTGTCGTCCCCTTCTCCTTGTGCCCTCCATCTTTCCCAACATCAGGGTCTTTTCCAGGGAGTCTTCTCTTCTCATGAGGTGGCCAAAGTATTGGAGTCTCAGCTTCATGATCTGTCCTTCCAGTGAGCACTCAGGGCTGATTTCCTTAAGAATGGATGCGTTTGATCTTCTTGCAGTCCATGGGACTCTCAAGAGTCTCCTCCGGCAAGGTTCAAAAGGGTTCAAAAGGCAGGCACAGGGTGAGGTTGCTCCCAGAAACTAGTGTGATGATGATGGGGGAGCAAGAGAGAGAAGGGAGGGAGGAAGGGAGTTCATGAGTCTGGGAGCAGCCTCCAGGAAGGCCCTGTCCCATGTCCCCACGAAACGGTCCTAAGAAGGACCTTCCCTGAAGATCTCAAAACCTGTGCAGGTTTGTATGAAGGAATACGATCTTTCCCACAGTCATCGGAGACACAAACAAAGCAAATGTTGATTGGCATTTTTTTTGTACATGCAGTACTCCTTGGGACAATACAGGACCTGAACTGAACTGGGGACATTCAGATCTGTGTACAGCTGCTTTGTGTTGTGAGCTGTTGAACTGCAAGCCATGGCATCTACCTAGTTCCCTTCAGCCATGGACTAACCTCACCCACGGTCTTGTCACCAGATCGTCCTGGACAGGAAGGACTATCAGAGGACTTTCTGCTTTATCTACTGTATTTTTTGCTGTATAAGACTCACTTTTTCCCTCCTAAAAAGTAAGGGGAAATGTGTGTGCATCTTATGGAGTGAATGCAGGCTGCGTAGCTATCCCAGAAGCCAGAACAGCAAGAGGGATTGCTGCTTTCGCTGCGCAGCGATCCCTCTTGCTGTTCTGGCTTCTGAGATTCAGAATATTTTTTTTCTTGTTTTCCTCCTCCAAAAACTAGGTGCGTCTTGTGGTCTGGTGCGTCTTATAGAGCAAAAAATACGGTAAGCCTTGCTTGAGCAGCAAGGTTTTCCAGAGCTCTGCTGCATTCCTACAGTATATCCTTTGGTTGTCCTTCCGCCCTGTTCTCCAACTTGCTCCTGGGGTAAGGTGACCAGATTTTTTTCAATGAATCCAGGGACACTTTTCAACTTCAGTCCAACTTCCAACTTCACTTCCCAACTTTCAGTGGATTTTGTCAGGGGACTGATCTGTGAATTCGGGGACTGTCCCCCAAAAAGGGGAAATCTGGTAACCTTATTCTGGGGACTGTTCTGTCCCAACTGCTAGCTTTGTCCCATGGTTCCTGGCTGGTGGCTCCCCTCAGACACATTCCCATTGCCCAGCTCAGACTTCCTTACCTTGTAACTTGAAAGGGTGAATGTCATTCCTACTTAGGGACACCATCCAGACCATGGGTAGGCAAACTAAGGCCCGGGGGCAGGATCCGGCCCAATCGCTTTCTAAATCCGGCCCGCAGAAGGTCCGGGAATCAGCGTGTTTTTACATGATTAGAATGAGTGCTTTTATTTAAAATGCATCTCTGGCTTATTTGTGGGGCACAGGAATTCGTTCATCCCCCCCCCAAAAGAAATACCGTATTTTTTGCTCTATAGGATTATTGTAATAACCTGCAGTTTCATAAGAATATATATTTAAAGTAGATGGATAATGAACAAATTAAGTTAATTTGGATATGCAGAAGTTATTCAAAATACATTCAAGGGACCACAGGAAGAGGGGGAAGGAAGTCAAGTTTGGAAATGCTAAAATGACTGTAAAATTGTTGAAATGTATAAACCTGAAAATCATAAATAAAAATTGAAACCATCCTCTCTTTGTTCCCCTGCCAGTTCTTATGACCCCCCAAATAAAGTTAGCCCTCACTTCATAAGCTTTTCCTAGCATTAGACTGTCAAAATAATTTAATTTCCTCAATAAGCTCTCTCTCCCTCTCTGGAAAACACTGAGCTTGAAAGCTCAGCATGGATAAGTTATTTTTAAAATAAAAGATGACAGCGTGCATGGTTCAGGGTTTTTTAAAAGGTCTAGTAAAAATGAAACCAGATATTTCCTGAATTGATGAGCGTTTCCACTGAACCAAGGCATCCTGGGTTCTTGGGTGATTTATGAAACCCATTTTTAAACACACTTTTCATTAATGTAAATTGAGAGCATGTTATGAAAACCTGAGAGTGTATTAAGAAAATAGGAATCTGCCATATGAGTCACACCATTGGTTCCTCTCTCTGAGTATTGTCTGATGGCTGGCAGCAGTTCTTCGGGACCTTGAAAGGGATGTTCTCTAATCCTGCTACCTAAAAAGCTTCTAAAAGAGACATGCCAGGGAACATCTACAACATAGCTGTCAACCGTCCCTTATTTGGTGGGAAAGTCCCTTATCCTAGCGCTGTGTCCCGCTGCTGTTCCTTATTGATGATGTCCCTTAAATTTCCCGGGTTTCAAAGGAAGCAGCTCCTCTCTATCCCTCCCTGCCAGCCAGGGAGGAGGGAGGCTCCAACTGTGTTGCTAAGAACGACTGGGGGGTGGAGCTTGCATGCCTTGTGCCGATCAAATCAGCCGCGTTGCCTGGGGACTCGCCTTTGCTCAGTGCTTCCCAGCGGAGAGGTGATGGTGGTTTTCCTTGCTGCTTCCCCTTTGCCGGGTTGCTGCGCTGTGGGAACCACCGCTTGAGGCTTCATTTGGCAGCTGGCTGGGCTTTCTGCCTTTGGCTCGGAGGGGCTCAGAAGTTGAACATACCTGTGCTCTGAAAATCCCTTATTTTGGCTGCTGATCCCTTATTTTCAAATCTGTAAGTTGACAGCTATGATCTACAAAGAATCACAGAATTGTAGTTGGTCATCTTGTCCAAACTCCTGCAATGCAGAAATCTCAGCTAAAGCATCCATGGCAGTGGGCCATCCAACCACTTCTTACAAACCTCCAATGAAGGAGATTCCACCGCCTTGCGAAGGAGTCCATTCCACTGTCAAACAGCTCTTTTTCTTTCTTCTTTTGAATTTGCATTTTATTTATTCGTTAACATTCTTATACAGTGGTGCCTCGCAAGACGAAAAGAATCCGTTCTGTGATTCTCTTCGTCTAGCGGTTTTTTCATCTTGCGAAGCAAGCCCATTGACGGATTAGCGGATTAGCGCTATTAGCGGCTTTTAGCGGCTTATCGGATCAGCTGATAAGCGGCTTAGCGGCTTAGAAAAAGGGGGGAGGGGGGAAAACCCGCAGGAACTCGCAAGGCATTGTCGTCTTGCGAAGCAAGCCCATAGGAAATTTGTTTTGCGAAGCACCTCCAAAACGGAAAACTCTTTCGTCTAGCGGGTTTTCCGTCTTGCGAGGCATTCGTCTTGCGGGGCACCACTGTATTACATCGGTAAAGGTTGTCATATTACATTATAGGACTTACTATAATATAATTTCCAACATGTACAGTGGTACCTCGGGTTAAGTACTTAATTCGTTCCGGAGGTCCGTTCTTAACCTGAAACTGTTCTTAACCTGAAGCACCACATTAGCTAACGGGGCCTCCAGCTGCTGTTATGCCACCGGAGCACGATTTCTGTTCTCAACCTGAAACAAAGTTCTTAACCCGAGGTACTAATTCTGGGTTAGCAGAGGGTGTAACCTGAAGCGTATGTAACCTGAAGCATATGTAACCCGAGGTACCACTGTATACAAAAATTATATAAAAATTTTATATACCTAGAAAGAAAATGAAACAAAAAACAAAGAACAAAGGAAAAAACCAAAAACAATTTCCCCCCAAAATCATATACATACCAACACACCAGACTTCCTGTCTTTCCCATTGTATATTCCCTTTTTACAAATGAATGTACTCTTATTATTGTATATTTCTTTACATATTATCTAATACATTCCTATATCAATATGTGCTCTTAGTCTTATTTCACAACTCAGTCTCACTCCAACGTCAGTCAAATGCTAGCATAGATAGCGAACCTTTACTGTATTTTTGAACTTATGTTTTATATCTATCCCACTTTCCCATAAATTTTTCTTTTGAATTGCCTCTCAGGGTATTTGTTAACTGCGCCATTTCAGCAAATTCTTGTAGCTTGTAATGCCAGTTCGTTATTGTCGGGGCTTCCTGTTCCTTCCACCCCTTTGCCAACTGGGGCTGTTGCATATAAGAATACAGTGGTGCCCCGCAAAATGAATGCCTCGCAAGACGGAAAACCCGCTAGACGAAAGGGTTTTCCGTTTTGGAGGTGCTTCGCAAAACGAATTTCCTATGGGCTTGCTTCGCAAGATGAAAATGTCTTCCGAGTTCCTGCGGGTTCCCCCCCCTTTTCCCAAGCCGCTAAGCCGCTTAACAGCTGATCTGCTAAGCCGCTTATCAGCTGATCTGCTAAGCCGCTTAACAGCTGATCCGCTAAGCCCGCTAAGCCGTTAATAGCGCTAATCCGCTAATCCGCTAATGGGCTTGCTTCGCAAGACGAAAAAACCGCAAGACGAAGAGACTCGCGGAACGGATTCTTTTCGTCTTGCGAGGCACCACTGTACCTCCCTAAAGGCCTTTGGGATGTCCCTGCCAACAATGCTTAACAGAAATGCCTCTGGTCTTTTAAAAAAAGTTATTCCAAACATTTTTTTTTCAACTCATCGTAAATTAAGCCCCAGAACACTTTGATCTTCCCACATGTCCACCACATATGATACATGTCGTCATTACTCCCACCACACCTCCAACACTCAAACAGCTCTTATCGTCAGAAAGATCTTCCAGATTAACGTCTCACAGCAAATGAAACTGATCTGTAGGAAACACAACTTGAAAATAAAGAGACAAGGCAAGTATTTTTGTAAACTGAGAAATATTTAATAAAAATATTTTTTATTTTATTTTATTTAAAAAAGGAAAGATCTTCCAGATGTTTAGTTGGAATCTCCTTTCTTGAATCCATGGCATGTGCTGTACTGAGCTCTCACCCCAGGGAAGGATGCTAATTTCTTCCTTAAAAGGTGAGCAGGAACAATAATAAGTGGTGGATCTTCTCTTGGATGGGGAAGGGGAGAAACTGGACATTCTTTCACTCAGTCTTGCCTGTTTGATAAATGGATGACTGGCTGATATGATGGGTACAACTCTAGCCTGATATACACATGTATATTTATTGTTTACATATATAATTTTATTAAATTTTCTGTTTTACAATTTAAAATATTCATTTGAGCATCTTTAAAATATCAATGACTTCTCTTCTTCTCCTTCTCCTGGTTCATTTTGCATATCATAAATCCCTGCATATTTAACAAAAACTATACCATTCAGTATTCCATTATTGCATCCATAAAAACCTGATTTTGCGACATGTGTGGGTGAGTGATTTTCGGCATTTCCCCCTAAAAAAAGCTCAGCAACCCTCAGTAATCCCTGACCCCCAAAAGCTCAACACCTCTGGATAATCCTACCTCCAAAAAGCTCAATAATTGTTTGCCATCTCCCCCCATTTTCTGAAATAATAATAATAATAATAATAATAATAATAATAATAATAATAATAATAATAATATATTTATACCCCGCCCATTTGGCAGGGCCTCCACTCTGGGCGGCTTCCAACAAAATATTAAAATACAGTAATGCATCAAACATTAAAAGCTTCCCTAAACAGGGCTGCTTCCAGATGTCTTCTAAAAGTCTGGTAGTTGTTCTCTTTGACATCTGGTGGGAGGGCGTTCCACAGGGCGGGTGCCACCACCGAGAAGGCCCTCTGCCTGGTTCCCTGTAACTTGGCTTTTCGCAGCGAGGGAACTGCCAGAAGGCCCTCGGCACTGGACCTGTGTCCAGGCAGAAAGATGGGGGTGGAGATGCTCCTTCAGTCGCCAAAAACACACAAAAAAGTACAGTTAATTGTCCTTCCTTTTTTCCTTCTCCATTTGGAGACTGAGATGCAGGCTTGCTTTGCCTGTTGATAAATCTGGTCCTGCCTCTGGCTGCTATTTGCACTCTGAGGCAAGGCAGCAACAGCACCCAACATGCTCCATAATGTCAAAGTCTGCAGCGATTCTCAGTTTTAACTTCCAGGGAACAAGCCACACTTTGGAAATGCACTATAACGGTTTGGTATGTGGGCTGGGAGATGCTGCTGCAAGAGAGAGAAAAGAGGAGCTGCTTAGGCACTTTGAAAATAAGCAGCAAGGCTTAAGCTGGGTATTAGTGGACTGCGGCCAAAGGAGTTGAAGAATGTTAAGTCATTAGCTGCAGGTTACTTAAGGCAGAGTGCGGGCAGGAAAAAAACAGGAGTCATGTTGTGCAACTCAAGTGTGGTGTGCTGTTCAGCGGTATTCTGGAACGTGACCAGTTAGATTAGCCAAACTGAACTGTTAAGAGGCTACGAGTCTTTCCCTCACAGCAACACTGGTTTACCTCAGTAACCTTACATGAAAGCCTCATGGCTTTCAAAATTAACTTTTATATCATTGCAATTTAGACATTTTCCAATTCTAATTACACTCATTACAGAATATCTCAAAAATAGATAGATGATATAGATAGATAGATAGATAGATAGATAGATGATAGATAGATGATAGATAGATAGATAGATAGATAGATAGATAGATGATAGATAGATAGATAGATAGATAGATATAGATGATAGATATAGATGATAGATAGATAGATAGATAGATAGATAGATAGATGATATAGATAGATAGATAGATAGATAGATGATAGATAGATAGATAGATAGATAGATAGATAGATAGATAGATAGATGATAGATAGATGATAGATAGATAGATAGATGATAGATAGATAGATAGATAGATGATATAGAAAATTTCTCATTACAAGTCTTCAGACAACCCTGCAAGGGATGTTAATTGCTTACAATGATCTTTCAGATATCAGATGAATTTACTCCAGTCTTTTTGGAATACTTGATCGGATTTTTCCTGTCAGCTTCGCCAGTTCTTCAAAGTCCATCATCTTCATCTGCCACTCTTCTTTCGTTGGTACGTCTTGTTGTTTCCATTTTGGGGCTAAAAGAACTCTTGCCGCTGTTGTTGCATACATAAATGCTCTTTTATCTTCCCTTGGTATCTTTCCACCCACTATCCCCAATAGAAAGGCTTCTGGTTTTTTAACAAAAGTGTTTTCAAACGCTTTCTTTAACTCATTATATACCATTTCCCAGAAAGCCTTTACCTCTTTGCAAGTCCACCACATGTCCTTGCTCAAATCTCATCCGCAACTGTGAAAAGTTGTAGAGGTGTGGGCATCTACAAAGGATGAACTCCCAGTTTTCATTTAGGAGAGAGAAGGTTTCAAGTCTCCCATTCTGCTAGGGTTTTCCCAATTGAGGATTCGTTTATCTGGGTCATTTCACCAGTTCTCACAGCCAAATTCCCATCACTTTGCCCCATGCAGTCAATTTACTGTAGGGTAGAGCTTTAATTCTAACACTGTTTGCTTTATAATGATATTCCCCCCCCCCTACGTTTTCAGTCGTTCTTATTTTTATCTGTAAGCCGCCTTGAGCCCCTGCCAGGGAAAAAGGCGAGGTAAAAATAAATATATACTGTATTTTTCCATGTGTAAGACTATATTTTTCCCTAAATTTTTGAAGTTTAAAATAAGGGGTCGTCTTACACAGAGATAGCGCATAGTGCATTTTCTTAATTTTGGGTTAAAAAAAATTGGGGCCATCTTATACACGGGGGGCGTCTTATACACAGAAAAATACAGTATGTATAATAATAATATAATATGGGCAGACCTCCTGAGCTATAGAACTGCTTGGTTACTCTGATACTGGGATGCGACTCCATCTGTCTGTGTCTGGCTAGTTCTCTGGCCAAAGGAGGGAATCCTGCTGCTGTCTTGGGCTGCAGGCTTCGCTTCATGTTCAATTGACCCATGAGCTCTGGCACTGCTTTGCTATTATTATAACAACAACAACAACAATTTATTATTTATACCCCACCCATCTGGGTGGGTTTATACCCCACCCACTCTGGGCAGGTCCTAGAATCATCATCATCATCATACAATCAAACATTAAAAATTTCCTGAACAGGGCTGCCTTCAGATGTCTTCTAAAAGTCCGATACTGTGGTGCCTCGCAAGACGAAAAGAATCCGTTCTGTGATTCTCTTTGTCTAGCGGTTTTTTCGTCTTGCGAAGTAAGCCCATTGACGGATTAGCGGATTAGCGCTATTAGCGGCTTTTAGCGGCTTATCGGATCAGCTGATAAGCGGCTTAGCGGCTTAGAAAAAGGGGGGGAGGGAAAAAACCAGCAGGAACTTGCAAGACATTGTCGTCTTGCGAAGCAAGCCCATAGGAAATTCGTTTTGCGAAGAACCTCCAAAACGGAAAACTCTTTCATCTAGCGAGTTTTCCGTCTTGCGAGGCATTCGACTTGCGGGGCACCACTGTAGTTGTTTATTTCCTTGACATCTGATGGGAAGGTGTTCCACAGGGCGGGCACCACTACCGAGAAGGCCCTCTGCCTGGTTCCCTGTAACTTCACTTCTCACAGTGAGGGAACCGCCAGAAGGCCCTTGGAGTTGGACCTCAGTGTCTGGGCTGGCTGAGGGGGGTGGAGACGCTCCTTCAGGTCTACCGGGAACCAGTGTGGGATCTTTGTAGCAGCACACCTTGCATCGTGGATGGAAGAGAGTATAGATCGGATTGAGGTTCTGTTTGACGTTCCTGCCATTGCTTCATGTTATTTGTACCCTCCGTGGATGGGTAAATGTAGGGGCGTTGTCAGGGAATGGCCTTATGGCTGGTGGTTGGTGGCAGAATTGCTAGGAATGCGGTGGGAACGGCTGCTGTTATGACGTTCCCTCTCTTCCCCCCTTTGCAGCTATGGTTGTGCTTTAGATGTTGCTGTGTGGTGGGTAGCACAGAATCCAAACAAGTTATTTAACCGGCATAAGGCGGCTGATCGCCGAAGAATTGATGCTTTTGAATTCTGGTGCTGGAGGAGACTCTTGAGAGTCCCATGGACTGCAAGAAGATCAAACCTCTCCATTCTGAAGGAAATCAGCCCTGAGTGCTCACTGGAAGGACAGATCCTGAAGCTGAGGCTCCAATACTTTGGCCACCTCACGAGAAGAGAAGACTCCCTGGAAAAGACCCTGATGTTGGTGTCAGCATCGCCCTAGAGCCAGTGCACCAACTGGACTCTTGCACCTCAACCCCGACTGGGCTAGGCGAGCTGGGTAGCACCGCCAGAGACCTCCTTTCTCGCAGGAACAGGTCACAGTGCTGTGGACTCACAGCTTAGAGCTGAGAGCACCGGATTCACTGTCTCAATAATTCAGTCGTTGCGCAGCAGAGTTTTGCAGAGTCTTGCAGAGTATAAACCACTCGGAGAGCAGCTCTGTAAAATATCTTCCTTTATTCTATAACTACAACTATGATACAAAACTATATACAGAGCTAAGTATTCTGAGCATAAATCAATGCTACACTGAGAGTCTGCAGCTGCTCTTAGCAGCAATCTTATCTCTAGGATCTCTAACACTCTCACTCTCTCCGATACACTGACTGACTGACTCTCACTCACACACACAGATATGTTGCTGGGCAGAATAAGTTAATAGGCAGGACACGCTTCCTCTTCTCTGTGGAGTCAGCAGAGATCATCAGGAGATGGTCAGGAGATTCTTGGGTATGGGAGGGGTGAAATCTCCTCAGTTGGGAAAGATGGAGGGCACAAGGAGAAGGGGACAACAGAGGACGAGATGGTTGGACAGTGTTCTCGAAGCTACCAGCACAAGTTTGACCAAACTGCGGGAGGCAGTGGAAGACAGGAGTGCCTGGCGTGCTCTGGTCCATGGGGTCACGAAGAGTCGGACACGACTAAACGACTAAACAACAACAACAAGCTGCTGCTGCACAAAATCAAAAGTTTTCTGCTCGGCTTCTAAATTCTTTGCTCATGCTCCTTTGTGAAATTGCAGAGTCTTAGCTCAAAATCCATTTCTCTGCGTTTCATATAAGCGGCATGAGACGATGATATTTGAACACTTATTTGGCCCAGGGGGATCTAAATCGAGAAACCCAGTGACCCCGCAATCCCTCATGGGGCCAAAGAGTGCAAACATGCTGGTAATATTATATTATTTCGGATCATGAAGGGTTGGTTTATTTTTAGCAGCGGCATCTGCCAGAGCTAAGCTCTGGGTAAGCCGGAGCTTTGTTCTTAATTTTGTACACACCAGAACAGTTCCTGTGAGCGTCCCATGACTGGCCGCACATTAGTGCATGTTGGCAGGACTGTAACTCTAGAAGTGGCGACATTGTTTAGAAACATCTACCCCAATGCTATTTCTGCATAACATTTTCCTACTGCAGATACGGTTACACACCATGTGCTTGTTTCAAGGGAGGCAGCTGTTCCTGTAGCTCACTGGGGGGGATTTATGCCTTTAAATCCAGAGGTTCCTCCTGGTTCTCTCTCTGCAGCCTGAAGGCCTCACTCTTGCAGCAACACATTGGCATTAAAATTAAGGAAAGCCATACTATGAATCAAGAGATTAGCAGAGATTTATATGCCTCGGTGACACAGCAAAAGGCTTCGCCCAGGTGGAAAAGACAGATCACATTTATCAGAAGGGACAAGTTGACCTGGAGGTGAGAAGTCTGTTTAAGCTACAAGTTATTCAGCTGCTTCTGCAGATACATGGAAAGTTCAGCTTGCCCATGAAGTTCTAAATTGCAGACAGGAAATGATTAATCCAGCCCCCCAAGGCAGGTACAGCAAATTTATGGTGCCTTTGAGGAGGCCTCTCCCAGAACCGGGGGGGGGGGGTGTTGCAACAGCAGAAAATGCAGAACGTTACATGATTGCCCTATAAGGGCCTAGCACATGTCAGAATGTGGTTCCCGGATGTCACGACCCCCTCAGATGCAAAGTTCATGCTCTCGTCTTCAGATGGGTTCATCCTTTGCTGCCTATTCTCCTCTCCTGTGACCAAGAAATGGATGTTCTCACCCAACTGTCCTGGATCAAGAGCCAAGATCAAAAGTACTTCTATATAACAGTGCACAGAAAAATGCTCCTTCAACTTTGCAAGAATGATTCCATCCAAATTATGCACCGTGCAAGAGTTTGTGGACAAATCCTCAGAGACATCTTTCAGAGTCAAGCTAAATGCAACGGGACAACTGTCCTTGTTCTTTACATGTATTTTCCGTTTGTGTCTTAAGCAGGGGCAGGAGGCTTAATTTTTACAGTACCAAAAATTATCCAGATTGGGAGGAAAAGGTCTGAAAAAACAGAGCACAAGGAGGTATGGCGGGGGAGCATGGGAAGCTAAGCCCATCACCGTCTAGCTTGACCTTCAAATGTATCTGCTAGAAATCAGTTTAGAAGCTGAAATGAATTTAGGCATGTTGACAAAGCAGCACAGCCAAAGCTATGATGCGTTATAGCACAATGCCAAGTTAAACTGAGGTGCTGAATACACAGCACTTTGTTCAAACAACAGCCAGATAGAAATCGAATCGCGAGTCTAGATGTCCAAAAGAAAATGTGGATACGGTGGTAAAAATGTTCTAAGACTGTTACCTATTAACATTACCTGTAGGAGATTGCACAGCTGAATCCTTCTACGTGAAAGAAACTTCATATGAAGTTACCACATCAATGAAAGGGCTGGGCTAGCTTTCTATGGGCAAGAGGTTGTTTATATAGCTGAATATTCAATTGTGTGATACCTTCTCCCCAAATACTAACCAGAAGTGGTACCAGGAGTGGTCACATTAATATTTTACAGCAAAAACGAACTGCAGTGACACTTTAAAGACTAACAAATTTATTATGGCATAGCAAAACTGCCTGGAAAGAGTTTTACTAACTCATATGCTGCATGTGAAAACTAGTAGCCAGGTTTCTGCAACACGCAGTGAGGATCCGTGAATGTTATACAACAGCATTTTAATTGTTAGATGCCGATGTTGCTGAGTGATTTTATTGTACAGAAACATTCAGAATTTTGCCTATATGTCATTAGACCCCCCCCCCAAAGAAAGCACTTTCATCAACAATTTATACTCAGGGTCCTTCACTGAAGCCCATTTATACATCTAGGTACCAAACTTCACATATCCAGCCATCAAGTGATCTTTGTGCAAGCCACATCCAATTGGATGGTTTCTTGTCCATTTCAAAGCAGTTCTATTGAAAGACCACAGAACGCTGGAATGATACCTGCATGGTTTGATATTCCCTTGCTCTGCTGCTTTTTTTAGTAGCTGCAATAACTGAAACAATCAAGCTTTCTGCCATTATCCAAATCTTGAAAACACTGCCCCAGGTGTGTGGGTGGCAAAATGGGCGCAGGGCCTTTTCAGTAGTGGTACCTTGTCTCTAAGGTACACTCCCTGGCAAGGTCTTGCACCTTTCTTTGAGGCAACAGGTGAAGACCATCAGACTCTTAACATGATTGCTTTTTTCTGCTGCTGGTTTGCAGTTGCTCTGCTTTTCTTTTTACTGCGTTTTTATATTTGACACTGTGAGCCACCTTCCGCACGTGTGTGAAAAGGAAAGCTACAAAGCTTCTAAATGAATAAAAATAAATCATGAGTGCAGCCTTTTCAAAGTCACACCAGGCAAATGATACACTGCTATTTGAATATCTGGCATTACTGGGAAGAAGTTTGGAGCGGGATTTAAAGTGGGGGTCAAGTCAATAAACAGAATTGAAAGCCAAGGGCTTTGTTTGCTTCGATGCCAAGCACACCTTCAGCTGTTGAGACATATAATGCCTATTGATAAGATGTTGGCAACCTATGCCCATTGACTGCAATGAAGCAAACTCCTGTTGCCATGGCAGCTGAGGGGGCCAAGACTGTTGGCTATAACGGGATAGCATGTTAACAGCACCCAGTCCCCTGCTAGTGATCACTTTTGTCCTAAACACACCAAAAAGAGGGAGCACATCTTTTGTTCATATTCCTCATGGACAGTCACACAGGTCAGAAATTGCAACAGACTTAAGGTACACTGAATGTTCAAATATATGTCGGTTGATCTCATCCTCTGCTCATGGAGCAATTTGTAAACACCAAAAAGCTGTCAAGCTCCTTAAGGACTATGTTCCAGACTGGAAAGAATCTGTTTGCTTTATGAACATGCTCCTTTTTATGTGCAAGCAGAGAAGCATTCTCAAATTGTTGTACAAAGTTCACCAAGGGTTTAAATTATGCTGGTTGCGTCATTAGTGAGTTATATCATCCTGTCATGAGCCATGAGTTAATGTTCAGGTGCTTTGTGTTGTTAAAACAATGCAGAGTTGAGTTTTAAAGCCAAGAACCACAGCAGCACTGGGTCTTGAATAAGGACATATTTTCCTTGGATTTCCTTTGCACAAGTGTGCTTGTGACAGTAGCGTCCAAGCATCGCTTTCTCTAGGCTCATGGAAGCACATTCATTTGCATTTTTATGTATGAGATGTTCATTACGGGATTACTACCGAAAGAGTGCTATGGTAATTCATAAGGGGATCTTCATCCTGGGACAAACAGTCCCAAGTGAAATAAATGGAAGTTTTTGTTTGCTTTACACAGAGCTTGGCTTTATTTGGGCTTTGCCAATGGGTGTGTTCCTCTGTGCCCCCCCCCCTTCCAGGCCATTGTTACAAATTTCTAAACAAGAACTCACACAGAGTGAAAGCAAATGAAAGGATTATAACAAATGCAAAGTAAGCAAGGAATGCTTTGAGTTAGGAAGCGCCCACAGCTTAGCAGGTTGTAAATAGTAAAAACACATGGTTCAGTATCTTTTAAAAAAACACCAAGAAACAAGAAAGCAGTTCTAGGGCAATGTATTCTTTTATTATAAATTTAGAATGAATGACCAATGAAAAAGGATCACAATGGAGTACCAAGAAAGCTCATGTATCGGAAATTTTTTTTAGCAGCATTTCAACAGTCCTAGGCTCCCAACATTCTCCAAGCATGACCTCCTCAAGCCCACTCCAGTAAACCCAACCTGGACACCGTTACAAGTAGCAAAATCCTCTGGGAGGTGCTCATTTATGAGCTCAATGGAAACAGATGAGAATGGCTCAAGAACACAGATTCCTTTCAACAAGGCTTCCCAAAAGCCTATACTCAAAGGTTCCCATAGCAAGAGGAACTGGATTCAAACCACTGTCTGCCAGGTTGATACGGTCCCTTTATACTAGTAAAGATGGGGGAGGGGGGGTTCATCAATGTGTATCTACCAAATTATGACAAATTGCAGTTCTAGGGCCAGAGACCTTGTAGGCCTCTTCAGTAGTGTCTTCATATGACAACTGTCACGACTAGGATGCCTCTTCAAAAAGGGACAACACGTTTCTGAGTATTAGACACTGCCTTTAGCAGTTCCGAAGCAGTCGCGATGTGATTTTTCCCAGGCACCCTTGGCAATGTCCTAAGTCCCAGGCGACAGCAGAGGAACCCACACTGCAGCTCCTTCCCCTGCGAGCACTGAACTGGCACAGAGAGCTGTAGCTTAGATTCCTTCCACATGCTCCGACACTTGATCAGAAATGGTTCTTGTATTCACTCCTCCTCCAGTTATGAGGGTAACTGTAGTATAAAAATCTTAACCACCAAACACTGTTGGTTAGCACCCCAAACTATCCTAGATAGTTACCGTTGACACTGGGTGCATCAGGAAAAAGGAATGCAAAACCTTTCTGAAACCCCATCTCCCCCCCTCGCTTGAGCTTGCTGACAGATGGCTGTTTTGAGAGCAGAATTGGACCTATATACAAGGGGTGGAAAATACTTGTTTGATTTGAGGTTCGACACATAACGAAGCTGAGCTTTTACTAAAATCCTCTGTGGATGATATTTTTTACGTAAGACTGTAGCAGTACGACACTTTACCTGTTACAGTAAAACATGAGCGATACTATCCTGGCTTTGCTGGTGGCTGGCTGGTAGAAAATAACTTTAATTAGAAAGTTAAATGGGTTGCAGGGTGGAGAGAGAGAGAGAGAGCGAAAGAGAGAGAGAGAGAGAGAGAGAGAGAGAGAGAGAGAGAGAGAGAGAAAGAAACAGCACACAGATAGACAAATATAATACTGACAAGCTATTCCCCCTTCTTTGGTACTTTCTAAACTTTCTTATCCAAAATATATGAGGGAAATGCACCATTAAAAAGTTACATTTTTGTAAGTATTTACAAATTCAATGTTCATACAGTATTATACACAACAATATGATATGAACCGAGTTTTTGCCAATGTACCTCTGCACTTTGCTTCCAGTATCATTGAACAGCACTTTTTTTTTTACAAAAAAAAGAATCTCATCTTTTTGCAGATTGCTTCATCATTTATCAAACTGACAAACACATCCCAGGTTCTTTTAAAAGATTAAAAAAATGGCTACTGAATGATACATTATGTACAAGTTTTACTAGGGATTAAGTTCTAGGCAATTATTTTCACCTCACTTATAACTTAAGGTAGTGTTACCTACTGTAAGCATATATATATATTTCTTTAATACATAAGAAAACGGCACCACATGTTATGTCACCAATGACACAGATGTTATGTACAGCAGATGTTAGATTCTGACGACAAATCCTTGCTGATTAGCTCTTACTGCATGGTTTAAATAGGGAGCTCTGCGCTCTGGAGGGGAGACCTTTGCTTCTTTTATCTCAGAGGCACCCCCTTCTTCCATGGAAGGAGCAGCGATGTCAGACGTACGGCAGGATGGCGTACATGAAGAGAGCCATGACGGCAGCGCTGAACAAGCCAGCCACGGGGACAGTCACAAACCAGGCGACAAAGATATTGCGGAAGAGGTGCCAGTCAACAGCCTTCTTGGAGCGTATCCAGCCAACTGCCACCACAGATCCAACCTTGGAAGTTTGAGAAGGGAATCAGAATTAAAGGCATCTTAACATGGGCAACAGATGCTTTATGACCTGGGGTCCATAAATTTGGGTTTGCTTTTAGTAACCAGCTATTATCTGCGATCACCACCACCCTACCGTCCCTCTGGCATGTAAGGCGATTCAGGGGAAGGGCTGGGCCAAACCAAACCATGCTTTGGAGGCACGTGGAAGCAGCAGGAGATGCGCCAAGTATCTCCAAAGCCTGGCACTAAGAAAGGTCAATCCGTTTCACGAGTTGCGTGAAAATGACATGCCTCATCCCCTCCATTTTCTTTGTAATGCAAGCCTCCCACTTTGAACTGGGTATTCCAGGGACTTACAATTGCCAGAAAGACTTGTGGCAACTGCTGACCAACCAGCAAACACATTTATGGACCCCTATCTATGACAAAACCAATGCCAGTCAGCTGAAGCCCAGATTTACAAATTATCTGAAATTGGAATTCCTGCTTCCTTTTCACACAGGAGAAGAGCTCTACATGAATTTATCACACAAACTGAAAACTATTTGGGATGGGACAGGGAAACACACCTTTTAGTGCCTTGCATAATTTGGATTCCATGGCAGTTCTTATTCTTATTATTTCTAGCTTTACATGACATTCTCCTTAATTTAAGGCCTGTGATAGCAGTTATTGAGCCATGCCCCTTTCAAAGGAAAGGCTAACCATTACAAATAAGAAAATCAACTGTGTTTTATGTATTTAAAGTAATATATGTTGCTTTTCAGGGCAAACCATTTCCAAAGCAACTTAACAAGGTAATTTAAACAAAAACAAAAAATCCTCCACTCAGTAACAAAAACTACAACTAGCAAGTTATAACAAATAAAATGCCCAGACATTTGCTACATGTGACATAGGTAAAGGTAAAGGGACCCCTGACCATTAGATCCCGTCATGGCCGACTCTGGGGTTGCGGTGCTCATCTCGCTTTATTGGCCGAGGGAGCTGGAGTACAGCTTCTGGGTCATGTGGCCAGCATGACTAAGCTGCTTCTGGTGAACCAGAGCAGCGCACGGAAACGCCGTCTAGCTTCCCGCCGGAGCAGTACCTATTTATCTACTTGCACTCTGACGTGCTTTCGAACTGCTAGGTTGGCAGGAGCAGGGACCGAGCAACGGGAGCTCACCCCGTCGCAGGGATTCAAATCGCCAACCTTCTGATCAGCAAGTCCTAGGCTCTGTGGTTTAACCCACAACGTCACCCATGTCCTGTGCCACAGAAAGTGGAAATTAATTATGTGGCAGAATATAGGAAATCGGTGGCAAAGCTGGATTCCATAAGTGAAGAGCATATGGCTTGAGGTTGGAGCTTAGATATTTTGTCCAGCTTTGAGCCCCATCCTGGAAAGAGCAAGAGCTCTTTTTCTAGCAAGCTGCAAATCTAGTGTTCTTCCATCCCTGCTATTGGTACGTTATCTCAGATATGCCAAAAGGGCTGACAAATCTTCTATCACTCTGGCAAATAGAAGAAGTATGTGTTTTTCCTGTTCTGATCACTGCCATTTTAGAGTTTGCCTGCAGCTGTTCTCTAGATGAAGGCTTCTAATACAATATATTTGCTCAAAGGAATAACTATGTTTTCACATCTCAAATAATGGGTTGTGATTTGTCTTATGTGAGCAACTGCCATTTCTTTTAATTGCTTAACCCAATTTCCCTTCTAAGTGCCATTAAGTCCACAGTTTGTTTTCTTGTATTGCCAAGGTTTTCCTCTTATGACCCTACATTTCTCCCTAAGGGCTGAGTACAACTGAGACACTATCATGTTCTGCCTTCCTCTTGTCAGAGAGCATCTGGAGAAGAGATACTGCAGGCAAGAGGAAGCCATTTGTAAAAGGAAGGACGCTAAATAAGAAGGCTTCGTATTTCCTTCCAAGCAAGTTTGGAGTTGGCTGGAATTGACTGATCAGGTGCACCAAATTACCGTATTTTTCGCTCCATAGGGTGCACCAGACCATAGGGCGCACCTAGTTTTTAGGGGGGGGGAATAAAGGGGAAAAAATTACACCCCCCCAGCCCCAAAGAGGAAAGAAGTCATCCCGCTGTCTTGGCTTCCTCTTTAGCCACGCACAAATTCTCCAGCCGGGAGAGGCTGCGCGCGGCTTCGTTTTTAGCCGCAGGGCTGGGGCGGGGGAAGCCCGAGCTTCCCCCGACCCCAGCCCCCAGAACAGGTCCGGTAGCGGAGGCAAGGTTGTGCAGCCTTGCCGCCGCTCCCGGAGCCTGCGGGCTGGGGGAGCGCTCCAAGGGCTTGCGGATAGCTGCCCAAAGCCCGGGGAGTTGGCACTGCGCCCCCCAGGCTTCGAGCTGCAGGCTGCTATCCGCAAGCCTTCGGAGCCTAGGGGAACTCCCGCCGTGCTCTGAAGAATTGCGGATAGCTTCCTGAAGCCTGGACAGCGAGAGGGGTCGGTGCGCACTGACCCCTATTGCTCTCCAGGCTTCAGCAAAAGCCTGCATTCACTCCATAGGGCGCACATACATTTCCCCTTCATTTTTGGAGGGGAAAAGGTGCGTCTTATAGAGCGAAAAATACAGTAAGTGGTACAGTAACATACAGAATTATCTGAAACAACACATTTGGTTGCTCTATTCCCAATCTCCCCTGCCCCCATCCAAATAACTAGAAGTCTATGTGTAACACATATGAAGCTGCCTTAAAAACAGATACTGGTCCATCTGGCCTTATTTGACTGCAACCAGCAAGACCTCAAGCAGAAAGAAGTAATTCTCAGCCCAACTACCCAAGATCTTTCTTAGCTGGAAATAGTAAAGGTAAAGGGACCCCTGACCATTAGGTCCAGTCGTGACCGACTCTGGGGTTGCGGCGCTCATCTCGCTTTATTCGCCGAGGGAGCCGGCATACAGCTTCCGGGTCATGTGGCCAGCGTGACTAAGCCGCTTCTGGCGAACCAGAGCAGCGCATGGAAACACCGTTTACCTTCCCGCTGTAGTGGTACCTATTTATCTACTTGCACTTTGAGGTGCTTTTGAACTGCTAGGTTGGCAGGAGCAGGGACCGAGCAACGGGAGCTCACCCCGTCACAGAGATTCGAACCACCGACCTGATCAGAAAGTCCTAGGCTCTGTGGTTTAACCCACAGCGTCACCCGCACCCTGATTAGCTGGAAATGGCAGAGACTAAATCAAGGACCTCTTGGATGCCGCACATGTGCTTACTACTAAGCTATGGCTCTCCTCAAAAAGGATGTGGTAGGGAAAACCACATTTTCTTACTGTAATGACTGTCCACAGATTTGAACACTGCTGAATTAATGTAAGAAGGGCCCATATATGTTACAGTGGCAATGGCAGCTATATAAAAATAAAAACTATATCAGAATAATGGCTCCTTCACTTGTCTATCCGTTCTGCCTCCTGAAGAGTCCGTGCAAATAGAAAGGCATATCCACCTCTGTTAAAATATTCTAGAGATTTACGGTTTGTCAGATAAATTACTAGGATGAAACATTCCAAAGGATTAATTCAATCCAATTAGTGTTGATGGCATAGCTCAGTCTTAGTAACCAAGAGTTAGTCATAGGACTATCTCTGATCAAATCAGTTCTGAAAGCCACAAGTCTGATCATAGTTACAGTAAGAAGTTACTGGCTAACGTTCAACGCCTGTAATAAATTTCTTTTCCCCCTTGTCAGTCATTGCCCCTAGACCATAAGATAAAAATGGATAGTCACGAACATGCTTTGTTCTTCATTTTGCCTGGGGAAGTTTCACCTGATCCTTTCCAGAACAGGACCTACTCCACCAGCAGGAATCATGTGTGCAAATGCAAGGTTGTGCTCACATGACAACTGCTGACACTAGTGCAGCAACACTGGAACATTTATCTGCGCAGGCACCAGGCAAAGTGGTGAGTGAGCAGTGATAATGTTTAGGATGACAAGAGGTCTGTGTGCCCTGCAGCCTTCCAAGACCGTTTAAGTTATCCTGTTGTTCTTAGGTGCAGCAGAAAACACGGTTCTGTCACCAATGTGGACGTAAAATTCAATTGCCAGCCCAAATGGCTTCTGTAAATGGAATCTTTGCCTGGATTGTGGGGATGGGGTTGGCTTCTGCTTATGAAACTGTAGGGGGCGTGTAGCACACTTTTCTAGCCCTGAAAGTAATGGACATATGACTGTAATCATGGTATCTAAAAACATTGTTTAATTCGACCTCATATTACAGTATTTTGCAATCTTCTTTAAGGAGAATAGTGATATGTTCATACATGAACTGTTATCAGCTCCTAGAGATTTTGTCTATTCTTCTACCTCATTACTTGCTACGGATTTTCCTTCTAGCAGATTGGTCACCCCACTGCAACTCTCTTTTTATTTGTTAGGGTGTTTTTTTAAAGAGATGGGGGGGGACTTGGGGGAGGAGAATAAGAGAAGTGGGCAGTGGGCAGTGGTAGAGATATGATATATGCTAAAATAAAAGGGGGGGCAGGTCTGAAAGCATGAATAGTGATGTATATGAAAAGTACCACAATTTAATTTTAACACCAATTTTAAAAATATTCAACTTATGCTCTGTTTTGTTTCATGAATTTCCCCAATTTTTAGAGGGTATCAGTGACACTGGCATCAGTTAACCCATTTCTAAACATTATCAAAGTTTAGCTGACTACGTTTTGATGAGAATACAGGTTAGAAAAGCAGATTAATCACTGAAAAGCTACAATCTGTATAGACCTTCTAGTTCCGATTGGCTTGAAATCAAATACCATTTGCCTTCAGATACATGAATGCTCGGTTCTGTATTTCAATGACTTGTGATGTATGCTCCTAAAATTATGCACACCACAATCCATGAAAGTTACATATGAGAAACTGCAAATCTGGGGGAAGAAAATAAAATGTATGAAACTGTTAGTCGAAAGCTAATACTAAGAAGTTTAAGTTTATATAGAAGCAAGGATACTAAAAGTTAAGATGATGACTGTTGCTTGTTAATACACTACAAAATGAATACTACAATGTGTTTTATAAACAGCAATAAGAATAATAATATAATATATACATTCTTTTTCTTTTCGCTCTCTTTTTTTTTAAAAAAAAGAAAACCTCCCCAACATTCTAACATTTGGGGGGAATTTGCAACTCAAATGTTTTCTATAATTTTGTAAATAACTAAATTTCCATATTTTAATTATTGCTTTTTTTAATTTTAAAACTTGCTTGGTAGTATATTACTTAATGAAGGCAAAATGGGATGTGGGGGGAATCAGCACTTGTTATTTGTTTTTGCTTTTTCTTTTAAGATTGAGCATGTGTTTAATCGACGTGACCACTGCAGACTCCAATACCTTGCAATGAGTGGAGCTTATTGGAATACCCACATTTGAGGCTACAAGTACGGTTAGCGCACACATTACTTCAATGCAAAATCCACTGTAAAGAAATAAAAAAAAGACAGATGGAGATTTTGAAGTGTAAGAGCGACACACAGGAAATCCCATGCCATGCATTCATCAGGAAAGTAGAAGAATGAACGATGAACAGTGTCAGAACCTCCGGACAAAGAAGGGTGCAGCAGATCAACGTTCACATGGCATGACCTGAGGAAAAAGTTACTGCTATTCAGGGCCAACTCCACCGTGCATGGCAGCAAGTTTTGGTGTACCAGTCAAGGGCAGCACAATGTAGATTTTTAGTTCGTTATTTTAATTCCAGTAGGCGGGCGAGACTTGGATTTCTTGCCTCAGGCATCAAAACGCCTCGGGCCATCCACCCCACTACACTCTAAAACATTTGGGCTAGTGTCATTATTCCTAAATGTTCTCATGTGCAGTTCCATGACCATGTGAAAACATCAAGATTAGACGGTTCCTGGTGTGCAACCCTGCCAATCTTTCCTTCTGCACAAGGCCTTCTGAAATTAATGGGCAATGCAAAAGGCCAATGGTTGATGGATTGCTCTTTCGGGGAACATACTACTTTGCCGAATTCCATGTGGATGCGTAGGGAATAATCTGATAACAAGTGTTTGTGGGGGAGAGGAAATACTTTGATTCCGCAATGTGCAAAAAAGGGTGCGATGTCTAAGAAGGGAACCTGAGGGCTGCCCATTCATATGAGTGGAGTGACGGGTGGGGTGGGGAGAGTTCTTGGATGTGAAATGGACGTGTGCATTTCCTCATTGTGGTATCATGCCGCTATAAACTGATCTGGGCAGCAGAGTTAAAACACGAACAGTCCAGACCAGCCTGGCTGCAGTCACATGGCAAAGGCATACCTTGCAGTGTGTAGTACTGACAGGAAGTCCAATATTGGAAGCTACCACAACTGTGAACGCCGAAGCCAACTCAATAGTGAATCCACTGCAGGAAGCATAAAAAAAACACTTCACAGTCACTCTTTCTTAAAAAAAAGTGTAATCAATCAGTCTGGGCTGACACCATGCAACATGCCAACGTCTTACCAGCATCGTCTCCAACCGGTTCCCTCCGACTGATCTTTGGTCATTGAGTTATATTAAGTGAGAGAACAAAGAGCTGCTGAATAACAAAAACTGGACACACACATCCACATTAAATTAGCTGAGCAGCTCGCTGCTACTGACAACCTATACTACATTCCAATAAATCATGCTCAATTAGTAAACAGGTTAGCAGCAGAGGTCTAGTATGCATTAAAAGCAAATAAAAAAATCACAGGTTGGTTTCTTTTTTTAATCATTCAGAAGCACATGGAAAACTACTTCGATTTTTGCCATTTCCTAATTTATGCCTCTCTATGCTATTCAGACATTGGTAGGCTATTCTGCCCAACTAGACCTCAACAATGCAAACAACATTGCCATTAGTTTAAAGAGAAAGCTACATACATCACTACTCCGATCAAAACCAGGAATCATTAGGCACACATATGCTACGGCATAGCTAGCATGAGATGCCAGGGCAATTAGATGCAGGAGATGGGCACGTACCTTGACGGCGTGATGGGCGTGAGGTCTTTTCCCATGGTTTGGATCACTCTTCTCCCCCAGACCCAGAGGCCCACACAGATGCCAACGCCCCCATAAAGGAGCAGCCATACAGGGGTAGGAGCTTCTTGCAGTACGCCACCCTTGTCATAAATAAGCCAGAGGGCAACCAAGGGGCCAATAGCATTGCTGGAAAACATAGCAGTGAAAATATATGAAAATATATTACCAAATCCTAAATGCTTCACTCAATAATACCCTCCTAGTCACAATGAACAAAGACAGAAGAACCTTACAAAAACAGCCATTCATTTATTACAATTTACATCCTTCCTTGGGACGCGGGTGACGCTGTGGGTTAAACCACAGAGCCTAGGACTTGCTGATCAGAAGACTGGCGGTTCGAATCCCCGCGACGGGGTGAGCTCCCATTGCTCGGTCCCTGCTCCTGCCAACCTAGCAGTTCGAAAGCACGTCAAAGTGCAAGTAGATAAATAGGTACCGCTCCGGCAGAAAGGTAAACGGCGTTTCCGTGTGCTGCTCTGGTTCACCAGAAGCGGCTTAGTCATGCTGGCCACATGACCCGGAAGCTGTCTGTGGACAAACACCGGCTCCCTCGGTGAGATGAGCGCCACAACCCCAGAGTTGAGCACGACTGGACCTAATGGTCAGGGGTCCCTTTACCTTTTTACACCCTTCCTTGCTGCATATTGCGCCCATGATGTTGAGACACGCTATCTTCCTCTACAAGGAAATACCAGAGTAGCGTTTTCACAGACATGAAGCTACTACACAACAGAAAACAGGAGTTTTAACTTTTTCTTATGTCACAGAGATAGGACAATATGAGGGCTAATGAGCCGATCCATTGTGAACACAGCTAGTTTCCCAACTGGTTTCTGGATGCAATTCCAAGTGCTGGTTTTAAAAAGTGCTTTTGCTCTGGTTACTATCTTTTCTCTCACCATACACACACCAAGATCCTCAGAAGAGACCATGCTTCATATTCCCTCTTTATCCACTACGGGGACAACAAGAAGCATGAACTGTTTTCTCAGTTCCTGCTGCTTGCAGTGTTCAAAGGTACTCAGCTACAATCTGGTGTTTCATTGGCATCTAAAATATTTTAAAGGATACTGTTCTGTTCCTTGTCAGCTTGTGAGTCACAGGACAGGTGGGCTGAGTATTTTTTAGTAAGCAAAATAGAGGAATCAGAAGATACCCCGATGCACTTTTATGAAATGCATCCTTTGCCGTCCCTGCATTCACAACATACAGCAGATTGTGACCACTTTTCTACCTATTTTTTGCTGGCATGTATGCATCGCTAGCTTAAGCATTGTAAATCTGATACTGGGTTCCATAAGCAGAAATAAGGGTGCCCCTGGTTAGTCAATCATGGTTACAATGGGGTAGGTTGAAGGACATTGCATTGAAAGAGGAGGGGAGGGGAAAGTTCATGCTCCCTCCCTGAACAATTATAAACCCTAATAGCCCTGTGAGTTCTGAAGAAAGTGTACTAGTACTGTCACTTCACGATACCATGTGTTTTACAGGAAATAGATTCCTAGCTACAATTTATTTTCAGTAATTTTTAACCTTCATTTTGGGAGGGGTGGAGGGGTGAGAATAACCAGGGATGATCTCTCATTCTCTCTCTCTCTCTCTCTCTCTCTCTCTTTCCACACACCTAATAGCATACACTCTTTACACATTTTTCACCTTTATTCTTGGAGGATCTCTACAGCAGGGGTAGCCATTGCGGTCCCCTCCATATATTGTTGGAATACAACTCCCATGAGCTCAAGTATGATTGACAGCAGTTGTAGTCCAGTAACATTCAAAGGTCATCATGTTGGTTACCACTGTGCCACAGATTATCTTTTTAAGCACTCACTTAAAGACATGGGTACAGTCATGGGAAAAAGGAAGTTCACCCTCTTTGAATTCTGTGGTTTTACAGATCAGAACCTACTAATAACCATTTGTTCCTTATAGGGTCTTAAAATTGGGTAAATACAACCTCAGATGAACAACAACACATGTGTTGTCATATGTTGTTGTTGTTCATCTGAGGTTGTATTTACCCAATTTTAAGACCGGCTAAGGAACAGATGGTTGTTATTATGTCCTGATATGTAAAACCACAGAATTCAAAGAGGGTGTACTTTCTTTTTCCTGTGACTGTATGTGTACATCTCAAAATGTATTGCGGTAAGCAAATGAGACACATATTTGGAAATACGGATATGATAAACTCAAGAAAGTCAAGACTAGCTTCAGATTCCTATTGTGACTTGGTCACAAAACCTAGTTTCCTGCTAAACGAAACATGGGAAAACCACTATATTAACGAAATGTCTGACCAGCTTAGTGGTATAAAATCATGCTCCTGAAGGTATGCAATGGCAAGTCACTTACTTGCCTAAATGTTTTTGAGCCTGGGAGCCAAAACTGGACATTTCAGAAGCACACCGATATGATCTAGTTTTCTTTCCCCAGGGCGAAGCTGAGCACATTTTTATTCTTTACCAAACAGAGATGGAAGTTCTATGTGACATGCATTTCTGAAGCACAAGCTCACAGCAAGAACACTGCAAGCCAAATATAGAAATGAATAGGCCAATCATCCATGGCCCTGTGCAATATTCTATGGCACTGATTTTGCTATCTGTTACCTAATACTAGGAAAGCATAGAAAGCAAGAATTGGTTACCAGAAGAAATACATAAAATACCCAGTTCTAACAATCCAAGTTTAATGAATTAACAAGCCAAAGCTTTCTCAGGACGTTGGCAATGGAGAATGGCATGCACAGAATGCACAACCCAAGAACTGACAGCTAGATACAAGGACTAGCATTGGCTAAATTTAGTCTAAGCACCTTGCCAAAATACACAGCTGGAACAAGGGCAGTGGCACTGTCTGACATGGTGCATAACAAGAAGGCAAAGTCTAGAAGTTAATATTTTCTGAAAAATGGGAGCCCCAGCTTTCAGATGATATAAATCTTGGAACTTTGTGCCTGACACATTCCCTAGGAGTTAAAGGCAGTCGTCAACTTAACAAAAAAGAAAAAACGCTAACTGCCAATCAGAATGAAATCCTTAAACTCAAGTGACTCTTACGGCTCAGTAGGAAACAGGTTTATACTGCAATGGTGCAGAAAAAGGTTGTCAAGCAACTTTGTTTGCAGAGTCATAGAAATGTGGTGTTTCAAGAACAACTAAACCCCAATTGCGGTTGAGCTATCAGGGCCAAGGAGGTGGAGAAGCAGTTTAATTTAAAATCCAGTGTTGTACAACCCGTCACTTACAATTTACCAGTGCCACCCAGCAAGCCAACAAACCCCTACCTAGAATGACTCTTCCCCCTCTATGTTAAAAATACCCCAGGTTTTGACGAGCCCATATGTTTGGCACCAGTCACTGACCAAAGTAAAGAGCTCCTGGGATTATGTGCCTTCCCTACTCTTCTTCCATCAGGTACAAAATTGGCCTGGCCCAAACTAATGGCCATTTTAAATTTAAATGTCTGCTTTTGTTAATTTAAAAAAAACTCTTTAATTTTAGCTTTCTGAACTGCTCCCTCTTCCTTTTCCCTTGTATTTCTAGGCTCTTAAATGGTAAGATTTAATAAAACAGAGATCCACCTCATTCAGGAGTGCCTCCTTGTTTGTCACAGGGGTAAAATCCAGGCTCCAGGTCTGAAGGTGGAGCAAGAGGAGCTCTAGATGGATTTGGGGCTGCTTACGATAAAGATAGCAGCTCACAATAGCAGCCCTTCCCCTTGGGCTGCCTCTGTAGGGTGCCATGACAAAAGTCAAGAAAAAACTATTCCCTCTCTGAACTGCGGGCCTTTTAGATTTATATTTGCACAAACATTGTTTGCTAGGAATGATCCAATTACCAGGCTTGAATTGAAACAGAACACTTATTTCCATTGTTTTCCAACAGCTTGGCTTTTGACCCTACCATCTTTCTGCTAAATTAAGCCTTTAAATACTCCACAATGGTGTTATTGTATATTGTGAGTGGGGTGCAGTGCATCTCTATACGCTTTGTGCAAGCAGACACAGCCCTCCTCCCCCCGGGAGACGTTTCTGTTGATGGATGCCTAGCTCTACCCAGTGCAAGAAGGAGAGAACAGATACAGCTCACAAAACAGGGTCCAACTGCAACATCGCAATTTTTCAATTAGGAGTGAACGGCAGGCTTTCAGCTTCATGGAAGAAAGTAAAAGAAACTTGGGGACACGGTTTTAGCTCCACGAGACCCTCACTATGCCATGGTTACGTAAGATAAGCAGGGGGAAGAAATCCAAGCATATAAAGACAGGTGGCTGGCTATACGCTCTGTACGACCAAGAAAACCAAGTCAAAGAACACACATGTACTCTCAAGTTAGCCTGTGAAGCCTACTTTACAAAACAGATAGCGTGCAGGTTACGAGTCCACCGCTCTTAACCACTACACCACACTGGCAATGCTTCCAATGCCGGAAACCACAAGAGGGGAGATTGGACTAGACGGGTCATTGGCCTGATCCAGGAGGCTCTTGCTATGTCCTTACGACCAAGTTACTTGGTGCAGAACCCCCAATAAGCACCCACAAAATACAATCTGAAAGCTACTGTTCTATTTCCAAAGAACAGAGCAAATGCTGGAGAAGCCAGTGCCCAATGAATGAAACACACAACCAAAGGAACGCCAGCACCCAGGCAGGGCAGTCATCAGCCTTGATGGCTGTGGAAATAAGAGGCTTGAGTTATTCGGGGGAATTCATCAGGTCAGGCTGCCTCCACCACAGGTATCAACTTGCCACCTGATTCATAAAGTAAATAAGCCTTCCAGTTGGCAGCTGTGCTCCTAGCTGCATGGTGCTCAATGAAGAGTCTATTCCGGCGTTTTAAATGTCGTGGGCGGTATGAAGAAAGAAACGTAAAACAGCACAAGTGAATGCAATCACAGACGCAGAACACACCACGCAAAATCAATCATTCTCAAAACGTTGGCAGTGTTACAACAGAGCACCCACTGGGTGTTCAAATTAATGCTCAGTGGGAAACTATGAAAAAGGTGCTGTGGAAATCTGATCGCTTCTGGCTCACCGCTGATGTTATGTAAGGGTAGGGTAGGGTAAGGTGCCAAGGATGAGGAATGTCTCAAACTGGGACCTCCAACCATAACTCTTCAGTGCCTTACCTCCTGCCAGCCAGGCAATCCCAATTTTGTGGTTCATGGCTGCTCTCTTGGCTGCAGTACTTATCTGAGTGTTGTCAGCTGACCCCACAGCCTTAACAAAAACACACAACTTTCCAGCAGAATCAGCTGCAAATCGTCACTGTCCTGTCCTTTTCCCATGCTACCACGCCTGCCTGATCTAGTATGCGACCTCCAACCTATCCAGGTCTCCTGTTGCTAGACCAGGGCCAGTCCAAGACAAGATGCCTCCCCCCTGGAAAAAAAAAATCATGTACAGAAGTCAACCAGACATGCAGTTGGATCCAATTTAAAACTGGCAATGGAACTGGGTCTTCCACAACACCCAAGGGCAGCAGGTTAGCTGAGGAAGTGCTGGGCAGGCCGCAGGGCACACATAGCTCTATCCTCAAACATCTCACCACTGTTCCCTTACTGCTCCACCTGGTGCCTGCTCCCATCCACCCACGAAAAATGCTGTAATGCTGCAGCGCTAGTGCCTACATGTGTCACATGAACAAAGCAACACATAAGCATTACATACTGGAGTGTGTGGCCTGGGCTGAAAGCCTCTGCTTGCTTGCTTGCTTGCTTGCTTGCTTGGCCAGGGGTCTCTCTTGACAGGACGGTCTGCAATGTTTCAAGTAAGGCACACAGGTCTATATGTGGCACTGGCCACATTTGGAATACAGCACGTACAAGCTCTGGTTATCTCATGTCAAAAAGGATATTGTGGAGCAGGAAACCAAACAGGAAAGCAAAGCCAATGTGACTCAGAGATCTTCCCTACAAGACTTAGGAGCTGGAAAAACTTTTGAGTCCATCAGTCGCATTCCCTTCCAGGCAACCTATGAAGTTGCCTCCGTAGAGTAAACTGGTTTCTACAAAGCCATGCAATCCTGACTGCTCTCCATTCCAGGCAAGCAAGGGTCATTATCGGAGTTTGAAGGCATAAATTCCAGCCAGGAACAGGCACTCAAGGAAGGTGGGGAGGGTGGGGAGGGTATGGCATAGACTGAGCTCCAAGTGCCAGGCAGAAAGGCCTGGAGGGCCACACACCCCTGGCATGTGGCTTTTTCTTTTAGGAAGAAGAGACAACTTGGAGTAGGGAAGGGACTTGATAGAGGCTTCTAAAACTGTGCATGGCACAGACACACACAAGTGAAGTTTGGGGAAATATTGGGGTTCTATTGACTGCCTGAAACAGCCAACAGAATCCAGACACAAATTGTCACTCAAACTGGATGCTTATTCAGGCGTGGCTAGGCCGATGTGAAACAACCTCAACCAGCAGGTAGCTGGAAGGTGGCACACCAAATACGAAAACTGCGCAAGCATTTACACACTTACAAGCAAAGGGAAGCACAGGGGTAGCAATGTCCATATATGGCAATACTTCCTTCTACCAGTTTCTTCCAGTTTAATCACGAGGCATAGCAACTCTCTTATCTTTTCCTCCTTCCTTTGCCCTAAACAGTTATGGCAATAGCTCTTGCATTCCGTCTTTCTGTATGGTTGTCTTGCAAACATAACCTTCACATTCCAGCCTCCACCTGCTCAACCCTTCTCACACACATTTCAATTTTCATTCTGTAATTTCTCTGATGGAATAACTTTTTTTTTTTTGTCTTCCACCACATTAAGAGCTCAGAATCAGCCAACGAACCTAATTTGCCACGCTTTCAGCGTAGAGAAAAGAAGCTGCTGGTTCACCTGTGCTCCATTAACTTAGAAAGGACATTTTTATCTCTTTGTGTTTTTATCAGAAAAAGCAGGGGAAATTAAGATATCACTGGGACAATCCTTGAGGGAAGTTAACAGGCTGAGCTGCAGCCACCTGGAGGAAGCAGCACTGTGATATATGCAAATCCAGCCTGAAGAGGGCTTGGCTTGCAACAGGCACAATTCCAGTTGAAAATAAAGCCACAATTCATCACACTGGAACACAATTCAGGTCCATAAAACTGTGGAGCAGATTATAAATAGCAAAGAAAGAGGAAGCCAGCAACCAGCCCACATCAAGGAGCATGCAGAAGGAATGCTCAGCACTCCCCATCCCCACCCGCCAACCTGACAATGACCCATGGAGAACAGCCATTCCAATGGCACCTTCAGCCAAACTACACAGCTTACGGGCACAATTGGAATGAGAATAATAACACCAAAGGTGGAAGAAGAAAAATATTTCCAGTGTTCAAATGAGGCCAGAATTATTAACCTCCTGTTGCAGAGGCCAGACTGTGGCTGAGAGAGAGTGATTTACTCAATGAGTGCGTGTCGGCTTAAATTTGAACCTGTGACTTTTTGGCTCCCATTCTTAGCCACTGTGCTACACCAGATATTCCTCCTCTCTGTGAACCTTCAGAGCAGGGGTTGCCAACCTGGTCCTTACCACCCACTAGTGGGTGTTTCAGGATTCTAGGTGGGCACAAGCTGAATCCTCCTTCCATCGAGCACTGGTGGGCGTTAAAGAAATTTTACCATCAAGCAAGATGCATTAGTGGGCGGTAGGTATAAAAAGGTTGACTACCCCTGCTTTAGAGGCAGGCCTTATTTGTGCACAATATGCCTAAATCAAAAAATAGCTTCAAGCACTCACTGATATCAACAAGTGCTTTACTACAATATTAAATCTCCACTCATTTCAGAATTGGTTCTATTTTAAAGCTTAATAGATAATTAAATGCTCTTGGGCATACAGTTGTTGCATTACTACATAATACATACAAATGTATATAAATGCTCCATAGCATTATGCAAAAGTATATCGCACAGAAGTACAGCTCCTGCTTCTTCTTCACATCTTTTATGTTTATATTGTAATTGGACCAAGTTGACATTTTTGTGCACTGCTATAGAGCTATTCATGTGGTTCTCTTTTGTGATGGCAGTTTTTAGCCAAAGCTCATCCATTGCATCGACAGTAGCGTCTTCACTTTTACATAATACCTGACATATTTTATTCTTGTTTATATCCCATTGTGTTGAATATGTTTTAATAATGCAATGCCTTTGAGCACTGCATTAAGTGCTGCATTACATTTCCATTAAATGTTGAACTATACAAAACAGTGTATTTGAATTTATTTATCAGCTGTACAGTGGTACCTTGGGTTAAGAACTTAATTCGTTCTGGAGGTCCGTTCTTAACCTGAAACTGTTCTTAACCTGAGATACCACTTTAGCTAATGGGGCCTCCCGCTGCCGCCGCGCCATTTCTGTTCTCATCCTGAAGCAAAGTTCTTAACCCAAGGTACTATTTCTGGGTTAGTGGAGTCTGTAACCTGAAGCGTCTGTAACCTGAAGCATTTGTAACCCGAGGTACCACTGTATGAAACGTCAGCCGTACAACTGGCCTTTGCTTTTGGCTGCTATTTTCACGTTAAATAATTAACAGGGCACCTGACCATAAAACACTAAACTTCATTGCCATGCCAAATAACTTGGGAGTGTTCCTTTGCAAAGAAAGAGTAAACACTGTATAATTAACCCAGGAAGTGCCTACTCTCCAGTTAAGAACTTGGTTACAGTTCATGCTCACAGGGATTGGAATCCCACAGCTGATTTCCCATCCGTGGCCTCATTGTTTATCTGGACTCACTCAATGAGTGAGTGCCAAAACAAAGCAAGTTTCTATGCTCCTATCTGCTACTGACATGGATCCAGGCAGGACAACCTCTCCGATGGCCCCAACTTCCGCAGTGGGACTTCGGATATCATCTCTTAGCTTAATAAGTTAAGAGATGGGTATGTTTCTTGGCCACATGCACAGACAGCCCTTTAAGCTCTTCCTTTTGGCAGGTGAGTGACCACAAAGTCTTCAATGAACTACAGCATTGTTGAGGAACCTTGTTCAGCTGGAGGCCACATTCCCTTCTGCAGGCAGGGCCAGAGACAAAAGTGAGTATAGCAGCACCTGTACATGTTACCTTTGTACAGTGAGCTAGTTTCTACACATGCTCACACACCCCTTTCTATGCAATGTCACAGCTGACAGACACATTCCAACCAGGAAAGAGGGGGTGGGACTCTGGGCTGAGTCTTGAGTGCCAAACAGAGAGGCTAGGAGGGCAGCATACAGACCCAAGTCTAACGTTTCGAAACCTTGAACTATAGCTTGCCATTTCGCCCATACTAGGAAACCATGCTTTGAAGTTGTGGTTCAATGCCCTGGCTTGCTCCGAAGTTGTTAACCAGTTCAGACGCCATACTCAATTGAAGGTTTCCTGGTTTATTTGCTTGCTGAAAGTGGAGCGACGTGGCTGTCTGTGAAGCCAAGAAGGCTCATTCATATCTCAGCTTATTAATCTGATATATGATCAAGCACAGGAAGTTCTAAAAAGCTGTAAGACTCTGCGGTGAGCCAGAAGTGGCAAATGGGTGCGTATAAAAATCAATGGGATATGATTACAGATACCCAAAACTGGCCCAATAAAGGCAAGCCTGTTGTACAAGCTACGCTTTCTTAAAAACAGAATGGATTAATGGGGGGAGTGCAAGAAGCAACCTCTTATATTACAGCAGGCTATTTGTTTACAGTAGCTGCTTTTTGTTTCTATGCACAATACAACTAAGCCTGCCTAGGAGGTTATTTTCCAAGGCACTGAACTGACATGTGCCTTGCAACCTTCTCCTAATTTATGAACAAGAAACTGGTCATCAACTTGGTAAAACTTGCTGAAAATGTACTGTATTTTTCCGTGTATAACACACTCCCATGTATAACACGACCCCTATTTTTTGGGACTCCAAATTAAGAAAATGGGGGGGGGGATTGCCCAGTTGATAGGCTTTGGGGGGGGGATTGCCAAGGGTTGTTGAGCTTTTTTTGGCGGGGGGAGGATTGCCCAGACTTGTTGAGCTCATCCACCTAACAGCAGCGCACACCTCACAGAAGACAACTATCATCTGCCCGATCACCGCCAGCAGCCACAAATTGCCCGCCCAATTGCCGCAACAACAGCCAATTCCAAACGGCCCTTGGTGCATACATCAATCACCCGCCCAATCACTGCTGTATATCTCTTACTCGCAGCTGCGAACAATCACCCGTCCCCCCCTATGCACTACCCATGTATTTTTTAAAAAGGTAAAGGACCCCTGACAGTTAAGTCCAGTCGCAGACGACTCTGGGGTTGCAGCGCTCATCTCGCTTTACAGGCCGAGGGAGTCAGCGTTTGTCCGCAGACAGTTTTCCAGGTCATGTGGCCAGCATGACTGAGCCACTTCTGGCACATCAGAACACAGAAAGCAGAGCAGCGCATGGAAACGCCATTTACCTTCCCACCGGAGTGGTACCTATTTATCTACTTGCACTTTTTGGTGTGCTTTTTGGCAGGAGCTGGGACTGAGCAACGGGAGCTCACCCCCGTCGCAGGGATTCGAACCACCAACCTTCCGATCAGCAAACCCAAGAGGCTCAGTGGTTTAGACCACAGTGCCACCCGTGTATAAGGCAACCCCAAATTTTTAACAATATTTTTAAATTTAAAAAAACCCTCTTCTTATACACAGAAAAGTAACAGTACTCAGCAAATAGAGCTGATAAATTCTAGCTAGACCTGTACACAAGCAACATGGCACCAAGAGGGAAGATGAAATCCAGTGTAAAGCCAACAAAAATTGTTCAGACTTGGAGCCCTCAATCTCAGATACGTGGTTTCATTTCTGTATTTGTTCTTCACACAAATGGAAGTTTTACGCACAGTGTGAAGATACAGCCATAGATGCAGGAACTTTTTGAGCAATGCCTGCTTTTAAAGCAGATCAGCATCACTAAGATTCTGCAGCAGATTTTACCTGGTTGGACTGCTGGAACAAACAACAGAACTTTTAAATGATGACATTTATGACGTTCACATATGCAAGGTCTCCTCACATACCTCACATCATTGCCTCCATGAGCAAATGATCCAAAGCAAGCTGTGAGGATCTGGAGAAAGTGAAAAAGCAGGTGGACCTGTGAGGAGTCCCTCTCATCTCTCTCATCCTCCGCGGGGTCTTCAGGGGGGTGGCTAGGATCTACTAATTCAGATGCCAGCTTCATCTCCACGCCACCTTCGTCCGCTTCAATTTCTGCTTCTGCCACGGCGTTGCAGTAGCTGGAGTAGCTGTCGTATCGAACCCTCTTTTTGGAATAGGAAACCGTGTCCGTAACTAGCTTTTCGCTATCTTCTGGGGTTGACGTATCAGCCGCCTTGAAGGACGAATGCACTGGCATCCCACAGATGGCAGCTGTGTAGCAAGTGTAACTATTGTTGCGCCGCAGCAGTTTGTAGTTGTTTTCTTGCGTGGGTCGGTTGTCGCTGCCTCTGTCCAGGTGTATTTTGTGCAGTAAGTCTTTGTACAATCCCGAGTCTTTGTGCACAGTGTGATACACATGAATATCGCTCTTCATGTGGCCGTCAAAATTAAAGGTGCCGTTGGAAATTGGAGATTTCACCATACTCTGTGTCATTGAAAATGCTCTTCCTAAAACAAGAAAGAAAAGTATTTTTTCCCCAGAGGAAGCTAAAGACCTAAAGGCAACAGAACAGTGAAACTCCAAAGAAATATCACTCTTTTTTTAAAAATCATTTGTATGAGCATTTGTGCTCCATCAGAGCATATTTGCTGCTCCAAGTCCATTTTCTGGTGACCAAATTGGTCAGAGATATGTAGAGAGAGAACACAAGAATATTCAGTGGAATCCACGCTAGTCAAAGAGTTGGAAAATGGCGTTCAGGCATGATCAAGCCAAGTACTTTGTTGCTTGGGAGACCGACTGAGGCTCTTTCCTCGCCAATTGCCAACCCCTTCTCTTCTTGGACTGAAGCATCAGTCACCCACTCTGGGTTAAATGTTAGAAGAAAGAAAGCCTGTTGAAGGGGAGGGGGTAGCCACCCACCTTTCCCCCAACTAATTTATCCTCCCCAATTTCTCTTGTCTTTACCTTCAGATTATAAGTCTGCAGGCAGGAACCATGTTGTTTTAAATTATCAATCTAGGTGTAATAATAACATAAAAACTGCATATGGAAAGCCATTGCAGCGTAGCGGTTAGAGGGTTGGACTAGGACCTTGGGAGACCAGGGTTCAAATTCCCAGTCAGCTATGAGGCTCACTGGGTGACCTTGGGCCAATCACTACCTCTCAGCCTAACCTACCACACAAGGCTGTTGTGATGATTAAATGAGGGGGGGACACCATATATACCACCTTGAGCTCATTAAAGGGTGGGGAATAAATGCAATTAATATTTATTTATTCATTTATTTATTCATTCACTCATTCATTCATTCCTGTTCAGCTACTAGAGTAAAATACCGTATTTTTTGCTCCATAAGACTCACTTTTTCCCTCCTAAAAAGTAAGGGGAAATGTCTGTGCATCTTATGGAGCGAATGCAGACTGCACAGCTATCCCAGAAGCCAGAACAGCAAGAGGGATTGCTGCTTTCACTGTGCAGTGATCCCTCTTGCTGTTCTGGCTTCTGAGATTCAGAATATTTTTTTCTTGTTTTCCTCCTCCAAAAACTAGGTGCATCTTGTGGTCTGGTGCGTCTTATAGAGCGAAAAATACGGTACTCTCGGTCTTTGAAAACAAAGACATAGACATGTCTATTGATGAAACATTAAAGTATTGGTAAAACATTAAAACATTGGTGAAATATTAAAGCGCCATTTAAAAATTCAGCCAAAATATTATGTCATTTCTATTGTTCATTACCAGTATATCAGAAATTGATATGACAGCAGCCTTAAATGCATGATCCACTAAAAGAAACTGTGGTAAATGAACAGGTAGCTGTTTGAGAAGACAATACACAATTACACAGTGTAGCATACAACTGTGTGTTGTTCTTTAAAAAAACTGTTATGCACAAGCACCCAGAAAAAGAGCATGAGCAATTATCCAAAAAAGAAAACCACATACTCTCTCTTTTTATTCACCCTGTACATCAAAAAAGTTGGGATGGGAAGGGGTTTTGCACAGAAGGGAATTCCCCACTAGATATCAGGAGGCAGCAACACAACAGAAAATAATTTATGTGCTCTTGGTTTCTCACCATATGGCACACGTGGATGGCTTCCATTTGCTATATTATCCGATACACCAGCCTCTTCTGTTCCAGAGGCAGTAAGAGGAATAGTACTTTCATCGTTTGCTTTGGCACCAGGAAGTTCTTTAAAGACAGGTGTATCCTCATCTTGTATTTTGTCAAGGCTTTCGTCAGATATCTTTGATAATGCCCCTTCTTTCTTTAACCGGCCTAAGGAAAACACGGAGCTTTTATAAGGATGGGTTAATTATCCACTCACCAGAAATAACTAGTATCACTTAAATAAATGCACTGACTGCTTTCCTCTTTTGTCAAGAAACCCAGAAAGTTGCCCACATCTGTAAGATTAAACTCCCTCCAGAGACCAAGGAAACAGAACATTTGCTTCCACCTACACATCAATCTAATTTAGATCACTAAATCTTAAATTTTTGTTCTATGCTTCCTTGAGCTCAAAGCAGCCTAGCTGTTAGATAAATAAAATACTCTGGCTGGAACACGAAGTACTACATGAGAAGTCTAAAGCTACCTTGGCTGAATGGGATTTCTGTTTCTCAAGTACCATTCCCCCCATTTGTCACACAGTAAGTAATTTTTGGAAACAAGTTAAGTTTCAAAGGTATTTAAGATACAAAATAGGAATCTCCTGGGGGTTTTTTGTTTGTGTTTTTGTTTTTAAGTATGAAGCCACAGTGAGCTTTCATCTTTGGAACGTTGCCTGCATTTTAAAAACACAACAACTAAAAACCAAAATGTCATGCTATGCAAGACATAAAAAGGTCACCTGTCGCAGTTATATTTAAAGCATCATCACTATTCTAGAAAACACACTGGAAAGGTATTTCCTCAGACATGGGATTTAACATTACACACATTTTGACCTCCCCCACCCCCAAAGACATACTTGCTATTTTTCTTTTCATCCACGGACACACAAATATCCAGACTAAGATAGCGAATATTACAGATACACCAATTGATATCAGCACTATTGCCCACATAGGAAGAACGATTCCTAGGACTGAAAAAAGAAACAAAATTACATCCTTCCACATTGGTTTTCTAACATTTACCATAACATTTATTTATTTTTTGGCCCAGTGATGTGACTTCACACCAGCGCACCAGGCCCATCAAAGTGCCTCTTTCGAACATATTTGTTTGGGTTGTGTGTCAGCCTTTGTGGGACAGACTCAAGTGCATCCATCAAAAATGACTGGAGTACTGTCCCCAAAGTGTCAGACCACAGAGCAGAAGAATTTGTCAGCACGCTCACAAAATGTCAGGAACTCCTGAGGGTCCCCTGCTGCTTGAATTAGTGCATTACCATCAATGCACACAAGTTCTGAACCTCATGTAGGGTTATCTTCAACAATAGCCTGCTTTTGGCGTGGTGCTCATCTGTTCTCCAACCTTCACAAGCAACAGTGAAACAGAGAATCCGTATTCCATCTAGACATCATAACATCTGGATCATTTGGTAAGCACCTTTAAACAAGTCTCTGTGTGTATGCAGTCTCTGAAAACATCAGCCGTGGTCATTTTCTTTATGTTCTGCTGTGTCAGAACATTTGACAATATACAACGAAGCAAAAGTTTTATAAAGTTATTTTCATCCCCAGTGGATCATGATAGGAGTTGCCCTGATGAAAATCAAACCTTCATATTAATCTCTGATAAGCTGTATGTTGAACAGTCTAGAAATTCCTACGGAAAAAAAGAAATGAAATGATGTCTTGCAATTTCTATCCATTGGTCATTAGCCCTCAGCAAATTAATGGGAACATCATCTGTTGCCACAATTGTTGTCAGGGAGACCAGAAGTATGTTGCTACTGTCAGGTTCTGTCACTTCTGTAGGTACTATTCTGAATGCACTGAATCTCTTGAACTGTTCCATGGCTTTTAAAAACATTATCTGAACCATGCATCAGTCATGCAGAGAGATTAACAGACTATGAATACGGCTTTGTCGTCATCATCTTCTAGGTTGAAGAGATGTTTCTTAATCCTGTGAGATGCATTATCACTCTGACCATGTCATAGGAAACTGAATTCCTTGCTTCTCTACTTTGTGCAATGCCAATGATTCTGTTGTGCATGTTGCAGTTTTTATTTATAAATTCTGTTACACGTTCTGCATAATTTTTATTTTTTTTAAATTGTTTCACCCCAAAATTTCAAGCAGTGACCTCCTGGCTCTGTACGCTCAAGTCCTTTCAAGTCAGATAAGTGAACAAGGCCTTACCGAACATATTTTGCATTTTTGAGGATTGTAAGCCATGAAGTGATGTATGGAAGTGAGAGCTGGACCATAAAGAAAGCTGATCGCCAAAGAATTGATGCTTTTGAATTCTGGTGCTTGAGGAGACTCTTGAGAGTCCCATGGACTGCAAGAAGATCAAACCTATCCATTCTGAAGGAAATCAGCCCTGAGTGCTCACTGGAAGGACAGATCCTGAAGCTGAGGCTCCAATACTTTGGCCGCCTCATGAGAAGAGAAGACTCCCTGGAAAAGACCCTGATGTTGGGAAAGATGGAGGGCACAAGGAGAAGGGGACGACAGAGGACGAGATGGCTGGACAGTGTTCTCGAAGCTACTAACATGAGTTTGACCAAACTGCGGGAGGCAGTGGAAGACAGGAGTGTCAGACGGCTTGCTCTGGTACATGGGGACACGAAGAGTCGGACATGACTAAATGACTAAACAACAACAAGCTATGGAAGCAAAGTGGCAAATGTATTCAAATGCAGTACCCAATTACCACCATCCCTTTCCATTCTTATTAAGTCCATCAAGATCTTTATCACTCTCATGTAAGCTGCCCAAATCACAAGGGTTTGAGTTGCCACCGTGTTCAGCACTGAAGTTCACTATGGCATCTCTACATTTCTGTTCATTTGAAAAATGGGTATGAGGCTTTCCACCCCACAGTAAAGGTCATCTCCTTTGGCTTGACCTCTACACCAAGAAAACATCTATTATACTCTGTGGCAGTTTTTTTAAAAGAATTTCCACATAGAGCTCATGATGATTGCTCACCAGCTATGACTCCAACATGGGCCATTGAATTTGCCATACTGCTGCATGTATAATTATCTGCCTTCCGTCATAGCATGCATACTCTTAAATACCTACAGGCCCAATTCTGTACACAGGTCATGCAAGCCAGCACTGTCAATTGACAGGAGATGTAATGTGGTTTTAATTGGTAAAAACAGCATGGGAGTCCAAAGCCACGGGCATAATTTCTGGTGCTTTTGTCATTGGAGTCCTCACAGTACTTCATCCATGATATACAAACCAGCAATTGTTAAGCACAGCTCCTTTCCTTGAATCTGATACATAATATGTTGAAATCGAGTCAGTACTTTCATTTCATTGGGAATGGCAGCTGCCCATATCTTTTGTCACTCTACATACAACTGATCTGGTACAGCTGCCGATTTTTAACACACCAATAAAATCAAAAAAATAAATGACATGGTGGCACTTGTGATACAAGTAAAAGCACAAGATTTTATATCCAAGTCATTTCCTCTGTAACTCAGGACACATGGACACACATGCTCCTTGCTCAAGAGACTGGTAATATTATAAACACATGGGCAGAGCACTGTGCATCAGACTGGGACAATCTGCTATTACTACTAAACTGCATCTGGTGTTAACCATAAAACTAAAGCAATAACAGCTTGTGCCACTTTGCAAGTTCAACATAATACAGGACAGTGGTGTGTTGCCTGGTTCTACTGATCACAAAAAATAAAAAGTAAGGAGGATGCATTTTATTCAGCTACCCTTTATTAGCAAATGTGCCTATTTAGAACATGAAGTTTCAGCTTTCAGCTTTTGACAGAAACAAAATCAGGGCAACTTTGGACGTTAAACTTTGGTATGTGCCTAAGGTTTTTTAAGTGAGCATATCAAGTGCTACAAATGTGTGTCTTGAAACATGCACATCATGCAAGCACACTTGTCAAGAGACTGTGGATGGCTGTGAATCCATGTGGGTTTTACACTTGGTGGTAAATCCTGCGCAGCAAACACATGATGTGCAAAGTAGCCCTCACAGATCTACAATGGCTTAGGTGAAAACACGCTAGTTTGTCTTGCTTTTCCAGGAACTGCTGTCTGAATGTGTTCCTTCTTTTACGGAAAGCAAAACCAGCCCTGTCAGTTGTAACATTCATCATCTCTTTTTGTCCTTTACCAATCATCCAGCATCCAGAATGATATTCAGAAGTCCCAAAATTTCCCTATGAATTCCCCTACATTTGGTAATTTTTGAAGCCTTTGTCCCTCTTCACAGAGTGTTTGACTACAGCCGGAATGTAACATAGTGGACATCGTAAGTCAGATAATACTCACCAGGGGCACCTGTATACATTATAGAGAACACATTAATTGTTATTGTAGCAGCGTAGAAGACTGGAAGGGCTCGAAGACCATTGGGCACAGGGTCTTCCTGTATAAAGAATAAAATAAGATAAAATATCACAGCTTTGGAGATACTGGATCAGATACAGTCAGTCAAAAAATTCAACTCACTCCAAATAAGGAGGCCCTGAATATCTGCTAGCAAAAATCCAGCCTTTATTACCCAAATATGGCACAAAGCAAAAAAGAAAAATGTGGCTTCTGAATTCTGAAATCAGCCCCAAATTAAAAAATGAGGACAGACAACAGTGAACGGCTGGATGAGTTAAAACTGTAAGAGGCACCTTCAGCTGGTTCTGTTGTCCCCAGTGTAAGAGGCAACAACGCCCAAACAAATATTGTCACAGACACACAGAAACACAACTGTCACCCTGTTGCTGGACAGGGCCCCTATTTCCATGAGTAATAAACAATTGTGAAAATGGTTGCGCTAGATCCTGGGGACGGTGTACAGACAGATTTCTAGGCAGACAGGATCTGACAGTCTGAGTTATATCCCTTATGAGTCCGTTCTGTTCCCTAGTCTGTCATTCCCTCTCACTGGTTTGTCCATTTAGAGACGCACACAGTTTTAGAGTGTAGAAAATTATCTTGTTAGGAGATAGAAAGATTAAAGCACTTTACCTCCCTAGGGAGAATTGGCAGGAAAGGGAAATTATCAGGAGGTCTATGAGCTTTACCCTTCCTTGCCTCATAACCAAGGGAGTGTTTTGATTAGAGCAGGAGGCAGGCTGCCAAACTACATATCAGTATCACGGCAAAACAGAAATCTATGTTCACTGTCCTTATGCAGTAATTGCTGGGAGGAGTGGAACCACAAAGAATAAATGCTTCTTCGGGGCTGGTCTCCAAGAACTTTCAGTATCCCTACATGCACCATGCTATCGCTTGCTTTCCTCCAGGTTGATGGTAAGAACACAGGCTGCCAGGAAACCACCTCTCTTTTTAATGAATTTGTTTAACTGGAAGTTCAAGCAAGCAAGCAAGCAAAACAGCCCTACGGGAAGGACCATAAGCTCATTGGCAGAATATCTGTTTGCATGAAGAACGTTTCAGGTTCAATACCTGGCATTTGCTGAGCTAGACGGACCCAGTGGTCTGACTCAGTATGGTAATTCCCTGTACTCCTAAAAGAGACATATTTTTTATTCCAATTGAAGTTGGCTTGTTTCAATCCAGCCGCAGTTAAAATTAACCACAGGTTCCAATGAAATGAACCATGGGAGAAAACATTGTTTAGCTCCTCATGGGTGAGCACAGTCACTGAATACTGGATCTGTCCACCATATGAAGTCTTCATTTAAAAATTAATTGCGCTGAAACTTTAAACCTCGAGGGACTTTGAAATAAACACTTAATGTTGCCTCCCTATATGAAAATGCAAGGCTATCAACAATCAGCCTTCACTGGAGGGTTTGTAGTGTACAGGCGTCCCCCGCCCCACTTATGTGGAGGTTACGTTCCAGGGCCCCGTGCGCGTAAGTAGAAATTGCGTAAGTGGGAAGCACCCTCTTAAAAGCCTCTTCCTACTCTTCAGCGCTCTCTCTCTACACAACTCTCACTTCAACTAGAATTGAATATCCAGAGCCACCTGGAGTCTGGAGAATGTGCAGAAAAGCAGCCACTGCTGCTGCGCTACCGCACGTGTCAGCTGCTAGGCGTGGAGGCTGAGCAGTGGAAACAAAAGCCCTGTGGCGCCTCCAGTCTCCTTGGGACTGCCTCCGTCCTCACTGAAATCCTCTTTGGGCTCTGGAGAGGGTCTCCTTGCGAGCCACGAGGCCTCTCCCGTCGTTTCTTGGTTTGAATTTATTTCTTTGTTTGGCTGGTTGTTTCCCAGCACCGTGGACATACATGATCGTGCATAGGTGGGGTGATGCCTGTTATCATCACAACCCTCAATTTGAATGAAGTCATGGTGGCAGAAAGCAAAAGAGAGGACAGGTTTTTAAACAACTGCAGAAGTTTGAACAAAGGAAACTGGGGGTAGTGATTTTAAACAATGGCAGAGGTTTGAGCAGAGCGAGAAAAAGTGACAGGGGAGTTGGCAAATGCAGAGAGTGGGGCACAGCTTCTAGTAATATAGTAAGATTTTCACCAGCATTTCTAAAGGTTGGAAGCAACTTTTTTGAAATAGAGACTTTGTGTGGGTATAAGTAGCTATTGAGAACAAATGTTACAGGACACCAAAGTTGTGGATATCACAGGCAATCAGATCAGGGTTACAGAAAGAGGTTGCAATCCTTTGTTTTGATTTACTGAGTGGATAATTTCTGTTTACAGTTTCACAGCCTCTTATTCTGAAGCTTTGGCAATTTGAAAGGGGAGAGGAATGTTTTACAGGCATTTCTGATGAGCAATGTAGCAGTGTTCCACTAAAATGGGTTGCATTTCAGTGCTGAAAGCACACACTGATCTCTGGATGCTTCAACGCTGCTAGACAGATGCCCACACCTAAAGCAACTCAGCAACAAATAGAACGGTTTCAGACTCTGAATTGTACGTGCAGTTGATAAACTTTTCTTTATTTAGTCAACAGAGAGAAGCCGTGCACAAACAGTGGCATATATTAGTTATCCTCTGCAGCTTGTAGCTGTGTATTACGTTTCAGTTTTAGAGTTATTCCAGAGTCCTTGTTAGCTCTCTGCAATATTAAAATAAGAAAAAAGGAACTGGGAAAGTGAGAAATGGCAACTCATGATCAGTGGGAGAAAGAAGCAAAATGATGTGTTTTCTTTCAGCTCTCCTCCCATACATTTGCTTCTGGGGACAGATCTAGTCCAAAAGAGGGCCAGACATGCAACCCACTGTCAGTTCGACTTATGCATGTCACTCTCTAATTTCAAAACACCATTGGCTTTCAGGCAAATTCAAATTCCATAATTAGAACCCATGAATTTATCACTTGAGTGCCGATGTCCTTAACACAGGCTACTGAAACCTCATGACTGATTTGAGTCCCTTTAGGGCTTTACAAAATGCCTGCATCTTTCCTGAGAACCTTACACGATGGGAGCTCAATATTTTAACCATTTACTAAACTTACGGCAAAAATAATTTTGCTCTTTGAACACATGGTGCATCTGATTAAAATTGTGTCTTGGGTGTCTTGACTGCCGCTGAACAATTTAAATTTCAAAAGGCAAAACAACGGGGCAGCCATCCCAAAACCCATTTTAACAATGACATTAGATAAATAGAAAATCCTTGGAAGTGACAAATAGGCTTAGGGGTAGAATAAGGATACGTGGTAGTAAATATTACGGATTAGAATATTAATAAAGGAAAAGAGGTTAGTAAATGAAAGGAGTTAATATTATTAGAAATATGAACTTGGAGAACTGTTATAAAGGTGATATAATGAAATTCAGTTAGAGGGGATTCAAGGAAGTCAGTCATCAATGTGATGAAAGTTGGATATTTGAAGAGACAATCTTTTTTTCTTGTGTGTTTAGCTTATTATAGTGTGGTGTGTGTGTTTTTTCTTTGTTGTGTAATTTGTCATGTTAGGTAAAGGTAAAGGTACCCCTGCCCGTACGGGCCAGTCTTGACAGACTCTAGGGTTGTGCGCTCATCTCACTCTAGAGGCCGGGAGCCAGCACTGTTCACAGACACTTCCGGGTCACGTGGCCAGCATGACGAAGCTGCTCTGGCGAACCACGGAAACGCCGTTTACCTTCCCGCCAGACTGATACCTATTTATCTACTTGCACTTAAGGGTGCTTTCGAACTGCTAGGTGGGCAGGAGCTGGGACCGAACGACGGGAGCTCACCCCGCTGTGGGGATTCGAACCGCCGACCATGCGATCAGCAAGTCCTAGGCGCTGAGGTTTTACCCACAGCGCCACCCGCGTCCCTTTAATTTGTCATGTTATTTTGTGATAAATGTTGAAAAGCAATAAAAAAAATTTCAGGGAAAACCCAAAAACAATGACATTAGAAAATGCTAGTGACTGTGGCAGGTGAGGTGTGGAGGGGTGGGCCTGTTTACTGGGAAGATGCATGTTATGTGTAGGAATGCATCTCTGTGCACAGTGACACATCACAAACAGTACCACTTAGTGGAGGCTGAACCAATATTGGGGTAGCAAATGGGTTCTGCCCCCACAAAAAAAACCCTTCACTGTTCCCTGAAATAAGTGAACAGAGTGATTTGATTACATGGGAGTAAATAAAATGGGGAACAAAATAAAATGAGGGCTAAATCTCCTTGGGGCGACTCCACTCCCTGGGGCAGGTTTTGCCCCCTATCACCTGTGTACCACACCACAGCCTGTTTACTTTGATCCACATAACCCAATAAGAACCATTAGTAAAAATCCAGCCTCATTTACACACTAACACCTTGACTTCCATTTTTGGTGGAACACTAGAACCCAATGGAACCCTAGGAACTCACGACTTGCATGAATATCAAGCCATTTCAAGATGAACTTAGCATTCATGAACTACACTTTGAAACTTGAATAAGTAAATGTATCTTCTGCAGACTTTAAAGAAAATCTACAGGCACTGAGATGCATATGACAGCCTCTGGAGTGCATTTTGAGTATGTGGTGGGTAGCTGGCGGTGAAGAACAGCAAAGCCTATTTGTCACTTACATTACAGTCTTACCGGCAACAAAAACAGGAAGCACAAATTTCGCCACTAACCTTATTTAAGATGAAGAATCTAATCAGCAGAAACAGCACACCAGACATCATACCAGATAACAATGGGGAGATAAACCAAGAAGCAACTGAATAAAAGCAAAACAAGAAGAAAAAACTGAAAACATATAATTTACAACTGTGCTAAAATCCTATCCAATAAAAATATTATAAGCTTTTGACAATGCACGTTTATTTTTTATTGATCCTGGATACTGCAAAAAAGTTGGCTTACAGGTTAGAAGAAAAAAAGGGTGCGCCAACTCACAATCCTCCTGAGATTAGGCATGTTTAAGTTTCATTGATTTCAATGTGTTTTGTGCGAAATTGCATGAGAATGGAATATTTTTAGCTGGATATTTAGCATATTTTTCCCTGAAAGGCTTACCAGCTATTAAAGTGAACGTAAAAATTGCATCTTCTCACCCACTCATCCATTATTTGAAAAATAAAAATCTATAGAAACGAGACAGTGGTGATAGAAAAATCATTCAACTCAGTACTGGATACTCTATAGATAACATTGGCATTTAAGAGAGAATTGAGCATTTTTGCAAGTCCCAAACTACACAAGGGAGTTACAAAAGTTTAATTCGTAAGAAAAACTCAAGTTTTTAAGAATGACTGCTATCATGCCTGTCCTGTATGTCTTTTAAAATACAAATAACATTCTACTGAACACAGTAGGAAAACCCATGGTTATGCCTCTAATGATGGTCTAACACCAACGCATAGTACTTTGGAACACCACAGCTTCAGATGTCATTTAAATTTGTGCTATTTTTCAGCACAAATACACTGAATTAAAAATAAAGAAATTCTACTTTAGGTCAGATGGCTTGCAGCTCTGGAGGGCTTAAGAAATGTGCATGCCCCCAACAAGCATGCACAGCACATTAAGCTTTGAAATATTCACTGTGATCACTTTAATTAGAAATGTAAAGCTATCAATTCTCACATAACTTTGGCATGGATTTAAAAACCGAGAAATAAAACAGACGTGAAACCAGAGCTTGACTTCCAGTGGTCCCAGGAAAGCAGCCATAACAGTTCTGTTATCTCTCTCCATGTCAGTATTTAATGTGCACATGAGCTCAGTTCAGACTTCACAGAACCTGATTTCCAAACTGTACTTTGGGGCACTTGCATGCTTCTTCCTCCCTTCTGTGATTTGATATGGTTTAACCATAATTAACCTCAGTTCAGATACTGTGGTATCAGGACTGCTTGAAACTATGCTATAAAACCATGACTTGAAGAGTCATGGCATCTGAATTAGGGTTAACTAGGATTACAGGAATGGGAAGAATCAGGGGAGATCTCCAAATCTGGTTTAGAAGTCATACCCAGGACATGTGAGAAAGTGTTTGTCATTTCCAGAGATAAAACTTTTTTTCTTTTTTCTTTTGTCACGCCCAACCCTTTGTTGTGAAAGAATGTCATTATACTACAGAAACAGAGACTGCCATGAGCTCAGCCTCTTTCCCTAATATGTTTATTCTGGATCGAATAGAATTGTACCGTATCTTTTGCTCTATAAGATGCACCAGACCACAAGACACACCTAGTTTTTGGAGGAAGAAAACAAGAAAAAAAATATTCTGAATCTCAGAAGCCGGAACAGCAAGAGGGATCGCTGCTCAGTGAAAGCAGCAATCCCTCTTGCTGTTCTGGCTTCTGGGATAGCTGTGCAGCCTGCATTCGCTCCATAAGATGCACACACATTTCCCCTTACTTTTTAGGAGAGAAAAAGTGAGTCTTACAGAGAAAAAAATACGGTAATTTGCTATTATGTCCAAACTGGCCAATTACACTGGCCAGGAAGCCCTCCAAACCAGGATATCAAACTAAGCTTTGCAAAATCATTTGGCTATAGTTCCCAAACAAAAGTATAGCAAAATTGTACGATCATGTTTGTATAATGCCAGTTTCAGTCAATGCATGTTTGTACACAAACCTTCACAAATAAAAGGAAATGTCAATTACCAATCTTGACAAGCTCCATCCATTGAACTCCTTTTGTGCCGATTGCAACTAATGAGAATCCAATAGTGGCACCGACAATGCAGTGAGTTCCAGAGATCGGGAGCTTCAAGAACGATGCTATCAGCTGCCAAACAGCAGAGCCTAAAAGTTAAAGCGGGGACAAAATAATTAGTATAAACATTAATGGCCAAACACTTACGTTAGTGTTCTTTCATTCTTGTTTGAGGGCACACCAACCCAGTCTTTCGGCATATTTTTGCTCGTAGACGGACACAAAACATTTCTGGAAAGGATTACAGAGCTCAAGTACAAGCTTTCTCCAACACTGCTTCTATTTATTTTGCATTACAAATCGTATTCCTAATAGATTTAAACTGCATAAAGGCCACAATGCTTCTTTCGCCTTAATGAACCTCTGTCCTATTTAACGCATGTTAGCCCAGTACTGAGGTAGAATAATGTTTTTTTTTGCTACACTGTCATTGGAGCCTATCCATTCACCTCCCCTTCACTACATTCTAAGCTTTCAATCTCCAAAACAGGACAAGGAATAGCAATTTAGAAACCTGGACTAGTAGAATTCTAAGGTGACTGGATAGTCTTGCAAGTGAAGGAATACGCACAAGTCCTTTAGAAAAAGAGCAAGCTATCAAAAGTGGTGAAGTTGCCAACAGCCATCTAAAATCTTAACAATCTTTATTTGTTCTGTTTTGAAAATATGCACAGACCAAAAAAATGGGAAACGATTTCATGTAATTTTATATTTTCACTTGCTATTTAATTTTTAAAAGAACACAAAATTTATATTCCCCATTAGATTCAAACCAAAGTTTTGGGGGGCTTTTTTAATGTGTCAAGTTCTCCTTTGGCACCAAAGTACCTTTAGCTGGAGAGATGTTAATAATTTGGACTATATAACTGAACTTTTCAGAAATTTAGCCAGGAAAACTGCTTTATTAGTAAGATTTATCCATTCCTCTCAGTACTAGCTCTGCATCATCCCTGTCAAGAGCATCAGAGTGCATAAAACCTGGAGTGGAAAATTTACCAGTCTGTTAAAAGGGCACAAAGGTATGCTGGAGTCGTGCTCTTTAAACAAGAGGATATTGGTCCAGATGTTGGCTTCCTGGGAGACTGTATTTTTACAAGATATAATTTATGATCTATAGCACCCCCACCCCCAAAAAACCATAGAATGCCACAATATATTGAAAAATATACACACCCCAATCTTGCCACTCCTGCCAACCTAGCAGTTCAAAAGCACGTCAAAGTGCAAGTAGATAAATAGGTACCGCTCTGGTGGGAAGGTAAACGGCGTTTCCGTGCGCTGCTCTGGTTCGCCAGAAGCGGCTTAGTCATGCTGGCCACATGACCCAGAAGCTGTCTGCAGACAAACGCCGGCTCCCTCGGCCAATAAAGCGAGATGAGCGCCGCAACCCCAGAGTCGGTCACGACTGGACCTAATGGTCAGGGGTCCCCTTTACCCTTTAATTTTGCCACATGCCCTTCAAACATTAATAATAGTAGATGTAAATGATAAAAAAACCCCTCACAGTTTATGACCTACCAAGATGAACACAGCCCACCAGCTAGGATGGTGAAGCTCTTGTTTGCTGCATGCCCAGGACTGTAGGGACAGGAGGTTTGTCAAGCGCTAGGCAAGCTAAAATATATGTATGGGAAGCTGAAGCTGAAGTTGTGCTTTAACAGATCGGGCAGGACTGTCAAGCACCTGAAGACGTAGGTGCCAGCTTCAAAGTGTGAGGCCCTCAGCGTCCGGTTCCTAATGAAGTTCCCGCTGAGGCTTGCCAAATTAATTCTCCACAAAGCGGCACAGTGCAAGCTGCCATTACATGTACAGCCCAGAGCAAGATTTATTACTTTATAAGCGGTAAAGCTCTTACCCAATTTCCCTTCCAGAAGAGCCTATCTATTCTGCTTTTAAGAGCGAGCCATTAGCACCACATACAACTTCCTTTAGGAAGCCAATGAATAAAACTAATTCTTTCCTGGCGCTCCGTTCCTAAACTACTGACTTTTCTATTCCTAGCTGAGGTCTACCTTCCAAGCCACAAAGTGAAGCCACCTGCTGCGTAATTTAGTCCTCTGATTGACTTGTTTTAGGCTAAGAATAGCCTAACTAAGCAACCCTGAGCCCTACAAGAGGAATGCAGTCCAAAAGGGAGACACATGGATGGACTGGTTTAAAAGTTCCCCTTAGATTCTTCAATGAAGCAGGCGCTAAAAAACTGTGGATCTCATACATGCAGCGAAGCGGAAACTAGGTAGAAAATATTTACTGCTGTTATGAGTGTGGATTTGCTTGTGCTCAGCTATCCAACATTGACTCAGCTCTGCCTTTCTTTCAAATAATCCACATGCTGCCTTGAGATGAGATGGGCAGTTGTCTTTTCGAGCACAGGACAATGCATACACAAGTGCACCTTAAATTGTCACCTGGCCAGAATGATAGAAAGTGTTTTCAATACAGTGGTGCCCCGCAAGACGAAAAGAATCCGTTCTGTGATTCTCTTCGTCTAGCGGTTTTTTTGTCTTGCAAAGCAAGCCCATTGACGGATTAGCGGATTAGCGCTATTAGCGGCTTTTAGCGGCTTATCAGCTTATCGGATCAGCTGATAAGCGGCTTAGCGGCTTAGAAAAAGGGGGGAGGGGAAAAAACCCACAGGAACTCGCAAGACATTTTCGTCTTGCGAAGCAAGCCCATAGGAGATTCACTTTGCAAAGCACCTCCAAAACGGAAAACTCTTTCGTCTAGCAAGTTTTCCGTCTTGCGAGGCATTCGTCTTGCGGGGCACCACTGTATTACTAATGCACAAGTTAACCATAAACAAACTGCATGCCTCTGGCATTCAGACCCCTCTGTATTTCCAGTTACGAATGCTTGTGTTGGGCATTTGAATGATCATTGTGCAGTGGGGGGATATACCTGCATATGTGCACTCATTGCCTTTTACAAGGTTGTGAAACAATGAAAAGCAGTGTTTTTTGTACTCACAGAATATCCGAGACCAAATCTACACATAGACCTGGTTCGTACATCACAATAAGCCATAGTTAAAATAAACTGTGGTTTAATGTAAAAAAGCTATAGTCTAGCTTGTTATGTAACCCAAACTCAATCTCATAGTTCATTTTCCTTCAAACCTGGAGCATAAATCAGGATTTGTTCTTTGTGGTTTATTTGGAGAGAAACGTACCAGGTTCAGACAGCACAAGTCATACCATTACTTGATTATTAGCAGCGCAGCAGCAGGACGAATAGAGCAAAGTGCCCAAATTTCAACAGTGTGCACCAGCATGCTTAATAATAATAATAATAATAATAATAATAATAATACAGTAATAAATTACTTACACCTAGCCCATCTGACTGGATTGCTCCACCATAATAAAATCACAGCAAAACATCAAGCGTTTAAAACTTCCCAATACAGAGATGTGCGAACCAGGTCATACTCAACAAAGTGGCCAAACAACAATGTCTGACTGGTTGGATCTCCTGTACTCCAATCCCAATAAAATCTCAGGATTATCCAGTTATTTTTTAAAAAGTAGAGAAAATGAGTAAGTAATTACTCATTTGGTTGCCTATGGTGACCAACAGGTGACCATCAGAAATGAGCTGAACTCAGGCTCTGAGCACATGCAGATTGCATTTCCCTCCAAATATTAACGAGAAACTGCAGTCTCCAACAGCCGCTCACGTTTGAAATTAAGGGCTAGGACTAGTAGGTGACTGTACATCTTGCGTACACACAAGCCTCAAAATTCTACGTTGAAACCAGACACAGCCCACTTCTTAGAAACTATGCAATTTTTTTTCACAATTCTTTCTCCACCCACTCCACCCTGTTTTCTTGCTACACACTTAGGATGGAGGAATGTGGTGCTTATGAACCCGTGCTCAGTATAGGAATTTGTTGGGGGGTTTTCCCTCCCTCCTTTTTAAATTTGTTTTCAATACCACACAAAAATCCATTCCATCGTTTCTACCTAACCAGCTCACAAAACAAAACTTGTTCCTTGAAAATCTGCAGAAGCTGGCCGACCGGGTGGTATTTGGAATGTATTTGTAGGGTCAGGGCTAGAGACTGCAGCTGCAAAGGCTCTTAAAGCTACTGCTGCCAAGTTCCAGGGGAACGGCGAAGCTGGGGAAGGGTGCAAAAGAGGCTCATTGAGGGGAGAAGCTTTGCACATGGATCACGGAGTGGGAGACACAATCAACCTGATACTGAGAAGGGGACAGAAAATGGTGTGGTCATATGCCCTGCCCCCTCAACTTACCAATAAAATGTGCAGGATTCCCCCAATGGAAAGTGCAGGGAAAGGGAATCCGGACAATAGGACAGAAACTCACTTCCCCGAAAACCACACTTCCAAGTTTTTTCTGGCGAGGGGTGGTACCCTCAGGTGAGGGACACATTGTGCTCCTTCTGGGGTAGTTTGTCCCGCTTTGGTCCCCACCCTGCACTCACCTCTCACCTGTGGCTCTTAGAAGCTATCAGTATGTGGCCACACCCTGGGGATGGCTTCAACTGGCCAGCAAGCCAGGTGAGGATAGCTGATGGGTCTTAAACCCTTGGTGGGTTAGGGACTTCCCCTGCATGCAAAGACAGGCTCCGGTGGATTGAGCGGACGTAACCAATAGCAGGCCCAAAGGTCAAGAAGGTGGTTTCTGCACATGCTGTAGAGGGAAGTGAGGGGCAGATGGGGCTCGCCAACCTAGGAGCCTATCTAGGAGAAGGAAAAATCTGATCCTCAACCTCTGCTGCCTTGTGGGATATCTTCAGGAGAAGAAAAGGCTAAGGAGTAAACCCCACACCAATCAGGTGTGGAGTCCCTAAGATAGTTGGATGGCACGTTGTATGCCTCCTTCCAGCAACTCCTGCTTTCCTTTGGACCACATCAGCAAGGCTGAGAGGGGCGTCTTGTTGTCTGGGCAGCCCAGCTCCTCCATCCACACTGCCCTGGATCACAGTTTCACTAGTTATTATGTGCATGTGGTATTGAGTGTGGTGTAGCCAGGGCTTGTTTTCAGTCAGAACTCAGCTCTCAGGTGGGCGTCACTGCCATTAAAAGAGAACAAGAGAGGCATTCATGGTGAGTTCTGGCACCTCTTTTTCTAGAATAATAATAATTTATTACTTGTACCCCGCCCATCTGACTGGGCTGCCCCAGCCACTCTGGACAGCTTAGACAATATTGTTTCCCTGCATCTATGTCGGGTGTCCATAATTTTGTGAGATTTGGTGGAGCCAATCAGAAGCAGAGCAAGCAATATTGACAGCTGCCCGCACAAGGTCTTCTCTATAAACAGGAAGAGAAAAAATGCACTTGTACAGAACAATCTAGGACTTGCAATTTGAGAGACAGAAAGCGTATCATCTCGCGTGACAGCAGCTCTCAAGAACTATATCTCGGTGTTCATTTTGGCATTCTCTGTACACAGCAAGGAGTCAAGAGGATGTGACATCTGACTAGCAGGAGAAAGGAAGGTGAGAACATCCTAATAACCAGTGAAACTGTGGTCCCAGGCACAGTGGGAGCCAATCCTGATAAGGATTTACAAACCCCAGAACATATGCAAACCAATGAGCCAGTTCAGATGAATATTACTTCAGCTTACTAAGCAGAAATGCGCACAAGTCTTTTAGCAGCAATAGCTCCTCATTTCATCTGAACTGGGAAAATACAGGTCCCAGCTTCAGAACAAGTCAGGATGGTAAAACCAACTTCAAACAGTGGTTTATCTTGACGTGTTCTGGCACTGATAACCAAAGATTCTCATTTCAGACAAAACAGCAAACTATGGATAAAAGACGCTTCTTGGTTTTTCTATAGTTTGAGCAAAGGGTCTGCCTGTGTGGCCAAAAGACCCATACATATCTCGGCTTAATAAGTTGATATATGATCGTCCAATATGAGTGAGGCCTTTGGTTTCTAGAGTGTATACAAGAACTGACGCTAGATCCCAGGGACAAAGAGTAGGATCTAATGGACTTTTCAATCAAGTGTGCATAATTAACATACAAACTTGCCATACTGTCTAGTTATAAATGCAAACGAAACAGCTAGAAGTTTAAAGAAGAGCAAAGCACACTGATCAATCATCTTATTGAAGAGCAGCACACTGATCAATCATCTTATTGAAGAGCAGCACACTGATCAATCATCTTATTTTTTCAGAGCAGATGAGATTTTTTTCTATGGAAGTGGGAGCCATTAATTTTTTTTAGCCAGCCCAGAGAAGTGATGGTTGGACTTATCCAACTCCTTCTATTCTTCACCCTTTCCCTTCATGTATTTTGTTGGAACAATTATTATGATCATTCTTTTTTAAAACTGCACAATTGTGTCATCTTTTTCTGTTCTTGCACACAATTTTAACACCCATGTCAAAATAAACGCATTTATTTTAATAGTACAATGCATATGGTATATTTCTACTGAAGTAATAAAAGGCTAGCATAGCCTTACTAAGAACTGAAGCAGATGTTAGCATCCCCATGCAAAGGGCATGAAAGTTCCCTCTCACCATGACAGCACTGATTTTATCTGTAGCCAATGCTAACCAGATTCTTTTAGTTATCTCTAAACCCTCATTTGATATTCTGTTTAAGATGAACCTGGTTAGGATAATCTTCAGTCATTTGTGGTACCAATGGGGAGGGGGGGAGCTGGTGGAATTTGTACAGGGGGTGAGAGGGATACCAGGTCCCAGATTCTTAAGCACAGTTGAGAGTTCAGCAGTGAAACATCTATATAGGGTAGATTCTACATCAACCCTGGCAGTTCCTAACAATAGCGAAAGGCAAATTTGCGCATTCAGAAATATTAGCGTCCAACACTCAAGCTGCTGTATTACTGTTTGTCAAAAGTCTTTGGTCACATTTCTTAGCAGGACTGGAAAAGCACAAAACTGCTTGAAGAAACTGATATTGAATATAAAACGAAAGTTACTCACCAACCATTGCGCTGACTTCTCCTGCCATCAGTAGTTCCACAGTGCTGTTGTACAGGTTCACATCAATGATACCTTTACGAATCGTTTCACCTACTTTTGCTCCTAGTAACACTGAGCCAGTCGTTTCAAAAATTGAAGCAAGAATGCAGGCCTGGCGCAAAGTAACCACACCAGAGCCCACGGCAGTACCAAAAGAATTGGCAACATCATTTGCCCCAACTGAGAATGCCAAAATAAAAGCAATTATAAAACCGACAATAACCATCCACAGGTATTCCTCCATGTTTCTCCGGGTTCTCTTTCGCCTTCTGTAAGTGTTTAACCAGACAAAGCTGTAGGGTACCAGGACAGATTTGTAAAGCAGATTTCTTGCACACAATGAGTTCTCTCTGGAAAGTGCTGTGCAGTGTTGGAGCGTGAAGAAACTGCTAACTGGTGATTTTCAAGCTACTGTCAATACTGTTTGTTTGGCTGGATTCAGTCACCAGTGAAACCCATTCCATATTTTGCTTCAGTGGTGTTAAAGCTGCGATGACCTCTCCTGTAAAAGATAATTTTTTGAGGATAAAACATGACAGATTTACATGTGGTTATAATCAACTGATGATATTGCGGAATGACATGTAACACTCACAACGATAAATGCACACAAGACTATCAGAGTCAGTTTAAAAGTAACTCAGAATCAAGGGTGGCAGAAAGTAGACCACACTCCTTCTGCCTGTTGGTTACTGAGATACTTTCAAGAAATGCTTCCAAGAACATTTAAAGAGCAATCCTTGCACCAGTTGACCAATGAACTCAGGATTTTATTTTGTTTTCATTTGTTTTTTAAAGCAAGAATACCTGGTCACAATCAGTCAAAGCACAACTGAAAAAGCTGTTGAAAAGATATTGTGTTGGATCCAGAGAAAAGCTCACATACACTGACTTTCCTACTGTCTTTCAACACTCCCCGAAAAACCTCTCCTGAGGATGAGGATGTACAGAGCAACATGTCCTTCTCTGCCCTTCCTGTAGAGTTTACATCCAGAGATAACCGTCTCCCACTGGTTCTCTCTGCTCCACCAGGCTTCTGTAATACCAACTATATAGATGCCACCTTTTAAAACCAAGCACTACAGTTCACCCATCTTGGCTTGGGAGCTTCTAGCATCAGCATATAAACACTTGCACAGAGTCTCTCTCTTGAAGTATCTTTGGCACTTGCATTTTGATTTGCGGTGCTCTGGCTTCTCTGAATTGCTGTCCTGCGCCCCAGCACCACAGTGCTGAGTTCGCTGCCACCCCATTTACCGTATTTTTCACTCCATAGGGCGCACCGGACCATAGGGCGCACCTAGTTTTTAGGGGGGGAAATAAAGGGGGGAATTATTTCCCTCCCCAGCCCCAAAGAACAAATAAGCCAACTCCCGCTGGGCTCCGAAGGCTTGCGGATAGCTGCCCGAAGCCTGGAGAGCAAGAGGGGTCGGTGCGCACCGACCCCTCTCGCTCTCCAGGCTTCAGCGAAAGCCTGTATTCGCCCCATAGGACACACACATATTTCCCCTTCATTTTTGGAGGAGGGAAAGTGTGTCCTATAGAGCGAAAAATACAGTAAATATTCACCCATTTATCATCTTTATCCCTCAGGTCCTACTACCTTTCACTGCAAATCAGTTTAAATATTGCTATGCCACCTTTTTTATTTTAAATGCCAACAGTCTGCTCCCAGCCCAGTTCAAGTGGAGCCTATCTCTTTTGTACAAGCCTGTCTTGCCCCAGAATGTTCCCCAGTGACTAATAAATCCAAACCCCTCCTCCCAGCACCACTGTCTCATCCATGCATACCTTTCTGGCTTTCAGCATTCTACCTAGCAACCTAAATTTGGCTTCCAGGACCTCGCAACTACCTTTACCCTTATCATTGGTGTGAATTTGCCCCCAAGTTCTGACTTTGCCCCAGCATCTCCCTTGCTACTTGGTGACCAGCAACATGCGCAATCTTCATGCCAGGCAAGCAATTCACCCTGCTAGTCTGCACGCTCACGCTCAACTACCTATGTTCCTAATAATCAATGCTTTAAAATAAAATAAATGCTTCTCTCGCTCATGCACTGAATGATAGAGGCATGTTTGACAGAGTCATAAATTAAGCTTTAAGAATGAAGTATAAAATGAAGCATGTTTATATTATATTGACATTTTGGTTACTTTTTAAGACTGACACCTGGGATCACTAAAATTGCAAAAATGTGTGTGTGTGTGTGTGTGTGTGTGTGTGTGTCCACCCCGGTAGTAAGGATAAAGCTTCCATCTAGGTTTTGTCCTCATTCAGTGGAAATGGTGTCAGCCTGCCCAGTGACAAAAGAGAACTGAAACAGAGTCCCAGCGGCAAGCCTTAGAAAAGCAAAGAAAGCTGATGACAGATGCTGCTGTCCTGAAAAGGCCTGGTGAACTGACCCTGCAGTACAGTGTGCAAGGGAAAGGACAGGATGTTGCTCTGCCACAGGAGCAGCCAATTGAATCCACTGGCAAAGATTAACCAAGAACGAAATAAGAATATGGCATTGCAATATCTCAATTGCAGTACTTGTTGGCAAAAAAATATATGCCTGCTTCAGAGATACTATGGTCATGCTCCCCTGTTACCATTGTTAAAAATAGTGTTAAGTGTAAAGAAGCCTTTCTCAACGCTGGAGCCCCATATGTTCTTGAACTACAACTCCCATCATCCCTGACCACTGGCCCTGCTGGCTAGGAATGATGGGAGTTGTAGTCCAACAACATCTAGAGATCCAAGGTTGAGAAAGGCTGGTGTAAAGGGTGCACAATGAGGTGGTACACCTTCAGTATGACAAGGCAGGCACAAGATACTGTCTTGGGATGGCTGGCTGACGTGACGCTGTGCCTGTCACATGGCAAACACCTTCTTTTGCACCCCTCTCCCAAGTACTAAGGGCTTTCCTCAAAAATCATACCAAATTTAACAATGAAGAGAGACTGCCAATCAATATTTGGAGCTGAAGCTGGATGGCTAAGCTATCATCCAGCCCGGGCTTATATCAGCAGCCAATATATATTTCCAAATATGGGAGAACCAACTGTCCCGGATGAGGTAAACTCAGCAAGCTAGACATTTGTAACCAGCTCACAATTACATATTGTCACAGCAAAGAGCAGAAAGAACTCGTATAAGCCACACATTTTGCATTCTGTTCTTCTTGATGGGTTGTTTCACAGGGAACGTAATGCCCTAGTAAAGGGGTACTAAAATCTTTAAGCTTGTTGTCTAGCTTCCTCCATATGCTGGAAATGCAACCCTTTATCCCATGATCTTTAACAGCATATTTCGTGGAGGCAACCTCTGCTGTGTTGTTTAACCTATACTGTACTACATTTCGCTTGGAATTGGTTTAATTGTTTTTGTAATTGTATACACCATTCTAATTGTTTGATTATATTGTTGTAACCTGCCCCTGGGACCTTAACATGAAGGGACGGATAAGAATCTCATAAATAAGTAAGTGAACTATTTGACACTGTGCCAAATCCTTGTGATCATTTATTTTATTTTCAGAGAAAAGGGGCCCCTGGCCGCAATCTCTCTCAGGCCCAGCTAGTCCACAGTGTGACAAATCCCTATCCTTGCCAACTGCACAAAACTGCTTTTGCTGTAACTGAGCAAAACTGGAGTTTCTTTTTAAAAAAGAATATGGCACAAGTTTGCAAACCCATAAGGAAGAAAAATAAATGCATCAGAAACAAAGATTAGTACCATGGCCTTAACAAAGCAAAGGACATACCCTTCTTTGAAGAATTAATTCAATCTAGAAAGTCTCAAAGTGTTGCGTGCCACAGAAGTTCGCATAAATCTTGGGTCAATGCACTTTATCATACTTATGTCTTCTTCTAATAACCCCTTTTCCACAGCTACTGCTACAGGATTTCGGACAGCTCACAAAATTCATAATAACGCCTTAAACAGCATTCAAATCAGTGCTAAAGACATATGAGCTGTCAGGAAAAAGCATAGCGCTCAAGATGCAAAACCAAGCTAGCAACAGTCAAAGCAGCAATAAAAACTAACAGCCTACCAGAAGCATGGGCAAGCATGAAGGACTTTCCTGTCACCTAAAAGACAGATGCTCCAAATTCATGTGGAGAGCACAGAAAGGTACCTTCTCTTCGGTAGCAACCTGCCTAATCTGCAAAGCAGGGGACGATCAGAGGAAGCGCTCCAATTAATATTGTACCTAACAGGCAGCTTTTTATTTTTTTAAAAAAGCGGTTCTTACAATAAATGGTGTGGGATCAGGTAATTGGTCAAACCCTGAACTGTGCCTGAAAACAAGCTAGACATCAGTGAAAATACTTTAAGTCCATTGGAGATATATTCACCATTGTGGGTATGGGTTAACAACCGCTCAGAGACATTTCCACGTCAGGCTTCCATATGATGTCTTGCAGTAAGTCATGGAAGCTATGACAAGAATATCACTTCCCAACTATTCTTTGCTGAACACAGCAATCAAAGAGAGAGAAATAGAGTTTTACATGCTTCAGCACCTATTGATTCCCTAAAAGCAACCAGCCTTGAAGAAAGATTGGTATGTGGGCAGAGGAAGCAACAAGTTCTAGAGAACCTTCATTCTTCACAGGAGCTGATGCTTTCTTTTGAAGCTTCAGCAAAGCCCCAACATCTGAAAGCTGTGTGTGTTTTTAACTTGGGTTAGAATCTGGTGTGACAAAAGTGAGCAAGCAGAGCTTATTCTTCTTGTTTTTCTACGCATTACACCCAAGGTTCCAGCAAATAAGGAAGAAATACAAATAACGAAGCAAAAATTATATCCAAAGTTTGAGGGACCTCTAAACAGCAAGTCAGTGGAACACAGCTTTGCAGAAATATGCAATGCTGTTTGCACAATAGTTTTTCAGATAGCAGGGAACAGGATTATGTTAGCAATGTGGCACGTGAACAAGCTAGGCCTCCTTCTTGTTTATGCAAGTAAGCCTCCTTCTGCTCATGCAATATAGGTAGCTGCTGTGCTACGTTCAATCAGCAAGCATGAAGCAGCATCACATCACTATAACACAGTTTCACCATGGTTAGACAGGAAGCACCAACAACCCAGATGCACAGCATAGCAGAAGAGGACAGATAAGAGAGCACTGTGTGTGGCAGAGGTGAAGAAGTGTCCGCAATTCCAGGGAAGAAACCACCATTATGAGTGTACAGGGTTCCACGTGGGAAAATGAGGGATGCAAGACCCACCACTATACCCACCCCATATCCCTTGGGCCAACACAATTGCTGTAAACCAGGCAGACTGAGGAATACAACTGGGACTAGCCCCAGATGCTAGTCACAAAGCACCAGCAAGCATATTTTTGCATTTAAGACCTGCCAAAATGACCTATGGGGCGCCATAGCAGCTTACAAAAATGCAGTTACCATGAAACCCCCAATTTCAAAAATGAACCAAGTACAAAAACCATCTCCCACTTCTATTAAAACAGAATCATACCTCACCTTCTGGAACCTCATAACTGTAAAGTAAGGGAAAAGATGACCTCCTAAGCTTCCTTGGCGAGGGTCATCTAAAGAAAAGCACCATCGATGGAAATGCCCTGTTCCTATCAGTCTAGCCTCCAGTTATGAAGGGGGTGGGCTACTGGAACACATGCCAAATTTCTGGATCCATTTCAGGGTGGATTTGATTGGTGGCAAGCGTTGCTGTTGATTGGCTGTTGTTGCGGCTACTGGCGGCTTCTGTGGCGTGTGCTACTGTGAGTGTTGGCAACCAGGTGAGTGAGTGATTTCCTCCCAAAAAAAGCTCAACAACTCTGGGTAATTCCTCCCTCCCCTCCCCCCAGTTTCTTCATTTTAGTCCCCCAAAATAGGGGGCATCTTATACAAAGGGGCGTGGAAAAGTACGGTAACTTAAATAGAAAACTAACTTAAGAAAGATTTTTTCCTCCAAAAGCATTTTATTTTAAAAACTCTTATTTCTTTTTTTTTCTTTTTTTAAACTGATTTAAAATCATTGATTTTTATCCATCCTGATCCATTTCAACTAGGGTTCAAGCTATAGCACTGAGACCACCTTTGCCAGGAGAGAGACAGGGGGAGTGGTTGTTCTGCTCCTACTTGGGCAACCAGCTTCAGAAGGTGATCCTGGGTGATTTTTGCCTGGTCTTATGGAGCCTTCAGTATGGCGTTCCACAGGGTTCAAGTCTTATCCCCCATGCTATTTAAATATACATGAAACTGCTGAGTGAGATCATCCAGACTTTTTGAGTGTGTTGTCATCGGTAAGCTGGTGACACACGGCTCCATTTTAATCTTCAGCAGGTGTAGTAGCAGAGCGCATGCCGAACAGGTGTCTGGTTGTGGCAATGAACTGGATGACAGCCAAAAACTCAGGCTCAATCCAGACAAGACAGATGGTTAGAGAACAGTTCCTTGATCTGGACAGGTGGCATGCAGCCTACTTTAGGGTCGCATTTCCCCTGAAAGATGAGATGCAGAGATATACCCTTTGATCCATCACTGTCAATGGAGACACAAGTGGTCTAAACGGCATGGAGCACCTTCAACCAGCTTCAGTTGGTGGTCTAATATGGATGGGCATAGCCTGGCTTCAGAGCTCTATGACCAAGTAACCTCACAGCTGGATTACTGCAATGTTCCATATAGGTCTGCCTTCTGATATGGTTCAGAAACTGCAGTTGGTGCCAAATTCGGCGGCCAAATTATTAACTGGGATAGCACAGTCCAAATATATAACACCTGTTCTGGACTGCCAGTTTGTTTCCCAGCCTAATTCAATGTGGTAGTCTTTACCTATAAAGCCTTAGATGACACAGGACCTCAATACCTTCCTGGCCCTTATATGAGCCTGCCCATGTCCTGAAGTCAGAATGAGGGGCAGGCAGTTGTCTGGAGGGTGATCATGAACCAGCCTCCATCCACAGAATGGTCTCCCCAGGGAAGCTCACTGGACACCACATTTTCTTCTCCCAAGTGTTAAACTTTTCTTTGAAGCAATCGGTGATATCTTTCCATCTCTCTATCTAACTTTGGCCATCTGCTATGGTAAGGCCTATGTTAGGGGCTGGAATGATTGCTTTATGATTTGATTACTGTGCTCTGCTTTTTCCTTTGCTTGTCACGAGTGGCACTGCATATTTTACTATATTTGTAAATTGCTCTGAGATGCTTATGTAAAGCAACTAAGAAAGCTTGATGATGGTGATGCAAAAATCCCCTAGCTAAAATTCCTGGTATCTAAGGTAGAAGCACTGAAACAGACATTAATGCATTGTTGCAACATGATATATGTGGACGGCTGCCTCTGAAAGTTTGGAAACTTCAGCTGGTGCAGAATTAAGCAGCCAGTTTGCTCACCAGGGCAAGATGGCTTGAACACATAACACTAATCTTGGCCCAACTTCACTGACTGCCAATTAGTTTCCAGGCCCAATTCAATATGCTGGTTGTGACCTATAAAGCCTGGAACAGCACAGAGCCACAACACCTCAAGGACTGCCTTTCCCATATGAACTGTCCCAGACCCTGTGATAATCATCTGAGGTCCTTCTTTGTGTATCCATGAGAGGTCTAAAGGGCGGCAACACAAGTTCGTGTCTTTTCTGCAGTGGCTCTCTGCTTGTAGAATGTACTCTCCCCAGGGAGATCGCCTGGAGCCTACATTACAGATATTTGGGCACCAGACAAAAACATCCCTTTTCTCCCAAGCTTTTGGCTAATTAAACAATCTATGGCCTTTTAAACTGTGGGGACGTTATTGTTTTATTTGTTATTATGTTGTATATGTTTGTGTTCATATACTGTAAAGTGCCCTGTGATCCTCAAATGAAGGGCAGTAAAAGAGCCAGTGTGGCGTAGTGGACTTGTAATCTGGTGAACCGGGTTCAATTCCCCGCTCCTCCACATGCAGCTGCTGGGTGACCTTGGGCCAGTCACACTTCTTTGAAGTCTCTCACAGAGAAGTGTGAGTGTTTGTTGTGGGGGAGGAAGGGAAAGGAGATTGTCAGCCGCTTTGAGACTCCTTAGGGAAGTGATAAAGCGGGATATCAAATCCAAACTCTTCTTCTTCCAAGAAGAAGAAAAGGTAAAAAGGTAAAGGACCCCTAGAAGGTTAAGTCCAGTCAAAGGCAACTATGGGGTTGCGGAGCTCACCTCGCTTTCAGGCCGAGGGAACCAGTGTTTATCCACAGACAGTTTTCCGGGTCATGTGACCAGCATGACTAAACCGCTACTGGCACACAGAGGACCGTGACGAGTGCCAGAGTGCATTGAAACGCCGTTCACCTTCCTGTTGCATTGGTACCTATTTATCTACTTGCACTGGCATGCTTTCGAACTGCTAGGTTGGCAGGAGCTGGGACCGAGCAATGGGAGCTCACCCTGTCGCGGGGATTCGAACCGCTGACCTTCTGATCAGCAAGCCCAAGAAGCTCAGTGTTTTAGACCACAGCGCCATAGAAATTTAATAATAATAATAGTCTCTTGTCCTGGAGCACCACTGTCACCCAATGAACAGTACTAAGCTAGCTAGACTCAGAAAAAGACAGCTTCCTATGTTCACAAAGAATTCTGAGCAGCTCCTAAGCTGCAACAGAGGAACACCATTTGTACATCAAGGTACACAATGTTTCTAGTATTTTTAAGTAGAAAAGATGGAAAGAGTGGTTGTTAAAATTCATGCCACTGCCTTCTGAATACAACACTCAGCTACCAGGCTACTGCATAAGATGAGAAGTGTTCTGTTTTACCTTTACTTCACAAACTTTGCCTCCTTACCCTATTTCTGTGCTGTTTTGTACATATAACCTAAGTGTTGTGAATAGGTCATGTGCCTCATGGTGAAACTTGGTAGATATATTAGATGCTATATGCACTGTTCGAAAATCCCATTGGTTCTAGGTGCATTTTGCGACAGGGAATTCCATTAGCGCGAGCAGTTTCTGAGCTCTGGGCGCAGTACTGCGCCTGAGATTTCAGATTAAAACTGCAGAGTGGAAGGAAAGGAGGACCTTTTTCTGCCTCCCCACTTCCAGCTACTCTCAGAAGAATGGAGAAGAGAGCCTCCTGAAAATATATGGGGAGTGGGCAGGGGAAGGACTGGACCATGTAAAAAAAATGAGCACAATATTTTAGCTGCAGTTCATTCGTTTTCAGCCTTGTATTCTTGTTATTAAAAAACGTGCCATTGTTGCGCCCATACCCTAGGTTTAAGGTGCCATTTGGCTCCTACCTTTCATATCTCAGTTGCTAACACTGGCTATATGGGCAGTCATAATTATTGAAGCACATTATTGATACAGCGAGGCATTCCTACTGAATGGCGCAGGATACCTTGGTGTGAGTAGCAACAGTCATAAGACTGAGACTTTTTACTGTTTCTTTCATGTCTGTCATGTACCGTATTTTTCGCTCTATAAGACACACCAGACCACAAGACGCACCTAGTTTTTGGAGAAGGAAAACAAGAAAAAAAATATTCTGAATCTCAGAAGCCAGAACAGCAAGAGGGATCACTGCGCAGAGAAAGCAGCAATCCCTCTTGCTGTTCTGGCTTCTGGGATAGCTGTGCAGCCTGCATTCGCTCCATAAGACGCACACACATTTCCTCTTACTTTTTAGGAGGGAAAAGGTGAGTCTTATAGAGCAAAAAATATGGTATTCAGCTGCTGGGGACAAAGTTACCCAGAGTGTTAGAAGATTTGCTAAGTAGTCAGCTGATCTTTACTCAGTAATGCAAGTGCAGGAGACATATGTTCAACCCAATGGAGAGATAGAAAAGAAACACATTCAGTAGGCACAATGGACGCTTGGGTATGGATGGCATATTTATAAATGTGTTTATTTAATTTATATCCCACCCCCTTCCTCCAACAGCTCTGTGAGAAAAGGATGGACACAGAGAGGGGCTCATGGCCAAGTGTGGATTTGAACCTTGATCTCCCACATCCTAGCCCTAACGTTCCCTAACCACTACTCCATGGTGGTTATATTCTAGAATTCTTATGTCTACAGAATGTACTTGGGATTCAGATCAAATTACAGGATTTAGGCACGTTAAAGGAAGGCTTGTTAAATTACAACACTGTTGCACACACAAGCACTGAAGAAACATCCTTCCTAACGCACAGACTTCACCCCAGGATGACTTAACAAAAAAGAACCAGAATGGGTCAACCAGATGTCACAAAGTCACTTCCCTCAGGATGATACGTCAATCAATCGCTATCACTTCCCTGCACTGTGGTGTATAGTATTCACTTTGATCTACTGTAATAATCTGCTGGTGGAATTGCCTGCAGTTAACTGTACGTCTCTGCATTGTTTACTGCTCTCAATTCCAGAACACTGATGAACAGAGCACATTCTTTTTCTGTTTCCCAGTGAGTAAGCTGCCTGTACAGTAAACAACCCCACCTTCTAGGGAAACATCCACAGTAAGACCCATTTCCATAACCCCAAATCCACTTGCTCAATTCCAATATGGGCCACAAAGATGAACCATGTAATGTAACGAAGAAAAAAAGAGACCAAAGGTATAATGAGTGCTAAGCAACAATTAAAATGTATCCTCTGATTTATACAAGAGGTAAACATACTTCTGGACCATAAAGAAGGCTGATCGCCGAAGAATTGATGCTTTTGAATTATGGTGCTGGAGGAGACTCTTGAGAGCCCCATGGACTGCAAGAAGATTAAACGTATCCATTCTTAAGGAAATCAGCCCTGAGTGCTCACTGGAAAGACAGATCGTGAAGCTGAGGCTCCAATACTTTGGCCACCTCATGAGAAGAGAAGACTCCCTGGAAAAGACCCTGATGTTGGGAAAGATTGAGGGCACAAGGAGAAGGGGACGACAGAGGACGAGATGGGTTGGACAGTGTTCTCAAAGCTACAAACATGAGTCTGACCAAACTGCAGGAGACAGTGGAAGACAGAAGTGCCTGGCATGCTCTGGTCCATGGGGTCACGAAGAGTTGGACACGACTAAACGACTAAACAACAACAAAACATACTTCAGAGCAACCCAATAAAACCTGTGTCACGATGGCTCAAAAATGAAGTTTTTGCTCTGAGGTCAAAAATCACAGTACAAATAGTCGTTTACCTTACATTACATAAGATCTACCTTTAATAATCCTGAGTAAGATATATTTAGAGAATTCCTGCCAAGATCTGAAATTGCCTACAACAATTTGCAGATAACTACTCAATTAAAAAATTCTCAACCTGCAATGGTATCATCCTGCTTGCTTGATTTTAGAAGATATGTGTTGGGTTAGTCCAAGGGCTAAGGGAGCTCCTACTGAGTCAACCTACAAGTAGCATATTTATAACCACATCCTGCACTAACAGCATTAACTTCCCAATATATTTTAAGGGAATCTGGAGTGCCCTTATGTATACTCTATTACAAGAGACTTTGATTCAATGACTCATATTTTTCCTGTAGTTGCATTGATAGGGACATCTGCAATTTATGCAAGTTATCTACTGATGCAACTCTTCTTTACAACTGGCTCAATCACAGTAAGTATGATAATGGAAATCTCTCCCATTTCTCTCAACCCACAACCTTTCCTTCCCTGCAATATTGCTACATAGTCTAAATTTCACTGCTGGGTTCATAGTTTAAAAATTGAGAGCACAATGCTCTTGTCCTTGAACATCAACTTTTCTATCATCCACAAGAGGAGGAACTGTTCAAGGATTCGGATTAGAATGAATTAAGAGATGTATGACAGAGGTAAAGTCACCAACAAGATCAAATCGTAAGCAAATCTGAAGAGGCCAAATGAAACTGGTTCAAGGTACTTCAAGTGAAACACTTTGCTGTTTTCCTGTTCTTGTAATTGAATTCTATAGGAAAATCATTACTGGCAGCAGTATCTACTTGGAGGGCACAGCAGACATCGTTTGCAATGAAAACAATTGAGATGACATCATCTGCAGGTTGGCAAAAGTCTGTGAGAGCCATTTTCCAATATAGCTGCTGACCTACAGAACTGAGAACCATGGCGCCTACATCCATACAACTTATGTCAAATTTATGGTATGTTTCAATAATGCTAACTAATATATTATACTATATCAACAATAGTTAAAATATGTAGAAAGGAATTAGGAATTGAGGTGTGACCCCCAAAATAATCATTAAGCCACCCAAATTACATATCCTCACCTCCAAGAGATAGGAGTGAATTGTGTCTGGTCCAATGCTTTGGGAGCAAAATACTGCATAGCTCTAGTATGTCAAAAAGAATTAGGAACTGGGGTGTGCACCTCACACAGTCACAGTAAACTTGGGCTATCACAAATCATACATCCAGGGTGAGATGGCATCAATTTAAGACCAACCCAATACTTTCTTTTGAGTGCAAAAGGCTGACAAGTACGTAAATGGGCACACGCCAATTAATTACAAAAATATGCACAAACACTCTCCTGGGAGTGTGAATGTATGGTTTGAGGTGGCCCAAGGATTCATGTGGAGGTACACATGCAGTGTTAGCAACTCAGATATATAAGCTAATCGCCAAATGGCACCGTAAACCTGGGTTATGGTCACCACACAAAAAATGTCTAGGTGCCAATTTTTCTCCAGTGGATTTTATTATTGTTGTTGATTTCCTTTCTATGCCAATTTATATTTTAAAGAAAAAAACCTCAAAGTGGTTTACAGCACATTAAAACATCAAATTATAAAACAATCCAGAATAAAACAAATTCAAGCTTCAAGGAAAGTATTTCAGATTCTTCTCTAAGTGACAATTGGCTTGCTCCATATTTATTTACCTACTTAATTTATATAGCTGCCTCATAGCACAAGCAGTGCTGTGTTGTTAGATTGTTGGACTAGGACCTGGGAAATCAGGGTTCAAATTCCTACTCAGTCATGAAGTTCACTGGGTGACCTTGAGCCAGTCACAGCCTCTTAATATACCTCACAGGGTCGCAGTAGGGATTAATGGAGGTGAACCATTTACTCCTTGGAGAAAAGGGTGAGATATAAATGCAATAAATGAGCTCTTCTGCTTACCTGCTTAAGAAAGCTAGAGGGGCCAGCCAAATGCAGACGTCAGTCACCAACCTGGCATTCAGAGATCTCCATGTGGCCGCAATTGGACCTGTGGCAGTCACAAAACATGCCTAGGGCGCACACCCCTGAGCCTCCTCTTTAAAAACCTATTGGGCTTTTGTCGGCCTAAGTTTACACCACTGACAGTGCCTTGCATTCACGCAAAGTGCTGGATCATACAGTGGTGCCTCGCAAGACGAAAAGAATCCGTTCTGTGATTCTCTTCGTCTAGCGGTTTTTTTGTCTTGCGAAGCTAGCCCATTGACGGATTAGAGGATTAGCGCTATTAGCGGCTTTTAGCGGCTTAGAAAAAGGGGAGAAAGGGGGGGAAAACAGCAGGAACTCGCAAGACATTATCGTCTTGCGAAGCAAGCCCATAGGAAATTCGTTTTGCGAAGCACCTCCAAAACGGAAAACTCTTTCGTCTAGTGAGTTTTCCGTCTTGCGAGGCATTCGTCTTGCGGGGCACCACTGTACACAATTCACTTCCATGTCACAGAGAACACGCTCCTGGAGTTGTGAATGGAAGTTTATCTGACATGAATCAATGGTATCAAGGGGAATTTGCCTTAATGGAAAAGCTTACGGAACAAATTATCGTATTCATTACACAAGTGTGTGCTCACAGTTTCACTGAAAACTGTTATCCATTCATAGCTTACAGCTACAGCTCCTAAGCAAGGACAGTATCTAATAAGTGACCATTCACCTAATGACCAAATGGTTAGATGGTTTATATTGTTGCAGTAGTTTTAGGAAGCACCACGAGTGCTTTCAAAAGGGCAACAATATAATAAGACCCTGCTAAAAATCAAATTTTATTTCACTTTTAAATCAAAAATATAAAAGCCATAATTATTCTGTGCTTGACAGTTATGATTGACAGAACTTGACAAACAATTTGGCAACTATTGCGGGGGGACGGGACCTCCAGGAATTATATTCAAAACAAAGGCAACCCAAAATTCAGAAGAGGCAAAATATTCTACACAACTGAAACACAAGGTGAGGCTTTGCAGCTAATCAGCATGTATTTGGCAAACAATATCTGGTGTTTGCATTACTGTAACAGATGCCAGCAGTGTGATAAGTAGACATATTTTTTCACTGCTGTGAGGTTTTCTAACATTTGAGTTTGTGGTCAGCCACTAAAGCCACGACACTTCAAAACCAAAGCATTTGAGTTTCCACTTACAGTCTCTTTCTGGGACGTTTTAACATTAAAAATGCTACTTTGTCATCACCAAGAACAGTTCTCAGTCTATCCCTCAGCTGTGGAATTCTCGGTCTGACCACAGCACCCTTAACACTGTACAGTCTCTTCCCAAACCACATTTCCATCCTTGCTTTCCCCCCAGCCTGCAGTCTATTCATTCAGAGCCCTCTCAGATCTAGCCCTCGCTCTCTTCTATCGGTTCCTCAGAATCTGCAATTTTCACTCACTCACCCAACTTGTGCCTGTTTCCCCTCTCTTGGCTCATTTGTACTTCTCTACTAACGAAGTATTCACGGCTCTAATCCTCAGCCCTCTTGCCTCTCTTTAAGGTCCAGTGCTCCTGCCCTCATGCAGCTGAATGCCTCTGGGAGAGAATCAAACAGCTGAGCAGTTTTGTCCATTGTAAAAGTCATCCTCTCCTTTCTGCTTGCCATATGACTCATCAAGAATACAGTGGTACCTCAGGTTAAGTACTTAATTCGTTCCGGAGGTCTGTTCTTAACCTGAAACTGTTCTTAACCTGAAGCACCACTTTAGCTAATGGGGCCGCCGGAGCACGATTTCTGTTCTTATCCTGAAGCAAAGTTCTTAACCTGAAGCACTATTTCTGGGTTAGCGGAGTGTGTAACCTGAAGCGTATGTAACCTGAGGTACCACTGTACTGCTATGATCCACACCAACTCTAGGAATCTTCAGCACCTCTTCCATCCTTTGAAGCCCTCCCTCCACATTGAAGGGTTTGCCTGATAAAAATAAAATAACCCCCTATCTAACTCTCTTTCCTTGAAGTCCACACTTCCCTGAATCCTTTTCTCTTTCCTCCCATCTAGTTCATTATTCCGCTGTTATCTTCCCCTTTGATTCTATCTCCCATTATTCCTCCTCAATCAAATACACTGTGAACTGACCTGAGATCTTTGGACGAAGGGCAGTATACAAATTTAATAAAATAAATAAATATACCACTTTTCTCTGCGTCCCCCCCCCATCTCATCAGCACATTCCTTCCCTTCTGCATTTAGACACACTAACACTTTCCACCCTCTCCAAAAAGGACACCCCCTTGACCCAAGCTGCCTCTACAGCTACTGCTCAACATCTCTTGTGTTCTTTATCTCTAAACTCCTGGGATGCATCACTTACACCTACTGTCAACTCTCTCTACTACAGCTTCTCTTGACCCCATAACATCTGACTTCTGCCCTCAGCATACCAGTAGATCAGCCCTTCACTGATGATCTCCTCACTGGCAACTATCTCTGCAGCCTATGGAACAACTGATGGTTCTCTCCTGCATGACTCACTTCATGCCCTAGGTTTCCATGACTCCCCTCAGCTGCTTCTCTTCCTGTTGACGCAATTGCTCATTCAACTTTTCCACAGGGAAGGGAAGCTCTTCCTTTGCTTTCCCCCTCTCCATCATGGTCTGTTGTGACCTCCGAATATACTCTCCCTTAGTGACCTCATCACATACCAAAACTTTCAATATCAACTATATCAGGGGTGGGGAACCTCAGGTGGGAGGGAGCAAATGTGACCCTCCACACTCTCCGTCTGACCCTCAGGACTCTACATAGGCCACTCCCCTTTCTCAGCCACACCCATTTTCCCATACCAGCCCTGCTTCGCACACCCCTTAAGTGTTTTTGCCTGGCTGAAATGTGTCCTTGAATTCTGGCAGTGTTTCTTGGTTGCCCGGATGGTGGGTAGAGACTAACCTATGGTACAATGCTAAAATTTACACTTTTTTGCTTTGGTGCCACCCACCAATGCCATGTGGCTCCTGGAATGTTGTCCAGATGAGAATGTGGCCATTGGTCTGAAATAAGCACTCCAGACCTATGTGCTTATGACACCTACTTCCACATCAGAACTCCCTCCTCTATCTCAGAACTCTGTCTACCTGTCTGTTATTTCTGCTTAATATTTAATCACGGTGTCAAACACAGTGAGGGTTGAGAATTAACCTTCGTCATCTTTCCTCCCAAGACCTCCACTCCTCATATATTTTCTATAACCACCAACCACATCACTATCCACTATCATCCCTCTCCTTTGGCATTCACATTCAGCTCAGCACCATAACATGTCACTTTACAACAAAAGCAAAAATAAACCCTTTTCTCTTTGTCCCCCCCAACAAAAACTCTAGTTCTCACACTAGTAACTTCTCATCTTGTCTTCTACTGCCACACTTCAACCTCTTCACTTCTATCCAGAACTTTGCCAACAAAACCATTTAGCTCACTCATTGTTCTGATCACATGATGCGCCTTCAGCAGGTCCATGTCTGCTCCAAACCCAGCATAAACTCCTCATTCTTGGCTTCAAAAACCTCCATAGCTATGCCCCTAATCCCATTCTTTTTGCTCTTGTATCCTAGTCTTTGACTCTGATTTATTACAATAACTAAAAATCATTTTCCCCATCCCCAAACAATTTCCTTTTCTCCTCCACCTCCACCACCCTCAGCCATCTGAAAGTCTCCAAACATCCTCAGATGCCTACAGTTTCTCCCTTGTTGCCCCTTTTGGCTAGAATGGCTTTCTTGAATTTCTAAATGATGCCTTCTGTCTTCTTTCAAACCCATTCTAAGTGCCCATGTCATCCATAAAGTCTTCAGCACATTTACCCTCTCCTCCACCCGATTCCAAATGTTATCTATCACTTCAAATTTCTTACTGAAAGCTTTTCACTCCAGGGATCTCTCTTGTTACTTAAAAATGCACTATGATCGTTCTATAAAATATTTTCATTTATTTATTTAATTGTTGTTGTTGTTGTTGTTGTTGTTGTTGTTGTTCCTCCAGGCATATCTTCCCAAAGACAGAAGTCTTGAAAGTAAACTATAATAAATGTCCCAAATTTCTTCACTTTAAATACCAACTTCACATCAACAACATCTCATTAAGACACTACATAAATTATTTGAAAGACACTGTGAAATCTTTTTCAGGGGGACTATTCTTCACACTCATACAAAGGCACAAGTGGTATTACCTACAGGACTCAAAATCTCTTTGCCTACTGAATAACATCCTCAATACAGTTTATGAAATAGAAAACTTAATTAGGTTTTATGGAAATACTTTGCAGGTTTTTTTCCAGCCAATATATTGCTATGCAGGTCAATGAAAAGGGTAGTCTTGGGCTGGTGCCGTCATTCCATCCCACCTCCTAGTCCACATTTAACACCCCCTAGTTTGCAGATTTACCGAACTAAAGAAAGGATGAGTTTCCATCAATTAGCAAGGCTTGCTCTGTATATCGTTCAAACTAATCCGTTTGCATTCTGTTTGTGTTAGATTAGAAATATTTGGGTAGAGACTAAGCTAATATTTTGTAAAGCGCTCTACTCAAAACACTACTCAAATAAATAATAGTCTCCAAAATCAGAAAATATTGAGCAAGTGCCAAGCCTTGATGGTTTTACAAACAGAAGCCAAGTAGAGGAGGCCCTTTATTGTACAGTGAAACGCCCAATCCCAAAAAGTAGATTTGTAGCAGAGACTTGTAAAAACACTTTATACCCTTCTACCCAGCCAAACAGTATAACCAAGGGGAAGGCTATCACAGAAAACAAAGGTGAGGGGTCAAGCAGGACACTTGCAGAGCCAAGGAAACTCCAAGGAAAGTGCAATTTATTCCCAGCCAACAGCAGAATAGTGTACACAAATGGAAATAAGGAACTTTAAAGGGAATTCTAATGGGTTATCCTTGGATTTCCTCTGTGATAGAATCCAGGGCAAACCCTGCTGACTTACGGAGCTTGTTTACATGTGGCAGATTAATTACTGCCAGTACTTTGCCAGCATTTAAGAAAGACTCAGATGCAACTCAACCCGTACAATATAGGTCAGAAGGCACTTGCCCTGAAAGAACTCTGAACTTTACCCCATGTAAACCTAAGCGGCAACAGATCACTTGGGCGTTTATTATGGACTAGTGAGAGGAATTATGGACTATTATGGACTAGTGACAGAGGAATATTTGCCAGCCAGCAAATATTAGTTTTCCTTAATATGGACCTCATCTTACCCATGGGAATCCATCCAAAATTGGTATGTAGAAACCCATGGAAAAACATTTTTTCTACTTAAAAGCAAAAGAGGCAAATGTTACAAAATTTGCACACATCCTCCCCTTCAAAACAGAAAGCCCAGCCGGATTGTACTACTAACCACAACCATATAGAGGTTCCTATAAAACAATCAAATTGAGCCACAAAGACAAAGCTTGTTTATAATTGATAATAACATGGGGTTTGGGGTTTAGTTTACAACAACAGATTATTTCATAGCAACTTGCAAACAATTCTTTTTGTTTGTTTGGGGGTGTACACACATATACACACACCCCTCTTACATAACATAGTTAATTTACAATACTTAATAAAATATCAAATCTGGCTTGTAATGCCAGGCACAGACAAGTTGGGTAAGATGGTTTTTCCCCTCCCACAGGTTAAAGTCATATAAGTATTTAAAATTTAACAGACCCTGTTATGGCAGGCAGGATAATTAAAATACTTCTAGGCAAATTACATCCCTACATGGTTCTAAAATTACATGCACAAAGCTTGCAATAAGACCAAGGAGGATGAAAGATTTATACTCCAGGAAGGAAATAATGCCTAATAAATATCAGTTATATAAAAGGGTTACTTCACCAACCAATTCCAACTTTCCCTACACATCCTTATATAGCTTGCTTAATTGTAAGCCATCCTGCACGACAAGCACTGGTATGTTGCATTTCAAAAACTCATGCTGGCGTCTGTTACCTTCAGCTACAGAAAGACTATCATTTATTAGGAAAAACCTGGCAGTAAAAACTATCTTCCCTGAATAAAACCCATTTCATTTACTGTACAAACACATTTACTACACATACTATAGACTATATATTTCAGATACATACTACACATATTTGTATTCAGCTAGAGTAAAGTTTACTTCCAATAATAAGACAGTGATGCTTGAGGTTAAGGTAGTTTTCAACCATTTAAAACAGAAGATCATATCTGCCTCCTTTCAGCTCAATTTATTTCTTGCTAATAGATGCTATAAAGTACTTTTTACAAAGGGGAGATTCCACCCCATCATGAAAACTGTCATAGAACGGCCTCTCATTCTTTTCTACTTCCATAGAAGGTGTACGGTTTTTAAAAATTCTATAAAAGTTTATCAAGAGGGGGGAAACCCCATTATTAAAAACTTACTCAATGCTTTGAAGCTGTTTCAAAGAGAAGCAAAGTTAATTCTTCAAGTAACTGCCTTGATAGTCACAAATGCATTCCTTATGTCTAAAATAGATACCCTATCATATTCACACCTCAGGAGCAGAGATCTCAAGCAAAGTGAACTGTTCTACAACTTACAGAGCGAGCTCCAGATAAAACTCCCGAGAGAACTGCAAAACAAGGCAACACTCATAGGCATCAACCAAGAGTTTCTACTCAAGGTGAAAACATGCCTCCTCTTAACAGGACACTCTGTTGTGGGTGGTTACTGAAACACAGCGCAGCGTCATGATTACTTGAGTTAAGCCAATCCAAATGAAGCTCATTTATAGAGAGCTCCTGTCAATCTGCCCCACCTCCTCCCCACAAAGCATGAATACAAAAGGGACAGTTGATTGTGCCTCTCAGTTTAGGGTTTCTTTAAGGGGGGAAAAAATCAGTTCACACAGACTAGCAATATTTAGCAAGTGTCGTATACCGAAACTACATATGCAGAAAAATAATTCAGTGCTTTAATTGGATTGCACAAAATAAAAGGCTAGGAAAATGCACATTTTTACATTTTGTCTAGACATGTGGTTGCAAACATTACGTTAGTATTTAACAGTCAGAATTATTCTAATTTAATAAAAGGGAAACGTTTAGAATGCACATGCAAACCAGATTATTTTTAAAAAACCTGCCTTTGTCTTTGAAGTTATTGCTAAATCACAGTGGTGGCAAATCCTAGTGTGATACAATAGCCACAAGGCTCACTGGGTGACCCTGGGACAGTCAATCCCTCAGCCAAACCTACCTCAGAGGGTTGCTGTGAGGATAAAATGTGGAAAGTGAGAACTGTATGTGGCACCTTGAGCTCCTTGGAGGAAAGACGGGGGGAAATGCAATAACAGGTAAAAAAAATGAAAGTTACATGAGCTTCATAGCTGTCTCAATGCTTTGGGGCACAAAGGGGAATTCTAGTGAGTGAACACATTTACTCATTTTTAGATTTGGAAATCTAAGTGAGCTGTTTATTAATTAAGAGTATTTTATCCCATTATGATACTATTAAAATGCGCATGACAACTGACATTTTCAAATTGCCAATGGGGAATATGTAGGCCTAACACACATCATGCCAGTTTAAATCCTGGTTAACCATTTGACGTTCACAAGCAGCATGTGGCCATTTCAAGACAAACTGATTGCTCCTGGGTTAACTTGGCATCATAATCACGTACATATTAGCAGAGGGGTAACCATGTTAGTCTCTCACAGCAAAAAAAAAACAAAAAAAAAAAACCCCAAGAAATATGCTTGCAGCATAAACTTTCATGGACCAGGGTCTACTCGACATAATTAGTGCATCAAAACTGAACTGAATATTTTAACAAAAAATACTACATTCCTTGACATGCCTTTAACTGTACCACATTCTCTATACAGAGTTAGGATAATAAATCCAAAGCACACATACTGCAAGTTGGAACACATCTACAGCAGAAACAAAAGCAACAAAAAGGCCATTTGTTCTTTTAGTATCCAACCAAAGACACCTTCCTGCGTGTGGAAAGTGTTTTCTCTTCTATAGGATGTTTATACAGTGGTGCCCCGCAAGACAAATGCCTCGCAAGACGGAAAACTCACTAGACGAAAGAGTTTTCCGTTTTGGAGGTGCTTCGCAAAACAAATCTCCTATGGGCTTGCTTCGCAAGACGACAATGTCTTGCGAGTTCCTGCGGGGGTTTTTTTCTCCCCCCCCCTTTTCTAAGCCGCTAAGCCGCTTATCAGCTGATCCGATAAGCAGATAAGCCGCTAAAAGCCGCTAATAGCGCTAATCCGCTAATCCGTCAATGGGCTTGCTTCGCAAGACGAAAAAACCGCTAGACGAAGAGAATCACAGAACGGATTCTTTTCGTCTTGCGAGGCACCACTGTATCTCGCTGCAAAATATTGCTTAAGAAAACCGAAACCAACATTCATAATTTTTGTGTGTGCATGAGAATTTGTATAGTATTGCTGCTCAGCTCTACAACCAATACAATTATTTTCAGGCAGCAGGCTTCAAGACCTGAGACACACTTGCAACCCTACCCGCAACATAGGATAGGAATCCTCAAACATCTGGCTGTTTTTCCTTTTTTCTTCTCTCTGCCCCAGGACTGTCTGTGACTATTATACCTTCTGCAGATTCTTTTACAATTAAATCAGGTTGCAAACAGTCTACAAGTTATCATGTATCAGTATCCTTCCTCTGCACCACCACATGAAATTCTGCAACATAAAGTGGAATAACCCCCTACTGTATCCTGGAGGACACACAAGAGTCTCAGCTAAGGCATGGACTCTAGTACAGCGGTGCCTCGCAAGACGAAAAGAATCCATTCCGCAAGTCTCTTTGTCTTGCGGTTTTTTTCGTCTTGCAAAGCAAGCCCATTAGCGGCTTAGCGCTATTAGCGGTTTAGCGGGCTTAGCGGATCAGCTGATAAGCAGTTTAGTGGCTTAGCGGATCAGCTGATAAGCATCTTAGCGGATCAGCTGTTAAGCGGCTTAGCGGCTTAGGATCAGCTGATAAGCGGCTTGGGGAAAAGTGGGGAGGGGGGAAAAACCCCGCAGGAACTCGCAAGACATTTTCGTCTTGCGAAGCAAGCCCATAGGAGATTCATTTTGCGAAGCACCTCCAAAACGGAAAACCCTTTCGTCTAGCGGATTTTCCATCTTGCGAGGCATTCGTCTTGCGGGGCACCACTGTATCATATGTTAGTGCTGCAAGGTGGTACTGAGGCACACCTTTGTGACTGAATTATAACACAAATACTCTCTCTTTGACAAGGAAACAGCAGTGATGATTCCGCATCAAACTTCAGGCAATGCTGCAACCCAGCACTTGGAAGGACAGTGCATTAATAATGGTATTTTTGACACAGGTGTAGTTTACGATACTCTTCTACAGATCTTCGGCTTCAGCCTGCCAAGAGTTGAAAACAATTTTTCAACCTTCCACTACCAACATTAAATCCCTAAATGAAGTCATCCTCCCATTTAAAGAGTGAGAAATCCCTATTCAGGTCTAAATTCCCACAAGCTTTAACTCGTCCATCTGGTCATTAAATCCAGTGACAGAACCAACAATCAAAGGAGACTATGTTGCTGGAAAAGAACATTTGTTTGATTTAAAAGAATGTGTTTAATTCTAACCAATCAAGACAAACTTCAGCCACATGAACCCACTTAAGTCCTTTAATAGCAGTATTGTGGGAAGACTCTAAAAAGTTCCCACAGACAACAGATATCAAGGTTTAGTTTTATCCCTAAAATTACTACATGTACAGCAAAATAAAAACAAACGTTTATATCAAAGAGCAAACAGGGAATGAAAATATTTCTGAAGTTTGTAATTATCAGACCCCAAGACATGGGAAAGTACATCAGGAAGTACATTATATTCTGATAATGCAGCATAAAACAGGTTTCTCAAGGCAAAAACTGCCAAAAAGTAGAACTCAACAACTGATGCCAATCTAAAGCAAATACAGCAACCAAAATTTGCAGAAAATACATACTTATTTCAATACATACCTAAAATAAACGTGTGTTACACAATACATTTTCACATTAGAAATATTCCATTATTATTTTGCATTTCTAGAAAAAAATATTCAAGGTAGTATAATGATGAATGACTAAAAAAACAGTGTGTAATTTTTGGAAATATATATAAGAACATCTGTGGTAGTGGTGGAGGCGGGATAACAGGGTTTTGTGGTGGAATAATTTAAAATGCAGCCCCAGCACCTTTCAGCAGGAATCCTGCCACTCTGCTTAAAGCCATACCCTAAGTTACCTCTCAACTTATAGGAGTGCATCTTTGAGGAGAGGATGGTCGGACAAACCGTTGACCCTCTACCCCCCACATTACAGTAGTGAAGTGCCCAATGACCGAGCCGGGGAATATATCTCCTCATGTTGGGTTGGCAACTAGGGTTTCAGGTGCTGGAATTCAGTGGACTAGATTTGTTCCCATGGCATCCAGCTGCTATCCCTATGGAAGACTCATCTGTTCTAGGATCCTACTACATTTTCCAGAGTCATTGCAACAACCTACACTGGAAGCAGGTACATTCAGCAGAGGCAGAGACCAAGTGAGTCAGTGATCAGATACCAGTATACAATTTCAGTTCTATAGAATTCATTAAAGCCGATCGCCCAACAATGTTCCTTAAACTGAACCAGGGGGACCCAATACAATGTAGGGCTGTTGACCAGCAAAGACTCTTGGCTCTTTGACACAAAGAGGGAGTACAGGATAAGGTCAGAAAATTGCACTTCTCCTAAAGTACGGCAGAACAGGTATGCATGATGGCAGGTGACATGGGCCATTTTAGCATCAAGCCTGTTGATCAGGTGTGGGGAACCACTGGCTCTCCAGATACTGCTAGAATAAAATTTGCAGGATCCCCAGCCCCGCAAGTACGGCCAATGGCTAGAGATTCTGGGGTTTGTTGCTGAGCAACACCAGAGGGCCAAAGATTCCTTTACACCTGCTACACAAGGTAAGGGACAGTAGAGATCCATGTTCAAATCTCCAATTCAGCTATGGCGTTCACTAGGTGACCTTGGTGCAGTCTCCCTCTCTCAGCCTAACCAACCTTATCGGGGGGGGGGGGGTGGAAAACAAAACTGGGAAAGGAGGATCATACACACCACCACGAGCGCCTTGGAGGAAACATGGGATATAAATGTAACATTTAAATAAGATGACAGATTATCTAAGCAGGTTACTTTCAAGGCAAGGGAAGGCGGAGTATTTTTCTTCTATGAAGCTGTTAAAAGCAGCAGCAGTTATTTGTTTCTGGGCTTGATAGCCTTAACTTTTTGACATTGCTTACTTAACCTAACTTATTAAAGGAAAAGAGAAAGCAGAGCATACCTTCTTAGCCCAAAGTCTGTTTAACTGATACAGGTTTTGTACTATAATACAGTACTTGCCACATACTTGGCAGCACAAACTGGTCTAGGAAATTGTACTATGCTCTGGGGACCAACATAAAACCCCTCAGTATTTCCCTTGCAACCTGGATGGTAAAGCCAGTCTTTTCCATACCAAACAGATCATGCTTCTATATGTTCTTCCTGCCTCCGTTGTATTTTCCTTGATGCTGTGATTTTAATGCATGTCTATTGGAAGTGCAGGGTAGAAGTTCTCATGGAACTAGTAAATGCAGACATTAATCAGCAAAAATAAAGATATCTCCTGCTAACCTGGCTCACACACAGTCTTGCAAGGTTTACTGTGGCAAAAAACTGTGCAGACTCAAGTCTATCATGAAACAGATGAAAAGGCAGATCTGCCACTGAGCACAATCCTTCAAGCTTTTGAAGGCATGGTGTCTGGTGCACAAAAGCCTATGCCACAATGATTTTTTTAGTATTTAAGATAAAACAAGAGCACTGTATTGTGTTAACAGAACTCCCCCTCTAGACTCCAACTTGCAGAATTATCAAACACACATCACTTCAAAGTTCCAAAGAAATACAGAACTTTCTTTCACAAAAATGCCATTAGATCAGAGCATTAAGAGATTACGGGGGCTTGTATGTGTAACAAACCTTGCATGACTCTCAACTTTCAACGGAACCTTTATTTTTCCTATACGTTGCTAAACTGTTATCGTTTGGATATCCCCAACAACATAAGCTTTTGCTCCTTTAGTTCAATGGAGAGCACTCACTACCTCCAAGCTTTTCAAATCATTCATGATTTCTGGTCAGTTTATGAATGCCATTTTTCTAGTGTTTTAAATGCACCATGGAATTTTGGATGAAACCTATTTCTGAAGACATGCACTGCATTTGCAAAATATTGCCAACTGGCTATTCTGTCAACTCTTGGTGTATATTTAATCATTTGGATCACAACATGCTCTATATGTGCACAAGTCCATATTCCATCTGTACTTGGGATGCATTGATCTCTCTGGATTTTGCATGTTCATAAAAATGAGATTTGCAAACTGCATTGACCAAGTTGTCCAAGGTACAAGAGTAGAAGCTGTTTTTTTCCTGAAGCAATGGCAGATAATACACAACGATGCAGAAGGCATAAATGGAATTTCCAGAGAGCAAAGGAAAATGCCACCATTTATAAGAGATGAAGAGTCAACTTTAAAAAGTGCAGTGTGTTACAGATTCTGATGTCCCTGCTCAATAACTGGAGTTATATGTCTCCACTTTGCCGATTTCCTCTCAGAGTGTGATCCCCAAAACATCCAGTGTGTTTAATGACCGCTTGAATCAGCTTCTTGATTTTGTGCTTCTCCATTCCAACTTGTTCCAGAGGCGCTCCCCTTCATGATACCTGTATCTCAAGAAGCAAAACAGGAAACATCACCAGAAAGAAGGATGGTTCTTGTCTTTGAGTCTTGCATCAATCTTTTGACATTTTAAGGGGGAAATACAGTGAACCCCACATAACTGTGCACATGTATAGCTTCCCAGCCCAAGTTTCTTTTCCAGAGTTTCTATGAACAGAATTACAGTCGATTTTACCCCTTCCCACAGTTGCTGAAGAATGTCCTCCTAACTCAGCAGAAGTTTCTTGCATGCTAAGGAAGAAAACAAATCAAGCTATATGACAACTACAGAATGTAGCTCAAGGTAATTTTAGGAGGCATCTTTAAGAGCTTAAGTTATGGCAACCACTTGCTATATGGCTGACACTTAGAGCTTAAGTTATGGCAACCGCTTGCTGACACTTAGAATATTACATGCAGAGGAATGGATGACGTTGTGGAATGGTTCCCTTGTAATGGGGAACTATAGGGAAACAGCTCTCTAGATGACTAGCACTGCATGCAGTGAGATTAAGTGACTACAATTCGGTTAAGAATCTTCAATATAAAACAATCCCATTTTGATCCACTATAAGGTTGTCTTTCTTTAAGCCTGCAGTATTCAATGATGTGCCAAAATACAAGAGCGCAAAGTCCTCCCCAGCTCACAACTAGTATCACATTATACAGCTTTCTATAGCCATTCCAACAGGTTAGAGGCAGAGTTGGAACTGCAGGGTCTCATCAGCCGCTTAACTGTGAGATCAGCAACACTTGGCTCCTCCTCTCCTTGAACTTTCCCCAGTCCAACTGGTCATTATGGAAATTATGTGACTAAGAACTAGTGTCCCAATGTGCTTTCCCCACTCCTTCCTCCCAATCTCTTTTCCTTTGGTGTCATGCCTTTCAAACGATAAGCCTTAAGGGCATGAACTGTCTTACTTAGAAGGCACTCTGGAAGGGTCCCTCGCCCACTGAAGAGCAGAGGGGAAGGATTTAGTTAAATAAATAAATAAATAAAAATTGTAAAGAGCAAAACCTTAAAGAAACAGACAGCTGTCTCATAACAAGAAAAATAAATAGATGCTGCTTTTGAATTCAGGGTGGTTTGGCATGTTCCCTTATTTTGGTTTGGTCTTTGATGATGATAAAACTAGAGGGTCAAGGATCAATTACTTACTCTTAACCATTGTGGTCTTGTTTTGCAGTATAACTACAAACAAACTCTATTTCCATTTGTTCATTCAGTTATAAAGACAGAAACCTAATGGTAAAGGCAGGCCTTTTACTATGCTTTGTGCATCTGGCACTGTGATGGCTGAAAACAGATACCATTTTAGCCTTGGACCCTCACCCCAAGATAAAATTACACCAACACACTGTACTAGCAAAATAGGCTTTTATTTGAAATAAATTTATCAAATAACTAGACATGGATCTGAATTGGTCCCAGAGAACATTAGCTCAAATAGGTATTGTTTCCACTTAATATGACTCTGCCCAAGATAAATGTTAAGACAGTTTTCAAATAAGATACTAAAATAAAAGTTTTGAATTTTTCTTGTGATATTTGTATCATGTGGAAAATTTATTTACATAATTTATATATCACACCTGCAACATAACTTTTTCTCCCCAAGGTAGCCAACAGAATAGTAAGAAACAAAAATACGATTTAAAAATAAATAAAAAGCATACAAACTAAGAGAGGAAAAAGAAAATAAACTAAGACAGCAATAGTCCAATAGGCTGAAAAATCAAATTACTCCAAGTTAAAAAGGTTACATTACCAGTTCTTAAACTCCTGGGAAAACAGAAACATTTTTGCATGGTGGCTAAATGATACTAACAAGACCTCTGGCAGACCTTCTTGAGGAAGGGCACTCCAAAAGTGAGGTCACCACCCCACACTTCAGACAGTATGGGGGCACCCAGAGAAAGGCAACAATTTCAGGGGACAGAGAGATTGAAACAGGAGAAGGTAGTTCTAATACCTGGATCCTTAAACCACAAAGGTTTTGAACATTCAGACCAGCACTCTGAATTTAACTTGGAACAGGGTGGATTTGATTTAAATCATATCAATTTAAATCACTAGTCAGTAAGACTTGATCTAAATCATTATTTTTTTTACAGAAAGACTCATTTTTGTTGGAATAATCATAATATTTACAACCAGATGAAGGGTTGTTGTTTTTTTTAATAATAAATTTTCAGAGTAGTTTTTACAGTTATATCAAAAATTACTGATTTGGTTATACTATTAGAAATACATAGACAGATAATTATGAAATTATTGTGAGGTTTAATAAGTTAACTGTTTATATTTGGACAACTTTTCTGCTGTACTTTATTGGAAGGAGAAAAATAATCATTTCCTTAATAAGAATTTATTTAACTAAAACAGCAACATTAGAACATATGTATCCATGTTTGTTAACTGATGTGGTTAAACGGTTTTTTTAAAAAAACCAACATAAGACTGAGTTTTAGCACACATGGAAAACTTAAAACAAATCCTTATTTCCTGATGAATAGCCTTTGGACTACAATGTAACTTGAATGGAAAACTATCTTTAGAAAGATTTTTCTTCCAAAAGTGTTTTATCTTAAAAATCCAACTTAAAATATATATATGTTTTAAAAAACTATTTAAATAAAAAAAAATCTGATTTTTTTTTTAAAAAAATCCTTGATTTTTATCCACCCTAACTTGGAAACTTATTAGGAACCAATGAAGTTATTTCATTTTGGGTCTTTTGCTGCTTGCTGCTAGCTCTCTAGAAATCCCTACTTTAAAATTGCTACTTTTAAGCCTGTAAATGGGTGATATCTACAGCTTTCTCTTATTTTAAGTTTAGCCTCAACAATTGATGACGCAATGGTACGTTAACTTCCAAAATGCATAGTTAGGTATCTCCTTTCCTTAACAGCTAAACCCAACAAGAACACATGCTTAGATATGATTAGGTGGTGGGTCTGACATTTTTGCATGGTTTCTCTGCACATATGAATGTCTTACTAACCTTGAAATTCTTTCCTTTGGAAATTTGCAGGAAACCAGCAGCAACTGCTTTAGGGTAAACAATGTGTAGACTTAAAACACACACTTTAAATTGGGGGAAGCAAAACAAAAAAAGCCAAATATTTGTGCTTTGTAAATTACATATAGCTTACAGTGCAGGATTCTTACGCTTGTTGCTGTAAGCTGTATAAAGTTCTTGACAGCTGATTTATCCATGGAAAGACATCTGAGACAAGTTCTATAAATAACATCACATGGAACCCTTACACAACACACCATGCATCCTTCTTACACAGGAACTCAGAACTGACACCCTACACTCACAGTCAAAAGCCATTGCAATCTCTATTTTGGGGATGACACAGGTGACATTTCAATCAGCACTATGACCCTGCAGCATTTTATTCTCTTCCCATCATTATGTTACAAATGTAGACTGCAGAGATTGTAACCAGAGGCGCTAAGAAATAATGGAGGGATCATGGCACGACTTCAACGGATGCCCATCAGGTAGCTTAGTGTGACCAACAAAACACAGTATTTATATGTTGTCTTTATACTGAAAGTGTTCAAAATCCTTGACATGCGTTGGCCCAATTTGTGCACCATGCAAAACTGGTGTGTCACATTTACCCAGCCTTGCAGGTTCCTGAATAAAGTTCAAAAGGTAACCCCAAATACAGTAGACTCACAAGTTACACACATTTAACATCTTTATGTGCTTGTGCTATCACATCTTTACTCGCTTGGCTGAAAACATGAAAATAAATAAATAAATAAATAAAATTTTAAAAAATGGGGCGGCAGTGCAGGGGTAAACCACTGGCAATCCCACCCACCATTACACTCACCCAGGGAGAGTGCAGGTCGAGTCTGTAGCGAGAAAGTTGTAAGTAAGTGCTGAGCTGTGCTTTTTAGTTTTTTAATGGTTGTATTGGCCACACGCAATAATAGCTTTACGTGCTGTCCTGGAACATAACCCCTGCACAAGTTGAGAGTCAACTAATTGCAATTGTTTAGCCTAGGGACTACCAAAGCACAGTTAATCATGACCAATTTTGTTGTTTTCCTTCCTTTCCTAAAATGTGTGTAAGTTTGATCATTCTGGCCATAGTATGACAAATTCAGTGCATGTTTTGAATACCCATCTTATATGCGGGTTAAAGTGGGGTGAAGTTCCCCATTTCTAAAACTATACATATTTAGGAATCAGCAACATAAGTGGACATTATTCGTCAAGTTGGGCGGGTTCAAGGTTGTAATATTTTTTTTTCAGGTGACTATCCCTAGGAACATGCATTCCTATATTATAAATGCATAGTTTTTGGAGTGTTCATAGGTTCTTTGGGCATTTGCCTACACTTGGCACTTTTGATCAGTTTTCAGCAAAGAATCTATTCTGCTATGGAAAAAAACTCAAAACACAGAAGCAAAGCTCAAAATGAGTGTTTTACTGAACACTGACGAATAACTAGCAAAGCCTCTTAATGGAGGTTCAACTCAGAACTCCAAAGAAGCATTTGCCTAGTACAGACGGTTTTAGGGAAGTTTTTAATGTTTGATGTTTTATCATGTTTTTACTATTCTGCTGGGAGCCACCATAGTGGCTGGGGCAACCCCGTCAGACGGGCAACTTACAAATAATAAAATTATTAGTGTTGTTGTTATTTTAAAAGACAACACAAAAATGGTTCAGGAAGTCAGACTTTATATGGCACACTTAAATAGCCACCTGTTTTCTCTGGAAAGTCTCCCTAGTGCCATTTTTAAAAATATGTTCCCTCCGATTCCTGTGACTTATTTATTTATTTATTGCATATGTCAAGCTCCATACAATCCAAAATATAGCTTTTTATTTGATGTATTCTTCCCAAAGGTATCACATGCCCCACCTTTCAAATGAGAGGATCAGTAAGTTTGGAAGTGAGTCATGTTGAAGACCATTATTAAATGAAAACCCACTGAGGGACATGAACTCTAGTATACATACTGTTTCTATCCCATGGAAAAAGATGAAGGAAAATAGCCCCACTCTCGCTAGCATCAAACACAGCCTCTTTTCTAAGTGTAAGAGTGGCATATAAAATTGTCACCTCATTTAGCAAGCTTTTACGAGAGGGCTCCGGCAACCTTAAGATTTATACCTTCTTCCAATGCACAGCACTTTTCCTGCAGGGATCTAATGTCTGCAATTACCATGGCTTGGACAAAGCATGATGGCCAGCAAGTTTATAAGATATTGGACACCCTCAGTTAACTCAGGTCCACAGAAATATTACTGCAATGCAGGAAATATGGATAAGCTGAAACCTTCCTACAGTAGGCAGAGACACTGCATTGAAACTATGTTCTTCAACAATATTTCTTTTCTTTTCTTTTTTTATTTGCTTTATTGTTAAAAGAAAAACACCAAAGAATAAAACAGATTACATAAAGTAAATTAATTTCTTACAACACAATTTCAGTTATGACTTCGTCACACCATCAAGAGTCCCAAGTTTCATTCTTTCTTTTTTCCATACTTTCCTTAACACTCCAAATTTTTCCGATATATAATTACGTTATATATGTTTCTACAGGAATCAATGCAAGTCTGTCAGGGAATTCTCATTATTACAATATTCTTTTAAGATATTTTATATAGGGGTCCCACTCTCTATTAAACGCTTGTTCTGTATTGTCTCTGATTCATCCTGTCATCCTTGCCAATTGTGTATATTCCAATAATTTTAACTGCCATTCCTCGTTCTGCAACAATATTTCTATCTTGCAGAACATATGCAACATGTAACAAAATTGCTGGGGTGGGGAGAAAAGGCTGAGCTTCACCTTGAACCTCTTGCCTGATAACCCTCAATTTACTTAATTACGAGAAATTAAGGATGAGGTTATTACCGGTGGGCAGTCAACCAACTAATACTTAGTTGCAAGTATTTCCTCTAAACCCTGGCTTCAGAAATTTAGTTCTAATATTCAATCACTTTGACATAACAGAGGGAGAGTGAAGAGAACTTCCATCGCAATAATTTTTAAAAACTAAAAACAAAGCTGTGAACATCAGAAACGTTATGGCAACTGCCCTACATGACCAAAACAAATTTAAAGTCAGCTCTTATGTTTTGCAAATTCAGATTTACAGCAGTTCTATTCACTTGGCTTAGTTCAAAGATGTGACGCTTAAAACCAATTTTGTAAACTCAAACAAGCAGTAGTCAACTACTGTACATAGTAAGTCATTTTCAAATTACAGGTTTTAACGCTTATTTGTTGTTTTAAAGTATGGTCACGGGCTTAAATCCAAAATTCATTCAAGGTTCTTTTATTTATTTATTTATTTATTTATTTATTTATTTATTTACGGCTATTAGCCCATAAAATATGTACAAACATAAAAGCACAGGGGCATAAGGGCCGATATACTCGACCCCAGAGGGTGGACACCACGATGCAAGGGCGGGTCAATGAGCAGAGCCAAATAACAGCTTGGGGCCCGAAGAGCTCCAAGGGACGGATCACAGAAAAAAGAAAACTGAAGACGAGGACCGACATGCACTCTCATCGTAACTGTCCGATTAGTTTTGGTGTTGTTGTTTTTTGGTTGTTTTTGTGTGTGAGATAACCGCATTCAGGAATCTCGCCACCTGCAGGGTTACCGAAGGATCTGTATCCTGCAAAAGTAGTGCGGCGTGTGACTCAACAGGCCTGCCCACCAAGCGCAGTAAAGCAGGACCTAGGAATTTAGTCCTGGCTATGCTGTGTAGGGGTTTAAAAATAAGCTGGATGTGAAGGAAGTGGAAATACAAGTGTGCAAACTGAATGCTTCATTTCGACCCACTGAGGCTCATTTACATAGCACCAAACCACGGTTTTAGTATTACATGTTAACATGCCTCCTTCAATTACGCATGCATTCTTTGAATTTGTGTAAGATTCCATCTCTCCCCCAATGCTACAGCGTGACCTTCAGGACCAATCAGCAATGTACTCTTAAGTACATTCATAGACTCATAGAACTGTAGTATTCAACACATATGTAGTTGGAAAGATGCAGGCAGCTACTTTGCCCAACCCACACTTTGAAGTCTTGGTGTGTGTGCCCAACTTTGCATCCTAACCCTTTGCTTTCTGGCCTAGTGAAGACTTGCCATGGTGTCAGAATAGCTTCTGCTCGTTCTGGATTTACCCTGATGCTAAGAATCCTTGCCTGACCTCCATCTGATGTGTTCAGGCAGAACATGCAATACAGAAAGGTTTATGATAGCAAAAAAATATTTTGGTTACCCAGGCCTTCAGAATGCAGTCAAGCATATAGCTGACATTGCTGCTTCATGTATGTTGGGATGTTATTTTTTTTATCACTGAGCCTATTTTCCTGATGCATGTCCCAAGCAAGCCCAGTAATAATACAGACCAATCAACACAATTGGTTTTTTCCCCAAAAAAGGATAAAGTTGGTAAAAATTTATATTAATGAAAAAGGAAGTTGAAAGGGAGGGTTAGGAAAGCCAATTCTCTCCATGATGCTTAGAGATCATTTAAAACCACAGTAACAGAAGTCTCACTAACAGGGCATATAACAGATTAGGTAACAACAAACCCAGGAAGAAGCAGGTGTGTTCGGCAAGCAAAATAGGGAAACTGATAAAAGGCAAGGCGGATTCCTTCAAATTAAGGAATTCATGCCCAAATGAGGAGAACAAAGAACACAAAACTGGCAAAACAAGTGCAAGTTGATAAGGGAAGCAAAAAGATTCCAAAGAGAGCTTTTGAAAACCACTGAAACTCACAATGAAACTTTAATAAGGTAAGTAAGAAAAAAGAATGCAGCCTAGGAGCCTGATCATTGGATGCCAAAGACGAAAAAGCTACAAGGCAGATGCCTGAACATGTTTGTTTCAGAAACAGCATCTGAAAAACTGAGTTAAGTAGCAACATCAAATTGCTAGGTCTGGATGGCATCTGTCCAATAGTTCTGAAAGAATTCAAATGTGAAATTAATCTAACAAGAATATGCAACGTGTCTCTAAAAGTACCGCCATACCAGAGCATAAAAGTAACCAAAGTAACAAATTCATCCAGTAAAGTACATATATTTGGTTCCTGGAATAAATGATGGAAAGCCATAAGACTTGCTGAAAATCAGCACTGCATCTGTAAATGAAAAGTTATCCCTCAACAGCCTTCTAGAGTTCTTGGAGAGTGCCCACAAGCCTCTGCATAAGGGATATCCAGTGGATCAAGGGTGAACAACCTTCCCCCCTCCCCAAGGCTATGTACATTGATAGGTGGACACTCAGGGGCTGCATGCCAGTAGCTATGGTGTGGGTGCATACACTCACATATCTTTTGAAAACAGGGAAGTCTCACTGCACTAGGGCATTGAAGGTCAGAGTCCTCTCCACCGCAGCAGGGGTGGGGTGGGGAAGTCCTCTGAAAGCAGGAATTTTGCTGGTTTGATTCCAGCATAATTCTTGCTTTCAAAATCTATCCCTGCTGGGATGAAGAAGGGTAGAGTGCTCTCCACCCAGGCAGGAAGAATGGAAGACTAAAGGGAGCTGTTAGGCAGGCTGTGTAGAACACAATTTACATGACACTCCCCTTCAAGCAGCAAAATTAGATGTGTGAAGGGGGTAAATTCAGCAGCTATGGAAAGTTGAACTTGGTGCGAAGTATTTTTCTGATCAGCAGTGTGTGGAGTATACAGGGAAGAGTTAAATCCTCTTCCAGAAAACAGGGTCAAAACTATAAGAACGTATTAATGGCCAGCTAGAAGAAAGGACATGCATGTTTCAGTGAGCAGAATAAAGAAAGTTGATCCAACGTCCTACCACCCTTCCATTCCCCACTCCCTGGGTACTGTGGGATGATTGGCTGCTTTTCTCGCATGCTTTAACTGCATCAGACACTCAAAATGTTAGAGAAAAGCATACAAGGGGCCTGGGAAGGTTCCCAGCAACTTCAAATGCAAAGCTGTGCCTCTGAGCCACTCTTCCTGTGTTTTTGGGCTCCTCCAGCTACTCACCTCTCTAGGAGTCCTGCCACTCTAGCTAAAGACTTGACGGAGGGACTAGGACAGAGAAATAGCTCCTCAGGAGCACCTTCAGAATAAAACCAAAGAATAAATCCAAAACTAACACTTCAAAAAAGATCAAGAACCATACCTGAACACAGGGATAACATTCAGGAGTCAATAATAAATCCTGCTGTCCGAAAAAACATAAGAAGTCAGGACTTGAGAATGATTTTCTCCTTTTCTGGCTCCCCTGTCTTCCAAAAGAGGATTTAACCCTTTTTTGTTTGATCTACTTCTCCACTGATTGAGAAGCAGGCAACTTTGGCACCCACTGAAAGATAAATGGGAGGTCTGAGAACCACATGCAGCCCAGTAGCTGCCCACATGTGCAGCAGACATTTTAGATTTTGGACTTCCAAAGACTACTAAGTAAAATTAGAAGACATGGGACACAGGGGTGGGTTGTCTTCTGGATTAGTGTTAAACAACAGGAATCAGAGGTTATTGATAAATTCTCACAATGGTGAGAACTGAACAGTGTGATCTTTATTGGAACAGGTTCCACTTAAAATTTGTCAACGATTTGGCATTAGGAATGAAAAGTGATGTATCCAAGTTTGTGAATGACTCCAAATAATTCAAGGTGATGAAAATTTAAGCACTCCATTCTAAAATGCTACATCTAAACTGAGCAACAAGATGGCAAAGGAGACTGATTGGTGTGTGTAAAGTGATAAACATCAGGGCAAAAAATAAATAAACCCAAACGTCATATATTCAGGAACTGAACTGACAGATTTAAACAAGAAATAGATCCTGAAGTCATGGTGGATAACTCCATGTAACATCATCTCAGTGTTCAGCAGCAATGAAAAAGCAAAACTCAATGTTAGGAATTATTAAGGAAAAAGAAGCTAGTATTGTAGCACCTTTATACAATTCTATGGTGCTACTCCTTTAAAATACTATGTAGCGTTCTGGTTCTCCCCATTTAAAAAGGGATATTTGAGAGCTGGTAGAGATGCAGATAAGGATAACCAAAAGGATCGAGAGTATAAATGACACTCCCTATAAGGAAAGGCTAAATATCTGGGATTGTTAAAGTTTAGTCATATTTTTTTCCTAAGAGGGATATGACACAACCAGAAGTTTATAAAGTTATGCACAACATGGAAAAAGTAGACACTTTTCTTCCTCTCCCATAATCCTAGAACTCATGCGCATCCAATAAAACTGTCTGATCAGAATCTGCTGGACAAAGGCAAATACAGCCTCACACAATATGGAATTTATGATTCACTATCACATTATGTGGCAATGGCCAACAGCTTAAGTTGGCTTTAAGCTGTAAGAAAGATGGGTGCATCAGTTTCCTCACTGGCTCATCCTCAGTGGCTATACACAACACCCATTCAGTATAAGCCATTGAATACCAGTTGCTGGGGACCAATAAAGAGTTAATACTTTAATGACAAGATTTGGAGCTTCCCAGAGGATGCCAGAACTAACTGGGCCTTTGGTGTGAACCAGCAGGGCTCTTCTACTGTTTTTAAACTTTTATCGGCACTTGCAGATGAGTTCTAGTGCATAATGAAAAAACCTCAGTGGCTGTCATGCAACTTAAGAATACTCTCCTCCTTGAGACTTGACGTATCTTTCAGAAGACCTTTCCTAGTCAATTTTTTGTTAGATTAAATGTACTGTTTCCTTGCCAAACCCTTGGTATGGAATAGGCTATAATAGCAATCAATCAATCAATCAATCAATCAGTGCTGTGTCCCTCCTCAAGCAACTCCCCATAAAGAAGTAGCTATCATTTCCCGCTCCTGCAAGGCTATCGTCATTGTAACAACGGCTCTTTCTTCATCCTCTGTCTTTAAAGCAACCACACTACTGTTAAAAGGTGCAGGGATAGCTCCACTGCAGTCTTAAAGCGTAAATTCCTCCAGTGTCCTACAAGGCAAAACTTATGTCATTGATATAATGATGACCATTAAAATTAAAGGACCACTTTGGATCAACTGGACCTGACCGAGTACACTCCAATGCATTTTATGGAAACATAAACGTGGAATTAAGGGGACCTGTCATGGAATGAGCAAAATGCCTTTTAAGATATGGGGCGTCAGATACCCCCAAGATTTACAGCAACTCCTTAGTTCAGATTACAAGAGTACACTTCAAAATACATTCATTCACTGTGTCACCTAATACCCAACACCCAAAAGTCCCCACACCAGCGCCTTTGTTCAGCAGCCAGTGATAGAAACTATATCATTTTAATAGTTTAAAAGTGTTGAGGATAACACTATTTATAGTTCAAATTCAAGCTTCTAACTCCATGTTAGGATATATTTTGGTTTCTCATTGCCTAATTATGAAACACAGCAAAATTTTATCTTTTGAAATCATAACCCTGAAACGTCAATTTGTGATAGATGACAAAGTCATGACTAGAAAAGCTGTTCTTCATAGGTTTTAGGCAATTACTTATAATTTACTTATACTGAGATTTCATGCTATCCTTTTCAAAGGACTAGGCAGCCTTCCAGGAAAATAATGATAAGTCCCCTGCAACACTCCGCAACAAATTCTTCCAGAAAATCTGGTGTGAATGTTTTTTAAATATATATATATATATATAACTTTATTTTCCAAATGAGAATCATTCATCCAATAAAAATAAAGTAACATGAAGGTTAGAAAGCTTTTTATATTTACGTTAGCCAATTATTTTAAAAAAATTACCCAGCTATAAAAGTTCCCAAACTGCTTACAAAGATCAACAGTTAAGACAGTCCTTACAAGGCATGCTTACAATCAGTGCTTTTCTTCTAGAAAAAAATGGCGCTGGTACTCACCATGAAGTTGTTACAGTATGTGCCACACCTTTAACCAGTGCCTTTCTTCTAGAAAAAAAGGTGCCAGTACCACAGATCCATTGGTTTCAAATCAATTGTGCATTGTGATCCAGCAGACACCTCCACAAACAGAGAAGAAGGAAGAGCAATTTTAGTTATTTCACCCTTCTTCCTGCAGCCATTTTTATCTTCAGAAAGGGCTGAGGTACCTCCAGAACTGTGTGAAAGGTGCTGCTGGGAGAAACTGACAAAAATCACCATTCACAAAACGAAAAACTTAGGATCTGAGCCGTTGTGCTTATGTTGACAAGTTCAAAGCTTGGAAATTTATTAATGTATTCAAATCCAGCTTTCCAAGGCCACACGTGTTTATAAAATAGCTTACAATATAGCAAATATGGTACTGAGTTTAAAATAGTTGGAATACCTGCAGGTATTTTAGGATATGACAACCTAATAGCATACCATTTCATATATTAGTTGCAGTGCAATGCTATGCATGTCTAAAAGGTAAAGGTAAAGGACCCCTGACAGTTAAGTACAGTCGCAAATGACTCTGGGGTTGTGGTGCTCATCTTGCTTTGCTGGCCGAGGGAGCCAACGTTTGTCCGCATACAGTTTTTCTGGGTCATGTGGCCAACATGACTAAGCCGCTTCTGGCGAAACCAGAGCAGTGCACAGAAACGCCATTTACCTTCCCGCTGGAGCAGTACCTATTTATCTACTTGCATTTTGGCATGCTTTCAAACTGCTGGGCTGGCAGGAGCTGGGACTGAGCAATGGCAGCTCACCCCGTCACAGGGATTCGAACCGCCGACCTTCCGAACAGCAAGCCCTAGGCTCAGTGGTTTAGACCACAGCGCCACCCGCGTCCCTATACATGTCTACTTGCAAGTTAAATGGGGATTGTTCCCAGTTAAGCGAGCACAGGTTTGGAGCCTTCAATTTTAAGGACTGAGGAACTATTAACATACTAATTTTCACATGCTAGAAGAGGTATGAACATAAATATGTGTTTCCTAAGAATAGTCATGAGAGGGAGAGAGAGGAAACATTATGGCTTCTATCAGTGCTAGCCCTGAGTAAGGCAAAGGTAAAGGTAAGGTCCCCTGGGTGGTTAAGTCCATTCAAAGTCCACTATGGGGTGCAGCACTCATCTCAGGCTAAGGGAGCCGGCATTTGTCCGCAGACAATTTTCCAGGTCATGTGGCTAGCATGACTAAACCTATTTAGTGGTACCTATTTATCTACTTACACTGGTATGCTTTTGAACTGCTAGGTTGGCAGGAGCTGGGACAAAGCAACAGGAGTTCACCTCATTGTGCGGATTCACACCGCCGACCTTACGATCAGCAAGCCCAAGAGGCTCAGTGGTTCAGACCACAGTGCCACCTGCTTTCCCACTGAAAATAATAACATAAATAACTGGTGCCCATTAATTCTAATGGGCCTACTCTTAGTAAAACTTATTTGGACACAACTCTATAACATTGATTTCAGATTGCTATGTCCTGCATACATTCCAGCTTCCCAAGCTGACCTTGTGTTCAACATGTTACTAATTAATGTTCATCATGTTACTAATTAATGTTATCTAACAAGCAAGTTCTGAAACTGGAAAACTTTCTACAGAAAAATAAAAGTCCCGCATCACTTTTGGCAATTTATAGACATGCTTCAGAAATGGTTGATCCTTCAACTCATTCAATTCCTTATGTAACATCTTGCCCCACCATTTTGTCCTGCAGTTACTTGTATGATATTCACGTTATAAGGAAACAGCAGCTCAAAGGGAGAGGTTCAGGAGACTATTTATTGAATGTGTGGGTGTCAGTTTGAGAGCTTGCATTATTTTTCTGCAAATATTTCAGGCAATGCAGGAATCAAATATGCCACAGCTTAATGACTACTTCATAATGGATCAATTTCAGTCCGGCATTCGCCCTGGTTATGGGACCGAGATGGCTCTGGTTGCCCTAACAGACAACCTCTGTGGGCGGCTGGATCGAGGTGGGCCAGGACTGCTGATTCTTTTAGATCTGTCAGCAGCCTTCAACATGGTTGACCACAAACTTTCGGACCACCGCCTTGCCAACATGAGGATTCAGGGCACAGTCTTACAATGACTGCACTCTTTCCTTTCAGGTCGGGGACAGAGGGTGGCACTAGGGGAGGAGTTGTCGTCCCGGCACCCCTTGGTGTATTGAGTGCCACAGGGCGCAATCCTCTCCCTGATGCTTTTAAACATCTTTATGCACCCCCTTGCCCAGCTTGTCTGGAGTTTAGGGCTGGGCTGTCATCAATACGCTAATGACACCCAACTTTATCTGTTGATGGATGGCCACCCTGACTCGGCCCCAGACACAATGACCAGATGTTTGGAAGCTATGGCTGGATGGTTGTGTGGGAGCCGGTTGAAGTTAAATGCTTCGAAGACAGAGGTCCTCTGGCTGGGTCGGGATGACATGGGGTTGGGGGGGCCAACTCATCTCTTACGGGGGTTCAATTGGTGCCAGCGCCTTGTGTCATAAGTCTGGGTGTAACCTTTGATGCCTCCCTTTCTATGGAGGTGCAGGTTGCAGCTACAGCAAAGGCAGCATTTTTCCACCTCTGCTGTGCTAAACAGTTGGTCCCTTACCTTTCCCGCCCTGATCTTGCCACAGTGATCCATGCAACGGTCACCTCTAGGCTCGATTATTGAAATTCGCTCTACGTGGGGCTGCCCTTGAAGCTGATGCAGAAACTCCAACGGGTGCAGAACGCCGCGGCAAGGCTCTTATGGGGTCCTCGCCGTGGGATCACATTTATCCAGTGCTATACCACCTGCAGTGGCTCCCAGTGGCGTACAGGGTCAGGTTTACGGTGCTGGTTTAAACCTTTAAAGCCCTATACGGCCTAGGACCCTCATACTTATGGGACCGCCTCTCCTGTATGCCCTGCAAACAATAACATCTTGGAAGTCCTGGGCCTCAAGGAGGTTAGACTGGTCTTGACCAGGGCCAGTGCCTTTTCAGCCCTGGTCCCGAACTGGTGGAACGCTCTGTCGCAAGAGATCAGGGCCCTGCAGAATTTGACATCTTTCCACAGAGCCTGCAAGACGGAGCTGTTCCGCCAGGCCTTTGGGGCCCAGTCTGATCCTCCGCTCCGCTCCTTATAATGCAATCCCAGATCTGCATCTATAGTATGCCTAGCCAAGTAATACTTCTGAATATGGCTCACTGGAGGTCAACACCACAAAAAGAATTTAGTGTACACATTTGCCTCTGGCGTATGGGCATAGCCTTTGATCACTATCAGCAAGACCCCATAGAACAGGGTGCTCCAACCATCAGGTGAGCACTGAGGGGATGGTAATCAGCTACAGAGATTAGATATAGTGTTTTCAGCTCATCTGAACTAAAACTATTCAGTTTTCAAATGAACATTTTCAGCAGTGCCTAGAACTGCTTACCCAATTTCAGTGCATTTCAGCAAATGGTCTCTCATTCACTAGCATTGCCAGTCATTTGCCTTCTCTTTCAACAGCCCTCAAAGCACAATAATTATAAAGAACAAAATTAATTAACATTAGTGTTGAGGCAAAATCCCTTCCTCTCTACATCGCCACCACTGCATTTGTTTTATTTTGAAATCTTTAAGATAATACTTTAGTTTTCTGTTATGTGGCTTTGACTGTATATTTTATATTTGACTTTCTTAAGATTGTTTTATTTATGTTTTAACAATTTAATATGCTGTAAACTGCTTTGAGATTTTTCTTAAAAATATAAAGCAGTATAGAAATTAAATAAATAAATAAATAAATATGGCATTCAAGAGATGAAAGGCTGTCACTATACCAGCCCTAGAGATAATAATAATAATAATTTATTATTTGTACCCCGCCCATCTGGCTGGGTTTCCCCAGCCACTCTGGGCGGCTTCCATAGAAACCAAAAATACAGTAAAATATCACAGATTAAAAACTTCCCTGAACAGGGCTGCCTTAAGATGTCTTCTAAATGTCAGGTAGTTATTTATCGCTTTGACATCTGATGGGAGGGCGTTCCACAGGGCGGGCGCCACTACCGAGAAGGCCCTCTGCCTGGTTCCCTGTAGCTTTGCTTCTCGCAATGAGGGAACCGCCAGAAGGCCCTTGGCACTGGACCTCAGCGTCCGGGCAGAACAATGGGGGTGGAGACGCTCCTTCAGGTATACTGGGCCGATAAAGAACATAGCTTTAGTAAGGTAAACTCTTATAAATGGAAAAGGATGCAAGGATCTAATTAAAACTTCAGAGCTTTTCTGGTACATTAAATGGGGAAATGTTTTTTAACCTGTATGCAAAACATTGTTAGATCACCACAACAACCTTGGTAAACAAGACACAAACAGTGATAGATGCAGAGCATGCTGGTAAATCTACCATAGTTCAACATATTCACTAAGGCAGTAGCAAAGCTTCGGTCTGCTTATTTCAGTCCTTCATACGTGTATACAATAACTGGAAGCAACTGAACAATCACAAACTATCAGACTTGTTACTGCACTTCTATCCGAACATTTCCTTCCACCCACTGCAGCTATAATTTCTTTCAGTGTTTGCCCTAAAAAGGAAACTCTGTGCAGGAGCCATTAAACGAATAATAGGCTATTACCAGAAGCCCAGCAGTATGGCCTGAACCTTGTGATATGACTGGAATAATACTGCACCTGAAATTAGTGCTTGTTTTATCCAACTTTTTATGTGCATAGAACTGAGAAGTAACCCATGCTTTTGCATTCTGCCTGAATTGTTCATTAAATCACAAATGTTTGCCACATTTTACCAATGAGGCAAGTAACAAACCCAGTTAAGGATATCAGTCTAACATCTTGTATCTCACCTGAAATCTAAATCTCTTAATGAGATATTCAATTTTACAACATCCCCTTCTACATTGGTCTCTTTCAGGATTCCGCCACTGCTTTTCTAAATGTAATCAAGAATTATAGGAATTAATGGTGACCCATGTTGCAATCCAGCACAGCAAGAAGCACCCAAAACCAGTCACTAATCTATTGTTTTTCACCTTTGAAACAAGCTTGTGCCCAAAGGATTTCAGAGAAGCATGCATAGAGCACCCCGCTCTTGCCATTTTCTCCTCACAACTGACTTGTGGAGATATGTTGGATGGAAAGAAAGAACAGAATTCATGTCCAAATCATCATACTACTCTAGCACCAACATCACACATAGAAATGGGCAAAGAACACCATTCAGCAAACATTTTCCCTCATCCCCTCACAGATGGCGTCTTGATTATCTGCAACCACACTGGCAGGTAATACAACACTTCATTAAAAGTTCCAGGAAAATTTAAAACACAACAATAAAAGCAGGATGTTAAAATCCAATAAATACATTAAAGCCAATAACAATCACAGTCGCTAGAAAATTCTTAATGGCACTGGTTTCAATGACCAGCTAAGGCCTGGGTGAACAAATACTATTTTAGATGAACAGAAAACCAGGTCCAAAAGTATTCAATGTTTTATTAAGTCAGTAACAAAACCTTAAACTTGGCCCAGAACCAAACAGAATCAGGACTGCCCATTGAGGTAATAGGTAGCTTTCTTTGTCTCTGCCAATAATACTTGATACAGTGGTACCTCGGGTTAAGTACTTAATTCGTTCCGGAGGTCCATACTTAAGCTGAAACTGTTCTTAACCTGAAGCACCACTTTAGCTAATTGGGCCTCCTGCTGCTGCCACACTACCGGAGCACGATTTCTGTTCTCATCCTGAAGCAAAGTTCTTAACCTGAAGCACTATTTCTGGGTTAGCAGAGTCTGTAACCTGAAGCGTATGTAACCCGAGGTACCAATGTATATCCAAAGCACAGGGGTTACGGGTAGCAGCAAAATCTTAGCAACTCAGTAGCAGGAATTTGAAGACAAAGTTGTGTGTCTTTAAAAGTTATCTCCGGTGAAATATGAAGCCATTGCCACCCTGAAGTTAAAATATTGTGAAATTTCACATAGATAATGCAAATATATAGTACTCTTATCCTCTTCTGTGGTCAATGTCTGCATACCCATAGCTGCCTGTGGCTCTTCACTGAGGTTGCTCTATCTCTTCTCCCCACTAGATAACCTAAAGGAAGCACACTTGGCACAAGCCAAAGGGCAAACTGTGAAACAATGCCTGTACCAGCAGTGCAAGACCAACAGAGACAGAGGTGGGTTAAATATTAAGATATTATTTACTGCTGCTATCCCATTCCCTCCCAGCCTACAAAAAGCAGTATTCTAACAGTAGTGCAAAGTTAAGTCTTCTTGGAACACACTGGAATCACACTAAGAGTGGGATTCACGGTGGGAACAGATGGAAATTTAATGACTGGTCAAAAATGAGGGACATTCTGAAACTGTTTGGAAAATCAAGGCTGAAGTACATGCAGGCAGCCTCAACAGATTCAGGAGGCTTCACACAAGCACCTTCTATAATTTGCGGTCAATGAGGACTCATCACCACTTGCATATTTATTTAACAATGGTCAGTTGCTCTTCAGTCATGTGCCTAGCTGCACGACAATACAGAGCCATCAATAAAATGTTGCCATAAGCTTTTAATGGATGTGAATGACCACATAGCTTCCATATTATTACTTTTGTTACATACTTAGCATTCCCAAAATGCCTGTTAAACAGCCACTCCAGTTTGTCTTAGATATAACCTGTTGCTCTTTTGCCCTCTTCAAGCAAGATATTTGATTCAGCATAGATAACTACAAGTATTGCAATGTACTGTACTTTAGACATTATTTGTTTCCCTTATGTTTACACATGTAAAAGGTATTGAGCTTTACAATGTCCATGTGCCAACATGCCTACAAAAGTACTTTCAGGACCCACCCAAAAATATTAGCTGAAACTTGTCTATAAAAGACTCGGCCATGACACATAAAATAGGTTTTCAGGCACAGAGAAAGGAAGAACTGCTTACAAACTTTCCTTACAGTGCAATCCTACTCAGAAGTCCTACTTAATTCAACGGGACTTACTTCCAGGTAAGTGTAGTTAGGAATGCAGTATTATTTTGTGCATCCTTCAAATAAGGCAGGAATCTTAAAGGGGAACACAGTAATAAGTGCACTTCTGAACCTCTTTGTAAATACAATGGAACCTCGGGTTAAGTACTTAATTCATTGAAGGGGTCCGTTCTTAACCTGAAACTGTTCTTAAACTGAAGCACCACTTTAGCTAATGGGGCCTTCTGCTGCTGCCGCGCTGCCAGAGCACGATTTCTGTTCTCATCCTGAAGCAAAGTTCTTAACCTGAAGCACTATTTCTGGGTTAGCGGAGTCTGTAACCTGAAGTATCTGTAACCCAAGGTACCACTGTATATCTTAGGGCCTAACTAGATATTGTTAGTGGTTAGTAATGTTGTGCATAGTTTGACATGAATAATCAGTGCAGGGCTAAATCAGATTGGAACAATGGCATGGGCAGAAAAGCTCCCATTGGTGGGTATTTACGTCTTAAAACTCATGCATGCCAAAGCTAGACACATAACTAACATCAAGCCTAGCCTGGCCTGTCCAGTCACATAACATGGAAACAATGCTTAAAATAAAATAAAAAATATTATCTTTACAAAGCAGCACAGGAATAGTTCAGGCATGCTCACTTTCTACTTTATGTGCAACAACCCCTCCCAGATACAGCAGTGTACCACTTCCTCAACAATTTAGGTACCTTTTTATAGCAAATGTTGGCCTGACTGCCTTATAGAGAAGAACGGGGGGGGGGGGGAGGGAATAGGGCTATAACTCTGACCATAGGCATTTAAAATCCTGGATGAAATAGCGTGCCCTTAATTTTAAACAAACATGTTTAGGATCATACATGATTAACAGAAAACGGGTCACTTAGTGCAGGGATGCTTAAGCTAAGCAGCCTTCCAAGGTTCCAAGAAAAACCCCCTTCAGTTCCCACCTATCATCTCTTTTTGCCTCTCGTTTTATGAAACTTGAGAAATGGAACACACATAAATGAGATTATCTCTGCTGCTGCTGCTGCTGACCCTCTCCTTCAAGACGAAAAGGGGAATCCATCAATCAATCAAACAAACACAGAAAAGAATAGTCGATACAACCTCGACGCTGGGTATGAACTGACTGAAAAAGGGACTTCGTCCCAGCCAGACAGGACAACCAGGGGACATTTCACCGAAAGGTAAAAAAACAGTGATAACAGTTGAACTTTTTTTTGGGGGGGGGGAGGAAGGGGGCGGGAAAGGGCTGCATGTGGTGCATCCTGGCCGGCGAGCCAAGCAAATGACATTAAAAAGTTCTCTTCAACCGAAGAAGGGAGAGAAGCGACACGCAAACCTTCATGGAGGGGATGTGCACCTGGCTTCAACGGGGCAGGTGAGGCGTTATTCCGTTTTTATTGGGTGGGGGGTGGAGGGGTTTCCTCTCCCCACCCCCCCTATCCCGCTTCCCGGCCCCCTCGCCGCCTTCTCCCCGCGCCGCACGCCATTCACACGAGACGCGCGGGTCTCAGCCTCGACACGTGAAGGGGGAAAGGAAAGCGGCTGGCGGGGGGGGGGTGTCGGGGAGGCCGCGGCGGCGGCGGCGACGCCGGTCCCAAGCCCGCGTGACTCCTTCGGGTCACCGTGACCGGGACGGGGGGGGACGGGGACGCGGCCCACCGACCGACCCACCGCCGTCTCCACACGCCGCCGTCTCCACACACGCGCGCTCGCGCCCGCCCGCTCTCTTCACTCACCGTCCAGCCACGCGCTCTGCAGACCCGGCGCCTCGCCTGCCCGCCTCCTCTCCTCAGGCTCGCTCTCTCGCGCTGTGTGCGTCACGTGCCCGCGCGCGCCCGCTCTCCTACACAACGGGCGCCAAGCACGCCGGCGAGGACCCGGATGTGCACCAGGAAAATAAGATCGCGTTGGGGAGAGGGGGGGGAGAATAGGAAAGCGCCGCCGGAAGCGGAAGAAGCGCGGAGGACGAATGGGGTAACACCCCGCCGCCTGGGTGCTTCTGGTTTTTTTTTGGGGGGGGGGGAACACGGGCAGGTTCCCCGGAGCCTCGTTTGGCGCGGATAAGAGCTTGGGGGTGGTTTATTTGTATAAATAAAATAATAAAATGTTTTATTTATTTATTTATTTATTTAATTTTATTATTATTATTATTATTATATCCATCCAACAAACCTAGACAGCATCCTAAAAAGCAGAGACATCACCTTGCCGACAAAGATCAGTATAGTCAAAGCTATGGTTTTCCCAGTAGTGATGTATGGAAGTGAGAGCTGGACCATAAAGAAGGCTGATCACCGAAGAACTGATGATTTTGAATTATGGTGCTGGAGGAGACTCTTGAGAGTCCCATGGACTGCAAGAAGATCAAACCGATCCATTCTGGAGGAAATCCGCCCTGAGGGCTCACTGGAAGGACAGATCATGAAGCTGAGGCTCCAATACTTTGGCCACCTCATGAGAAGAGAAGACTCCCTGGAAAAGATTTCATTCTCTTTATTCAGCTCATAGTGGTGAGGAGGAATGGAAGTTCCCCCAGAATGTCTGCTTTATATACATTATTTACACAATGGGCCCCACGTGATTGGCTAATTCCGGGATTCTCCTGTGGGCCAATCAGGTTGCGGATTCACTTCCACCTGCAGCTGGATTGGGTGGTTCCTGTGGACCAGTCAGACTGCTGCATTCTGGATCCTATTGTTCTAGGACCAATCAGACTGCTGCATTTTGGATCCTATTCAACTCAGTACAAAACATGTTGGGAAAGATGGAGGGCACAGGGAGAAGGGGACAACAGAGGACGAGATGGTTGGACAGTGTTCTCAAAGCTACGAACATGAGTTTGACCAAACTGCAGGAGGCAGTGGAAGACAGGAGTGCCGGGCATGCTCTGGTCCATGGGGTCACGAAGAGTCGGACACAACTGAACAACATTATTATTGTGCCTCTAGGCATGTGTGACTGGCGCTTCCTGTGTTGGGCACACGCTGCCCTTGGGCCAGAAGCGAAAGCTGCCCGTAGAGATCCAGCATGTGGCGTGGTCCATGCTCTTTCTAAAAGTCTTTCTTCTGTGGCAGTCCCTCATAGCCAAGTAAGATTGTCTTCCATAGACACAGTTTTCACAATGAGTCCATAAGTGACTGTGGAGGCCAATTCTGCATCCACACGTCCTTCCAAAGTGGGGACATTGTTTTCTGGGTGGGAGTTGTACACAGTGTGGATTTGACAAGCATGCCTCCCTCTTAGCACATTTCTTACTTGCGCCCTGAGTTCAAGTGTCTTCAAAGCCCACGACACCTTTGGTAAAGGCTGTTCTCCAACTGGAGCACTCGCAGGCCAGCGTTCCCCAATTGTTGGTGTTTATACTACATTTTCAAAGATTTGCCTTGAGAGAGTCTTTAAACCTCTTTTGTTGACCACCAGCATTACGCTTTCCATTTTTAAGTTCGGAATAGAGTACAGTGGTACCTCGGGTTACAAACACCTCGGGTTACAAACACTTCAGGTTACAGACTCCACTAACCCAGAAGTAGTACCTCTGGTCAAGAACTTTACCTCAGGATTAGAACAGAAATCGTGCGCCAGTGGCACACCGGCAGCGGGAAGCCCCATTAGCTAAAGTGGTACCTCAGGTTAAGAACAGTATCAGGTTAAGAACGGACCTCCGGAACAAATTAAGTTCGTAACTAGAGGTACCACTGTAGTTGCTTTGGAAGACGATAATCAGGCATCTGCACATGACCAGTCCAACGATGTTGATGTTGAAGAATCATTGCTTCAACACTGGTGATCTTTGCTTCTTCCAGTAGACTGGTATTAGTTTGCCTGTCTTCCCAAGTGATATACTGCCGATGCTCAACAGGTGGTCCCATGCTGGTTCTTTAGGACAGTGTTTCCCAACCGGTGTTCCGCGGCACACTAGTGTGCCGTGAGACGTTGGCTGGTGTGCCGTGGGAGGGAGGCGGGCGAGTCGGGCGGCGAGAGGCGGCGGCGGCGAGGATCCGCGTCGAGCCGGGGGCGGCTCCGCGGTGGTGGTGCCGAGCGGCGGGGCAGCGCGCGCAAAAGGGAGGAGCGCGAGACAGCGGAGGAGGAGGAGGCCGGCATGTCCGGGCAGCAGCAGCAACAGCAGCAGCAGCAACTCCCGGCGACGGCTCCTCCTCCGCCCGCTATCGCCGCCACCACCACAACAGCCGCCGCCGCCTCAGCTGCCGCCGTCCCTCAGTCCCTCGCTCTGCTGCCTCCTCCCACCCCGGCAAGGGGAAGGGAAAAAACGTTCACTTTTGTGCGTCCCTCCCGGCGTGACGCTGCGCGCTGACGTCACGGGGCGGGGCTTTAATGGTGGTGTGCCGCGAGATTTTTTCCCGGTAAACAGGTGTGCCGTTGCCTAAAAACGTTTGGGAAACACTGCTTTAGGAAGCAAACTCGGGCTGCTGCTGCCTCTTCCGAAAGGGCAGCTTGCTGCAGACTTGGGAAGGTTCCCCTGAGCAAGGAGACCGTCTCTGTGGTGAGCTAGTAGCCCTGTTTTGCTTTCAGAGGAATTGCTTCAGGGCCGCCTGAGAAAAGCCTCCCAGGGTAAGCCAGCGCTTCCACGACGCTCCCTTGTTGCTGCGTGTGCACGCAGGACTGCCTCCTGTTTGCTTCTTTTAGTTTCTCACCTATGCATTTTAAATAGGTTAAAAAGTTATATAACTTTGGTTGCAAATACTGTACAGTACTAGGCAAGCTGGATACAGTGGTACCTCGCAAGATGAATGCCTCGCAAGACAAAAAACTCGCAAGATGAGTGTTTTTCGTTTTTTGAGTTGCTTCGCAAGACGAATTTCCCTATGGGCTTGCTTCGCAAGACGAAAACGTCTTGCAAGTTTGTTTCCTTTTTCTTAAAACCGTTAATACCCAGGGTGCATTGCTTGAACAGTGTACAGTGGTGCTTCGCAAGACGAAAAATTCGCAAGACGAAAAAACTCGCAGAATGAATTAATTTCGTCTTGCGAGGCACCACTGTAGTTGTGAAGAAGAAGAAAAAGAAGAAGAAGAAGCTTTGTTTACTAAAGTAAAGTATGCTAAATTTGATCTCTCTGGCATCAGAAAACTTTCTGGTACAAATGGTCCACATTTGCATAGGAATTCCCCCCCCCCCGGAAAACCGGTATCACTGCCAAAAAAAAAGTTGAGAAACTTTTACAAAGTACAGATTTCACTAGAGATTAAAAAGGTAAAGGGACCCATGACTGTTAAGTCCAGTCACGAACGGCTCTGGAGTTGAGGCGCTCATCTCGCTTTACTGGCCAGGGGAGCCGACGTTTGTCCACAGACAGTTTTTCTGGGTCATGTGGCCAGCATAACTAAGCCGCTTCTGGCAAAACCAGAGCAGCGCACGGAAACGCCGTTTACCTTCATGCCCAAGCAGTTCCTATTTATCTACTTGCACTTTGAGGTGCTTTTGAACTGCTAAGTTGGCAGGAGCAGGGACCAAACAACGGGAGCTCACCCCGTCGCGGGGATTCTAACCGCCGACCTTCTAATCAGCAAGCCCTAGGCTCTGTGGTTTAGACCACAGCGCCACCCACATCCCTCACTAGAGATTAGGTCTGATAAATAATTCTTTACGTGCCAGCTAATAAAATAAAAAAAGTGCATCCTTGTAAGAAATGTATTTTAAAACTTACATGCATGTTACCCATCAAAATGCTGTTAGCTCAGGAAAAATAAGCTTCACACAGACCCAACTTTAAATGCATTTTACTGTTAAAAATAAAATACAAAAACATTTTATACACTGAAAGTATGGGAGCATTTTGCAAGGGCAAGTGTACAGCTGCTACCCAGGGCACAATAGTACCAGACAGTCCAATGGAAGTGATACATTATATTACAATAATACTATGTAGTTGTATATTCACAAGTGATACACTAGGGCAGGCATTGGCAAACTCGGCCCTCCAGATGTTTTAGAACTACAACTCCCATCATCCTTAGCTAACAGGACCAGTGGTCAGGGATGATGGCAGTTGTAGTCCCAAAACATCTGCAGGGCCGAGTTTGCCTATGCCTGCACTAGGACGTACTTGGGTTCCTCATACACATACAGCATAAGAAATTCACTTGATTCACTTTCCTTTTTGTTGTTACTACACAATCACTGAAGTCGCTACAGCCAAGATTGACAAGCGCCAAGCTCCCACGATATAGCACCCAGAAATGCAGATCTGGGGATAACTTTTATATCTACAAAAAGCTGGGGATAACTTTTATATCTACAAAAAGCTGCCCCAACATGATGTGAACATCAGCCCTTAAGCTGCTCATCTGATTGATTACACTTGTTGAAATAGAAAGCTCATCCCAACTAGTCTGTGCTGCAAATGTAGGAAATCTGCAAAGAATCACAAAGAGGGGTCGTGGTGATATAATAAGAGACCAAATCCCAAGTATAGAAGGATGGACTACTGAACTCCATCTGCAGTCCAAATAGGAAACTCTTTGAATAGTTGTCTCACTACAGCCAAAGCATTAACTTTCACGCCAGAAATGCTATTGGAAGTGGAATAAGGAACTTTGGCTGTGATCAGATACTTGAGCACATTACTTTCCTAGAAGTTTTTTATGCAGAGGGCAGCAGTTCAAGAGACGTGGGGCATAAACAAAAAAAAAATGGACAAGTGTTGGAAATGGCTATTTAACACTAGACAGGAATTTGTTAATCTGCTCTTTTTATTTTTGACCATAATTGGAAAGTCACCACCTACTTAGGGATGCAATTCATTGTTTAATTCATCACATGTTTATGTTTTCAAACCTGCCTAGAGCAATTTTTTCCCATTTCTTCAAATATTTATGAGTACCTACATATAAATTATTTGCATCACCTAATCACTCCATAATTCCACCATAATCCGTTTTGTCTGACATATTTGCAAATACATTTATAACTGACCATTAAAGGTGGATCTGGATTCCAAGCAGTTCTGGCTGTAATCGCTAAGAACAGTTTTATTACCTTGTGCTCCAGCTATGGAACCCTCTTTGTAACAGTGCCGCATTAAAGTGCCATTTAACAACCTAATAAGAAAATGTGCTCACCCCATAAAGAATTGCAGCTTTGCTACTGACTTAGTCAAATGGGTATTTCTCCAGAAACATTTTAAGTTTATTTTAGTTCTAATTAGGACCACAGACTACCCAGCCACAACTGCCTAAACAGCTTAATTCCACTGAGTTCAATGGTCCTAAGTAATTTTAACTGGAAGTATCCTGGCTTAAAAATAACAGCAGCTGCAACAACAATGGAACTTAACAAGATTAAAGAAAACACCAGGAAGACAAGTAAAACAGGTTAAAAAAATATTCATGCCCTCCACCTGAAAATAAGTGACTTCCTTAACTACTTATTGTTTTATCCACCACTGCTTAAACCAGGTCAAAAACGAAAATTTGTACATTCTAATATTTTTATCTCTTCATCTATATTCTATAACCCAAACAGGACATTTGGTATTTATTGTGAGCCTCTAAGTATATATTCTGTTTTCTGCCAGCACCAACTACTTTATGAACCGCACTGGGGCACATCAAATGTCATGTGCCTTTCTCATCCCTTCTGAATGGGAATAGCTGTGATACCCACACTGAACGTCCCGGCAGCCCTGCTTTAACTTTATCTACTCCTATTTTTACTGGAAACCATTTGTAATGCAAACTGGGAAACAGGACCAATATGTATCAGCCATGTTAATTTTCCCAATTTCAGAAAATGCTCGCTGTACAATTACATACGTCTTCTCAAGGCAATAATTACAAATACAAATCACTATACTATTCAAGTCGCATTGAAAATGACTACATCCCAAACTTTCCGTCATCCTCTCAGCTTTAGAGCTTCCAGACTTCATTCCACCAATAGCTGTACACTATCAGTCTGCTTCTGCGGTTGCTGCTGGTGATCATATTTCCTTGCTAGAAAAATAAACACATTTGGATATATTAGACTGCAATTCTAAATGTATTAATAATAATAATAATAATATTTATACCCCGCCCTCCCCAGCCAAGACCGGGCTCAGGGTGGCTAACAACCAATAATAAAAACAAGTTGATTAAAATACAATTTAAAAAACAAGATTAAAATACAACATTAAAACATTAGGATGCAACCTCTTCACAGGAGGAGAAAGGAAAAAGAAAGGGGGGGGGAATCAAACTGATTCTAAACCAAAGGCCAGGTGGAACAACTCTGTCTTACAGGCCCTGCGGAAAGAAATCAGATCCTGCCAGGCCCTGGTCTCATGAGGCAGATTGTTCCACCAGGCCGGGGCCAGTGTTGAGAAGGCCCTGGCTCTGGTTGAGGCTAATCTAACTTCCTTAGGGCCCGAGACCTCTAGGGTGTTGCTATTTATGGATCTTAAGATCCTCCGTGGGGCATACCAGGAGAAGCGGTATTACTAGAAACTAAGCCCTACTGAACTCAGTGGGACTTGCTTCCAAGTAAACATACAGGGAATTGTTAAATTCTTATTGTAAGATTCTGCCCCTCCTCAAAAAAACAGCAACAACATGTAGTTACTTCAAACCCATTGTTTATCTGTTAGCTAACAAACTAATTCAGCACAATACACATTCAGCAAATTCCAATGCACACATTTTAGGATAAAAATTTGCCTTCTGTCACGAGTGCAAAATGTCCACATTTAATAGTAATTGTTACTGGCACATCATTTAGCGATTTAAAGTCATAGAAGCGATCGATGTAAGCACATGTCCAACAATGGCAGGCAGTAAGAAGTTGCAAAATCACACCCCCAACCTGCTAACAAAGATTGATACTAAGGTTATACATGGAATGATGTTTTGTTTTTCAGAGGGTTTGCTTAGAAGGAAAAGTGGGGGGGGGGGGTAATGGGACACTGTCAGTAAGAAAAATCACTCGCAAACGAGAAACCCATTGTAATTCTGCAACCTAGATTCTGTAAACTGGTTTTACATCCCTAGAATAAAAAATGGGAAGTCTGACAAAAAGGCCAAGAGTAGCCCCCCCCCCCAAAAAAAAAAACCATGTCTCTCTCTGTCGCAGGGAAAACTGAACACTGGTCAACTTCTTGTTTTGTATTTTGTGTTTGGCTTTGAGCAAACCTTTGTGCACATCAGTCTCGCAGGTATTCCTTTTGTTTTCATTATGCTGAATGGAGTACCTCCTTTGGAGAGTACCTGGACCATGATTTCAAAGAATAAACACTGTCATCCTATATACTAACATCAAGCCAAAGCAACACCAAAACAGAGAGGTATCAAGCAGTCTTGGGGTATGCAGAAGTACAAAAAAAGCAGCATTTTTCTCGCAAAAGTCCAACACTGAGCATCTGTTAGGGTAGGGGTGGGGTGGAGTGGCTGGACACATGAAATCCCACGGAGGAATTATCCTAGAAAAAAGCATGGCTGGCTGGCCCCCTGAACAGCACCCTGCAACATTTACTTGCAAGTCCCACTTGTACCCCTACTTGTTTCTGATCTAGGCTGGCTGAACATCCATTTACCAGGACATCATAACTAAAATGAACACTACTCCCTTCTCATTAACAGTAAATAGGAGGCAAAACATATGAACAGTTGTATGCCTTCTTATGACCACATGGTCATAACAGCCTACTGCCCAGCTAGGCAGTAATGTGGCAAGATTCACCAGCATAGCTAACCAACTGCAAATTCTGGAACATCCATTGGGATTTGTGACTCCCCTTATTCACAAGCTATGTTGATCCTGTATACTGACTGACATTCCACAATACAGTGGTGCCCCGCAAGACGAATGCCTCGCAAGACGGAAAACTCGCTAGACGAAAGAGTTTTCCGTTTTGGAGGTGCTTCGCAAAACGAATTTCCTATGGGCTTGCTTCGCAAGACGACAATGTCTTGCGAGTTCCTGCTGGGGTTTTTTCCTCCCCCCCTTTTTTCTAAGCAGCTAAGCCGCTTATCAGCTGATCCGATCAGCAGATAAGCCGCTAAAAGCCGCTAATAGCGCTAATAGCGCTAATCCACTAATCCGTCAATGGGCTTGCTTCGCAAGACAAAAAAACCGCTAGACGAAGAGAATCACAGAACGGATTCTTTTCGTCTTGCGAGGCACCACTGTACTATAGTTTTGACCATGGGTAGGCAAACTAAGGCCTGGGGGCTGGATCCGGCCCAATCGCCTTCTCAATCCGGCCCATGGGCGGTCCGGAAATCAGCGTGTTTCTACATGAGTAGAATGTGTCCTTTTATTTAAAATGCATCTCTAGGTTATTTGTAGGGCATAGGAATTCTTTCATTTCCCCCCCCCTCCCAAAATATAGTCCGGCCCTCCCACAAGGTCTGAGGGACAGTGGACTGGACCCCCACTGACCCCTGGTTTTGACTTTCCTCTTGCACGTCTCTGTATAACATGCAGGAAGAGATCTGTACCATCGTAAGCTTGGAAACTTTTGAAACATCCTTCTATTACGAGTTTTGAAATATCCTGAATGTTTATTTCTATTTTGAGTCTCCTTTTGACATATGTTCAGTTATGAATTGCAATAAGGAATAGATGTTCTGAATTTTTGTTGAATTTATAATTTGGCAGGATATTTAGACTATATGATATGTATTTGTATAATCTGGAATACTTAATGTGATTTGATTGGATTGTTAAAATGGAAAATTTAATAAAAAATATTTTTTTAAAAAAAGGAATAAGATGCTCTGTATCTTTAGAAGCTCTGTACAGTGGTGCCTCGCAAGAGGAAAAGAATCCGTTCTGTAATTCTCTTCATCTAGCGGTTTTTTCGTCTTGCGAAGCAAGCCCATTGACGGAGTAGCGGATTAGCGCTATTAGGGCTTTTAGCGGCTTATCTGCTTATCACATCAGCTGATAAGCGGCTTAGCGGCTTAGAAAAAGGAGGGGGGAAGGGGAAAAAAACAGCAGGAACTCGCAAGACATTGTCGTCTTGCGAAGCAAGCCCATAGGAAATTCGTTTTGCGAAGCACCTCCAAAACGGAAAACTCTTTCGTCTAGCGAGTTTTCCGTCTTGTGAGGCATTCGTCTTGTGGGGCACCACTGTATCTTTAAATAAACAACAACAACAACAGCAACACCCCACCCTATACCTGCAGGTGTCAGGGCTGCTAATAGAATAAAATCAGAATATAAAACCACAAAATACATAAACTAAAAACAACAACCCAATAACCCCCCCCAAAAAAAAAACCCAACACATTTTTAAAGGGAACCGCCAGGCAGCCTTCGGAGCTGGATCTCAGTGCCAGGGCTGAATGATGGGGTGGAGACACTCCAGGTATCCTGAACCAAGGCCGTTTTACAGCTTTAATTCAACGCTTTGAATTGTGCTCAGAAACGTACTGGGAGCCTACCAATGGAGTATACCTACCGATGGAGTACATCTCTAGCTGCTGCCGTAGACGAATTTTTTTCACACTATCGTAAAAGTTTGGCTCAGGTGGTACTTCTACAGCAGGAGGTAGCGTAAAAATCCTCATGATCTTCCTTTTATTTCTAAAATCCAAAGGACAAGCAACATGTAAACAATAAAGTAATAAATAATAAAGTGTCATATCATGTCTCCTCCGGTTGTAAGTGGCAAGATAATCTGCAGAACCATGAAATTTGTGCTTGCTTGGGACATTTATTAGACGACCGTAGCACAAGAATTAGCCTGTTCCTTTAGGCGGCAAGTCTTACCACCACTGCAGGATACCACCGCTATCTCCTTCAGAGACTATGTTTTTTTTTTTTTTTATTATTATTATTATTATTATTATTATTATTATTATTATTATTATTATTATTATTTAAGACCACACAGGCTGGCCCCACTCTAAACGTCCCTGTTTGCTCCACCCCATCCTTCCAAATGCACTTCACGCCATTATCACAACTGCCTTTTTACACATTATTTGCCTGTGCCATAAAACGTCTTCAAAGCTTAAAAGAAAAAACCCACACACAAAATGACTCAAAACAACTTGATCGAGAAAAATCCACACACCCCTACTTCGAAAACACGCAAAGCAAAAAAAAAACACACTCAAGCAGATTCACGCCACCTCGACTTCCCAAGCGCCTGAGCGGGCTTCCTTTTGGCTGGCGCCGGAAAGAGCGCAGGGCAGCCTGCTGGATCTCAAGTGGTGGGGAGTTCCAAAAGGCGGACGCCGCCACGCTAAAGGTGGTGGGGAGGGTTCCCAACAGTGCGCAGCGGGCGTCTCTGCAGGTGCCCTGCTGGATCTCAAGTGGCGGGGAGTTCCAAAGGGCAGGCACCGCCACGCTAAAGGCTGTGGCGGGTTCCCAACCTTGCGCAGTGTGGCAGGGAGTGCCGAAGGGCAGGCACTGCCACGCTGAAGGCAGTGGGGGGGGGGTTCCCAACCGTGCGCAGTGGGCCTCTCTGCAGGCGCCCTGCTGGATCTCAAGTGACGGGGAGTTCCGAAGGGCAGGCGCTGCCACGCTAAATGCGATGGGGGGAGGGTTCCCAACAGTGCGCAGCGGGTGTCTCTGCAGGCGCCCTGCTGTATCTCAAGTGGCGGAGAGTTCCGAAGGGCAGGCACCGCCACGCTAAAGGCGTCTCTGCAGGCGCCCTGCTGGATCTCCAGTGGCGGGGAGTTCCGAAGGGCAGGCACCGCCACGCTAAAGGCATCTCTGCAGGCGCCCTGCTGGATCTCCAGTGGCGGGGAGTTCCGAAGGGCAGGCACCGCCACGCTAAAGGCATCTCTGCAGGCGCCCTGCTGGATCTCCAGTGGCGGGGAGTTCCGAAGGGCAGGCACCGCCACGCTAAAGGCGTCTCTGCAGGCGCCCTGCTGGATCTCCAGTGGCGGGGAGTTCCGAAGGGCAGGCACCGCCACGCTAAAGGCGTCTCTGCAGGCGCCCTGCTGGATCTCCAGTGGCGGGGAGTTCCGAAGGGCAGGCACCGCCACGCTAAAGGCATCTCTGCAGGCGCCCTGCTGGATCTCCAGTGGCGGGGAGTTCCGAAGGGCAGGCACCGCCACGCTAAAGGCATCTCTGCAGGCGCCCTGCTGGATCTCCAGTGGCGGGGAGTTCCGAAGGGCAGGCTGCAGTGCCGCCGGCCTATACTGGCCCCGAAAGAGAGATGGGGGAAGCCCACCTGCGCGCGTAGACCAGCAGAGCCAGGCTGGCCAGCACGGCCAGCAGGTAGACGTTGGTGGCCTCGTTCCAAGCCTCGTGCACCGAGTAGTCCATGGGGGCCGCGGCTGCGGCGGCCGCGCCCCCGCCGCCCCCGCTCTCGCCCAGCACGCGCGCACCGGCCATGGGTGAGAATCCGGCGCAAAGCGCAGCGCGGGGGGAGATGCGCCCGCAGCCGGGCAGGGAAACAGGGAGGAAGAGGCCGGCGCCTGATGTCACGTCCTGCGGAAAGAGCCCTGGATTTGCAAAGAAAGGCGATTGCAATGCCGTCGCGCGCCGCCGCTGGCTTCCGGGTGGCTTTGGACGGAGGTTTGCAAAGCGCTTTTTGGGCGCACGCAGGGCCGGATTTACGCATAAGCTAAACAACCTATGGCTTAGGGCCCCAGTCTCTTGGGGCCCCCAAAAAAAAATATTTTAAAAAATTTATTGAGTTTTGATAATACAGAAAGGAAAAAAACCCAACACAATACCAATACATAGACACACAAAAATAAACCACTATTTACAGACTTTTCATCACCCCATGACTCCCCTCCACAACTCCTCGACTTCCTCATATGTTATATTCAATGCTATCGTTGCAATCCTTAGGTTTTTGATTTAATCTCTCTAAAACGTGCCTTTCCCACTTCACTCCTTTAGTCTAAGCATATCAGCCTGTTCTTTTTTGAACAGTGTTTATCCATATATTCTTCAAAACATTTTTGGGGGCCCCAAAAATTTTTAAAGGGGGAAAAAACTCCAGTCTCCAGAAGAATACTAATAAAGGGGGGGAAAGGGATGATGGATTATTAAAATGACATAACTGTCAGTGGGTAGTTATTATTATTTCCAATATCTTTGGGTTAAAATCTTTTCATATGCAAGTAAGCCCCAAGACCTTATTCCGGATATACAGTGGTACCTCAGGTTACATACACTTCAGGTTACAGACTCCGATAACCCAGAAATATTGCTTCAGGTTAAGAACTTTGCTTCAGGGTGAGAACAGAAATTGCGCAGCAGCAGCGCAACAGCAGCAGGAGGCCCCATTAGCCAAAGTGGTGCTTCAGGATAAGAACAGTTTCAGGTTAAGAACGGACCTCCAGAACGAATTAAGTACTTAACCTGAGGTACCACTGTATCATAGCTGTCAACTTACAGATTTGAAAATAAGGGACCAGCAGCCTTGAAAATAAGGGACCTGCAGCCTCACCTGTTCCAGGCACTCCTGTCTTCCTGTCCTCCTGCAGTCTGGTCAAACTCATGCTGGATAGCTTCGAGAACACTGTCCAACCAACTTTGTAACCAGAGGTTCAACTGAATAGAATCTGAATCACATGCACCACAAGGCCTATGCAGCCTCAACTTAAGATGGCTCCCCGGCCTGGCTTTGCACTGCAAAGTTTGCAGCAGCACGTGCAACAAAATGGCGTCCAGCATTCAAAAAACCCCTCAGCTTGCATTAACTAGCCACACACAAGGCATGCAAGCTCCACCCCCCGTCGTTCTTAGACTTCTTATTGGGTGAGCAACACAGCCAAGCAACACAGTTGGAGCCTCCCTCCTCCTTGGCCGGCAGGGAGGGAGGGAGAGGAGCTGCTTCCTTTGAAATTTAAGGGACATCGTTTAAGGGACATCTATCAATAAGGGACAGCAGCAGGACATGGCGCTGGAATAAGGGACTGTCCCTTCAAATAAGGGACACTTGACAGCTATGCACTGTATTGTGTTTAAGATCAGGAAGCTCTGATTTATAGAATGGGGATGATAAAGATAACATGTAACCTTAAATAGGTAATATGGGAGAGTATACAGTGGTGGCCTCCGGCTTCTTCCTAAAACACCCCCAAATGTGGCAAAGGGGTGCAATGCTCCTCACTGCCAGAGAGGCTGAGATTCAGTGCTGACCACCAATTATGGCTCAGCCAGGAGAGCCTGACTCTTAACCTCAAGGTCGTGGGTTTGAGCCCCACTTTGGTTGAAAGATTCCTGCATTGCAGGCGGATGGGTTGTCCTTGTGGTCCCTCCTAGCTCCACAATCCTGTGATGCTAAAGGAAGAGTGAAGAGCCTAAGCCCTGCCACGAACTCCATAGCGGCAGCAGCACCCCTTCTGCTCTGCTTCCGTTGGGACTCCTAAGCGGTGGACATACTATCAAAGGCTCATTGGCATGGATAGCCAAGGCCATCGCTACCAACAACGCTCTTTGGAAAAGAGGACAGTGGATGGGAAAGGCCCCCTTAGAGGGCCATACAATAAACTGGGTGCAGATAGTACAGATAGAATTGGCCCTTGGATGCACATCTGATTAAACCTGTGGGGCCTGATTCAGCCAAGTGAAAGGAAAGCGGAAGGCTGCTTCTGTGGGGAAAGGGATGGGCAGGGAGACAAAGAGCCCCACCCTCTTCTTCTTCTGCTAGGGGAATAACTAACAATAAAGGAGCAAAACACAGAGAGTGAATTTTTCACAGCTCCACAGTTGTTGTTGTTGTTTGAGTTTATTTATTGAGTTATTTAAGCATGCAAAATAGGGCACCGATGTAAGGGTTGATGGGTCCCATTAGGCATGAGAGGAGCAACAGTATTTGTTCTTTAGTTGTGTCTGCCACATTTACATGTGAGGAAGCCAGAATCTAGGAGCAATCCAACAGAATCAGAAATCTAACCACTACAGTCTGCATTGCTGACACACATCTAAAGAAGCAGGTAAGTTTTGGCACTTTGAAGTCAGTGGTTTTTATTCAAACAATGTTCCCAGTTGCGCCTCAGCTGTGTCATAGCTATGGGAAACTGCCAAGAACAGACCCACATCCCATGTCATTCTGGCCTCCTTCGGGAGAAAGGGTGAAAGATAAACTCAATAAATAAAATAATTATAAGTGAGTGTCCGGCTTGCAGACGTTCTTTGGAATCCAGGCATCTGACACGGCTTCCTTCTGAATGCAGGAAGCTCCTGCAGCCATCAGAAGCCATCCCTTCCCTCCCCCGCCTTCTAGAACCCCCCACTCTCAACCAACTCTCAACTGTCTCCCCACCAACATTCAGACTCTCAAGGAAGGAGAGTTGCTTTCAAGTCTGCTGTACTGCTTTCCAAACCTGACCCTGCTCTACTGCTCCGCAATGAGTGAGCTTCGCAAAGGTGAGAACCTGGAACCCCATAGGATTATAGAATTGTAAAGGTGGGAGGGACCCCGAGGGTCATCTAGACCAACCCCCTGCAACGCAGGAATCTCAGCTCAAGCATCCATGGCAGATGGCCATCCCACCTCTGCTGAAAAACCTCCAAGGAAGGAGAGTCTACTGCCCACTGAGGGATTTCTTCCCACGGTCAAACAGCTCTTGCTGTCAGAAAGTTCCTCCTGAAGTTGAGTTGGAACCTCCTTTCTTGTATCCTGAAACCACGGCTTCAGGTCCTGAGGGCTTCTGGAGCAGGAGAAAACAAGCTTCCTCCCTCCTCCCTGTGACGGCCCTTGAGATATTGAGAGGGCTTCATGGCGTGGCTCTCATATCCAAGTCTTGAGGGACAGAGAGCAAAACGTTTCTCTCTCCCCTTTCTCCACCCAAGGCAGAATTGCAAGGGGTCAGTGCATCTGGCTGGAAGGAGATGGTCAGAGTTTGGAGACCAGCCAGGGCTGGCTGTGGGCAGGATATTTTCTGTTGTCAATTACTGGTTGGTAACTTCCTCTGCTTTTATTTTCCTTTCTGTCTCACAGGTTCTCGGGCAGGAAGGCAGAAGCAGAAACAAATATCCCTGGACATTGTGGTATGTTAATTCCTTGGGGAATTCGTTTCCCACATATTTATTTATTTATATTTCTATACCGCTTTATATTTTTAATAAAAATCTCAAAGCGGTTTACAGCATAATAAATCAATAAAACACTAGCCGGGCGACGTTCCTCCGGCCTCAGGAGGAGCCTCTTCAGTAGGGCTGGCTGGTGGGGCTGGCCCTCGCCCCCAGACCAGGTGGAAAGGGCCTTGCAGGGAGCGGCCTTCACCCTCCCACCTGCCCCCTAGGTCCCTCCGCTGGCTGGCCGCCCCCTGATGTGGCTGGGGGGAGAGAAAATATGGAGGGCGATCTGCCCCAGAAGAAAATCTTTGGGGAGGGCCCCCGGGACCCCTGTCCCCTAGAGTGGGTGCCTTTGGCAGGAGAGTAAAATGTCCTTCTTCCTTCGCAGGGCCGTGGTTTGGAAGTGCCGGTCAGGGCTCCGGCCAAGCAGCAGCCCAGCGGTGCCACGTCCCAAACCAACATCTGCAGGTATGCTGTGCCCTTCTGTGGCAGGGGTGGGGCAGTCTGAGGATGGCACGGCCGGTGCGCTCACACTGGGCTATTGCCTCATAAGAAAAGGTTTTTGATAGAGGGTGAATTGAATGGGTGGAGGGTTGGAGGAGAGGCAGAAAGAAGAGCTCATTTGACCGTGGCTAGGGGGCGCGATCTGGACGGTTCTCCAGGGGCGCAAGATCACCCAGCTACGGCTCTGCCTACAGGGCGCCCTTGACATTTGAGAGCCCAAAGTTGGCCCTTGGTTGGGCACAGTTCCAGGTTGAAACCTGTGGAGACCCCTAGGCAGTCAAAATATCCCTGGGCTCCTTGCAAATCATATCCTGATACGTTTTTGATTTTAGCAACCAACAATAATTAATAGGCAAAACAAACAGGACTTATTCTGATCCGTTGTTGCCTGTCCATTGAATAATCTGGCTCTGGTGGAAATCAATCCCAGAATTCGCCCTGTCTCCCCCAATCATACTAACTGAGCTTGTTTCTTCCGTAGGCGAGAGGCCGGCCAGAGCAAAGGGGGAAAGGCTCCCAGCTCAGGTAAGTGGAAATGCCAACTGAGGGCCCCATATTCTAGGAATGCTTCCTTCCCAGGTCCCCCACCCTCATGCCCCAGACTGGAGCTAGCATGGTAGAGAGCCAGGCGCCTGCTCATGTTTCTTTTTTCTTTGCAGTGTGGGAGCCTTTCCCCAACACGTATTTTGTTCTGGCCAAATCCCTGGAGAGGCGTGGCGAACATCAGGTACGAGGGCAGAGGGAATGAAGGGATCTTTGTGGAACATGTTTTGGGAGTCCTAGAAACACTCTCCCACCTGTGGCTTCCATTCTCATGTGATGTCCTTCTTTCTCCACAGGGCCACGCCTCCAGGGATGAGGCTCCAGCGCCGGCTCCCGGAATGAAGAACCGAAAAACATCCCAGCGGTTCCCGGCTGTCGTCCCTCGTGGCGCGTCCCCACTGCCCCTCCTCCGTACGGGCATGGCTCCATCCCGGCCCGGTTTGGCACAGAAGCAGCAGCCAAAGTTTCCTCCCATTAAAACAGCTTCTCAGGTGAGGGAGGAGACTTTGGCTGTTGCTTCCGTGCTAGGCCGGTCGGATGCCCGTACGGTGGAGAAGTGGGGAGGCCTGATAAGATCAGGTAAGTGGAAATGCCCCTTCCCAGATCCCCCACCCTCATCCCCCAGACTGGGACTAGCGTGGCTGGGAGACAGGCGTCTGATGATTTCTTTGTTTCCTTTGCAGCGAGGGAGAAGTTCAGCCGTGGAACCGCCGCATTCCTCCGGGAGGGACTGGAGCCCAGACGACGGCCTCTCGCCCCTGAGGTAATGGGACGGGGGGGAGGAGGGGGGCCCTAGGACACACACGAGGAGGGCCTGTGGGATCAGGCCAAGGGGGCGTCTGGTCCAGCCTCCTCTTCCCCCAGGGGCCACCCAGATGCCACTGCGAAAGCAGCCAACAGGATTCGAGCCCAAGAAGCAGTGCTTCAAAGATCCCTTCTTTCTTGCAGGATCTCGATCGTGCACCGCTGTGGCTGCTGCCCAAGCCTCCCCCCAAAAGACCAGGTAAGAGGAAGGGAACCTTTGCATGGGGCGGGGAGAACACCTTTGCATGGGACGGGGAGAAGGCTGGGGGCCTTCCTACAGGGGTTGCTTCACTACAGCTCCCATTGTCCTTGACCACTGTCCTTTCCCCCCTTCTTTTTTTTATACAAAAACACAGGTTGAGGCGAATTCCAGAGCGTTTGGATCTCAGCTGAAGGACTGTATTCCGGTTTCTGATTTGTCAGCTGCTGAAGCATTTGAAAGCTGTGATGTGATAAATAGAGGCTTTACAAATGTGAAGAGCGAACTTTTCCCTGTTCATCCTTTGGACACACCGGATACTTTTGTTGTTGCTAAATCAAGATAAGATGAATTTGTCTACTCTGAGAAATATTCCGGAGCTGCATTCACCGCTGAAGCTGCAGATGGAATTCCAAGCAGTGAAGCTGCTCCAGTGTCTTCCTTCCTAGTTCTAACTTGTCCCCGGATATCTGGAAAGGCAACTGGGACTGCACTGGTTTTGAGGATATTCTGAACGACCCGGCAGAGAGTGAAGGAATGGGAGATCCTCATCTTTTGGTAGAACACAAACTTGGTTTCGTATAATGCGCACATCCTCCATCCTTCTGTTCATGAAAATATTTCTTACCTGTGTCCCTGTGGGTTCAAGTAAACCATATAAACAGTAGTTGTACAGCAGTTGTTTTGATACACACCTTCCAGGCAGAGATTGCACAGTTTATGTCCCTGATAATCAACACCTTTTACTCCAACAAGGAAATCTTTATGCGGGAGATCATTTCCAACGCCTCTGATGCACTGGACAAGATCCGCTATGAGAGTCTGACAGATCCCTCATAGCTGGAAAGTGGCAAAGAGCTGAAGATAGATATCATTCCCAATCCCCATGATCGCACCCTCACCTTGGTGGACATTGGTGGTATTGGCATGACAAAGGCAGACCTTATCAACAATCTGGGCACCATTGCGAAGTCTGGCACCAAAGCCTTCATGGAAGCCTTGCAGGCTGGTGCAGACATCTCCATGATTGGACAGTTCGGTGTGGGCTTTTACTCTGCTTACCTTGTGGCTGAGAAGGTTGTGGTTACCACCAAGCACAACGATGATCAACAGTATGCCTGGGACCAGTATGCCTGGGACCAGTATGCCTGGGAGTCATCTGCAGGCGGCTCCTTCACTGTCAAAACTGACCATGGCGAACCCATTGGCCGTGGTACCAAAGTGATCTTGTACCTGAAGGAAGATCAGACTGAATACCTGGAGGAACATTGCATCAAGGAAGTGGTGAAGAAGCACTCCCAGTTCATCGGCTACCCTATCACCCTCTATCTGGAGAAGGAGCGTGAGAAGGAAATCAGCGACGATGAGGCGGAGGAGGAAAAAGTGGAGAAGGAGGATGAAGAGGCAGCCCCCAAGGATGAGGAAGAGAAGCCCAAGATTGAAGATGTGGGCTCAGATGAAGAGGAGGAAGGTGGCAAGAGCAAGAAGAAGACCAAGAAGAACAAGGAAAAGTACATCGACCAGGAGGAACTGAACAAGACCAAGCCCATCTGCACCCGAAACCCTGATGACATCACTCAGGAGGAGTATGGCGAGTTCTACAAGAGCTTGACTAATGATTGGGAAGACCATCTGGCTGTTCAGCACTTCTCTGTGGAGGGGCAGTTGGAATTCCGGGCGCTTCTCTTCATCCCACGCCGGGCCCCATTGACCTCTTTGAGAACAAGAAGAAAAAGAACAACATCAAGCTCTATGTGAGGCGCGTCTCATTATGGACAGTTGTGATGAACTCATCCCAGTGTACCTGAACTTCATCCGGGGTGTAGTGGACTCCAAGGATCGGCCCCTGAACATCTCCCGTGAGATGCTGCAACAAAGCAAGATTCTCAGAGTGATTCGCAAGAACATCGTCAAGAAATGCCTGGAGCTTTTTGCAGAGCTGGCGGAGGACAAAGAAAACTACAAGAAGTTCTACGAGGCCTTCTCCAAAAATCTCAAGCTGGGGATCCATGGGGACTCTACCAACAGAAAACGCCTGTCAGAACTGTTGCGGTATCACATTTCCCACTCCGGCACCGAGATGAATTCCCTCTCCGAATATGTGTCCCCTATGAAGGAAAACCAGAAAAGCATCTCTTACATCACAGGTGAGAGCAAGGAGCAGGTGGCTAACTCTGCCTTTGTGGAGCGAGTGAGGAAACCTGGTTTTGAGGTGGTGTACATGACAGAGCCCCTTGATGAGTATAGAGTCCAGCAGCTGAAGGAATTTGATGGCAAGACCTTGGTGTCCGTCACCAAAGAAGGGCTGGAGCTGCCAGAGGATGAAGACGAGAAGAAGATGATGGAGGAGAGCAAAGCCAAGTTTGAGAACCCTTGCAAACTCATGAAGGAAATCCTGGAGACGAAAGTTGAAAAGGTGACGGTCTCAAACAGGCTGGTCTCCTCGCCCTGCTGTATTGTCACCAGCACCTATGGCTGGACCGCCAACATGGAACGTATCATGAAGGCCCAGGCCTTGCGAGACAACTCCACCACGGGCTACATGATGGCCAAGAAGCACCTGGAGATCAGTCCTGACCACCCCATTGTAGAGACACTGCGTCAGAAGGCCGAGGCAGACAAGAACGACCAGGCCGTCCAGGACCTTGTGGTGCTACTCTTGGAGACAGCACTGCTTTCCTCTGGCTTCTAAGGAGGATCCACAGACTCACTCCAACCGTATCTATAGGATGATCAAGCTGGGGCTCGGGATGGAGGAAGATGAGGTTGCTGCTGAAGAGCCTAGTGCCGCTGTCTCTGAAGATATTCCCCCTCTGGAAGGAGACGAGGATGCCTCACGCATGGAGGAGGTGGATTGAAGAGAGGGCGCTGACCTCCCCCTCTGTCTTGCCCCCATCCATTCCCTGCACCATCGCCTTGCTCAGGAAGACTGGCTCCGGCAGTGCTCTGGCATGCCTTCGTCAGCAGTCTCTCACTACCTTCCTGTAGAATTGGCAGCCAGTGTGACAAGGGGACTCCACACCTATCTGAGTTGTCTTTCTGCTTGTTTAGAAGAAATGCTGCTTCAGGGGAAAGGGACCGGCCCACTGGTTTGTGGTTTTCCCTCCCCCCATGCGGGTTTTATCCTTTTTCTGCTGGGCCACCAAGCACCCATCCTACCATAGCTGAGGTGAACACAGTGAATGTCCTCCCCACTAACAGAGCAGTGAGTTGACTCCTTGACTCCCTTCCTGCTGCCCTTTGTCCTCAGCGAGCAGGGACTTGTACTCTTGTTGGCTGTTTGTATTTGGTTTGGTTTTACTGGAATTAAAATAACAAAGAATGTGGTTTACCTTGATGAAAACAAGGCGCATTCAATGCTTCAATATATTACTTTCGTTCTGTGTTTACTGTCAGTACAAATGTCTTGTAATGGTCGCCTGTGGCTTCTAAAAGCAGCCCCTCCAACATTTCTCCAGTGAGAATAGGGATGTCCCATTCCATAATGATAATTTTACTATTTATACCCTAGCTGTCAGGGAACTGACATCAGAGGCACGGGAGAAGGAGAGGGTCTCTGATTCTGCAGGAGAAGGTCCCAGCGCTAGGGGGAGACTCAGCTGGGAAGAAGGGGAAGAGAATGAGTGTAACACCAGGGATCCAGAAGAGCAACGGGACAGGGAGGTGCAGGGGCTCCAGGACTCTTCGCTGGAAGTTAGTGAGGAGAGCCCAAGCACTCCACTGCCCACGCCCACCCTGCGCAGGAGACTCCCGCGCAGTGAGAGGCGGAGACGATTGGGCGTCAAACAACTCTTATGTTGGCAGCGCTTTAAGAAACGCCCACAGACAGATTCTATGAGTGACTAAGGGCAGCCACGCTGAGATGGGCTGCGCAGTCCAGAGGGTTTAACCAGGCAATCCGATGCTCAAACGGAGCAGGATTACGCACGAGTAACTCCCAACCACTACACTACCCATCTGATTGGGTTGCCCCAGCCACTCTGGGCAGCTTCCAACATATATAAAAACATAATAAAACATTAAACTTAAAAAAAAACCACCTTTCCTATACAGGATTGTCTTCAGACATCTCGGGGGTTGGATAACTCCATACCCTCCAACATCTCTCCAATGAAAATAGAGACATCCTAAGGAAAAGTGGGCATTGTGGGATCAAATCAGAAACCGAGACGGCTTCTCCAAATTAGGGATTTGCCTGGAAAATAGGGACACTTGGAGGGTCTGTAAAAGCCATCAGCGTGTAGCAGCAGCCACACCCCAGGAAAGGCTTTGACCAGCCAGCTAGAGCAAGTGAGGGTAACCAATGGTTCTCAAACCCTCAGAGAGTTAATACAGAGACAGGCTCTGGTGGATTGAGCAGAGGAGACCAATTGTGGTTCCAATGGTCTGCAGGTACTGTAGAGGGAAGTGGGGGGCAGAGGGGGCTTGTCAGCCTGGCCCATCTCAGAGAAGAAAAACCCTGATTTTAAATCTCCACTGCATGCATGTATGTGTGTTGCATATATGATGGAAATCTTTAAACGGCTCCCAATACTGGTGTTGCCTCAAATCTAGTTTTATTTTTTAGGGAGACATGTCTCAAATTAGTTCTATGCCTCCTACTGACGCGGGTGGCGCTGTGGTCTAAACCACAGAGCCTAGGGCTTGCTAACCAGAAGGTTGGCAGTTCGAATCCCCGCGACGGGGTGAGCTCCCATTCCTCTGTCCCAGCTCCTGCCAACCTAGCAGTTCAAAAGCACACCAGTGCAAGTAGATAAATGGGTATCACTGCGGTGGGAAGGTAAATGGCATTTGCGTGTGCTTTGGTTTCTGTCACGGTGTCCCGTTGCGCCAGAAGCGGTTTAGTCCTGCTGGCCACATGACCTGGAAAACTCTGTGGACAAACGCCAGCTCCCTTGGCCTGAAAGCGAGATGAGCACCACAACCCCATAGTTGCCTTTGACTGGACTTAACCATCCAGGGGTCCTTTGCCTTTTTTTCTAATGCCTCCTACTATATCAACTTCCAGTAAAGTTTTCCAGTTTTTGAGGCTCCATCAATTCTTTCCACAGTATGTTCCTCCTATCTCTCAAGAGTGAGGAAGTAATAGAGTTGTGGGGATATGATCTCTTGTTTCTGGATAGTGGGTGAACAACTCTGGGCATTTGTTGTTTGGAATAAATTACATTGTAGATTAGAGGTAGGAATTAATAAATACGTATTATATGCAATTATGCTTCATTCATCCATAATAGCATATACTTAAGGGTATTGCTTAATCTACTTTTGGAAAACCGTAAACAAGCAAAATTGTAAACAGCAAATTAAACACTGACTCATTACTTTTCCGCGGTCTTCAACTGGAAAGTTCTCAGGGAAAGTTTCTCAAGAACAATACACTTGCTTCCAATTGCCATACCTGTGTTATTCCTTTCCTGAAAGGGGGGGGGAGAGAGAGAGTTAAATGATGTAAGGAAACTATAAATATCAGTTAGGCATAATAATACTTCATTAAAACACACCAAGGAAACACCATAATGTTGTGGGAACCACTAAACAAAGTTTCCTATTTCTTTCACACACAGTGTTTGAAACGGTGAACTGAAAGTTGACTTACTCGAGTAAATTAGAGTAGAATAGGGCTTAATTTTAGCAAGGTTACAGAGATCATTTTGCCAAAAGAACATCGCTGTTCTCAAGGGAGATCCAGGGAGGAAACAAACCCTCGTGGAGTCTCTTTTATTCCTGCGGCACTGAGAATGTCTACATGAGATTAGTTCTTAAGTATAGCAAATGCAATGCAGTATACTAATAGAGTTTAAAATTAAGGATGTGGACCTGTGGGAATTAGAGATATGGCCAAGTAATGTGGCATGTGATAGACTGGTGCAGGAATCGAATAGGGTCCCCCTGGGCAACTCTGTCCCTCTGAGGGATTCTGTGTGACACACACACTGCCAGCTAAGGGTTTTTCCACACTTCTGTTTGCCCCATGGTTTCTAGACATGTTTCTAGGCAAGCAGTTTTCTGCTTTTCCCCTTGCCCTCTTCCTTTCTAGGGAGCTCTTTAGCTCTAAACTGGAGCAAACATCCATCTGGAGAAAACCCGAATGGCTATTTGTTCCAAATGAGCACTAAAGAGCTGTGGTTTTTTCCCCCAAGGGGTGAAAGCCCTAGGAAGTGTGAGAAAAGTGAAATCTCTGGAAACGAAAAAAGGAATCAAAGCAGTAACAACAAAGAAGTTTCCTAAATTCACTCAGACATTACCGTTCCTGCAGTTGTGCCATCCAAAACAAAACATTTCTCACACAGCACGTGCTTGTCATATGGAATTTGATGGCACAAAATGCTGTATAACCCAGAAGGTTATACAGATTGTTGGGAGAATGGTACAGCCAGTGCCGGATTTAAATATAAGCTAGACCAGTGTTTCCCAACCTTTTTTGGGCAAAGGCACACTTGTTTCATGAAAAAAATCTCGAGGCACACCACCATTACAGCCCCGTGACGTCAGCGCGCAGCGTCACGCCGGGAGGGACATGAATTACATAATCACCTCCTTGAGGGCTGGCTCATCTTCTCCGAAGGCAGAACCCCATTAATTAACAGCACAGACTCACACCATAGCCAAGACGAGGGGGGAAAACCTCAGTCATGCACAGTCATGCACATGTGGGGGCTAAATGAGGACGAAGACCGGGCAGAGAGCAGGGTTCAAATCACCCCACCTGGCCAGGACAATCCCTGGGTGCTCCCTTGGGCCACTCGCCTGTCCCACCTCGCAGGGCTGTTGTTGCGAGGATAACACGGGGAGAACCACGCGCGCCCCCGGGAGCTCCTTGGAGGAGAAAGCGGGCGATGAATGCAATGCACGAAATATATGAGAGGCGACCAGGTTTTGCAGGTGAGGGGCCCCCGCCAGCCTCCGCTTCCAACACCCGGCGCAACGACGCCGAAGTTTCCCCCCGGGCTCGGCTCAGGGAGCAGCGCTGCTCCCCCCGGCTCCCCTTCGCCCTCCCGGCTCTCTCTGCTGCCCACTGGGGACCCCCCTCACCTGCCAAGTCCGGAGCGCCCATGGAAGTTGCATGCATGCATGCAGGGCGCCGCGTTGCCATTGCATTGCACTGCACTCCATGCAACGCCTGCACGCATGCATTGCCTTGCACGCCCGCCAAGGGGTCTCCCCGCGGTCCGATGCGTCCCCTCCGGCGCGGATGCAGCATTGCAAAAATAACCCCCCCCCCGACGCAGCCCTACCTGGGGGGCAGCCTGCGCCTCCGCCGCTCCGCCTCCGCGGGGATCCCCGGGCTCCATCCTGCCGCCCGATCTCCGCAGTGGCACAGGCAGGCTGCGCGGGGTCTGCGTGGAAGAGCCCCTGCCCGCCTGGCCGCCGCCGCCGCGCTCATTCCATGGCCGGGAGAAGAGCACTTCAAACAAAACGCCCGGCCCGCCAGGCCACGCTGGGAAACGTAGTTTGTGCACCCCGCGCGGGCGCGGAGCCCAAGGGCAAGGGGACTACGGATCCCGGCAGCCCCCGCGCCGGGGACGGAGGGGGAGAGGCCGGGTGCAGGGATGGAGGGACGGGTGGGCGAGCGAGTGAGTGAGTGGCAGCCGCCAAGCCTTGGCCGAGAGCCAGGAAGGGCCTCCCCGGAGGAGGAGGAGGAGGGAGGCGCAGGGAGGGAGGGAGGGAGGGAACCCCAGGGGTCATCTAGTGACGGCGCCCCAATCGAAAATTTGCCTTTTTTAAAAAAAAAATCTTCCAAATTTTTTAATTTTTCCCGCGGCACACCAGGCAACATCTCGCGGCACACTAGTGTGCCACGGAACAGTGGTTGGGAAACACTGCCATATAGCATACATTCAACACAAAAAATAGTGACAATTTGTTGTTGACAAACAACAGCTGTACATATAAAGGGCCCCATTATCTTCAAGAGCTTAGGGCCTCATCAAACCTAAATCCGGCCCTGGGTACAGCTATTAACCCTCAAATCCTGCCCTAAATCTAAACCTAAATCTAAATCTAAACCTAGTTCCAGCCCTGGGTGCAGCTATTAGCCCTGAACATGGAACCTTCCAGGGGGGAAAGGACTGCTGATTTCTTGCCCTGCTTGTATACTTCCCCAAAGCATTCTCCACTGGAAAGACGACGTTCTAGATCAGGGATTACTATTGTTATTTGTTGAATTATTATTTATTGAATTTATATATCGCCCTATACCTGGAGGTCTCAGGGCAGTTCTGTGCTATCTGGGACGGATCAGAGTATTGATCTGGAGAGTACCACACTGGCTACCCCTACCTCAGTGGACCTTTGATCTGAGGATCAGGGGTCAGCAAACTTTTCCAGCAGGGGACCAGTTCACTGTCCCTCAGACCTTGTGGGGGGCCGGACTATTTTTTTTGGGGGGGAATGAATGAGTTCCTATGCCCCACAAATAACCCAGAGATGCATTTTAAATACAGTGGTGCCCCGCAAGACGAACGCCTCGCGAGACGAAAAACTCACAAGACGAAAGGTTTTTTCGTTTTCGAGTTGCTTCGCAAGACGAATTTCCCTATGGGCTTGCTTCGCAAAACGAAGCTTGCCCCGCAATCTCCGGGGACAGAGGGGAAGGCGTGCGGCCATTCCCCTCTGTCCCCGGACCCCTTTTGAACCAAGGGGCTGCAACGGGGAGAAGCGATCTTCTCCCCTCCGCCCCTTGCTTCAAAAGAGGGGACAGAGGGGAAGGCGCGTGGCGCTTCCCCTCTGTCCCCGGACGGTCTCCATAGGAACGCATTGATTGATTTTCAATGCATTCCTATGGGAAACCGTGCTTCGCAAGACGAAAAACTCGCAAGAAGAAAAAACTTGCGGAACGAATTAATTTCGTCTTGCGAGGCACCACTGTAAAAGCACACATTCTACTTGTGTAAAAACATGCTGATTCCCAGTCCGTCCGTGGGCTGGATTTAGAAAGCAATTGGGCCGGATCCTTAGTTTACCTATCCATGATCTGATATGACTCAGTCTTTAGTCACAAGGTACTGCCCTTCTTTCAACATTTACAAATAAAACATTATATACAAACCATGTTGAAAAGGGTGGATATGGCCAGAAATGTAGCAGCTTTTGGAAAATTATTTTTCTCTAGCGGTACCTTTGCACATATATAGTGGAACTGTGTTAAGATTTAATATTTCTAAATGAGAATCATTGAGGAAATCAGCAAAATAGCAGGCGCCAATTTACATTTTTGGCCCTTTGGAAATGTTGGACAATATACAAAACAGCAGATTCCTCCAAGTTCTTTGGTCTCTCATGTGTTGATACCTGCTTGGCTTTTAACAGCTCAGATATGAAAAAGTAGATATTGTACCAACAACAGATCTTGGGGAGAGGAAAAACTCATATGAATAAAAGAGCAAACTCTAAGGAGTTATGGGATAGCTTCATTTGGTGGAGATTTATTTCAGAAAAAAATGGTTCCAATTTTTGATGCTTTTGAATCAATATAAAACAAAGGAAGCAGTAAGTTAATTACATTATTTATTGGGTTTTATGTATGTTTGTGTATTATGGAACTGGAAAAACCAAATAAAACAACAAAGGGGGATGAAGACTTTGGTGTATCTATACGCCCAAATTACTATGGAATCCTCTATATGGCAGTGGGACTCATTACCAGGTAAGTGTGTGCAGGCTTGCTGCATGACATTTATGTTGTTATTACTGCTATATAGTATTTCCATTTAGATGGTAATAATAATAATAATAATAATAATAATAATAATAATAATAATAATAATAATAATAATTTATTTATACCCCACCCATCTGGATGGGCTTCCCCAGCCACTCTGGGCAGCTTCCAACAAAATATTAAAATACAGTAATGCATCAAACATGAAAAGCTTCCCTAAACAGGGCTGCCTTCAGATGTCTTCTAAAAGTCTGGTAGTTGTTCTCTTTGACATCTGGTGGGAGGGCAGGTGTCACCACCAAGAAGGCCCTCTGCCTGGTTCCCTGTAACCTCACTTCTCACAGCGAGGGAATCGCCAGAAGGCTCTCGGTGCTGGATCTCAGTGTCCGGGTAGAACGATGGGGGTGGAGACGCTCCTTCAGATATACTTTCCAATAGCTTCCAATTGTTGAAAAAATGTGAGGAAAACCTCTAATTCATACTTAAAAATAAGGATGGATTTGTCTTAGCTTTCCTTTCCCACTGTCTTCTCACTTTCCATTGGATGCCGAGTCTCTAACCATAGGTTTTGAGCAGAGCAGTAAATTCTGCTAAACAGTAATTGCAGCATCCTGAAGCAGCTGCTTCCACTGAATAAAGTGCGTAATAATAGTCTGCTTAATTTAAGATGCCAGAGGGAACCAATTTCTAAGCTTTAACTACGTTATTTTTGATGGTGATGTTAACCCTTATAACTGCTGGTCCATTAGAGAATGAAACACAGGAACTCAACCCAACAAAATTATCTCACTTATGTCATTGAGAATGCAGTCCCCTGTTTCTGATTGAATTTGTGGGAAACAGGCTGTCTTCTGTTTGCTAAAGCTTCCTTCTCCCAAGGATATAATGGCTGCTTCTGGCATTCATCCATAGCTTCATAAACCATGGTTTATGAAGCCACAGACAAGTGCTGTGGCTAATTATTCCCCTCTTTCATCTCATGCAACAATAAGATAGGATGCAGTCATGAGGCTTGGTGCTTACACACACACACACACACACACACACACACACACACACACTGTTCCCCTTCTATACAGCCTGTCAAGTCTGCAATGCTGAATGGAGACAGCTCCGTACATTAACAATCAAATATTTGTTTTTCTCCCCGGTGGATAATTACTAAAGAAGATGGTCAAAACAACCTGACCTAAAATGATGGAATACTTCCATGTTGCCGAACTAACAGGGAGGATAAGAGGAGATACGGTACCAAAAGTGATTTAGGAGTGGGCTATCTTTAAGGAATACATCAAAATTTACGTGGAAAAAGTAGAATTTCTGACAGATACTGAGTGAATCCAGAAAATGATTAGAGTGAAAGGAGAGTAAAGTTAAGAGAAAAGAAGAGATTAAAGAAATAATAAAATGTGTTTAAGCTAGTTGGAAAAATAAAGTAGCGTAACAAGAACGGCTGGAAGTCAAGTCACTTGGTGGGTGTCCGTAGGGGGTAGGTGTGTAGGTATGTTGATATGTATAGTATAGGTAAGTATTATATAGAGTAATGTTAGGTATGTTTTATGTTATGAAAATTAGGTAGTGTGTTGTGTACGTGTATTGTGTAAATGTATATGTACAGTGGTGCCTCGCAAGATGAAAATAATCCGTTAGCGGCTTTTAGAGGCTTATCTGCTGATCGGATCAGCTGATAAGCGGCTTAGCGGCTTAGAAAAAGGGGGGGGGAACCAGCAGGAACTCGCAAGACATTGTCGTCTTGCGAAGCAAGCCCATAGGAAATTCGTTTTGTGAAGCACCTCCAAAACGGAAAACCCTTTCGTCTAGCGAGTTTTCCGTCTTGCGAGGCATTCGTCTTGCGGGGCACCACTGTATGTGTTTTATATGTTAATTAAAACAACAACAACCACCTGATGGACGTGGTCTTCAGTCTTCCAGCTAAACTCATGCCTTCTTGTTACTCATGATGATCCAGGAAAGTTTAATGGGCACCCTTTCAATTCAACCCAGCTCCCTTTATCCCTGAGGTTCTAGAAGCCTGGTGAAATTATTTGGCCATCCCTTTACCCTTACACCTCCTTAAGAAGGCACTAGTCCATGGCTCCATAAACCATAGTTTATTAATAGAAAGAGCATTAACTCCTGTATCCCGTGGAATAGGAGGGACGCGGGTGGCACTGTGGTCTAAACCACTGAGCCTCTTGGGCTTGCCAATCAGAAGGTCGGCGGTTCGAACCCCCACGACAGGGTGAGCTCCCGTTGCCCAGTCCCTGCTCCTGCCAACCTAGCAGTTCAAAAGCACGTCAAAGTCCAAGTAGATAAATAGGTACTGCTCCAGCGGGAAGGTAAACGGCGGTTCCGTGCACAGCTCTGGTTTGCCAGAAGCGGCTTAGTCATGCTGGCCACATGACCTGGAAGCTGTATGCCAGCTCCCTCAGCCAGTAAAGCAAGATGAGTGCCGCAACCCCAGAGTCGTCCGTGACTGGACCTAACAGTCAGGGGTCCCTTTACCTTTACCTTTATCCCATGGAATAAGTTCACCCTGGGTCAGAAGGAAAAGCTAGACCTCAACACCCACCTTAATAAAGCTGCATATGTCCTTATTGGCAGACAGAATTCCATGTTCTAAAATCTATGGGCAAAAGCAATAGGCACCATTGGAGAGTTTCATGTGACGTATTCACTGTGGCCCTGCAAGGGAACTTGCACCGAGACATGAGTTCCCCTTTTCAGATTCTATGAAGTGAACCAACAGGTGGTTGGAAGGGTTCGTACGAGTTGCTTCTTTGACCGTTTCACCTGCCTTTGAGGAATGGAAGTACAGTGGTACCTCAGGTTAAGTACTTAATTCGTTCCGGAGGTCCATACTAAACCTGAAACTGTTCTTAACCTGAAGCACCACTTTAGGTAATGGGGCCTCCTGCTGCTGCTGCGCCGCCGGAGCACGATTTCTGTCCTCATCCTAAAGCAAAGTTCTTAACCTGAGGTACTATTTCTGGGTTAGTGGAGTCTGTAACCTGAAGCGTATGTAACCTGAAGCGTATGTAACCTGAGGTACCACTGTATGGGGAAATGGTGTGTGTGTGTCCCCCTTTGAGTATCAGGGTTACGGCTGACGTTCTGTTTCCAAAACATACAGGGAGCCTCTATAGATACAAGATCTATCAATGACTATTCATCAAATAGCTAAAGAGAACTTCCTGAATGAGAGGCAGAAATCCTATGAAAACCAGTTGATGTGGGGCAAACAATGGGAAAGGGCTGGTATCTTCATACCCTGTTTATGGGCTTTCCAGAGGCATCTAATTGGCCACTGCTGGAAGATGCTAGACTAGATAAAACCTTTGGGATGGTCCAGCAGAACTCGTCTCACTTTCTCTCCCTCTTCCAGCACACTGCTATTCTGTACATTGCGCCCCAGTGTCTGCAACAATAGGACCAAGCTACCGTTAAGGGATGCAGGTGGCACTGTGGGTTAAACTACAGAGCCTAGGTCTTGCCGATCAGAAGGTCGGCGGTTTGAATCCCCGCGACAGGGTGAGCTCCTGTTGCTTGGTCCCTGCTCCTGCCCACCTAGCAGTTCGAAAGCAGTCAAAGTGCAAGTAGATAAATACGTACTGCTCCAGTGCGAAGGTAAACAGCGTTTCCATGCGCTGCTCTGGTTCGCCAGAAGCGGCTTAGTCATGCTGGCCACATGACTCAGAAGCTGTACGCCAGCTCCCTCGGCCAATAAAACGAGATGAGCGCCACAACCCCAGAGTCGTCCGTGACTGGACTTAACTGTCAGGGGTCCCTTTACCTTGACCTTTACCGTTAACAATATTTATCACTTACCCATGTGGTCAGAGCCCTTCAATGACTTCTTATTCCAGTAAGCCAACTTCACTGGTAACACTGGTGGGAAACACTAGGTTTATTCTCTCAGCTACCACACACATACAAACACACCTGCCTTTAAGCCATTGTTTGATAGTAAAGTCTATTTTACAGTTTACGCTCTGTGACCATTGATACCCTACTCATGTTCAGGTTTCGCTTCACCAGGCAATGGATGAAGCGATTTTGGAGCTAGAAACCACAGGAAGTTTGCATACATTCTACTGTCTGCTGTCATCTAGTGTTCCTGCAGGGTATCTCAGGCAATTTTGTAAATCAGAGTTAGGGCAATGTGCCTTCAGACAGCCAGTCATAATTTTGATAGGTTCATCTCATTGGGTTGCTGAAACATTAAGAAGTCTGCCACTATAGATGGGCGGGACCAGTTGTACTGATCCCTACCTCCTGATTGCCATCCCCAATGCCAGCCAGCTAACAATCATCTGTAATAATAATAATAATAATAATAATAATAATAATAATAATAATTTATTACAGTGGTGCCCCGCAAGACGAATGCCTCGCAAGATGGAAAACTCGCTAGACGAAAGAGTTTTCCGTTTTGGAGGTGCTTCGCAAAACGAATTTCCTATGGGCTCGCTTCGCAAGACGAAAATGTCTTGCGAGTTCCTGCGGGGGTTTTCTTCCTCCCCCCCCTTTTTCCCAAGCTGCTAAGCCGCTTATCAGCTGATCCGCTAAGCCGCTTAACAGCTGATCCGCTAAGCCGCTTAACAGCTGATCCACTAAGCCGCTAAAGCGCTTATCAGCTGATCCGCTAAGCCCGCTAAGCCGCTAATATCGCTAAGCCGCTAAGCCGCTAATGGCCTTGCTTCGCAAGACGAAAAAACCGCAAGACGAAGAGACTCGCCGAACGGATTCTTTTCGTCTTGCGAGGCACCACAGTATTTATACCCCGCCCATCTGGCGGAGTTTCCCCAGCCACTCTGGGCGGCTCCCAATCAAATGTTAAAAACAGTACAGCATTAAGTATTAAAAACTTCCCTGAACAGGGCTGCTTTCACATGTCTTTTAAAGATAGGATAGCTGCTTATTTCCTTCACATCTGGAGGGAGGGCATTCCACAGGGCGGGTGCCACTACTGAGAAGGCCCTCTGCCTGGTTCCCTGTAACTTGGCTTCTCGCAGTGAGGGAACTGCCAGAAGGCCCTCGGCGCTGGACCTCAGTGTCCGGGCTGAATGATGGGGGTGGAGACGCTCCTTCAGGTATACTGGGCCGAGGCCGTTTAGGGCTGTAAAGGTCAGCACCGACACTTTGAATTGTGCTCGGAAACGTACTGGGAAGCTGTTAAGCGCCCACACGATTGATCCACACATTACAGCCGCGACATGATATGAACCCATGGAGAAACAACTCCCTTTCAGCTTCTGTAAAGTCAAAAACATACAGGGTTGGAGGCCAACAGGTGTCTCTCCAGATGTTATTGAACATTAATTTCCATCATCTCTAACCCGTCTAGGAGAAGGAAAACCTCTGCTGCCTTGCGGGACATCTGCAGAAGAAGAAAAGATTGAACCCTACACAAATCCAGAGTGGGGTCCCTAAGGCGGTTGGATGACGTCTTGCACACCTCCCTCCGTCAACTCCTGCAGCCAAGCTGGTGCCAAACATATTCCTTTCCTTTCAACCACATCAAACTTGACATGAGCCAACAGTGTGACGCGGCAGCTAAAAAAGCCAATGCAATTCTGGGCTGCATCAATAGGAGTATAGCATCTAGATCAAGGGAAGTAATAGTGCCACTGTATTCTGCTCTGGTCAGACCACACCTGGAGTACTGTGTCCAGTTCTGGGCACCACAATTCAAGAAAGACACTGACAAACTGGAACGTGTCCAGAGGAGGGCAACCAAAATGGTCAAAGGCCTGGAAACGATGCCTTATGAGGAACGGCTAAGGGAGCTGGGCATGTTTAGCCTGGAGAAGAGGAGGTTAAGGGGTGATATGATAGCCATGTTCAAATATATAAAAGGATGTCCCATAGAGGAGGGAGAAAGGTTGTTTTCTGCTGCTCCAGAGAAGCGGACACGGAGCAATGGATCCAAACTACAAGAAAGAAGATTCCACCTAAACATTAGGAAGAACTTCCTGACAGTAAGAGCTGTTTGACAGTGGAATTTGCTGCCAAGGAGTGTGGTGGAGTCTCCTACTTTGGAGGTCTTTAAGCAGAGGCTTGACAACCATATGTCAGGAGTGCTCTGATGGTGTTTCCTGCTTGGCAGGGGGTTGGACTCGATGGCCCTTGTGGTCTCTTCCAACTCTATGATTCTATGATTCTAACAAGGCTGAGAGTCTGTTGTCTGGGCAGCTCATATCCTCCACACACACTGCCCAAGCTTGCACCCCAGGGAGGTCACTTGGGAGTAGCTAACAGAGGGATCTGAGTTCACCCCCACACCCCATGTCTCTTATAAATAATAATAATTTTTTTATTCATACCCCGCCCTTCCCAGTTCAGGAAACCGGGCTCAGGGCGGCTAACAACAAATTTAAAACAATTGATGCAACAAAAAACCAGCATAAAATACAGTATAAAACATGAATAACAATAAATTCAGAATTCAAAAATCAATTTAGGGGGGGAAGTCCATCCAATAAATATTAGATGATCACCAGGGCTAGCTGGCTAAATTAGTCCTCTTTGGCCCGTGAGGAGACCAGGGGAGAATTAGGTGTGGGATCCCAGAGCGGGTAATCTTCATAAAAAAGGGGGGGGGGGAGGAAGGGGAATAAAAGATCAGGCTAAGTTCAAATTGAAAGCCAAGCGGAATAGCTCTGTCTTACAGTTAAATCCTGCAGGGCCCTGGTCTCATGGGACAGATCATTCCACCAGGTCGGAGCCATCACTGAGAAGGCCCTGGCCCTGGTGGAGGATAATCTGACTTCCTTAGGGCCTTGGACCTCTAAACTATGATTATTCATGGAACTTAAGGTCTTCTGTGGGGCATACCAGGAGAGGCGGTCCCATAAATACAAGGGCACTAAGCCAACAGCGGATGCCCAAAAGATCAGCGTTTAAAAGCTGTAGTTTGGCACAGGCGTTCACAAGCTTTGAAGTTACTCAGGACTCAAAACTTTGCATTCCCATACCTAGAAACAATGGTCCCAGAAAAATGATATCTGACCTATTTTGTGTATGTCAAACTTCTAACACATAGGTTAGAAGTAGGGGTCTAGGAGCTCAGCTGACAGTATGAAAGAAGCTGATAGCATGGAATTCTCCTAGCCTGTTGCTCCATCCAGATATTCCCATTGTGGGGGTCCAGACAGCTATAAAGGACCCTGCCTTTAGACCCAAAATTTGGCTCATTTCTTCCATTTGTATAAGATGGAACTTTCTATCATTCTGGCAAACATATGCGTTTGCCCATAGGATATCTCCAAACTTGCATTTGCTTCAAGGATAGGAAGTGCAGATATCTCTCAGATCAGCTGATGGGGGGGTGCTTGCTTAACCTCCCTCACACCCACCAGTTCTCCCCTGCAAATGGATTCCTTGCCCACTGCCCCCAGTGGGCTCATTGCAAGTTACAGAGCACAGTATTTTTCGCTCCATAAGACGCACCTAGTTTTCAGAGGAGGAAAACAAGAAAAAAAAAAATCCTGAACGAAACAGTGGACGTATGATTTTTGTGGTTCGTGCTGTAGCTACAGACATGATATGTGATTTGATGGTGCGTTTGGGGTAGCCCAATGCAAAAATCCTGAGAATCCATGTGGATCCGTGCTTTGTAACCAGGTTTTTGCGCCATTGCGGCCTCGCGAAACAGTGGATGCGTGATTTTTTTGGTGCAGGCTGTAGCCATGGACATGCTATGTGATCTGATGGTGAATCTGGGGTGACCCAGTGCAAAAATCCTGAGGAACCATGTGCTTTTACCTCTCCCCTCCCAGGCAGCCTCCTTTATCACTAGCGTCCCTTATCTCCCTCCTGATCGCTTGCCAATCAGCTGCTCAGTGGCTTCGTTTCAACACCTCCTTCCCTCTTGTTTGCCTTAGCGTCTTTTCCTTAGCTGGAGCAGTTTTTTGCTCCTCCTTTTCTTCTAGTTTCTCTCCTCATTGCTTGTTTTAGTATTCTTGTCTCCCTCCCAGGCAGCCTCCTTTATCACAAGTGTCCCTTATCTCCCTGCCTATCAGCTGCTCAGTGGCTTCGTTTCAACACCCCCTTCCCTCTTTCTTAAAAAAAAACAAAAAAACATTATCTGCTTTTTGCCCCTGGGCAATTTGGCTCCAGGGACCATGCAATCGCTCCATAAGACACAGAGATAATTCCCCTTACTTTTTAGGAGGAAAAAAGTGTGTCTTATGGAGCGAAAAATACGGTATTTGAAGGAGGGGGTCCTTTTCAAGAAAGCACAGCCAGAGAGGGAGCTGCATTTCCACAGGATGGAACTGGTTTGCCTTTGCAATTGCTTACTCCTACATTAGTGTTACAAGGGACTGGGAACCTGGTGTTCGCTTTGTAGCATCTAACATGCCTTCCCTGTGCAAACGGCACTGCTTGTTCGGGACACAGCAGTCATCTCTAAACCCATAACTTACTCCTGCACTAACCACAACTAGATACAAAAGTACAAGTTCGCCTCACTTCCTGATTCTGCTAGCTCTATGTAATCTATTTGCCTATGTGTATTGATAACAAGAAACTGTAGAAGCTGTACTCAGGACCACCTTAATGTTAGGTTGGATGGTGTAATGTGTATGGGTTGCTCGTGCGTAAGTTGCCGCCTCTCCAGGCTTTGTTGCCTTGCTAAACCTTTCAGTCTGGGCAGCCCTTCACTTCGTGGCTGCCTCAGTCGCTGGCAGAATCCGTCATTGGGCGTTTCTTAAATCTTTTCCAACATAAAAGTTGTTTGACACCCAGTCTCCTCCTACTCTCTCTGCGTGGAAGTCTTCTGCGCAGGGAGGGCGTGGGTAGCGGAGGACCCGTGCTCTCCCCGCTGGTGTCTGGTGAAGAGTCCTGGAGCCCTCTCGCCGATTCCCCCATCAGCCCCTCTATATCCCTGGTGTTGCGCTGATTGGCTTCCCCATCTGCGGAGCTGCCTCTCTCCCTGCTGGGCCCTTCTCCAGCATCATTTGAGAGCCTTTCCTCCGCCTCTAGCTCTGATGTCAGTTCCCTGACAGATGGAATTAGGTTCCAAGGAGCAATTTTGTTATGCTGGAGGAGATGGGGGTAAATAGGAGTCGAGAAATGCTGAAAGGGAGGGGAGAAGAAAAGCAAAGTAGGCAATAATTCAAAGAGAACAAAAACTGTTGGAAAACGCTCTGGGGTGCCCCTGCAGCCCCCAAACTCCAAGCGTCCTCCGGTATGCGCAGCTCTGGAAACGGCATTTCCCTTCTTCTCCAGTGCGCTTCAGTGACATATATCAAATGATATATGCACACTAATCTTCTAGCGTAACACAGCAAGAAGCATGAGACATCGTAGAGCTAATCCATGTATTTATTTACACACTATGTACAGACAAAGGAAGAACAGGAACAAGTAAAAGCAAAAGTACAGTACAACAGGACATACAGCAGAAGAGATAAGACTGTCTTCCGTTCCCACACTCTTCCCAGACAGGCATGTGATTTACACAAATCTCATCTGGAGCATCAGAGGTGTGAAATACTAACACTTCTATTACATCTCCTGTCATATACAGTGGTACCTCGGGTTAAGTACTTAATTCGTTCCAGAGGTCCGTTCTTAACCTGAAACTGTTCTTAACCTGAAGCACCACTTCAGCTAATGGGGCCTCCTGCCGCCGTCAGAGCACGATTTCTGTTCTCATCCTGAAGCAAAGTTCTTAACCTGAGGTACTATTTCTGCGTTAACAGAGTCTGTAAGCTGAAGCGTATGTAACCCGAGGTACCACTGTAGCTACATCTATCCTGCCTATGCCAACTTGATTTAGGAAGAAATACTCATTCAGAAATTTACCACACATAACACATACTATTCCCCCCCCCCAATTTTCTCAACAATTTGTCACAGAAGGTGCAATCGGGAGTCATTTTTAAGAAGCCATTTTAGAGTTTTTCTAATTATCCTTATGTTTCCATGTACTTCTCAGATCGGGAAGAGTCAAATGTGCTAAATATGTACTAAGGCCTGTCCATGAGGTTTGTGTGTGTGTGTGTGTGTGTGTGTTTTATAACATGTCCCTTGTCCCTGGCATAACTGTTTCTCTCACAAGCGACGCTAGCACTTTCTTGTATGTGTCCAAAACAGTCTGAGCAGAAGGTCTTTCAGCTGGGCTCCTTTTGCAGGCCCCGTGGATGTCAAAGAGGTGGAACCTGACCAGATCACTCCCATCGACGTCCCCCAAGATAAAATTGGAAACATCGGGGATTTTCCATATATCTGTCGTTTCATCATAAGGAGGCATGAGGCTGTCTTCAAACGCCATTTCATTTCCCTGAGGCCAAAGCTGTTCTGGAGCAACAAAGTCACCCTGAAGTTCCCGATGGCCACATTTGATCAGTTTGCCAGCATTCTTGTCTACGAGAGGCAAGGCATCCAAGTCATTCACAATAACATGGAAGCTGCTCGTCAGCAAGTACTGAGAAAGAACTTTATCCAAGTCGCTGGAGTCACACATCACAAGGGTGCCCAGGGGACTGTTGTGCAAGTAATGGAGGATGCTCACGTAATCGATGGCGAGCAGGAGCCTGGTGTGCCATGTGTTGAAGCTCTTGTACTTTGGAAGGTTCAATACCTCATTCAGATTCTTCAGAGAGCCGAATGGGTGGTACTCTGTAAGAACGGTGAACTCCTCCTCACAATATCCAATCAGCTTAACCACATGTCTGCTTTGTAGAGATTTCAGCATCTGTAAGCCATGAAAAAAGTCCTCTTGAAGTTCCGGCACAGTTAGCTGGGAAAGGGCGACTTTGTTTTCCTTCCACTCAGAAAGGAAGACCTAGAACAAGGAGAACAATGTTCAAACTTTGAGATCCAAACTCTGAAATGCAGTTTGTAAAAGCCAAGCTGTTTTTCAATATGGGGGGACAACAGTTTAGTCTTGACAAACGCAAATCCAAACCTATGTGTTAAACACACACACACACACACGAACAAAACACATGAATAGATACAAGGTCTATGCCACAACAAAGCAAGTTATGTCACAGCAAATATCTGAAAATTGGTAAGGTTTACAAATCCCAGAGTGTCTGGAAACAGAGGTGAATATGTACAGTCACTCAGACGTAACTGTGAGCATTCACTTGGTGTTGTGCTCCTGCAACATGAGGAAACACAGTGGTACCTTGGTTTGCATACATCTTACAAACACGTCAAGCCCAGAAGTACGTGTCCCAGTTTGCAACCTTTTTTGGATTACAACCCATTATTTTGGATTACGAACAAAAAAATTTTGGAGGCGCCACTGGCGAAAGCACGCCTTGGGTTACAAGCTGTTTTGGTTTACAAACAGACCTCCGGAACAGATTATGGTTGTAAACCAAGGTACCACTGTAGATATGCATTTCTAGACATAGATTCAACTGGGATTGTCAGCATCCACATATAAACAAGGACAAATTTAAGATTCACTGAAACATACATCAAAGCCACTCACATCCATCACCTTCCTTCCCTCAGTTGTTCATGGTAAGTTTCCATTTTACGACCCTCGTTACAGCTCTAAGTTAATTCGGTCAGGTGTCAAATTCAGGCAAGCATGATATTTGACCAGTTATGTCAAGTGTCCATTGCCCAAAGCTTGTCTTTCTTCAGAATCCACTGCAAGCAAGCAAGCGTCTCCTCTGGCCTCCTTGGGAAGATTTTGTTTGACATCTGAGGTGGCCCAGATCACGGGTAGAACGAACATACAGCACCCTCAGTTTAGAGGCTTTTCAAATATACCCCCACTAGGTGTGTCCATGGAGAGGAGGAGACCTCTAAGTCCTCCATTAAGTCCTCCCTCCCTTGTTACTCTCTTTTGCTACAGGATTCGAGCTTCCATTCAGGCAAGCCCAAACACCCCTCCTCTTTTCCCTTGCTACTTCCAGTTCACCCTGGAATTGTCTCCTTTTTATGCCTTCCCCACCTATCCAGTCCTTTCTCCCTTTGGACCCTCCTTTCCCTGTTTTTCTGCTCTTCTTCTCTGTCCACCTTTCCTTCTTCGCCTCCTGGCATTTCTCATGGCGTCAGCTGCAGTTTATATGCAGCAATGTCAACACCTTGCTCTTTCCCTACTTCTCAGCTGAGATGTAAGGTAAAGGTAAAGGGACACCTGACCATTAGGTCCAGTCGTGACCGACTCTGGGGTTGTGGTGCTCATCTCGCTTTATTGGCCGAGGGAGCTGGCATACAGCTTCCAGGTCATGTGGCCTGCATGACTAAGCCGCTTCGGGCAAACCAGAGCAGTGCACGGAAACGCTGTTTACCTTCCCGCTGGAGCGGTACCTATTTATCTACTTGCACTTTGATGTGCTTTCGAACTGCTAGGTTGGCAGGAGCAGGGACCGGACAATGGGAGCTCATCCTGCCGCGGGGATTTGAACCGCCAACCTTCTGTTTGGCACGTCCTAGGCTCTGTGGTTTAACCCACAGTGCCACCCGTGTCCCCAGCTGAGATGTAGTGTGCCTCGAAGAAGAAGAAGAAGAAGAAGAAGAAGAAGAAGAAGAAGAGGAGTTTGGATTTGATATCCCGCCTTTCACTCCCCTTCAGGAGTCTCAAAGCGGCTCACATTCTCCTTTCCCTTCCTCCCCCACAACAAACACTCTGTGAGGTGAGTGGGGCTGAGAGACTTCAGAGAAGTGTGACTAGCCCAAGGTCACCCAGCAGCTGCATGTGGAGGAGCGGAGACGCGAACCCGGTTCCCCAGATTACGAGACTACCGCTCTTAACCACTACACCACACTGGCTCTCTTCCTGGCTGGCATATGAGCTCTGAACAGCTGCCTCCTTTACAGGAGCTCGCAGCCAGCCAGAACCAGTCCGCTTGCCCCCACGGCTGGAGCCTGACAATCCTATCAGCCTTTCTCCCAGCTGACAATGTCATTTAGAACTTTTTCTGAAGCATATGTCAAGGCACACACACACACCCCCGGTACGAAAAAAGGTGAATGGCAAATTTACACAGCAACATTTTTTATTATACAGTGGTACCTCGGGTTAAGTACTTAATTCATTCCGGAGGTCCATTCTTAACCTGAAGCTGTTCTTAACCTGAAGCACCACTTTAGCTAATGGGGCCTCCTGCTGCTGCCGTGCCGCCGGAGCACAATTTCTGTTCTCATCCTGAAGCAAAGTTCTTAACCTGAAGCACTATTTCTGGGTTAGCGGAGTCTATAACCTGAAGCGTATGTAACCTGAAGCCTATGTAACCTGAGGTACCACTGTATTCAAGATTCATTATGACAAACCAACCCTTTTCACAGCTCCTTCACCAATGCGTTTCAGTTTGCGGACTTCTCTTTTCAGCGCTTCACAAGACAACCATGGTGAGCAGTTCTTCACTGTTCCTAATCTGAAGTAACCATGCTGACAAGAGTCATGTTCAACGTTGGCCTGTCCATAGGAAGGATATACGTAGCTGAAATATTGGTAGAGTAGCAAGTTCACAAGCAGCACAGCCAAAATCAGATACAAGACGGGAGGGATCAGCTTTTGCGTAAGATCAGCTTTCGTATCAAACGATTTTTTCTCCATGTTGTAACAGTCATCTTTCAGATTTTCTGCAAGACATTAGAGTTATAATTGTTACTTTAATTTAGCAATTCTGGGGGAGGGGCAGCTGAGAAACACTTCCTTTGGGGGGGGGGCAAGATTCCAACACAGTCAATCTCTCCTAACTTTACATAGCAATACTACAAACAGGCATTAAACATGAAACATGCTACTAGCAGATTCATAGCTCTGCTAACCATTGTGATGGTTTCCTACCATAGATTGAGATCCAGCAAACAGCTTTACAGACATGGAAAGAGAAAGCATGCAGTGGCCAATATGATGTGGATATAGGAAAGAAGTCTAGTCTTTTCAGGGATTACCATTAGGACCAATAAGTGTTTGGACCAAAAATACTGGTAATTTAAGAATCACTTGTTTTCACAAAAGCACTTGGTAATAAGACAATTTTGTGGGCCCCTGATGAAAACCAGTTACTCATCATGGGTAAATGTAAAGGGACCCCTGACCATTAGGTCCAGTCGTGACTGACTGGGGTTGCGGTGCTCATCTCGCTTTATTGGCCGAGGGAGCCAGCGTACAGCTTCTGGGTCATGTGGCCAGCATGACTAAGCCGCTTCTGGCGAAACCAGAGCAGTGCACGGAAACGTTGTTTACCTTCCCACTGGAGTGGTACCTATTTATCTACTTGCACTTTGACGTGCTTTCGAACTGCTAGGTTGGCAGGAGCAGGGACTGAGCAACAGGAGCTCACCCCATCGCGGGGATTCGAACCGCCAACCTTCTGATCGGCAAGCCCTAGGCTCTGTGGTTTAACCCACAGCACCACCTGCATCCCACTCATCATGGGTACCATCCATTAATTTCAGTGGGAGATCTCTATGAGGCATTCATATACCTGTAGGAATATGGAAGATCAATGGAATTCAACAGGCATTATTTCTAGTAAGTTTATAGAGAACTGCAGCCTTAAGCATGTAACTAACTCTCCCTCTGAAAATAAAGAGACTTAGAATGTTTTTTAATTGGTATACAGCAATTGTAGGGAAAATAATAATGATAATGATGATAATAATAATAATAATAATAATAATAATAATAATAATAATAATAATAATTTATTATTTATACCCCGCCCATCCAGCAGGGCTTCCCCAGCCACTCTGGGCGGCTTCCAACCAAATATTAAAATACAGTAACTATAGGTGGAATGCAAAACAACTATAAAATGAACACAACATAGTATCTTATTAATTTTTTATAACACCCTTCATCCAAAATTCATAGGGCAGTTCACAACTTAAAAATACAAAATGATAACCCAAAATACACAATAAAAACAAAAAGAAACAAATAATTCTCATCCCACAAACACATTTAAAATTATATAGAAGTAACATCAGCCAACGGCCTGGTTAAAGAGAAACATTTTCACCTGGCGCCTAAAGATATGTAATGAAGGCGCCAAGCGCCCTGGGGAGAGCATTCCACAAATGGGAAGCCTGTTCTCATGTTACTAGACTCAGGACCTCTTGTGGAGGTGGTACACAAAGAAGGACCTCAGATTATGATCACAGGGTCTGGGTTGGTTCATACAGAACTAAATGCCTCAGTTATGTTGAAAACATTGTACTTTTTACTAACCAAGCCCCCCCCCCCCAGATCTCTCTCACACATATAACTATATACACACACTAAAATTTTGCAATTAAAATGGGTGTATGGTTTTTCTTTATAGCTTTTACTTTAATCAACTTTTTAAAAATCTAATGCAGTATCTCATATTTAAACACAAGTAATGTATCATGTGTGATAATCAATTTAATGCAGAATAACTACTAAATAAGAAAGTATTTATAATATAATTTTTAAAACGAATATTAAAAAATTCCACAATACTCTTCTGATAAATTTCCTTTTTCCAAATCAAAGACTGTTTTGCTTTCTCCTTATTTCCCACATGTGTAATATGTGATACAGTATTTTTGATACTGAAATAACAAAACTAAAGGAGGCATAAATTAACTCCCACAATCATATCTTATGCTTTGTAATATAAGAAATAGTCTTACACCTCAAAATGTGCAAGTGAGTGTGTAAATCCTGAATTTATCCCAGCAGCCTAATAATTTGCCTGAGTGTTCTAGCTAGATTTTCAGCCATTAGTTTAAGTCACAGCCTTAAACTAACGGAAATAGTAAAACACAAGAAATGTATTTTCAGATTTTCTAGTTCAGTGTTTTAACAAGCTTTTGGGAAATGACATTTTGAATGAAAGAGCTGGTGCCATATTAGGCTTTTTTGTCATTATCTGTATGCTTTTATATATAATTTTTATTCTACCAGCATTTAATTGTTTTTATTTATTCCCCCCACTCTGTTTTTAACTGTTCTTATTTTTATCTGTAAGCTGCCTTGAGTCCATTAGGGGGAAAGGTGGGGTATAAATAAATGTATAACAACAACAACAACTGAACATTTGGTATTGCAGGCTTTTTCATTCATGTCTTGATTACATAAAGCCCGTCTTCTTGTACATCGATTAGCAGGCATAGGCAAACTCTGGCCCTCCAGATGTTTAACACTACAATTCCCATCATCCCTAGCTAACAGGACCAGTGGGCAGGGATGATGGGAATTGTAGTCCCAAACATCTGGAGGGCCGGAGTTTGCCTATGCCTGGGATAAGGTTAAAATTTGGATACTTCCAAACAAAGAGGAAGCAGCAAATCCAGCCAGGAGAAAAAGACTGATCTCAGCATCACCTCGCAATAATTTCTGCTATCCAGCAGCAACCTCGGTTGCGCCTAACTCTGCAGCTTGCTGCTCAAAGAAACGAGACTTACCTTACCCTGGGCTATTGCGCATCACTCTCATCAGCTGGCAGCCGCCATGACAGTGCCAACACCACCTGACACGAGTCACGTGACGCCTTCCCTGTTTTGCACATAGAGATAAGAGGGTAGAGTTGAACTTGGGATCGTCATTTCACAGCCTCGGGAAGCGGCAAAGCTAAACAGACTGAGTTGAATGGGGAAGAAATCGTGCTTGCATTTAACAATTGCTACTGGTGCTAGGGGAACAGTGAGGGAAATAACGAGGTTTACATTGGCTGCAACATGAGGTGTGCTTTGAATTAAGTGTCTTTTGCTTGATTTCTGGGGTGAGCTCCTGTTGCTCGGTCCCTGCTCCTGCCAACCTAGCAGTTCGAAAGCACGTTAAAGTGCAAGTAGATAAATAGGTACCGCTCCGGTGGGAAGGTAAACGGCGTTTCCGTGCGCTGCTCTGGTTTTGCCAGAAGCGCCTCAGTCATGCTGGCCACAAGACCGGGAAAAACTGTCTGTGGACAAACGTCGGCTTCCTCGGCCTGTAAAGCGAGATGAGCGCTGCAACAAGGGTCGTTCGCAACTGGACTTAACTGTCAGGGGTCCTTTACCTTTACCTTTTTAAACATGTGAGCAGTGAAGTGAAATGGATTCACTTGACATTCAACTGTGTTTTGTTTTATTGATAGTTTTCTGCAGGCTGCATAGTATTAAGGTAAAGGGACCCCTGACCATTAGGTCCAGTTGTGACCGACTCTGGGGTTGCGGCGCTCATCTCGCTTTACTGGCCAAGGGAGCCGGCGTACAGCTTCTGGGTCATGTGGCCAGAATGACGAAGCCGCTTCCGGCGAACCAGAGCAGCGCACGGAAACACCGTTTACCTTCCCTCCGGAGCGGTACCTATTTATCTACTTGCACTTTGACGTGCTTTTGAACTGCTAGGTTGGCAGGAGCAGGGACCGAGCAATGGGAGCTCACCCCATCGCGGGGATTCAAACCCCCGACCTTCTGATTAGCAAGCCCTAGGCTCTGTGGTTTAGACCACAGCACCACCCACGCCAGTAGAAATGTGCATCTGCAGCCCTTTATTTTGCCAGTAAAGATCAAATCAGTGCACTTCCAGATACTAGCTTATTGAGAAATTGTTTCTGCTCATGCAAGTTCTTTGCAGGACTCACACGACACCATCGAAATGCTTGTTCATACTTTTATAAATTTGCAGTCTCTGCTGCTGTGGAATCTCTTTGGTGCATTTCTTTATTTGACAGGCAGTTTGTCATGTGTGGCGACATTCTGATAGATGTAGCTTCTTTCAGACTTCTACTTCAGTTTGCTCCTCACTTGAGCACAACTTAGGCATTTTGTTTCTGCCAGTGGCCCAAATGATACATGTGTGCCCATTTACACCAACTTGTCAAAGTCATGTTGGAATCTCAGCAACTTGGGAACTGTAAATTCAGTACATACATTTGACTCTGTGGGAAAAACAGAGACTTCTTATGCAAGACCTTCCTGCCATTCTTTCGCAAGCCTTACTTAGGTAAATATACAGTAACACTTGTGCAAGACCTCAGTATTTTTTTTTAATGGAAATGAATAATGTCCCTGGACCTGCAAGAAGGAAGGAAGAATAAAAAACAAGCTTCCGTTTTGTCCGATGTAAACATGTACACTTCCTGGACATTTTTTAAAAAAGGAACACACAGAGAAATATCTGCATGCAATTTCCAGAAAAGCAAAAGACAGTGGAGAGTGTGGTAGTGTGAACAGCAAGCAGTGAATTAGCAATTAATAACCAGGACTGAAAAAAGGGGAATGTATGGAAGCCAATGTGCCAAACACATACAGAGAGAAATAGGATCTGAATGGTTCGTCCACAGTATTATTATAACAACATCAACAATAATAAATTTATTTTTTATACCTTGCCCATCTCGTTGGGTTTCTCCAGCTACTCTTGGCAGCTTATAGCACATATAAGGTCTCTGTCTGGAAGCAACCCATTGATTGTTCTTAAAAGACTTTAGAGTTATATCTGCAAGTCTCAGACCTTGGTCACCCAAATATATAACACAGTGACGGTAACTTCAGTCTTACTGAAGTGAAACAGGGAACGGGGACAACACTGCCAAATTCACTGTTAATGATCCGGTCCTGATTTCGTACATTTTGTCTTAAGCAGTCATCATTTTATCTTTCTAATACAAGTTATTCACACAGCATCCAACTGCCCATTTTTCAAGTTTGCTTGAAGCAGGTTTGAGGGAAACAGCGGTATTTGTCAAGAAACTACAGGACTGATGCAAACGTGTCAATGTGACTACAAAAATTAGCAGCGGGTGAGCACTGGATGTGGAATAAGCAGTAATATGTGAATATAATCTCAATTCAAAAATAGAGATTGCATGCTGATTATGCCCCACCCAGGCGCTAAAGGATTTCTTCAGCAAGAGTAAGGTGCAGCAATCGTTGTCTTGCAGGCTAAGGTGCATTCCATGAGATTTCACTGACACCAATTACACTGCCACAAAACTCTACGGAAAAAAGTACCGGTAAATCCAGTCCACTAAGTTGCTAAATGTACAGGCTTGATCAGTACAGATTTAGGATTTTTTGCAAATGTAGCATCTAGACGTCTTATGCAAGACCTTTCTGCCATTCCCAGGGATAATGGGAGTTGTAGTCCCCAAACATCTGGAGGGCCAAGTTTGCCTGTGCCTGTCCTAAGCTATACCTCAGGCTTTCTCAACGGCCCTCCAGGTGTTTTTTTGGCCTACAACTCCCATGATCCCTAGCTAGCAGGACCAGTGGTCAGGGATGATGGGAATTGTAGTCTCAAAACAGCTGGAGGCCCAAGTTTGCCTATGCCTGCCCGAAGCTGTAGCTCAGGCTTCCTCAACCTCAGCCCTCCAGGTGCTTTTGGCCTACAACTCCCATGATCCCTAACTAGCAGGACCAGAGGCCAGGGATGATGGGAGCTGTAGTCCCAAAAACATCTGAAGGCCCAAGTTTGCCTATGCCTGCCCTAAGCTATACCTCAGGTTTCCTCAACCTCCAGATGTTTTTGGCCTACAACTCCCATGATCCCTAGCTAGCATGACCAGTGGTCAGGGATGATGGGAGTTGGTCTCAAAACATCTGGAGGGCCAGAGTTTGCCTATGCCTGCCCTAAGCTATAGCTCAGGCTTCCTCAACCTTGGCCCTCCAGATGTTTTTTTGGCTTACAACTCCCATGATCCCTAGCTAGCAGGACCAGTGGTCAGGGATGATGGGAGTTGTAGTCCGAAAACATATGGAGGGCCGAGTTTGCCTATGCCTGCCCTAAGCTATACCTCAGGCTTCCTTAACAGCCCTCCAGGTGTTTTTTTGGCCTACAACTCCCATGATCCCTAACTAGCAGGACCAGTGGTCAGGGATGATGGGAATTGTAGTCTCAAAACAGCTGGAGGGCCAGAGTTTGCCTATGCCTGCCCTAAGCTATAGCTGAGGCTTCCTCAACAACCCTCCAGATGTTTTTGGCCTACAACTCCCATGATCCCTAGCCAGCAGGACCGGAGGCCAGGGATGATGGGAGTTGGTCTCAAAACATCTGGAGGGCCGACTTGGCCTACGCCTGCCCTAAACTATAATATAGCTTGCTTAGCTTATACTGTACTTTGCCTGGCTGATGCAAACGGGACAGGCCGGGGCGGCGACGGCCAACCGGCGGCCGTTTTCCTGAGGGGAAAAAGAGGAGGAGGAACCGGGAAGCGGCCGCCTCTCCGCCTGCTCCTCCTCCTCCTCTTCCAGGAGGGCGGCCGGCGCAGGGCCCGTCCCTCGTCGGCGGCCGTGCGGCTTCGACAGCGGCAGGGATGGCATCGCTGAGGCCGGGCGGCTGGGGCCAGCGAGGGGCCTCCTCCTCCTCCCTCGGCGGGCCGCTCCTGGCGCTGCTCGTGCTGGGCTTGGCGCGGCCCCACCACACGACCCCCAACCACGGTAAGCGCCGCCGCCGCCTTCCCTCCCTCAGTCCTCCGTCCCTCCGGCTCCTCTCTCGCTTCGGGTTCTGGTTTCCCTCAAAACCCCCCCACCCCCCCCCCCGTTTTTATAATGCATATTTCCACCTCGTCTTTTTATTTTTTAATGGCGTGGCTGAAGGGCGGTTATGCAAAGTTAATAATGCTAAAATTAAAGGCACGGGTTTTGGGGGGGCGGGAAGGAAAACGAGGTGGCGCCATTGGAAAAAGGTTTCGCCTGCCCCGCTTTTGCTCTCAGGGCGAAAGGTTTTTAAAATTACAGGTTTTTAAAATTACAGGTGCTTACAGGTTTTTAAAATTACATTTATATGCCACTTTATCCCCTCCCAGGAGCTCAGGGGTGGTGGTCCCTGGGCGTGGGGGGGGGGTTTGAGGGACAACTCAAGTAAATAAATAAAAACACTTCACTTAAAAGTTAAGAAACTGGAGATTTCGGCAGGTTTTCCTGAGCGCTAGGGGCCAAAAGAGAGTGCTGTGTTATCCCATGTATAAGACTGTCTTTTTAAACCAAATTTTTAAAGTTTGAAATGGAGGGTCGTCTTATACACGAAATGTTGAAAATATTTATTTCTTTTTTTTGTAGTAATATTGATTGAACAATTAATAAAGGTACAGAATAAAAAAAAACATTTAACAGAATAAAAGGAAAAGGAAAAGAAAAAACACCAACAAACAGAACAGAAAAAAGATTAGAGTTTTCATATCCTATACTTCATCACTAGTTTCTTGACCTCCTCACACCTCCCTTTTTGTATTCCAGTTCAAATATTTAGTTCAGCAAATCCTTACCCTCCATCCTTAACTTTACTCAAGATCTTAACCTATATTAAAAATACATTTTCCCTCATTATCAATCTATATTTACATATTCTTACTAATCTTTTTACCAACACCGCTTATTTTCCATCCAACGTCCATTTAACATTCATAAATTTTACAGTATTTCTGTAGATATTCTTTAAACTTTTTCCATTTATTTCTTAATTTTGAGCTCAAAAAATAAGAGTCGTCTTATACATGGGGGCATCTTATACAGTGGTACCTCTAATTATGTTCACCTCTGGTTACGTATCCTTCGGGATACATACATGGCAAACCCAGAAGTATTTTCCCAAGTTTCGCCGCATGCACAGAAGCGGCACTTCTGGTTGCAAATTCCTCTGGATCCGACCCGAGCACTGGAACGGATCCTGTGCCCAACCAGAGGTACCATTGTACAGTCATACCTCGGGTTGAATGTGCTTCGGGATGAGCGTGTTCGAGCTGTGATCTGCGGCAACCCAGAAATAACAAAGCGCGTTACTTCCGGGTTTCGCCGCTTGCGCATGTGCAGATGCTCAAAATGATGTCACGCGCATCCGCAGAAGCAGCAAAAAGCGATGTGCGCGTGCGCAGACACGCCGTCGCTGGTTACGTTTGCTTCTAGATGCGAACGGTGCTCCGGAACGGATCCCGTTCGCATCTAGAGGTACCACTGTACACAGAAATATACGGTACAGTGGTACCTCAGTTTACGAACAACCCTGTTTACGAACTACAGTGGTACCTCGGTTTAAGTACTTAATTCGTTCCGGAGGTCTGTTCTTAACCTGAAGCACCACTTTAGCTGATGGGGCCTCCCGCTGCCACTGCAGTACGATTTCTGTTCTCATCCTGAAGCAAAGTTCTTAACCCGAGGTAATATTTCTGGGTTAGCGGATTCTGTAACCTGAAGCTTCTATAACCTGAAGCATCTGTAACCTGAGGTACCACTGTATTCAGTTTATGAACTCCGCAAAACTGGAAGTAGTGTCCCGGTTTGCAAACTTACCTTGGTCTATGCACAAACGGTGGAAGGGCGCTGGCAGTGTGAGACCTCATTAGGGAAAGCGCGCCTCGGTTTAAGAAAGGTTTCGGTTTAAGAACGGACTTCCGGAACGGATTAAGTTCGTAAACCGAGGTACCACTGTAATTTAAAACAACGTTTTTTGACACACATCCTTCCCAATCTGCTAGACAGAGTCAGGCAGAGGATGACAGGTGGGTCTCCTGCCACCCCCACCCCCAAATAAATCCTGTCTACACCCATGTGCATGGGTCTCCCCCCACATCCCCACCCTGCTTCAGTCTCACAACAGCACTGTGAGGCAGGTTGGGGCTGAGAGACAGGCCCAAGGCCACTTCATGGATTAGTGAGGGATTCGAATCCTGATCTCGTTCCTGCCCGCCTCAACCTTGAAGTCTCTTAGTCCGGTGCTCTAACAATTGCACCACACTAGCGCTTTGGTTGCGCCGCCCTGGGAACCGGATGTTGGACTCAGCTGGCCTTTGCTGGAACGATTCAGCAAGGCTTAAAAAAAGAAAATATTATTACAGGCTCCTTTGTCTTCCATTTAAAAACCATAGAAGTACAGCTCACGAAAGACAAAACGGAGCAGATTAAAATAAAAAGCTGCAAGCTCTAAGATATGCTTTAACCTAGCTTTTAAAACGGAAAGCTGCCGCCGCCACCATCATCATTTTGTTTTGCATGCCACCCTTTCCCACAGTTTCAAGGCGACTCATAGATCTGTGTAACCATGAACGTGACAGAAGCCATAAACAATAAATTAAAATTGTGTCAGCAAGAACGCAACCAAACGGAACAATTTCCACATGAATTGTAGGAAGAGCGAAAAATTAAGATACCAAAAATTAATACTGTGTCAGTGGTGGCAACAACATCTCCCCTCCCCTGCCGCAAACAAAACCCCAGCCCCAAACCCAGAACAGTATCCCAACTAAATAAGATACTTTGGGGGGGGGGTAAAGCTTTAAATATCATCATATATCATCATCACCCACTTTCCCATTCACTATTCCCATGCTACTTGGATTTCAAAAAGTTTTGCAATGTCTCCCTAGGTTGACTCATCAGCCTGGCAGATGTTAAAAAATGATAATTTCCACCCTTTATTGGGCAAGGTGGTAGAGAGGGCGGTGGAAGAGCTACTGGAATATATAAATTGCCTGGATCCATTTCACAATGTGGATTCAGGCACAGTTCAGGAACTAAATCAGCCTTGGTTAACCTTATGGTATACACTGTGGGATGGGTATTAGAGACAATAGAAAAAGGTCATGTCTGGAAAGTAGCAACGGGAGACTGTTTCAACTCCATGGACTTTGTGCTGCAGTGTACCACAAGGTAAAATTTCCTCCCCGATGCTGTTTTTAAAAGCCTCTGGGTGCAGCCATTAGGAGTTTTGGGGCAGTTGCCTGTTCTGGATGGAGTTGCACTCCTTCTGAAAGAACAGGTGCAGAGTTTAGGGGTGCTCCTGGCTTCGTCTCTGTCTCTGGAAACCTCTGGTGGCCTCAGTGGCTAGGAGTGCCTTCTATCAGCTATGGCTGGTATGTCAGCTGCAGCTGTTCTTGAACAGTTATGGTCTAACCCCAGTGATCGGTGCATGGGTGACTTCAAGGCTCTCTATGTAGAGGCTTCAGCTGGTGCAAAACGCTACAGCTAGACTGTTGATAGGAACATACTATCACTAGCACATAACTCCAGTGTCCAAAAGTCTGCACTGACTGCACATGCGCTACTAGGTTCAGAGGTCTTGTACTAATTTACAAGGCCCTTAACAATTTGGGCCCAGGATACCTGAAAGACTGCCTAATCCTCTATAAACCTGCCTGATCACTGAGGTCATTTTCAGTGGTCTCCCATGGCTCGATACACAGCTCGTATCCCCCAGGAGTTATGCATTTAGCATTGCAGGCTTAGTTCCTTTCTGAACTTCTGGCACATATTGAACACATTTTTATTCCAGCAGGCATTCTAATTGAAGTTTGGTTTTATAATGATTTTAATTTTTTCCATATTTTATCTTTGTAAACTGCTTAGAGGCTATTGCACTTAAGCGACATGGTTTAAAACAAATAAATCCTAACGTTTCTGCCAGGGACCATCCCCACAAGTGTCTGGCTAGACAGGTTTCTCAATGGAAAAGCATTTTTTCACACTTACTTTATTTATTCAAAAGGCTATATCCCATTCTTGTGCAGATGCATTTCTCAAGGAAGCTTACAACCATTAAAGTGTCATAGGCTTTGTAAAAAATGTAAAATAGAAACAGGCTCAGCCAAATTCATTGTACAGTATAAAGGTATTTACCCAGCAAGACACAAGTGTGCTGGAACAGTAAAGTCTTCACCAAACAGCAGAAGGCAACAAGGGATCAGAGCCACTTGGCCATTAGTTTCTCTTTTAAAAACTTTAGCCCGTGTTTAGAGGCCCCTAGCTCAGAGGACATGACATCGCCCAGTGGTCAAGCATATGTTTTGCATTCATTAGGCTGTAGTCACATTCCCTGGCATTATGTTTGATTGTTGATATAAAAAAAATATTTTTGGAACATGATTTTTTGAGTTTGTCATTTCTAAAGATTAGCCATTATAGTCTTCTACAACCAGCCTGTTTGGCAAATACATCGATTCCCAGAACAAAGGCAAGTCGTGACCCACAGCCACATTTGGGGGTGTCAGCGAGAAAGGCAAAAGCCAGTAGCAGTCCAGTATCACACGCACTCCAGGGATGTTCACAACAGAGGAACAAGACATACCAAAGAGCTGGAGTAAAGAAATTGTTCCAATATCTCTGCAGTGACTGAATGCTTATGTGCAGCAGCCTTATAAGCCCCCCTCCTAGGCACAGCTGTTGGACATATGAGCTAACCAAGGATTTGGGTCTACTTGTGAGGAAACTGCTGTGCTTGAGTAGCCCATTACTTCTGAGGACTAAGCCAGGCACTATGGTGTCTGGCCACAGCCTGGTACTGCACCTTCATGTGCTGACATCCTCTTGGGCTTAGAGGTGACTTGGCTTCCATCTCTGCCTCTGAGCCCATTTGCAAAGGTGTTTGGGGTTTATATGATGCCTCCGAGTATGTAATCTGGAAAGGATCTGTCTTTGCAGAATTCCCAGTTCATCAGCAACACTGGCTAAACAGTGAAGCTTTCTCTCCATGCTTTATCTCTCACAGACGTATCCAGAAGACAACCCTGGGATCTGAAAATTGACCAGGCTTTGCTACAAATTCATAATGAGTTGCTTGGTGAGAACTTAACCATCTCCTGGATCTCCGATTATTGCTACCAGGTAATTCATACTCATTGATGGGTAGGTGGGAGTTATTGAATGCTGCCCTAAAACTTTCACATTTAGAAAGCAATGATGCAATGATGCAGTATAGTTTAATACGTCATTATTTTCCAGAATCTGACATTTCTCCCCTGGGAAAGGAGGATTGGGACTTAGGACCATGAAAATTAAGAGGGGCCCTCCAGGACTCAGGGGTGTGGAAGAGCACCCCTGTCATGTACAATTTAACAAAATATCTTCACGGTAAAGGGAAGAAACACACAGAAGAAGCCAGATTTTGGCATTATTGCCTATAGTTGGCTCATTATAGCCATGCAGAAGCCTAGTCTCAGCTCAGTAGTTAAGACCATGCAAGTATGGGTACTTTCCAGAATTTTTCCTGATTTGCAAAATAAAAACTGGGCAAAGAGACATGGCATGGGAGGGTGCTTACTCAGGAAATTGACACTGAGAACTGAAATGGTTTAATTTTCTATCCACTCCTGTGTCTGTGGCCTGCTAATGTCCTGGAGGTAGAGCGATGGTAAAACCACAGTTTGTTGACTTAGAGGTTGTGACAAACCACAGTTAAGCTTTGTAAACCATGATCCATGTCTGAACTGAGCCTGCATGAATGCTGATATATTTTCGGAGGAGAAAATAGTTCTAGACTCTAATCCCAAGATAATGTGCATACAAACCAGTGGTGCTAATGCACATTTTATTTCAGCTAGTATAACTCTTAACATAGGAAACAGATCACGTAGTATTATTTATTTTAAGATACCATTGTACAATTTTGTCTGATAATCATTTCTTTTTTTCAGAACAAACCACTACTTTCCTTTAGACCAGTGGTTCTCAACCTGTGGGTCCCCAGATGTTGTTGGACTTCAACTCCCATCATTCCTAGCCAGCATGACCGGTGGTCAGGGATGATGGGAGTTGTAGTCCAACAACATCTGGGGACCCACGGGTTGAGAACCTCTGCTTTAGACCCTTCTATTTGTGTTATACAGTGGTACCTCTAGTTGCGGACACGGTCCGTTCCGGGGTGCCGTTCGCACCCCGAAAAGTCTGCAACTAGAGCGGCGCTTCTGCGCAAGCGTGGAGGGTGATAGAGTGTTTCTGCGCATGTGCGAAGCACGCAGAACGCTAGAAAGCCAGGGCTTTTTCGGCTGTGGCTCCGATCTGGTGGAACGCTCTGTCACAAGAGACTACGGCCCTGCGGGACTTGACGTCTTTCCACAGGGCCTGCAAGACAGAGCTGTTCCGCCTGGCCTTTGGCCAGGGCACAGCCTGACTCCCTCCTTCGGCAATCTTTGCAGAGCTCTGGCCTAATGGTTGCCAGTGGCTTGATTTGAGTTAATTTTATAATGAATGATTTTAGAGTGTTGTGTTGTGTTGTACTGTTGTACTGTTTTATTGTTGTTAGCTGCCCTGAGCCCGGCTTCGGCTGGGGAGGGTGGGATATAAATAAAATGTATTATTATTATTATTATTATTATTATTATTATTATTATTATTTTGCACATGCACAAAGCGTGCAGAACGCTTCTGTGTGTGTGTGCAGGGCGAAGCCCGGAAGTGTACACTTCTGGGTTTGCTGTGTTCGCAAGCTGAAAAGACACAACATGAACCTAACGCAACACGAGGTATGACTGTACTTCGAAGATGGTCTTTTTATTGTGTCTAGTTTTGGTCACTTCTATATCTTATTGTTGTTCATTTTCCCTTATTTTCCAGTGCTTGCCTCAGGAACTGATTTCCATCAACAAAACACCTGAAGAGCCTAGTGTTAGCACTGCTGCTGTGGATTCTCAGCATGCAGTCACCCTGCTGGTCAGTAACACGAAAGACAACAAAGAAATTTGCAGGTCAGAACCTTATTTTAGTGTACTGTTCCTTGAAATAGTTCACAGTTGCCAGCATCTGCAATGTCCCCATGGCTCTGCTGTGGTTATTTATTTAGTGAAATTACAGGCTTTAATGAAAGTCCAGTAATATACTGTAATGTAAGCATAAAGGTAAAGGTAAAGGTACCCCTGCCCGAACGGGCCAGTCTTGACAGTCTCTGGGGTTTGTGCGCCCATCTCACATCTATAGGCCGGGGGCCAGCGCTGTCCGGAGACACTTCCGGGTCACGTGGCCAGCGTGACAAAGCTGCATCTGGCGAGCCAGCGCAGCACACGGAATGCCGTTTACCTTCCCGCTGGTAAGCGGTACCTATTTATCTACTTGCACCCGGGGGTGCTTTCGAACTGCTAGGTTGGCAGGCGCTGGGACCGAGCAGCGGGAGCGCACCCCGCCGCGGGGATTCGAACCGCCGACCTTCCGATCGACAAGCCCTAGGCGCTGAGGCTTTTACCCACAGCGCCACCCGCGTCCCTAATGTAAGCATAGTTCCATCATTAACCATTATTGGAGAGTTTATGTAATTCTGCAGCAGCTGAAGCAGCAAAACTAGTATAAAGTAAGCAGCACATAAGCGGCACACAAAACACTAAAACACCATTCTACCTTCTAAATCTTAGGCTTAGTAAATGAATAGATGCTTAAGTCAAGAAAGAACTTGGCATATGAAGTTGAATGTATGTAAATGCACCAAAATCTTGAGGGAGAATTTCCTAAAGAAAGAAATTAAATATTATAGCTTAATCTAAGAAGAAATGTAACATATGGACTTGAATGTTTATAAATATATCAAAACCAGCGTGGAATGTGTAAGAGCTTTGGAATGACGCAGTTAAAAATGCCGTCGCCATATTGGGAAGTTCTGTCGGAGGTCTTGAGTCTGGGAGGAGAAAGAGAGAAATAGAGCTGTTTATATATTGTGGGTTAAACTCCTCAGTGAGAGTTAAGAGCGACAGTTTTATGAGACTATGATGGAAAGAGTGATGTTATCTATGAAGGAGATGATATATGGAAACCATCTCGATTTGAGGATTGGAAGAACGGAAAATTCACACAGGACTATTATTACTATTGGTGTTTATCGGCTTAAGGAGACTATCAGAAGAGATCATAAAGAAAAAAGAGAAAATATATGAACAAGATGTGATGTGGAAACAGCAAGATAAGATGGGATAGAATTATGAACTCTGTTTGGACTGATTGGGACATTAACGCAGCAGCAAGAAGATGATCAGAATTCCCCTTCGGATCTTGAAATATGGGTCCCCCCAACAAAATTTAAAATTCGGCTTTGTAATTCGGAATTTATGTGATATGATTTAATTTGATGTGATTGGCCAGTTAATAAAAATTATATATATATATACCGTGAGAGAGAATTTACTGAAGAAGCCCAAGACTTTTAATGGGTGAAACAGGTGACAAACGCCGGCACCCTGTCTAACTCTTGTGCGTAACATCACCAACACTTCGTTTGATCCAACTTACCTTTGTTGATATCTACAGGAGCCTGGCTAAAGGAACCTTTAAAGACTGAATCTTCCTTTTGGACACAATTTGAATGAGTTTTCTGTTTGTGGCTTCTGTAGTAGATCTTCTACATAGCTCTCTCAATTTTTGGATTACAGTGGTGCCCCGCAAGACGGAAAACTCACTAGACGAAAGGGTTTTCCGTTTTGGAGGTGCTTCGCAAAACGAATTTCCTATGGGCTTGCTTCGCAAGACGACAATGTCTTGCGAGTTCCTGCGGGTTTTTTTTCTCCCCCCCCTTTTTCTAAGCCGCTAAGCCGCTTATCAGCTGATCCGATCAGCAGATAAGCCGCTAAAAGCCGCTAATAGCGCTAATCCTTCAATGGGCTTGCTTCGCAAGACGAAAAAACCGCTAGACGAAGAGAATCACAGAACGGATTCTTTTCGTCTTGCGAGGCACCACTGTATTAACGTAAGATTTAGAAGCTGGAATGGTTTTTTAGTGTTTTGTGTGCTGCTTATGTGCCGCTTACTTTATACAAGTCTACTGTGAGAATTGGCAGCTTAGGTTCATTTCTTCAGAAGCAGCAGAACTAGCAAAGGCAATCTGAATTCATAATGAGAGAAAAAGACGTAGGAAATCAGCCTAGTGCTGAAGAACTTAGATGGGAGCATAGATAGAAGAGACTGTAGAGGAGAAGAGTTGCATAATATCAGGAAAGTGAAGAGAGGTAAGCAGAAAACAGAACTAAACCCAAAAGTTTTAGCAGATCCTCTAAGACTCTACCCTGCTGTCAGCTAAATGAGCACAGGTTCTAAACCGTTTGTTTTGTGTGTTCTGCAGGCCATGGGGTGGTGAGCACAGCAGGCATATTTAAAGCGTTGTTTCTACACAACTTGTGATCATTGGATCAGCTGGCATCAGGGTGTGGGGGTGTGCTTGCATCAAGTCATCACACAGCTACCTATAACAGTGTGTTAGCACACCAGAAAACAGTGGGTCAGCTTTTAGGCCATGCTAACATGTAATTATTTAAGTCTGGCTCTTCGAAGGTATCATACATACATACTGCATTGTGTCAGTGTGGTTTCAGAGGTAGTTCTAATTTAAAAGTAACTTCCCGGATATTTTCCCTTTGCTGTTTGCAGGTTACATTATCATTTTGGAGAATTTGGAAACTATTCCCTAGTGGTTGGGAGTCTCCAGGGCAGCATCCCGAAGATTTCATGCAATATAACTGTCAATCAGAGTCCTTCCAACAGCTACCTCCGTAAGTTGCTTTATATGTTTATGGTTTTTTAATTTTTTATTTAATCCCAAGTATCAAAACATACTAAAAAATAAAAATTGTATATTCTAATTCATACAGTGGAACCTCGTGTTACGGATGGGATCCGTTCCGGAGGCCCGTCCATAACACGGAACTGATGCAAGCTGAAGCGCCGCATCTGCGCACGCGCATGGTGCGATTTAGCACTTCTGCGCGTGCGCAAAGCTCGATTTAGCAAGCGTGTGCGAGCGGTAAAACCCGGAAGTAACCCATTGCGGTACTTCCGGGTTGTCGCTGGACGCAACACGAAAACACGTAACCTGAAGCGGACGCAATATGAGGTATGACTGTATGGATGGATGCCTCTGGGCAAATTAAGGTTAAGGAAAGGGCCGTAGCGCTGTGGTGGAACATCTAGTTTAAATGCAGAAGATTCTAGGTTCAATCCCTGGCATCTCCAGGTACAGCAGCGAACATCTGCTGTCTGAAACACTGGAGAGCCCCTGCCAGTCAGTGTAGATCAGGGGTTCCAGAACCTTGGTCCTCAGACAGTAGCTTCATTCAGGTAGTCCATGGCATGTCTGCAGAAACTCAATTAAAAACCACACAGCACCTAGCACATCACATTAAAATTGCTACCAGAGGCAGACAAATCATTAAGTGGGCAATCCAGGACCCTAGATTAAAAAAACTAGGGCTCATCTAATATCAGTGCCCCTGTTTGTATGCATATTTTTTTCGATTCAGTTAACTCATTACAGCCTGACTAACAAGTCACTCTCCCCTGCAATCTCTAACCAGGATCGTTTGCCCAGTTGTTGCTTTCCTGAGCAGATATTCCAGCCCCTGTTTGTGTTCCTGTGAGCTGCTTATTGCAGGAAACATCCTGAAAGAGGTGTAGCTGTAATATTGGATCATCACAGAGAGCTAGTCAGTGAGAAAAAGAATCTAGCTGGAGATGCTTTTATGCTTGAGCATATCACACTTTTCCTCCTCTGTGTTTTTATTATGTTTTGTTTACTGTCTTGAGATGTTAGCAAATCTTCCAATAAAAACTAGGCTGGGGGTGTTTTTAGTTTTCTGCAGATATGTGGAATTCTGGCCCAGGATTCTACTTTGCAATTTGGAGTAATTAAAACTTCCTGTTTTCCTTCGTATAGCAATTTTTTTTGCGTTCCTCATCTACATGGGATTCTTCTCTATTCTGGCATTGGGACAGGTTTGTGTGAAGTAAGTAAAATGTCTTAATAAGATATTCCTGTTACTTCCTTTTGAATGTTTCTCCTGCTGGCTAATTGAGAACAGTTCATTTATGCAGTCTGGGAATGTGGCTTGTGGAGCGGTCCTCAGGTCTGTCTCAAAGAACATTAGCTGAGAAACTGGCTCCTAAGTGCAAAATATATAATGAACAATCAAATTTACCTGAAAAATAAAGAACAGAGTATCTCTGTTTATTCCAAGCCTTCTTTGAACAATGTCGTGCTGCCATTGATGACTGTCTATGTGCAGCTTTTCCACCACTGCTTTTATTACTTGCCTGGTGCCAGCACTTACTGCAAGACCTTTCTTGATGTGTCCAGGCCTCCCTCTGCATCACTTGCAGGGACATTGTTACGAAAGTGTCCTGGGTGCCAGGGATCTGGGTAACTGGGATCCAGGGATTCCACTATGGAGAGCAAGATGACTGCCCTACATAATTAAAGGGTCCTCTCTGGTGTTACAAAGATGATGATGATGATGATGATGATGATGATGATAATGATAATAGTAATTTATTTATACCCCACCCATCTGGCTGGGTTTCCCCAGCCACTATGGGCAGCTTCCAACAGAACACCAAAATACAATAACCTATTAAACATTAAAAGCTTCCCTGAACAGGGCTGCCTTCAGATGTCTTCTAAAAGTTTGGTAGTTATTTTTCTCTTTGACATCTGGTGGGAGGGCATTCCACAGGGCGGGTGCCACCACCGAGAAGGCCCTCTGCCTGGTTCCCTGTAACTTGGCTTCTCGTAGCGAGGGAACCGCCAGAAGGCCCTCGGCGCTGGATCACATTGCTCCCTCCAAAGAGTATGCATCATTGATCCTCGTATCCTTTTGGACTGACATTCCAGAACAGGGATGGAGAGCACTGTAATCCAGTAGCTCTGTTTCTCTCTAGATGCAGGGATGTTGCCAGAAACTGCTTCTGGAAGACAACTGCTCTACCGCATAGCACTTGAGCTCTGGTATTCCACAGTGCTTTCTTTGGGGGGTGGGGCTGGGGGAGTCTATGTGAAATGTACAAGTGGGGTTATTTGGAAATTTGGAGTGAGGGTGCCATCAGTAAGTTGGTGACACCCAGCTGGTGTCAACATTCTACTAGCTGACGTGGTGCACTAGCTTTGACACCTTGCACAGAAATAACCTGATCACTGTTGCCGGTGCTCTGGTAACCTCCAGATTAGATTATCGCAATATGTGGCCTTATAAGGCTGCTTAGGAGGTTCGGTTTGTCTAGAACACAATGGTTAACAATGGACTGGGACTGGTCAAACAGGAAGCTTTTAATATTTGATGCTATACTGTATTTTAATATTTTGTTGGAAGCTGTCCAGAGTGGCTGGGGAAGCCCAGCCAGATGGGCGGGCTATAAATAATAATAAAATATTATTATTATTACAAATGTCACAAGTGGTTAAATAACTTCGCTGACTGCTAGTCCACTTCAAAGCACACTTCAAAGGTCTGAATTTTAACCTTTAGACCCCTATATCGCTTAAGATCCAATAACTTCCTAACCCTACATGAACTTGCCCAAACACAGAGGTTATCTGCATATATTTTTCTATATATCTCCCCGCCTTCTGCTTTTGAAAGTGGGTTGCAGGGAAAAGAACATTTTTGGTGGGGTGGGAGGGGCCCATCTTTTCCCAGAGAGCACTGACCTTTCCCTTTTAGTGTCTGGTGAAAACCTTTTTATTAATGAGACGTTTACATTTTTATTTCTTTACTTTTATTTTCCTCTTAAGCTTGCTAATACCACTGATACTTTTAGGCTGTTTCTGCCTTGCATAATTTGTTGTGTTTTTACTGTTTTAGTCGTCACTGTAAACGTCCTTCAGATTTTCATTGCAAAGTAAAGGACAGGTGATCAAATGCTTTAAGTGGCTAGCTAGCTAGTTCAATCACTGAAGGTGTTCGTAGTAAAGAATAAAAGGGGACCTTTCTTTACTCTTAATTCACAGCATTGAACCAATCAGAAACTGGCTTTACAAGAAGATGAACCCTACAGAAACTGATCGACTAATTAATTCAGTAAGTTCTTGGAATAACACAAATTGTCCATTAAAACAAAAAACACTGTCAAGAATTTGCTGTGTAGTTTGAGGGGTACACACATAGGTCATGAAAACTTAAACACATTGTATAACAATTCAGTTTTTTGCCTTGTAAATTGACTGAGTTAAGGCATGTTCACACATGTCTGTTGATTTCTTGATGAATGCAGCACCAAAGTTATTACTTCCATCCTAGAAACCACTATCACGGATCAGCCATCACCCAGCGTTACCTTAAAAGCAGTCGTTTTTCAGAATGGCAATGCAGTTAACTCAGACATCAAATGATTGCACATGTGTATGAATCAGGTCTCTTGTCTGAAAAAGAGTACTGATTGCCTTTCTTTTTCTTAATGTATTTTTTTATTAAAGATTTCTTGGTTTACAAAAGTACGTGCAATGTCTCTTTTTCCAAGTTACATTTTCTACAGATCAGTTTCATTTGTTGAGACATTAGCGTTACATTAAGAGTACTGATTGCTTTTAAGGGGTTTTTTGCCTGGTAAATGTATATATAGGATTGAAGCCTGAAACTATGCTGGCTACAGATCACTAATGTGACATTAATTTTGTTATAGCTTTGATAGGGGAGGGTATTTCACTGAAAGGCTGTTTTTTGTGGGGGGTTTTTTGGTGTAAGGAATGGTTTTTGCCTTCCTTTAGTGTTTTTTTCTTTATACAGGAAGCAGGGTAAGACCCAGCATCTGATCAATAGCCAGCCCAATGCGAATAATCATAGCATTAGTAGATTCATTGGAGTGAGTGGCCCTGTTGTGTAGAGAAATACTCTTGTAGGTGTGGTTCCTATCACCACGGCAGTAGCATGATGAGAAGCTGCACTTTTGGAAAGGCACTGGACCCCTGTCTCATATTTGGAATCTGGTAACGCTAAAGAGGAACTCTCACAAAAGACGATAAATAAATAGATGCCGATAAACCTGTTCTAAATGGCTTGGGCTTATTCAATAACATCCACCTCATTGCTATAATTTTTCCTTGTTTCCTTTCTATTCAAGGAGCTCGGATCCCCAAGCAGAGCAGATTCTGCTGGTGGCGATTTGCCGGCTGGGGTATGGAGTTCCGCTTCCTCCCTGCAGAGGCTTCGTTCCCTGGACACGTTTAGAGGGTAACTTTCAGCTCTGAAGGATTTCATACCAGAAAGCTTCAAAGACGTTTCTGTAATGTGTTCGGGGAAATTAAAACCAGTTGCTTTCAGAGTTAATGCTGTTTTCTGTGGCAGTAGGGCCTGTAGAGAGGAGAATCCATTTGTGCTAGATGCCATGAAAAATCCAGCAATAGATAATGATCAGGAAACTGTACAAACAGAACACTGCCTGTTTCTTAAGGGATTCAACCCAGCCACAGATTACATGCCGCCCCTCCCCAGTTCCTCTCAGCTCCAGCACATGAAAGAAGGCATGATCTCTTGGTTCATTCTCTATCCCTTAACTGTGGGCAGTCCCCAAAACATAGCAAGCCCAGGGAAATGCTGGAATAAAATGGAAAATACAAACTCTGCATTATACCCTTCTCCTGGCAGATGGAGAAGAACATTTGGTGGGAACTGTCACTTTCTGCCTTCCGTATGCAGATTTGTTCCATTCTCCCATTTGTAACAGACCTGGGACCAAAAAACCGTGATAGATTTATTTAGAGTCTCAGAACTTAAAGTCAGTTACAATCACCTGCAAACCAACAACTGTAGAAGTAATGAAGCAAGGTAGCCTTCTCTTAACAAAGTACATAGTTCCGTCGGAAGCATGTGAGACTCTTAATCTCAGGGTTGTGGGTTTGAGCTCCACGCTGGGTGATAAATTCCTCCATTACAAGGGGGTTGGACTAGATTCTTGCCTCCTCACAAGGAGATAAGGTTACATCAAGAGAATCTTCTGAATCATACCTTGTAGGATTAAATAAATACTGTGGGGTTTTTTCTGGGGGGGGGACGCATACCCCTAAACATTTTGTGAATCTTTGTACTTTTGTCCATTTACTGTATTTATGTTTCCCGATTTGAACTATAAAATGGTGATTTTCTTGAGTCGAAATTAGAGTACCCCTAAACATTTTTTTTAGAAAAAAAGCACTGAATAAATATATAATAATTTAGAATTTTTCTTCTCAGACAGCGATAGTTAATCATTTTAATGGTGAAATATGTGAGGTAGATAATCTTCCATTGCTTTCCCCTTTGTAGGTTGGCCCTTGTAATTATGGTCTTTGTCAATTACGGTGGAGGAAAGTACTGGTTCTTCAAGCATCAGAGCTGGAATGGTAAGTGCTGTTCTTGACTTTCACTTCATTCATAGAAATGGGTGTTGTTGTTTAGTCGTTTAGTCATGACCGACTCCTCGTGACCCCCTGGACCAGAGCATGCTAGGCACTCCTGTCTTCCACTGCCTCCCGCAGTTTGGTCAAACTCATGCTGGTAGCTTCGAGAACACTGTCCAACCATCTGGTCCTCTGTCGTCCCCTTCTCCTTGTGCCCTCCATCTTTCCCAACATCAGGGTCTTTTCCCGGGAGTCTTCTCCTCTCATGAGGTGGCCAAAGTATTGGAGCCTCAGCTTCAGGATCTGTCCTTCCAGGGAGCACTCAGGGCTGATTTCCTTCAGAATGGATAGAAATGGGTAGAGAGAGCCAAACATGCCTGATCTGCTTTCTGGGACCAAATACCAAATGTCTGCAAGAGAAGCTGAGTGTGCAGGTAACAAAGCCCACTCTAGGCCACACTTGCCGAGGCCTAACTATAGATGGCATGTAAATGCACATAGCTGAACCCCAACAACCCCCCTTTTCAGGAAAAGCTTCTTCAGGAGGGGGCAATTTGTAGTGGAAAAACAGTGGGAGGGTGAGGGGGTATTTAAGTCTTTACCTATTTATCACTTAAGGTAAAGGTAAAGGGACCCCTGACCATTAGGGTTGCGGCGATCATCTCGCTTTATTGGCCGAGGGAGCCGGCGTACAGCTTCCGGGTCATGTGGCCAGCATGATTAAGCCGCTTCGGGTGAACCAGAGCAGCGCATGGAAACGCCGTTTACCTTCCCGCCGGAGTGGTACCTATTTAACTACTTGCACTTTGAGGTGCTTTCGAACTGCTAGGTTGGCAGGAGCAGGGACCGAGCAACGGGAGCTCACCCCATTGCGGGGATTCGAACCACCGACCTTCTGATTGGCAAGTCCTAGGCTCTGTGGTTTAACCCACAGCGCCACCCGCGTCCCTATCACTTATTTGCTCTAAATTGCTCTTCTTGAAGTGTTTTTATCCTATGCTTGGAGGGAAAGCACACATTCATAGCCATGCGGGAAGAAAAGCAGTGGTGTGTGTGTGTATGTGTGTGAATTGGAGCAGAGAATAAAAGGTTGGAACGAGTTAAGGCTCGCCTGCCCATTCTACTTCTCCACTACAAAGTCCCTCTTCCTCTATTGGCTTTTCCTAAAAAGAAGAAAAGTGTTGTTTGAGCTTCGTTACACGCATTTTGCTTGTAACATTTCGTTAAACTCTCAGTTGCACATATTTTAGCAAGGGAAGAAAGTTATTGATATGTTATAGGTCTAAACATTTGGTGGACCCAGGGACAAAGAATTATGAAGCGTTAAAATCAAGATGTGGGAAATATGGAAATGATGAGGAGAAGCAGGACTAAGATGTGGAGATATGCTTCAGAGATCGTGAGGAGCTCCGAGAAATTAATAAATACAATTTGGACTATAATTTGATCTTTTTATTTTAGTTTTTTATTTTAATTGAAGTATTATGATTGGATATATTAATTGGATTTTTTTAATTGGAAAATCAATAAAAATGGTTTGAATAAACAAACAAACAAACAAACAAACAAACAAACAAACATTTGGTTTCTACGTAGAGACTAACTACTAGTTGACCCTTTATTATGAAGTTTAATTAATTTCTCATTTTCTCTTTATAGGACTAACCGTAGCAGACCTTGTCTTTCCATGGTAATTCATTCTGATTGTTATTATGACTTCACAGAAGTCAGAAAAGTTTATTCAGAAGAGACCCATCTGGGGTTTTCTTTTACTGTATGTCAGTTGGATCAAACTTGTTTTGTCCTGGATTCTCAACAGGTTCAATCGTCACAATTGTTTTTTAGAATTACTGTAGTTTTTCTCACTCTTGTAATTTTAAAGTAAAAAAGCACAAATAGCAGCATGAAATCTTAAATATTCCTGAAACAGGGTGTCCAAAAATGAATTAGCTGATGTTTACAAATCAGTTTTGAAATCCAGAAAAGACAGACAGATTCCTGCCATACACCTATATACTGATTTTCACTTTACATGTTGTGCTTGTCTAGAAATTCAATATATATCCCTTGGAAACAGTTACCATGAAGAGACTGGGTTCTCATGTTTGAGGGTGTATGCTTGGAGCGATGCGGCTCTGTTTTGTTCATAAAATTTGGGGAGACTAATTTTGCCTTTTTACAGAAGGCAACTGTGCACAGCACCAATTGGCAGAACCGTGACATTATTTATGAACACCAATCACCTTTCCCAGTTTCTCAGCATTAATAAAAACTGATTTGTTTTGGGCTTTTTAAAAAACAAATTTAAAACTGGAGTACAGAAGACAGACAGCCTGCCTGAAAATTGGGAGCTGCCATATATCCAACAGAATTCAGTTTGCTGTTTAATATGTATGCCAATAGGCAACGCATGAGTAGGTAAAAGTGAGCTCACTTTATATGAGAGAAAAACATTCAAAGTCCTGTTTTAAAGACTGCCCGCACCTTGAATATATTTTTAGTGCTTCTGCTTTCCTCAGTCATACCCCCCACCCCACAAAATAAGACCCTGAATTTTCCAGTGACAGTCTTCCCCAACTGTAGGTCCTCAGATGTTCCTGGACTACAACTCCCATCATCACCACCATCCAGCGTGGCCTATGCTCAGGGGTGATGGGTGTTGTAGTCCAACAATGGCTAGAGATAGCTGGTCTATGACGTATGAAGGGCTCTTGGGGGAAATATGAGGATAGAAGCCCAGGCCCATGTCAGTAATAATAATAATAATTTTTATTTATACCCCGCCCTCCCCAGCCAAGGCCGGGCTCAGGGCGGCTAACAAGCAATAATAAAAATAAGTTGAATGAATACAACTTAAAAACAAAATTAAATTACAACATTAAAATTTTGAAGCATTAAAATATTAAAATGTAGCCTCATCACAGGAGGAGAAAGGAAAAGAAAAAAGAAAAGAGGGGGAGGGAATCAAATTGGCTCCAAGCCAAAGGCCAGGTGGAACAACACTGTCTTACAGGCCCTGCGGAAAGAAATCCGATCACGCAGGGCCCTGGTCTCATGAGACAGAATGTTCCACCAGACCGGAGCCAGTGTTGAAAAGGCCCTGGCTCTGGTTGAGGCTAATCTAACTTCCTTAGGGCCTGGGACCACTAGGGTGTTGCTATCTATGAACCTTGAGGCTCTCCGTGAAGCATACCGGGAGAGGCGGTCCCGTAGGTACAAGGGTCCTTTGTCGTGAAGGCCTTTAAAGGTTAAAACCAGCACCTTAAATCTGACCCTGTACTCCACCGGGAGCCAGTGCAGCTGGAAAAGCACTGGGTGAATATGCTCCCATGGCAGAGACCCCGTGAGCAGCCTCGCCGCAGCATTCTGCACCCGCTGGAGTTTCTGGGACAGCTTCAAGGGCAGCCCCGCGTAGAGCGAATGAGGGTGGATACCTTTTCAGTATTTGTGGATTCCTCTCCTACTATCGCCTTCACCACATCTGTTAGTGAAGGGCTCCCCAAATCCCCTGCTCTTTGGACGACATGCTTGTTAGATCTGCCTTGAGCAGGCTTGATTCCCCCCCCCCTCTTCCTCTTGCCTCTCTAGGTTTGTGTTCATCATGGGCACCTCCATTTCACTGTCGCTGAGTTCCATGTTGAGAAGGGGACGTTCCAAATGGCAGCTGCTGGGGAAAGTCCTGTGGAGAAGCATCCTCTTGTTTTTAATAGGGGTGATAGTTGTGAACCCAAATTACTGCTTCGGGCCATGTAAGTGTTGAGAGATTTCTTTATTTTCATGCTGACTACAAAATGCGCCACTTCACTTTTACAGAGCTTCCCCTTGTATTGCTTGCTTGCGCCTTAATCTCTGTGGCAAATCCCATTAGAGTTGTGACGCTACCCATATATTAGATGGGATAAAATGGTCCCAGAAGAAATGAAGCCTTCTCAAGACCCCACAGTGCAAAGGATAATTTTCTAGTCTGACTTCCTGAAAGGTAGCGCTGAAGACTAGGGGCCCTCAGACCTAAAGGATTGCAGAAACAAGAGAGTGAGGCCCTTTGTCTGATTTTTTATTTAGTGAATAGAATTTCAGACTTTATAATAGTAGAATACAGTACAGTGGCACCTCGGGTTAAGTACTTAATTCGTTCCGGAGGTCCATTCTTAACCTGAAACTGTTCTTAACCTGAAGCACCACTTTAGCTAATGGGGCCTCCTGCTGCCGCCGTGCTGCTAGAGCACGATTTCTGTTCTCATCCTGAAGCAAAGTTCTTAACCTGAAGCACTATTTCTGGGTTAGCGGAGTATGTAACCTGAGGTACCACTGTAGTGAAAAACCCAGCTTAACATATAGCAGTCCTCACAACTGCATGTTATTTAAGCGGATAGGCTAAATGGCAGAGAAGCCCCTTAAAAGGAATGTATTTTTGCAGAGTGCCCCTTGGCTGAGAGAAACCTAGACTGTGCAGCTTAGTAGCATAAGCCAGTACAGTGGTGTCCCGCAAGACGAATGCCTCGCAAGACGGAAAACTCGCTAGACGAAAGAGTTTTCCGTTTTGGAGGTGCTTCGCAAAACGAATTTCCTATGGGCTTGCTTCGCAAGACGACAATGTCTTGCGAGTTCCTGCTGTTTTTTTCCCCTCCCCCCCTTTTTCTAAGCCGCTAAGCCGCTTATCAGCTGATCCGATCAGCAGATAAGCCGCTAAAAGCCGCCCAATAGCGCTAATCCGCTAATTTGTCAATGGGCTTGCTTCGCAAGATGAAAAAACCGCTAGACGAAGAGAATCACAGAACGGATTCTTTTCGTCTTGCGAGGCACCACTGTACAGAACTGGGTTGTCCAGAGGTTATCATAGGATTAGACTCAGTCCCAGTTACTTCTGCAATAAATATTCTGAGCACAGTTAAGGCACCGATTAAAATAAGCAGCTGAAACATCTTAATATGAAACTACCATCTGCAACAGCATGTATTCTCTTCGTATCAGATCCAGATTTGAATCGGTTAGCTCTCTACTAATGCAGGACTTACTTTTACCTTGCTTTTTATGCCTTCTGCAGTGTCCTGGGGCAACCTCCGAATTCCAGGTGTGCTTCAGAGACTAGGCTGCACATACCTTGTGGTTGCTGTGCTTGAGCTCCTCTTTGCCACACCTGTGCCTGAGAACAGTGCTCTGGTAAGTGAATGGCCGAACAGCTGGATCTGAACATAGGGAGTGAACAGAAGCTGCTTTGGCCACCACTGCCTGCAGCAGCGCAGTCGTAGTCTAACTGAGGAAAGCTGAAATGGCTCCAGAAGTAGAAACCCTTGCTGTGCATACATTCTTCTTAATGAGTGCTGTTAAAAAAGTTACATGAAGCACTGGACAATAAATAGAAGATAAGGTTCATAGAAACAAAAAATAAGAAGCAGCAAGATAATACTAAAACCTAAACTCAGTACCCAATGAAATATAATGCTACCTATGTAAAACAGAAGGGATGTGGGTGGCGCTGTGGGTTAAACCACAGAGCTAGGGCTTGCCGATCAGAAGGTCGGCACTTCGAATCCCCACAACAGGGTGAGTTCCGTTGCTCGGTCCCTGCTCCTGCCAACCTAGCAGTTCAAAAGCACGTCAAAGTGCAAGTAGATAAATAGGTACCACTACAGCGGGAAGGTAAACGGCGTTTCCATGCGCTGCTCTGGTTCGCCAGAAGCGGCTTAGTCATGCTGGTCACATGACCCGGAAGCTGTACACCTCAGCCAATAAAGCGAGATGAGCGCCGCAGTCCCAGAGTCGGTCACGACTGGACCTTACCTTTTTATGTAAAACAGCAGCCATAAGAGGATGTGGCATGTAGAAGGAAATGGTCTTTTAGCAATAGCAGAAATACGCTGCACCTTCATTCACTGCACAGACACAGTTTGTGGTCCTATAAAGGTGGAAGGGCATTTAATTTTGTAACTTGTTCTCTTTTTTTGCAACTTGTGCAGTGTCCCCTTTTTATTGTTGTATTTCTCTCCCACCCATAAATTAAAGCAAATAAACATGAAAGCAGCTATACTCTGATCAGTACTGCCAACCAAGAAAAAAAAGTCCTTTTGCTGACATTATGAGGTGGTGATCCACCTGTTTAAAGCCTAGATCCAATACCTAAAATAGAATAAAGAAAAATATCATATGATGAAATTAGAACCTGTAGAAAATGTTTGGGGGAGGGGTCACTTAACAAAGGCATAGGAAAAAACAAGCCAGGATGCTTTTAGATAGCCGAGCAGTTGTGATTACTGGTGGTGCTTGTTCTTGAAGGCATGTCATCTGTTGGGTTACTCAGTCAAAATTTACTTTTTCTTCTGTGTTTCAACAGGAAGCTCCATACTCTGCTCTCCAAGATATTCTCCCATATTGGCCCCAGTGGCTTTTCATGATGGCGCTTGAAGCAGTTTGGCTGTGCCTCACCTTCCTGTTAAACGTACCTGGGTGTCCAACGTCAGTCAAAGCTTAGATCTTTTTTTCTCTTTGTTTGCTTTTCCAAGTGTGGTCTTTTCCAGATATCTAGAGAACTGGTTTCATTAGGACACCAAGACACCCACATTTTGGTGTCTGACATTTGGAAATCCAGATGACACCTTCCTCCCCCCCCACCCTGCCCCCAATTGACTTGGAGGCAGAACTTGCTATGACATTTTCACATGCAAGCCTGTTTGAAATTAATAGAAGTTGTGCAGTAGCACTACTAGGGCCTTGGGCAGCCTCTGCTGATTTCAGCAGGGCTTATGTAGGGGAATTTCCTGGTACGGGGTGGGGTGAATAGTGCCCACAGCTCAATTCTGCCTATCTCCAATTCTGCCATTCTTCATCTACTACCTGTGGCAGTCACTTCAGGGTCGCTGCTCTTCTGTCAGGACCTCTGTGCAGAAATGCTGAAGTTTGGTGGATAATCAACACTAGGGGTTGCTGGCTCCAGGATTTGTGCCCTCAGTGCCTTTCCCAAGGACCCACAAATCCTGGAGACAGCGACCAGCAGAATGTCACGCTGCCTGTGACATTCTTGGGTGCTCCGTTCAAAGTGAGAATAGCAGTCAAGGTGGGTGGTGGGCTGTTTTCCAGGTGTGGGGTCCCAGCAAATGCCTTGCCACTCTGATAACCTGACAACTCAGGATGCTGATTTCCAGCCACACTAGAGTTCCCCAGAGTGCTGAACAAAAGGAGATAATTGTCTCTTTTCCAATAACTCATCTCAGGCCACTTCTGACCATGTGGCTCACTTCCTTTTTCCCCTTCTAGAGGTTACCTTGGCCCTGGAGGCATTGGAGATTTTGGAATGTACCCCAACTGTACTGGAGGAGCAGCTGCTTATATTGATCAATTGCTTCTAGGAGAAAAACACATCTACCAACATCCATCTTCTAACGTAAGTGGTTGAAGCTTCTCGTGCACCTATTGGCCATCTCCAAAATGAATAGATTACCAGTGGCCTGCTTAATTTTTTTAATCATCTGGTTATTCTTAAGAACAAAGTTGCATGGCAAAATGTGATGTGTATTTTTTCAGTTCTTCAGCTCTTTAATGCAACTACCAGCTATTTGGCGCTGCTTTACTTAGAAGAGAGGTCACCTTTACTTACCTTTACTTAGAACAGGTGCTGGGTTTATAATTTACAGAAATGCAGTATTATTTTTAGTGGCAGAAGACACGGCATGAAAACACACATCTGACATCAGCTGAGGACATAAGCTTCACTCCATTCAAATATGGAATCATGTTCTATAAATGGTTGCTCAAACGAAATCAGCACCCTGTACATTAATTGTACAATGGTGCCCCGCAAGACGAATGCCTCGCAAGACGGAAAACTTGCTAGACGAAAGAGTTTTCCGTTTTGGAGGTGCTTCGCAAAACGAATTTCCTATGGGCTTGCTTCGCAAGACGACAATGTCTTGCGAGTTCCTGCTGGTTTTTTTCCCTCCCCCCCCCTTTTTCTAAGCCGCTAAGCCGCTTATCAGCTGATCCGATCAGCAGATAAGCCGCTAATAGCGCTAATCCACTAATCTGTCAATGGGCTTGCTTCGCAAGACGAAAAAAACGCTAGACAAAGAGAATCACAGAATGGATTCTTTTCGTCTTGCGAGGCACCACTGTAGTAGCTTTATAGCCACACACTCCAGGATTAGTCAAATTTCACTCATGCCAAAAAATGAGGCAAGGACCAGGAGCAAATCTCACTAAGGTCGTTTATGCGGCCAAATTCTTTACTGCAGTGATGCTCGATAGCCAAGAATGCACAAGTGAGGCTTCATAGCCAAGCAAATACTGTTCAACAGGTTGTTGCTATCACTACAGCAATATTGCAACCATATCAGTAACTCCAGTGAACCGACTTTGGGTTTCTTCAGTTGCTATTCCATCTCTGAATTTCTGTGAATGAGATCAGTAAGGGGTGGGTGCTCAGTGCAAGTGTTACTTTCAAAGTGCAGAGAGCAAGTGCACAGGCCCCAGACTTTCCCCTAATCTCACAGAGGGATTTGGGGACAGAGGTAACATGCAAGCAGACAACATTTCTGAACATTGAACAGTGATTCCAGTGCTAAACCCAAATTGGAACCGAGGAGAATAAATACCAGAATAGTATGTGGAAAAGGTAAGACAAAAAAGGAGACTCTAGCTTAAGCAGACTTGTAAGACTAGAATAACATGCACATTTCCACATACACACAGATAGCTGATAAATCATATTCTGATTAATTTTAAGGAAACTCAAGAGACACAAAATATGGGGCCATAGAATTATCGGACGTACATAGCTAAGAGCAGTTATGAACTCTCAACATACGCAGACAAGAGAAAAACAACTGAATCTTCAGCAGGAAATATGCTTAAGTTACAGATTTCAACAGGAAATGTGCTTAGGATATTTGGCATGCCAGTCTGAAAAACATCTAAATTAAGAAATGCGGAACCTAATGCAGGGAGCCTTTATACTGTGTTTGGAAACCACATTTGCTTAGCTTGTCTGGAACAAGCGAGGCAAGGAACTGGATGAGTAGAGCATGTCATTTTAGGGGCTCAAACTTAATTTTTGCAATTATGTGAGGAATTCAAATGTGCTATAATTTTTGTGATTGAACAACATCTAGCTTGGTAAGTTTACATTTGATGAAGCAGCACATAAACTGTTTTGGGAAAACCAAAGAATTTTAATTTTTCCTTCTGAAAATGTCAGCTAATGCATAAAATAATAATAATAATAATTATTATTATATAACTGCAAGTACTTGGCAATCATTTTCTATGCAATTTTACACACCTTTTACTTACCGAGCAAAACTAAATTATATTAACTAATAACTTGGTATGTGTTGCTTTTTATTTTATGTTTGTTCCAGTTGTATACTGGATATAATAAAACAAAAAATAATAAATATAATAAAACAAAAAATAATTCAAAATTCTCTGATCTATCACTGCTTAGTTCAGATGGTGAGGAAGGACTCCAGTAGACCCCAGGTACACTCTTTGAAGCAGGGATACCACCACCTTGTCTAGAGAGTTGGGACCATGTTATAAAACACCTCGCAGAAAGTCTGCCAGCCTTTCATTGTGTGCACTTTTTCATTTATAGGTTCTTTACCTGACTACAGTAGCCTTTGACCCTGAAGGAATTTTAGGAACCATCAATTCTGTTGTCATGGCATTTTTCGGACTTCAGGTAGGATACCTTATTGTCCCATTTAGGCAGGAAAGCTGTATGGCATATTACTGGAAAACGCAGGTGTTGTAGTGATGAAGTTCCTTCTCTACAGAGCATAACAGCCCAAACCTATAAACTTGTAGGGCGTATGAATGGCTATCCCAGAACATCTCTCCATAATATAGTCTTGCAGATATGACGCAGTGTTCGGTACCATGGACGATTGTCCCAGGATAGAAACACAAAGAATCCATCTCAAAGAGGACAAACAAACAAGAAGGGGGGTTAGAGATTTTGCATAGATATTTTGAAGCACCATTATTATGTAAGACGTGGGGCGAATGTTTGCATCAATATCTTGGAAAATCTGCAGAATTACTGAGTTCTACTTTAGATTTTGGTTGTAGTGCTCTTGTCACCATTGCCCCCCCAATTTCAGTTAGTTAGTCCCTTTCCCTATTAAACCCATTCTAGGCAAGGCCAATGTGAGAGAGCTGGTATGGTGTAGTGGTTAAGAGCAGTAGTCTCGTAATCTGGGGAACCGGGTTCGCGTCTCAGCTCCTCCACATGCAGCTGCTGGGTGACCTTGGGCTAGTCACACTTCTCTGAAGTCTCTCAGCCCCACTCACCTCACAGAATGTTTGTGTGGGGGAGGAAGGGAAAAGGAGAATGTTAGCCGCTTTGAGGCTCCTTCGGGTAGTGATAAAGCGGGATATCAAATCCAAACTCTTCTTCTTTTCTTCAATGTTCATGTTTCCAACATTTTTTTTTTTTTACTTCTAAGGCAGGAAAAATTCTCATGTTCTACAAAGACCAGCACAGACAAATAATGCTCCGTTTCTGTGTGTGGAGTATAGTCATGGTAAGTCTCAAATGCTGTATTAATACAATTCAAGTCACAAATAACGAATTAATTGAATTCAAAGTGTTTCCTTCCCAGTCCTTTGAAAGCTTTTTTTTTCTTCTGAAGAATTTAGTTCAGAATAATCCTCTGTTGAGTATCTTTTTCTGGGAATACCTGTTTCAAAACCCATCACACCTCATTTTTTATTGCTGCCTAATAAAAAAAGCAACACCTATAATTCAGTACAGAGTTAAGGCCCAAAGGCACCTAAACCTGTGTTGGACTATGGTCTATATATCAGTAGTAGTAAAGAGCACGAATATATGGATGTTTCCCCCAGTGGAGGGGAGTAAGCAAAGGGGTTCCACTAGGATTTGTTTTGAGACTGGTGCTCTTTAACATGCTCACAAATGACCTGAAGTTAGAAGTAAGCAGTTAGGGTGACCAAGTTTGCAGATAGCACCAATTTACTCGCAGTAGATAAAACAATAATAAATTGTGAAGGATTCCAATCTCTCTAAACTGAATGTGTGACAAAGTGACAAATACAGTTGAACCTCGTGTTACGGACGGGATCTGTTCCGGAGGCCCGTCTGTAACATGGAACTGACGCAAGCCGAACGCTGCATCTGTGCGTGGCGCGATTTAGCGCTTCTGCGCATGCACAAGCGGCAAAACCCAGCAGTAACCCATTCCGGTACAGTGGTACCTCGGGTTACATACGCTTCAGGTTACAGACTCCACTAACCCAGAAATAGTACCTCAGGTTAAGAACTTTGCTTCAGGATGAGAACAGAAATTGTGCTGCAGTGGCAGCGGGAGGCGCCATTAGCTAAAGTGGCGCTTCAGGTTAAGAACGGTTTCAGGTTAAGAACGGACCTCCGGAACGAATTAAGTACTTAACCCGAGGTACCACTGTACTTCTGGGTTGCTGCAGGACGCAACACGAAAACAAATAACCTGAAGCGGACGCAACATGAGGTATGACTGTATGGTTCAATGTAAGTAAGTGTAGAATGATGCAGAATTGGAGCAAAAAATCCTAAATTCACATATACACTGATGGAGTCTTAGCTGGAGGGTCCGGCTGACTAAGTGGATAGCTCTGTAAAAATACTGACCCAGCATGTCATAGCTGTGAAAAAAGAAATATATGCTAGGGAGCATCAGGAAAGGGATTGAAGAATAAATATGTCAATATCTGAATTCCTTTGTACAGATTTATGGTGCAACTACACCTGGAATACTGTGTTTCGTTCATTTGTTTTAAGTCACTTTGGAAGTTTATTAAAATGAAGGGTAGCAATTTCAGTACAGAATAGTTCTGATCTGGGATGATATGCTTTCTTTCATCCTTCTCCATTAGATTGCTTTGGCTGCTTTTAGTGTCAGGATTCTTTTTTTACAGTTAATAAACAGAAAATTGCCTGTTTTTCAGGGCGTTATTTCTGCTGTATTGACCAAAGGCACAAAAGACCAAGGCTTTATTCCTGTCAACAAGAATTTATGGTGAGTAGAATAAAAAGTCACTTCAATGCTGTATGGTAGCATTTGCTAGACATTTCCTGAATGGCTGTTTTGAAATTCCTGCAGGTCCATTTCATACGTGACAACACTGAGCTGTTTTGCCTTTGTGCTTCTGCTGTTAGTGTACTATCTTGTAGATGTGAAGAAGGTGTGGTCAGGTGCTCCCTTTTTCTATCCAGGTAAGGGTGCTTTAAAGGAAATTGTTCTTATTTGAACTAAGTAAATACAAAAATGGAAGGGGAAAGCATGAATACCCTGTTGGGTTTCTTTTTAAAACAGTGTGGTTTCCAATTTATTCCATCTAAAATCCTTGTTTGGTTTCTAAACAATTCTGAATTAATTTTGGGAAATTTTTCAGTTTTCTACCCAGATTTAGTATTTCATATTGGACATTTGCCATGGTTGCCCCCCACCCCCCTTCAATATGTAGTGGTTTGCTGGTTGCACCCATCAGTCACTGAACACACTCACCACTGCCTCTAGCAGGGAGTAGGCCTAGCGGTTGCTAAGCAACTGGCTCATCTACCTCAAATCAGCAAAGCATCCCTGTTCAGACATGTGGTGGAAGCAGAAGTTCTTGTGGCAAGACCAACAAGCACAGAGTAAGTCCCTGGGATGAAGGCCAATCTAAATGGTAGGAAAGTCTGCTTAAGCCTCTCTGTTATAATCATTCACTCAAAATCATCTTCTCTAGTCAGCTTCTCTAAGCAAGGGGGGAAACAGAGCCATATTCATCCTCCTGCAGGATGAGAAAGCAGATGAAGTATGTGCGATTTTGAGCAGAAACCTGCTACTCTTCTACTCCCCGTCACAAGTTTCCGATACTGCTTTTAAGTTTGCTTGGTTTTTAAAAAAATGGTGGGAGATGGTTCACACAACTGTCTAGTTTGACCCTGAATAAGCTGACAAACCCAGAAAAATTAGGGAAAGGATAAAAATGTGAGTCTCGTGAAACCCTAATGGCAATCCTGTTGGGAGTCTCCTCCTCCCATTTGCGAGATAAAAACGTCAGGATATTGGGGAGAGACAGGCAGGTGTTTGAATGCCAAATAGAAAACGTTTCATCCATTTGGGCCATGAGACTCAGTGGTGGCAGTGTAGTAAAGATAAATGAGGGGAAACACAGAGCACAGACTGCAGGTTCAGGCAGCAGCCCAGAGTTCTTCTATGCTACACACTGATAAAACATTTTTTCAGCCTTGTTTGTCAGTAAAACATGGTGTCAAGAGCAGAAGACTACACAGATATGCCCCTATAGCATGTTCTTTTGCTCAACTCCACTCTTGAGTTTGGCAGAAACAGCCTACATCACTTTTATCTCAGGTCCAAAATGCCAGCAGTCGTGCTCTGTAGCTTAACAATTCCTGTCATGCAGTGTGGCTGTAACATGCAGTTTTTCTGATGGCATTCTTGGTCTCTTTCAAAGGTATGAACTCCATTCTCGTCTACGTTGGGCATGAAGTATTTGAAAACTACTTTCCTTTTAAGTGGAAGATGCAGGATACACAATCCCACAGCGAACACTTGGCTCAGAACCTAACTGCTACATCTTTATGGGTTATCATAGCATATATACTCTACAGGAAGAGAATATTCTGGAAAATCTAATTGATGAAGCCAAAGGAACCTGTGGCAGAAGAATACTGGATTAATTACTCCCACCATATTGATGTTACATTTTTAAAAAGAAAGGGATCGTGTGTTTTGTTTACATTCCAGGTCATCTCGAAGAGACTCTCATATTTAAAATTTGCTGACCGACTTGCCATTTAGCTAAATCAAGGCTTCTACATAGTTAGTGTATCATTCCGTTTCTAACTCGACACACTGAACAGCTTTTAAAAGCTGAGCAATTTGAAAGGACTTTCACAAGCTGATAGTCGCTCTGTTACATACGTGGTTCACAAGAAGACGCAGAAGAAAATAAAAAAATATTTTTTAAGAGACTGTTACCATGCCAAACAACTGTGCCTGAGACTGGCAGAAGTCAACCAGGAACCTTTTCATCTGCATGCTGTTGCTGTTTGTGGGACATTACTCAAAATGACAAGAGTGGAATGAGAGAGAGTCATTAATAAGCTCTTGAAGCTCCAGCATGGCTCCATCCCAAGATAGACCGGACTAGGCCAAACCAATGAGCTAAGAGCTCTAGTCCCAGCCGTGTCTTTTCAACTTGCTAGCTTCCTTCATCCTGATCGCCTCAGAAAAAAATTGACTGTAATTCCACCCAGAGTTATAGATTCTTTGCTGCATGACACCTTGAGCTAATGGCCATTCATTCTTCCCTCTTCCAAGATGCACAAATGGGGATTATAGGATCATAGAACTGTAGAGTTGGAAGGATCCCTGAGAGTCTGGGGGTTTAAGGCTGAAGCCCAGCACTTTTTATCAAAAACTTAACTTTCAAATGCATTTTTAAAAAAAACCTTTTTATTTACAGTACACAGCTCAAAGGTTTTACTGAATGGTGCTTGAAGTTTTGGTGGTATGAACCACCCATTGAGACTTTAGTTAACCATGCTCAACTAGCACTCCTTCAGCAAGCTGAGCTATGGATTTCAGGGGAATTCCAGTCTGGCATCAAGGCAATACATGGCTCTCTACTCTGCTTGCCTGTCCTTAGCAAGATGTTCCAGTGGAAAGTTCATGGTACTCAGGTCAGCGTCTGAAGGAGCAAGATCTTCTCATTGATGCAGAATCTGTGCAACACGGTCATCAGATTTTCCCCACAGCGTGACACTTGGCGCTCCATTGCCAGGCGGAAATCCTCCTTTACGCCTTTGGTTATTCCCCTGGTAACTGTGTGATGCCTGCAATTATAATACACAAAATAATTAAAACAGCAAAATAATTAAAACGGCATTTCCATTTAAATATTTTTGCATTCTGTGTGGGTTTTTGTGGAACCTAGCTTCCCAGCTTATCCTTTCTAAGAACATTCATTAAGAAAAAAAAGTCCTGTTCTCCAGGAATGCCATACTTTTATCACAAAATTATACAACAAATCTCCACCTGATTTTTAAACCTCTGGGCAACACCCTAGCAAGGGAGATTCAAGGATTTTTCATGTATAAAAGAACAACGGCTACGAATGGTATTTTCATGTTGGTGTGTCAAATAGTGAAAGAACCAACACAAGGTGCTTTGCCAGTGTAAGTTGTTCGCCCAAGGCAAGGTAAAAACAGATTAAGAAATGAGCATCATGCAATCGCAGAAAATTGGAGATGTTAGCAACTAATCTGATCCCTGTCCAAAGACTAACTCTCTCTCGGAGAAATTCATTTGAAGCCCAGTAAGGCCAGAGAAATCAACAGTCCCATTATTATTGGTCATAACACTAAGCTTCTTTAACAAATACTACTACAGCCCCGAGAGCTGCAAAACTGCCCCATCAGCATATGAAGATAATGGAATTTGCTCCCCCTGCTGCTGCAACTGACCCACTAATTTTCAAGCAATTTGGGAGGGAAGGGGAAGATGTGCCTTCCACGGCTATTAAAACAAGCAAAAAGAGTTCATTCCATGGATTGGGAATCAGGATGTCAATAAGAGAAAGAACTGTTAGAGCCTAACAGCTACACATCTACTAAACACTGCTACAGCTTGCCTTGTGCTCAGTAGGACATTGCAGAGCTGCAATGCCCGGTTGCAGAGACTTCCAAAATAAGAGTGGGACACAGGCAGCAGGCAGGACTTGTATACCACCTAAACTTATATGTTATTGTGACAATCTTTACCCAAAATCCAATACACACTACCCCACAACAAGTGGATATAAGTGTGTGCACCCCCTGAAAAAGATGGCTTCATTAAGTAAATGCATCTAACTTGATTGAAAATGACTTTATCCCCTGCACACCTTGCAGCATAATCCTGACCATGTCTACTCAGAAGTAAGTCCTATTCAATGAGACTTGCTCCCCCAAAAACCTAGTATTTTAAATGGTATTATGCCCTGTTTTTTCAGTGCCTCCATCTTGCCCAAGCAACATTTTGAGAGGTGGGGACTAACTTCCTATTCCTGCGCAAACTGCAGACAGAAAACGGCCAACATATTTTTGCAGTGCTGAAGGATTATTAGCAGAAATGTGCATAGGATGGAATTTTTAACTGCTGATGGCGAAACAAATCCAGATCTTAGAGGCAAAGAAAACGGGAGCAAGCAAGTACAGGCGAGGGTAAAAGGCAAGAGAACCTGGCAGCATAATTAACATATTTAATAATGGGGGGGGGCTTCTTTACCCAAATTTGAATAAAATAACAGACTGGACTGTCCACAAAAATCTATCTGGGGCACCATTCTTGTTTGATTGTAGAGAGACCCATTTAAAAATAGAGTAACATACATGTGCCGGTAATTTATGGAAAAACAACAAAAATGTTAACAACTGTAAAAAGATGGCTTTCCAAGTGATGTAAGGCACAAATGGAGAACGAAAGCATGGATAAAAACTACGGAGTTAACAAAGGGCTGATAACCATGGGCAGTAAAACATATTGACAAAAAAGACAGCACACTATGAGCAGGGAATTTCCCCTGCTTGGTACCTGTCAGCAGTCTGCATGCTGGGCTGTAGTACAGGCATGAATTCCTGCTGCAGTAACCCCAGCGGAGGGCTAGAAGTCCTTTAAAAAACAGCAAACAGCAGCATTCAAATACTCAAACCAACTTCCCCTGTGCTACACAAATCAACGCTCCAGAGAACCAGACACAGAAAAGAGGAAAGGGGCTCCAGACCAAGAGCCCAAACCCTAGTCCTGAAGGCACACAATGGATCTTTCGTTTGGGATTAGGAAAGCAAAACGAACTAAATCCAGTAAGCTTGGGGCTCCCAAATGCAGTATTGGAGAAGCCACTGCAAGTTAAAACAAAAACCAACGGCATAATATGAACTACATAATACGTTGTATTTACAAAGAATTGCGAACTGTGACAAAATAATTCCTGCGTTATGTTCCTCAGCGGATGTAGCAACATTTTAGCCTGGAGTCCCAGCAAATACTCATTCACGTTAAAGTGAATAATGAAGCCCTGCTATCCTCTTCTTCTTTGCAAAGCCCCCGAGGAAGGACCAGAGAAGCAGCAGTGGGTGTTTATCCCTTTCCTTTGGCAGTCTTTTCTCCACACACAGGTCTGCAACTGTGGGGAGGGGAAGACGTGGTAGTTTTTGGAGAAAACGGACTGGAACATAAATGGTTAAAGATTTTCTGGCTAGGGGAGAAGAATCCTTACACACAACTGCATTGGAGCATTTCCTTTGGCCATGGGTCCATACGCAACAAAGCAGCAATTGGTTTTGCTCTGCTATAAAGCCCCAGGGATCTCTTTTTGCAAACATGTATTTATTTAAATACCGTATTTTTCACTCTATAACACGCACCCAACCATAACACGCACATAGTTTTTAGAGGAGGAAAACAAGAAAAAATATATATTCTAAACGAAACAGTGGATGTATGATTTTTGTGGTTCATGCTGTGGCCACAGACATGTGAGTTGAGGGTGAGTTTCCCAATGCAAAAATCCTGAGGATCCATGTGGATCAATGCTTTGTAACCACGTTTTTGCACCACTGCGGCCCCAGGCAACAGTGGGTGCATGATTTTTTTGGTGCAAGCTGTAGCCATGGACATGCTATGTGATCTGATGGTGAATTTGGGGTGACCCAGTGCAAAAATCCTGAGGATCCATGTGGATCCGTGCTTTGTAACCATGTTTTAAGTGGCTTGCTTTAAAGGAGCCAACTGGACAGGAGCCGCTTACACTCGTGTAAGCGGCTCCTCTCCTCTCCCGCTTTGCTCCTTTAAAGCAATCAGGCTCTCTGTCCCTCTCCTCCCCCCCCCCACTCAGCGGCTCTTCTCCCGCTTTGCTGTTTCAAAGCGAGCCACGGAGGAGAGAAGGAAGGGGAACCATGGATCCTCTGCTCACGACTGCAGCAGATCCCGCCGCCATCCGTAGGCATTTGCTGCATAACGCGCACAGACATTTCCCCTTACTTTCTAGGAGGAAAAAAGTGAGTGTTATGGTGCAAAAAACACGGTATATGTTTGCAAAAAGAGATCCCCAGGGCTTTATAGTAGAACAAAAGTACATACTCTAGGAACATTAACTGTAACAGGATGTCACTTAAGTTTTGCTGTTCATTTTGGTTTTCACAACTGTTAAGGTACAGACGAGAGCTGCTCCCACATTTGGCTGGCTTCAACCTTATTGAATCCTTTTCCAGCTTTAGTGTTAATGTTACAAAGCAAAAAGCTATAGTAACTTCAAGGAGATGCAAGTCAAGCAGATAAAAGATTCAGAGATGCCTCAAACGGGGGGAAATTTGGTCCAAATGGTTGTGTTTGATGCATTTTAATCAAGAAGAAAATATATTTCCCACAATCATTTAAACTAACCAAAGGGGAATTATCCAAAGGCCTCCAGAGATGGGGCAACTAAGCTTTTTGTAAAGGCAGAGGGAAAGGGTGGGGAGTGCGCAGAGTGTCTCCCTGACGGGATGAGCTTGCAATTCTGGTGAGCCTTTTAAAACATCAGCAGCAAACATGAATCAGAACCACAAGTTAGCCCGCTTTCTTCATCATTCAATATATAATTAGATTAAGTTGGTGGGATGTGCTTTGATAGACATTTCAGAATCTTTTCCATTCTGCTTCTCTACAGATGCGCTGCCAACCCCCAATAATTCATGCAAGATAAAAGAACAAAATCAGCTTTATTTCAACATAAATTTGACCTAAGGGGAATGCAGTTGCTATAGGCCTGCGGACAATCAGGAAATTAGACCCGCATGAAGTTCCCTTGTGGTCAGCAGACACACAAGGAATAACTTGTTTCAGCTGAAGAGACAGCTGGCAGAATTTTATGCCCCTTCTGGAGAGCGGAACTCTGGTGCTCAGAATATAGCAGCAGGGCCACTTCCTCAAATCCAAATGCCTAGCACACAAGCTTCAACTAAAGATCAGATCCAGCCCGAGGTAACAGGCTGCAAATGAAAGGTGCAGAGGCAGAAGGAACTTAATGGAGTCCTATTCTAGGGCAACTACTCATGTGATCACGATCCACCCCAGAACATGGAACAGGGTGGGTTGGCCTGCTAACCAGAAGGGAATCCATAGTAAGCCCAATTTGCTATTATCAGTCAACAAGGGATTTGAAAAGCCATGCTGGAACCTCAGGTCAGGACAACTATACAGTGGTACCTCTGGTTATGAACGTAATTCGTTCCGGAGGTCCATTCTTAACCTGAAACTCTTCTTAACTAGAGTCGTGCTTTCGCTAATGGGGCCTCTTGCTGCCGCTGGCACATAATTTCCGTTCTCATCCTGGGGCAAAGTTCTCAACTCGAGTTAACTCTTCCAGGTTAGCGGAGTTTGTAACCTGAAGCGTTTGTAACCTGAGGTGTTTGTAACTCGAGGTACCACTGTACCTTGGCTACACAGAACCTGCTACCAAAAGGCAGCATCAGAGGCAAAGGTATCTATCCAATAAAGTAAAGGTAAAGAAACCCCTGACCATTAGGTCCAGTCGTGGCCGACTCTGGGGTTGCGGCGCTCATCTCGCTTTACTGGCTGAGGGAGCCGGCGTACAGCTTCCGGGTCATGTGGCCAGCATGACTAAGCCGCTTCTAGCGAACCAGAGCAGCACACAGAAACACCGTTTACCTTCCCGCCGGAGTGGTACCTATTTATCTACTTGCACTTTGACGTGCTTTCAAACTGCTAGGTTGTCAGGAGCAGGGACCGAGCAATGGGAGCTCACCCCGTCGCAGGGATTCGAACCGCCAACCTTTTGTCCTAGGCTCTGTGATTTAACCCACAGTGCCACCCGCGTCCCTAACACCCTTCCTTACCAATTAATCCTCCACCTGGTTAATTCACCAGGCAGCTTCCAGAAGTAATAACCTCTAAGGCAAGCATAGGCGAACTATGCCCACCATCCCTGACCACTGGTCCTGTTAGCTAGGGATGATGGGAGTTGTAGTCCCAAAACATCTGGAGGGCCGAGTTTGCCTATGCCTGCTCCAAGGCTTTGGGGGTGGGGGATCAGATGGTGAGGACCTCCTTTGGAACAGACAAGTCTTGGACAGTTGACTAATCATAATTGTGAGCAGATTTGTACTCCTCTACTAGAATAACTCCTCCCCAGCCACTATCAGGGTCTCCCTCCCCCAGGGGGCCTTGCCAAGCAGTCGTGTGGCCCTCAACTTGCTCTTTTCCTCCCCAGGCAGCTGTGGGAAGAACCAATCTTGGCATGAACCACAGGCTGGACTTGCTGGTGAACGCTCCCTCCCCTTTCTCATCCATTCGGATGGAGAGAAGGAAGAAAGCAGGCATAGCTTGGCAGGAAGAGAGAACTGTCTCACGCAACAGAAGGAGAAAGCGGGGGGTTGTTCATTTCTAACATTACTGCCAGATGTAGTCTGGGAGCAGCAAAAGGGTTCCTGCTCTCAAGCGAAAGGTGGAGGGTGTCTCCTTTTGCAAGTCTGCTAGCCGTGCTTTCACAGCTAGAGGAAGTACCCCTTTCCTGCCCCGATTCATTTACTGATAACCAAAATGCTATATAGTCCCATGCATTTCATTTCACTGCATATTAGGGTGGGGAAAAACAGGTGTGGAAACAACGTTCTTGATCTGCTGCTCTCATCAGCAAGTGGCTTCCATTGCCTAATGGAAAGTAAAGATTGGTCCTGCCCATCTTTTGGTTAGCAGTGTGCTGTATCCCCTTTCCCCCAAAGCACATATGTTCAGATGGGCTGGGTTGTGACCTCTTGCTCCAATGGGCACACTGGTGCCCCCCCATCACATCCTAAGAAGCTTCAGCATCAGTTTTGACATCAGCAAGTGGAGTTCATGGCATTGTATCTACCATAAAAGGTAAAGGCAAAGGGACCCCTGACCATTAGGTCCAGTCGTGACCAACTCTGGGGTTGCGGCGCTCATCTCCTGGCTTGACTACTGTAATTCGCTCTATGCGGGGCTGCCCTTGAAGCTGTCCCAGAAACTCCAGCGGGTACAGAATGCTGCAGTGAGGCTCCTAACGGGGTCTCTGCCATGGGAGCATATTCATCCAGTGCTTTACAAGCTGCACTGGCTCCCGGTGGAGTACAGGGTCAGATTTAAGGTGCTGCTTTTGACCTTTAAAGCCCTTCACGGCCTAGGACCCTCGTACCTACGGGACCGCCTCGCCTGGTATGCCCCACGGAGAGCCTCAAGGTCCATAAATAACAACACCCTAGTGGTCCCAGGCCCTAAGGAAGTTAGATTGGCTTCAACCAGAGCCAGGGCCTTTTCAGCACTGGCCCCAACTTGGTGGAACGCTCTGTCTCATGAGACCAGGGCCCTGCAGGATCTGATTTCTTTCCGCAGGGTCTGTAAGACAGAGTTGTTCCGCCTGGCCTTTGGCTTGGAGCCAATTTGATTCCCTCCCCCCCCCCCATTTTCTTTTTTCTTTTCCTTCTCCTGCAATGAGGCTACATTTTAATATTTTAATGTTGCATTATTTTAATGTTGTATTTTATTTTTGTTTTTAAGTTGTAATCATTCATCTTGTTTTTATTATTGCTTGTAAGCCGCTCTGAGCCCGGCCTTGGCTGGGGAGGGCGGGGTATAAATAAAAAATTATTATTATTATTATTATTATTATTATTATTATTATTATTATTATCTCGCTTTACTGGCTTCCGGGTCATGTGGCCAGCATGACTAAGCCGCTTCTGGCGAAACCAGAGCAGCGCACGGAAACGCCGTTTACCTTCCCGCCAGAGCGGTACCTATTTATCTACTTGCACTTTGATGTGCTTTCGAACTGCTAGGTTGGCAGGAGCAGGGACCGAGCAACGGGAGCTCACCCCGTCGCGGGGATTCGAACCGCCGGCCTTCTGATCAGCAAGTCCTAGGCTCTGTGGTTTAACCCACAGCGCCACCTGCGTCCCTGTATCTACCATACAAACTCCTAATTCAGCATCCTGAGAATCTAAGGCACTTTAAAAAATAAATAAATAGTGAGCTTCTGCCAGATCCTCTCTCCATTATTATTTCTTCCCTCCTCCGTCTTGATCATTTATCCAAATCTCTCAGAGATATGAACACCTATGAGGACTGACGCCTTGTGAGATTGTTGTCATCAGCTGAGGCATGCTACTAAGCTGTCACCCTTTTTCGGAGATTGCCTTGCTTCTCCTCTGTCAGAGCCTAGTAGACTCATTGTTACCCCAAGCTCCCCTCACCCTCATTCCCATGGGATGCTCTCTGTGTCCATCCTAGGGAACAAATTCCATGCTACCCTTTGACTGCCAATGTGCGGAGCCATTTCAGGGCTGCCATGGATTTCTGAATATTTCTACTCAAATGAATGGTCACTTTCTCAAATTCACCCAGGCACGTGTCAGGTACTGAGAAACATCAGCTGATAGAAATTCAGGTATACCAAAAAAATCAAAAAATTGAGAGAACCCACAATTGTGGCTGAAAGGAATATGAACAGGAGGCAAGGGAAAGAGACTGGACACAGGAAGATGTTTATAGAAGCTACCAGGGAACGTGCCACTGGATTCGGTACCCCAAATATCAGGACTCACATAACCCACACCTGCCGAAGTTGGGATACACTCTGAAACAGTCATCATACCCTTATAGAACTAAAGAGGCAAAATAACTTTTCCCTCATAGGAAAAGTTAAAAATGGATAAAAGCCATTCATTCAACAGCCTGAAACAATATAGCTGAGCTTACGGGGGTTTTTTTGTGACCTGCTTTGTGCAATCTATGGAAAGGGAATGTAGCAGTTTCCAGTTATCAACCCACCTGGGGATTTCACCATGACAGAACTCTCATTTGAGATTCCTGGACTAACCAGCTGCTGACTTTGCAATTGTTTAAAATTATTTGTTACCTGCTCTTCATTGTTACAATCATGGAAGACTATACACTTTTAGACAAAAGGTCTTGCGATTCTGCCCTCTATATTAAATGGAGCAGTCTGCTTGACAATAATCTATGTGGCTACGACATACCATCTCCCTAGCATTGTGCCACAGTTGGAAACAATTTCCCCTCTAAGCCACTTAAGTTTTTACAGCCCTGCAGAGACTTAGCACTTACTGGCCAGGCTTCACACAGTCCCACTGCACTGACTAGCTCACCCACAGTTGATTCCAATGCCAAAAATAAGTTTAAAATTCCCATTTCCCCAATATATTGTACACATTTAGTTGCCTGCTTACCTGGAATTTTAAATGTACAACAGACACAGACCTATCAACTTAAGTCGGATGCTTTCCAGTACGTACACTGCTTTAACTAGCCACATCACATAAATTATATTCTCATCAACTCTAAAATTGGAAAAAATAGTCTTCTTACTTTATCAACATTCCCTGATTTGGCAACAATTCCAAGTGAATTTTTCCTCCTTCTTGTGTTCTTAAATAGGCAAATTCTTCCAGCATATCAATATCTGGAGCAATTGTTCAGGTCCAAAAAGGAAAGATTTGAACACAGAAAAAAGTATTACTATGTGTTTTGCAAGTGATCTTCAAAATCCTGTTCCTTGTTATTGTCCTAGTAAATCACTTTATGTTTCCCCTTTATTAACTGTATGCAAATGGATGGATTTAATTTATCTTTTGATGTAATAAGCTAGTATAGTGTTGGCTGCGGCACATTGACCAGTCTTGCAATAGGAAGGGAACTTTTTACACTTAAAGGTATCCAGCAGTTAACACATGCCATAGTTCCCATGAACAGGTTGTCCCACAAACAGAAGTGTCTGGGTCCCTGTGCCATCCTAAATGTCTATCACCATTCTCCTGAGTCTCTCTCTTTCCTCCTGCTCCATTGCCCCTTCCTTTCCCAGCTATTATAAAACTTAAATTCCATTCCATTAGACCTCTACCCCACCTTTTCTAAGATCAGACCCCTCTTCTCTTGGGAAATTCTGAAACTGTTAGCTTCCTGAATGGTTAAGCTGGTCTCATGGCATTTTTGGGAAAAGGATACTTGTAACATAGTTGAAAAAGTTTTCATACTGGAAGTTTCCTTGTAGGCAGATTTTGTTAATTGCTTTCAAGAACAGGTTTTCTCCCCTTGGCCACTCCTGCTGCAGCAACACAATCACGTGACCCAATGCCATATCATCTCTGTTGTCTGTGAAAGCTCTCAGCTGCAAGGGGGAAAATGCAGAGACACTTAAGAGGAGTTGCTTCCCATTTTGCATGTGAATCTCATTTCCTGAGATTCTGCCAGGCTACAGATTACGACATTCATATCTATCCACAAAGCACTGCTCTAAGCAGCATGTCAGTGTAGACGGCTGGCAGAACAGAACCTACGAGTTCAAGGAACTGTTCAGAATCTCCAAAAATGCCATATTTTTTGCTCTATAAGACTCACTTTTTCCCTCCTAAAAAGTAAGGGGAAATGTGTGTGCGTCTTACGGAGCGAATGCAGGCTGCGCAGCTATCCAAGAAGCCAGAACAGCAAGAGGGATTGCTGTTTTCACCGCTTAGTGATCCCTCTTGCTGTTCTGGCTTCTGAGATTCAGAATATTTTTTTTCTTGTTTTCCTCCTCCAAAAACTAGGTGCATCTCATGGTCTGGTGCGTCTTATAAAGTGAAAAATACGGTACTTGTTTTGCTTTTGGAATGAGGCTGAATCAGTCGCAAGCAGACTTTAGAGACTTGTGACAGCAACACCACCACTTAGCATTCAAAGTAATTTGTGTCATCTCAATAATTCATAGAATTGTAGAGTTGGAAGGGACCCCAAAGTTCATCTAGTCCAAACCTCTGCAAAGCAGGAATCTCAACTAGATCAGACATGAGAGACCTCTTCTTAAAAAGGAGAGTCCACCACCTTCTGAGGGAGCCTGTTCTACTGTCAAACAGCTCCCACTTTCAGAAATTTCTTCCTGATGTTTAGTCAGAATCTCCCTTTCTTGTAAACTGAAACTGTTGGTTTGATTCCTACTCTCTGGAACAGGAGAAAACAACCTTCCTCCACCCACATTGTGACAGCCTTTTACGATATTTGAAGATTGTTATCAAATCTCCACTCATCCAGGCTAGTTAAAGGTAAAGGGACCCCTGACCATTAGGTCCAGTCGTGACCGACTCTGGGGTTGCGGCGCTCATCTCGCTTTATTGGCCGAGGGAGCCGGCATACAGCTTCTGGGTCATGTGGCCAGCATGACTAAGCCGCTTCGGGCAAACCAGAGCAGCGCACGGAAACGCCATTTACCTTCCCGCCGGAGCGGTACCTATTTATCTACTTGCACTTTGACGTGCTTTCAAACTGCTAGGTTGGCAGGAGCAGGGACCGAGCAACGGGAGCTCACCCAGTCGTGGGGATTTGAACTGCCGACCTTCTGATCAGCAAGCCCTAGGCTCTGTGGTTTAACCCACAGCGCCACCCGCATCCCTCATCCAGGCTAAACATACCCAATTCCCTCAACTGTTCCTCATAAGTTTCCAGACCCTTGATCATCTTGTTCACCCTCCTCTGCACACATTCCAGCCTTTCAATATACTTTTTAAATTGTGGTGCCCAGAACTGGGCACAACTGCAGCAACACTGTAAAGTAGACCACTAGTATTATCATGATATTTCAGATGGGGTACTGTGGCTTGCCTTGGACATCTGGTTGGGTTCATGGAGGATACAAGCTTTGAACCGGGGACTCCCTTAAGTCACAACAGAGCCTCTTAGTCAATATGCTAGATCATATAAAGCAGTTAAAAAAAATTCCTGTTTTTGAGGGAGGATTAATACAATAATTGGGAATGTTAATTTGGAGCAAACATAGTCAGAAAGTTTATTGCCAAATCTTGTAAACTCTTTCAGTGGATATAGGTAACCATTACCCACTGATGGTAAAAATCTTCCCTTCCAATTCTATGTTTCTGCTTAACAGGATCATAGAAATGACCAAGTCTATCCACTCCAGAAACCAAGTGGTAACAAGGCATATTTTCCTCACTACAAATGGAATAACAGCTTACCTTAAAACAAGCTAACAGTAACCGTAGGCAATAGGGCATAATTGCTTTACTGGTACATGGCCAGAGCTTCAACTCCGTAGCTAAAGACAAATGACAGATTGATAATTATTACAAAATCTGTGACTTTGCTAAGAACCAAGTCACAACAGTTAGCCATTAAAAATAATTCCCTATTTGCCAGTGCCCCCTCTTCTTCCCAACTCAATAACATCTGTAACAAGAACAGAGATCCAAATCATCATAATTTAACCCAGTGACTGACTGATTGATTGATTGATTGATTGAAGGGGGAAGGGGGACCTCAGGGAAAAGTATTTATGCTTTTTTGAAAAGGTGTATTTTTAGCAGTTACTACAGACTTTTTCTGAACAGACTTAGGGGCTAGATCACTAGGATTTTTAATTCAGAGTTTTCTTGTCTGCTATTCAGAGATCAAGTAATCCAGTACCTTTCCTGAATTTGGACTTCACTGTAGGCTGCTCTTCCGGAAGCTTAACCCCTTCTTGTATGGGAAGCACCATGTAGCACATCAGGTCAAGTACCTTTTCACAGGTCAACTACAAGAGAAAAGATCAACGATTTTAGAAGCGAACCCACACAAGCCAGCAGATAAGCCGCAATAATTAGACAGTTAAGATTGTCACTATCTTGTTAAGGGGTCGATTCAGGCTGCCTGTAGAAGCCAATGGTCCTTCTTGATTTCTGCAAAGAGAATTGGTGTGAGAAGCATAGCCCATCTTGAGCAGGAGGCTCCCCAGTTTTGCTTGCAACATCCAAGCAATGATATAGAAGTTATAGGGGTAGCACCATCCCTTTTCTGAGCCAATGGGAGGAAAGACTACAAGAGTTTTGGTTGGCATCCCCAGCCCAGTTGAGAATCTTTCTGAGACCTGCACTCTGTCCCATAAATCCCACTCTTTGCAGCAGGTCAACAGCAAGAAAGGGAAGAGGCGGGTTAGGTTAAGGAGGAGCACAGAGACTTACACGGTATTCTCCAAGGGCAAAGTGACAGGTTGCAAGCTGGATTAGGGATCGCTGGTTCTCTAGGGATCCTTGCCCCAGGATCTGCTGCGGAGAGTGAGATCCCTGCAGAGCCGATAAGTGATGCAAGCTGGCAATTGCTTTTTTATATTGACCCTTTCCAGAGACAGAAACAAAAGACGGATCACTCTAATTTGACCATTTTCAGAAATCAGGGGTCTCTAGGCAACAAAATACAGTGGTGCCCCGCAAGACGAATGCCTTGCAAGATGGAAAACCGCTAGATGAAAGGGTTTTCCGTTTTGGAGGTGCTTCGCAAAACGAATTTCCTTTGGGCTTGCTTCGCAAGACGAAAATGTCTTGCGAGTTCCTGCGGGGTTTTTTCCTCCCCCCCCTTTTCCCCAAGCCGCTAAGCCGCTTATCAGCTGATCCGCTAAGCCGCTTATCAGCTGATCCGCTAAGCCGCTTAACAGCTGATCCGCTAAGCCGCTTATCAGCTGATCCGCTAAGCCCGCTAAGTCGCTAATAGCGCTAATCCGCTAATGGGCTTGCTTCGCAAGACGAAAAAACCGCAAGACGAAGAGACTCGCAGAACGGATTCTTTTCGTCTTGCGAGGCACCACTGTACTACACTTTCTATGAAGCTAAGTTTAAAAAACACCATGCTTAATATTAAGAATAGAGACAAGACTACTACTACTACTACTATTTACATGTGCGCTCTCAGTAATTGTTACAGCAGCTTCTTAAGGAGGGTGAGCATTATTACACCCATTTTGCAGAAGAAGAGCTGAAGGCTGAGAGAGCACAGCTTGCCTAAGAGCGCCTGGTGAATTCATGAAAGAGGTGAGATTCTCGATTCGTGGCTCTTTGCTGCTAGTTACACCAGCACTATATTTACTGTATTTCTACAACACTATCGGAGGGTTCAGAACACTTAAAGGACATTGCCTCAGCAATCCTCAGAGCAGCCCAACTTTTGATGGCTACTGCTGGGGACAGGGCTGAGTACTGATGACACCCAAGCAGGAACCCTGAAGTCCAAACCTTGTATGCTTGAGCACAAGTACACAGAGTTGAGCTTCATGCGCTCCCACTGGCAGTAGGTTTGAGAGGCAATATGCAGCCATTGTTTGTTTAGGCTGAGTTCCTACAGAAAAGAATTCTTGGCTAAGCATTACAGTAAAACGGAAGGAATCTGCAGCTTTTACCTGATAGATGATCATATCTGTGAGGAAAATCCGCAGCCAGAGCCAAGTATCGGTCTTCCACGACACACAGATTCTTGTGAATTCTGCAAAATGAAATGGATTACAGTGGTACCTCGGGTTATGAACTTAATTCGTTCTGGAGGTCCGTTCTTAACCTGAAACTTTTCTTAACCTGAAGCACCACTTTAGCTAATGGGGCCTCCCGCTGCCACCGCGCAATTTCTGTTCTCATCCTGAAGCAAAGTTCTTAACCCAAGGTACTATTTCTGGGTTAGTGGAGTCTGTAACCTGAAGCATCTGTAACTCGAGGTACCACTGTACAGGCAAATATATCAGGGCAATTGCTTGCTTTAGCTCTCTCTGCAAGCCTTCAGGTAAAGACAGTGCAGAAATACACTGGCCTGAACTTGGTAGTGAACACTCTTCAGACCTTGTTCTCAGGCCTAGACCCAAACTGTGCTGCTAGACAACCTGGTTCTTTTAGAATAGAGATGGAGGAACCTCTTGCAGAACTATATTTCCTTCTGGAAAGCCTTCAGGAGGGTGGAGGGAGGGTGGTTCAGATGTCATTGGTGGGGGCCCAGTTCAGAGGCAAAAGAGGGTCAAGCAACGAACGAGTCGAATACACTTTTAAGCCAGTCAAAAACACTCAAGGAGGGTGCAAAGCAGGGTTGGGGAGAGTAGTTTGGGAGGGTGTGTGGTCTGGGAAGAGCTTCAAAGGTCAAATAAAGGCCCAGGGGGCTGCATCTGGTTCCTGGACCTGCTGTAGGAAGTCAAAATTATAGATGTGTATACTTGGGGGGAACCATATAAATAAAGTTTGGGAGCCCCTGCTCTAAAAAGGGGTCAACCACTCCCCATGTCAACAGTTCATTTGGGATCACCAGGCTGGCAAATGAAGAACCATTTGCTTCTACCAAGGCTTTCCGTGAGTCACAGTAGAGCAAAGACTCAAAAGACACTTGTCAGTTCCCGGCCAAAAGGCACAAGACCTGGATGGAACATGATGTAACTGTCAAGTTCCAGAAGCATTATCTATATACCTATATACCTATATATCTCTATCTATATCTATATATAAAGGTAAAGGGATCCCTGACCATTAGGTCCAGTCGTGACTGACTCTGGGGTTGCAGCGCTCATCTCGCTTTACTGGCCGAGGGAGCCGGCGTACAGCTTCCGGGTCATGTGGCCCGCTTCAGGGTCATGTGGCCCGCTTCAGGCGAACCAAAGCAGTGCACGGAAACACCGTTTGCCTTCCTGCTGGAGCGGTACCTATTTATCTACTTGCACTTTGACGTGCTTTCGAACTGCTAGGTTGGCAGGAGCAGGGACCGAGCAACGGGAAGCTTCTGATCAGCAGGTCCTAGGCTCTGTGGTTTAACCCACAGCGCCACCCGCGTCCATATATATCTAAATCTAGATATGTGTGTGTGTGTGTGTGTGTGTGTGTGTATTTCCCCATACATACCAAAGCAGCATAAAGCTTGTCAGCACACCATCATATGTACCTTTATCCAAAGATTCAAGAGAATGGAGAAGTTCCCAGCTCTCCCTAGCCAACCTAAAGCTTTCTTGTACTTCAATGGCGTTCGGAAGGTCTGCTGCATTTACTGTAATGTGCCTGCTTCTCCCCTTCCCAGAAGGATCCTCGTCATCAGAGCTCTGGTCAAAAGCCAATGCAAAATAAACTGTTTAGACTAAGCTTGTAAGGTGACTTGATGTTATACCGTAATAGTACTATAAAAGAAGTAATTACAGCAATAAATGATATGCAATGTAAATAAGAACTTAAATGACTCAAAGATGACGAGCGCTGGTAGAGGGGGGTCAAATGGGTGTGGTACTTCATTCTTTTTTCTTTCTTACCTTTACCATTCTATAGTGTGTACTTTATTGTTGTTTGTTTGTAAATATGCTTAAGTAAAACATTTTTTAAAATTAAAAACAAAACAAAACTGAGCAATAGGCTAACATAAATGTTGTATTTGAGTTAACCGTGTAAAAAACTGGCAGTCCATAGCGTATGTTCGTAGAACATTAGTTAGTCCCAGATTCCTGGTAGCAAACTTTTGAAAAAGTTGGCAATGCTTTTTTTAAAAAAAGCCAAAATGACTTTGCAGGCAGGATAGTAAAAATACACTTATTTCCTGCCACTTCTAAAGTAACCCAATACACTTATTTAGGTATTCCAGAATCAAAAAGTGTTTGTTCCAAGAAAACTGTCAAAAGCGCTTAAATATTCACTCAAACCAACAATAACCTGCCTCAGCTTCTGTGTCATGTGAGCTCTGCAATATCAAATATTGCATTCATTTACTGCTTAACTTCCCTGCACCCCAAAATTCATTATGTTATTATGTCTACATACTTGTAATTTTGTTTTTGCATTTTTTCTGTTTTGTATTGTTTGTTCATTTTAGTCGATGCTTGTTTGTGTGATGTGTAAGTATTAAAAAAAAAGATACATGCAAATTCCAAAAAGAATAATTGTGAACAAACCCACACCCTAAAACCCTATGCCAAATTACATCCCATTTATGCCAATAATGAAACACGTTACCATGGTTTTCTCTCTCCCTTCGGCAAGCTTCCTCTTTTTGTGCACATGTTTGCTCCGTTCAATGTCTGTATCGCCATAAACATTGGAAACATCCTCCACCAAAACCAGGGGAACTTGGTTTGGGGCATTTGGTCCTATGTTTAAAATGAAACACACCACTTAAGCACAGTTGCAACTGAGAGACTGCCAGTGGAATCTGCTTCTAGCTACCAGAAGATTCACTTCAGCAGTACGGTGACAGCATCTAGTTGTACTATAAGCAACTTATTAAGCGTATACTTCACAATGCCACGCAAAAGTAAAATAATAATTTTATGGAGAAATCAACACCCATGCCAAATCCTCCTAAAAGTAATTAGGTATTTTGACACGAGGTCATACCCACAATTTGTTTCTGAGCCCGTGAATCCTTGGCCAGCAATTTAAGGGCTAAATCTCTCAATCACATCTATAAAACTGAGATAACAAGGGAGGTTCATCATCAATATATAAAGCCCACAAATATTATGCCAATCGTGGTACACTGAGCAAATCACAAACTCCTGGGGCTACTGTAAAGGTAAAGGTAAAGGTACCCCTGCCCGAACGGGCCAGTCTTGACAGACTGTGGGGTTTGTGCGCCCATCTCACATCTATTGGCCGGGGGCCAGCGCTGTCCGAAGACACTTCCGGGTCACGTGGCCAGCGTGACAAGCTGCATCTGGCGAGCCAGAGCCGCACACGGAACGCCGTTTACCTTCCCGCTGGTAAGCGGTACCTATTTATCTACTTGCCCCCGGGGGTGCTTTCGAACTGCTAGGTTGGCAGGCGCTGGGACCGAGCAGCGGGAGCGCACCCCGCCGCGGGGATTCGAACCGCCGACCTTCCGATCGGCAAGCCCTAGGCGCTGAGGCTTTAGCCCACAGCGCCACCCGCGTCTGTAGGAAGATCTAAAGCATGGGTAGGCAAACTAAGGCCCGGGGGCAGGATCCGGCCCAATCGCCTTCTCAATCTGACCCGTGGACGGTCCAGGAATCGGCGTGTTTTTACATGAGCAGAATGTGTCCTTTTATTTAAAATACATCTCTGGGTTATTTGTGGGGCATAGGAATTCGTTCATTTTTTCCCCCTTCAAGATACAGTCCGGCCCCCCACAAGGTCTGAGGGACAATGGACCGGCCCCCTGCTGAAAAAGTTTGCTGACCTCTGATCTAAAGGGGCCCTCTTAACTAAAGCAAAGAGGAATGAGCCAGGACTCCCCTCCCCCCAATCAGTTGTGGTCCTGATGAAAATCCCTCCTAGGTAATGCTTTTTAACATCTTTATGCGCCCCCTTGCCCAGATTATCCGGAGCTTTGGGCTGGGCTGTCATCAATATGCTGATGACACTCAGCTCTATCTGCTGATGGATGGCCACACCAACTCGACCCCTTACACACTGACCAGATGCTTGGAAGCTGTGGCTGGATGGTTTCGTGGGAGCCGATTGAAACTAAATCCTTCGAAGACAGAGGTCCTATGGCTAGGTCGGGATAGCATGGGGATGAGGGACCAACTCCCTTCTCTTGCGGGGGCCCAATTAGTGCCATTGCCTTCCGTTAAGAGTTTGGGTGTAATCCTTGACGCCTCCCTTTCCATGGAGGCGCAAGTCACAGCAACAGCCAAGGCGACATTTTTCCACCTTCGCCGCATCAAGCAGTTGGTCCCTTACCTTTCCCGCCCCGACCTGGCCACAGTGATCCATGCGACAGTCATCTCCAGGCTTGACTACTGTAATTCGCTCTATGCGGGGCTGCCCTTGAAGCTGTCCCAGAAACTCCAGCGGGTACAGAATGCTGCAGCGAGGCTCCTCACGGGGTCTCTGCCATGGGAGCATATTCACCCAGTGCTTTTCAAGCTGCACTGGCTCCCGGTGGAGTACAGGGTCAGATTTAAAGTGCTGCTTTTGACCTTTAAAGCCCTTCACGGCCTAGGACCCTCGTACCTACTGGACCGCCTCGCCTGGTATGCCCCACAGAGAGCCTCAAGGTCCATAAATAACAACACCCTAGTGGTCCCAGGCCCTAAGGAAGTTAGATTGGCTTCAACCAGAGCCAGGGCCTTTTCAGCACTGGCCCCAACTTGGTGGAACGCTCTGTCTCACGAGACCAGGGCCCTGCAGGATCTGACTTCTTTCCGCAGGGCCTGTAAGACAGAGTTGTTCCGCCTGGCCTTTGGATTGGAGCCAATTTGATTCCCACCCACCCACCCCTTTTTTCTTTTTTCTTTTCCTTCTCCTCCTGCAATGAGGCTTCATTTTAATATTTTAATGTTCCATTATTTTAATGTTGTATTTTATTTTTGTTTTTAAGTTGTAATCACTCATCTTGTTTTTATTATTGCTTGTAAGCCGCTCTGAGCCCGGCCTTGGCTGGGGAGGGCGGGGTATAAACAAAAAATTATTATTATTATTATTATTATCGGCCCCCAAAACAATTTCTATTGTCACCTAGCACAGATGGATTCTAATGATGAGTTTAGTGTCACATCGAGTTTGGCCTTCAGACAAATCACATCACATGCACACAGGGCTATTTGTTCTACGGTCTTCCTCATGTTTCCCCTCAAGTCTGCGCTTGCTCACCACCCAAAACAGCAACACTCCATTGCTAGGGGAATATTCTACTCTTCCCCACAGCCAGTGCATTCATTATTATTGTGGGCGCCGTGTGGGATGCACATTCGCACGGGCTCTTGTCAAGATGCTTGTTCATTTCTGACTTTTTCATTGAGGAGCCCCTGATATACAGTGGTACCTCCGGTTACATACGCTTCAGGTTACACACGCTTCAGGTTACAGACTCCGCTAACCCAGAAATAGTACCTCGGGTTAAGAACTTTGCTTCAGGATGAGAACAGACATTGTGCAGCAGCGGCGCAGTGGCAGCAGGAGGCCCCATTAGCTAAAGTGGTGCTTCAGGTTAAGAACAGTTTCAGGTTACGAATGGACCTTCAGAACGAATTAAGTTCTTAACCAGAGGTACCACTGTACCTTCAAAGAATCCCAGGATTTTTGGTTTAAACGAAATAAAAACCTACAACCAAACAGGTTCATCTATGGGCTGGGCTAACCTGTGGGCTTCCAGGTGTTTTGGACTACAAATCCCATTATCCTTGACCATTGGCCATGTCAGTTGGGGGTCCAAATGGGAACCAAAGAGTCCAACATCATCTGGAGGGCTGCAGGTGAACCTTAACAAAGTACTGGTCCATGAACTAACCTTGGAAGAGAGAAGGTTGGATGCTGCTGACATACAGGAATGCGTTCTTGAAGAAGACCAGCATTGTGGAATAGACCACTTGGGTCTTGTATTTTGCATGAGATTCGTTATCGTAGTTACTGATGTATCTGCAGACATCTTTCATTTTGAGCAATGTGTCACCAAAGCTTCTGAAGTAGACACAAGCATACAAAGTCAATAGGCTTTCTAATCTGGTAGTTTTAATATGCTATCTTTTTAATGTGTTCTCTGAAAGAAAGTGTGCCCTCCCTTCCTGCAGCCAGCTGCACCCTTCAACAAACATTGTGGGTGGTCAAGGACCCTCTTGAACAAGATGGGACAGGACACTGGAAGAAATCACCCAAACTCGCACAGATATCTGTTGTACTCGCATGTCCCAGTCCCTATTTTTCAGGACCCATGCTCTTTGGAGAGACTTTTCAGGTGAATGCAAGGAGAAAAGGAAACTTTCCATCTCTGAACTTATTTTAGAATTCAAGCCATTCACCTTCAAGCCTGCAATCCTAGACACCCTTACATGCCATTAAGTGCTATTAAACGCAATGGGACTTGCTTCTGATTAAATGTAAAAGTAATAATAATAATACTGTAATAACAACAACAACAAACCTTCTTGCCATGTCCATCTGCCATTCACACCTTACTCCCACTACGGACAGTATCTTGAACACCCTTTCCCAAGGATCCGTAATTTGAGAAGATTTCTCAGTTAAGCCCTCTATTACGTATTTCTGAGAGCTTCGTTTACTGGGGGACACAAGATCAGATGTATCCTGTGTACCTAGAAACCAACAGAAGCATACCTTAGTTCATCACCAAAAATCAGTCCAACAGTCTTAAGATCCTGCAGTCCATGCCTCTTACACTGTTTATATGCATGTGTGTGTACGTACACACCCAACCATACGCAAACACACACATATATCATAGTCCAAACTTGAATAAAAGGACAAATCTCAAATACAGAGGATAAAACTGATCCTGGATCCTGCACAAACTGCTCATATCAACCTTCAAAATCCTTCATGGACTGGTTGCCCTCTAATGCACTGCTGGACTGCACAAAGTCTGGTATTATCCATTTGTGTGGGATTAGGTGACAAGTACTTTTAAGGAGTGGGACGCGGGTAAAACCTCAGCGCCTAGGATTTGCCGATCGTCAGGTCGGCGGTTTGAATCCCCGCGGCGGGGTGCGCTCCCGTTGCTCGGTCCCAGCACCTGCCAACCTAGCAGTTCGAAAGCACCCCCGGGTGCAAGTAGATAAATAGGGACTGCTTACTAGCGGGAAGGTAAACGGCGTTTCCGTGTGCTGCGCTGGCTCGCCAGATGCAGCTTGTCACGCTGGCCACGTGACCCGGAAGTGTCTTCGGACAGCGCTGGGCCCCGGCCTCTTAAGTGAGATGGGCGCACAACCCTAGAGTCGGACACGACTGGCCCGTACGGGCAGGGGTACCTTTACCTTTTTACTTTTAAGGATGTGAAGATTCAAACAAGTTTTCTTATTTCTTGTTAGAATCATGGGCTGTGGTTCTAAGAAAGCAGGTGGCAGTTAAAATTTCCCATGGCATCTATTCAAAAGTAAAATCCTAAAATACAAGCAAAATCTGATTCGAACAAATATTCTAGAAATGGAACCCATGGCATTTTTTATTTTTTTGGTCTTAAACCAAGCTACCTTAAAGTCAATTAGCTCAGCCTTCTTTAATATTTTGGGGGAGGTGTGGGGAGGAAATAGAGACCGCTACAGCCAGACACAGATGAGCTCTGCAGCAATTCACAGTCCAACCCCCCCCCCCCACTCCCTCACAAAATCCCACATACTGTTTTGACATGCAGTAACCTCCATTCCTAAGTTTGCTAGTGCATTTGGCTCCAGTGCTTTTACCTTGGTATTGATTTTCAGTCTGCGCAGATCTCGTCACATAATTAATATAAAACTCTGCTGCTTTATTCAGATACTTATATAACAGGTTGGCCGGAAGACGCACATCAGGGTTGTTAATTATTAGGGGAAGGACATCACAGACTAAAAAGGACCCAAAAACAGTATTTTAGGATTTCCAGTTGTCCTGACAATGCAATTTAACCAAGCAAAGTGAGTGACAAGCTGCTTTGAGACTCCTCTAAAACAAGGCCCTGCTAACAACAGGTTAAACCAATAGCTTATTAAATTAGGCAATAGATTTCAAAGATACACGTCATCTTCTAAAAGCAGGTATGGGGAACCTGTGGCCCTCCAATTGTCACTGAACTTCACAACTTCCATCATTTGCAGCCAGCATGGCCAGTGGTCAAGCATGACGGAGGCAGCAGTCCAACAAATAAACATTTCTCCCTAGTTGTTTTAATTTTAGAGATGAAAACTATTAAGGTGGTAAGCACTCCACTGAAAACCATTCAAAAAAGTCATCTCCCTAATAATTCAATGAAATACGCCCCCCCAAATGGGAGTAGGCAACAGGTTCCCCATCCCTACACCAGAAGAAACTCTACTGAAGTACTTTATATAAGGTTCTGCCATGCAATTAAACCTATTACCGTATTTTTCGCTCCACAGGGTGCACCGGACCACAGGGGGGGGGGGAATAAAGAAAAAAAATTGCCCAAAGAGCAAAGAAGCCAAGACAGCGAGCGGGATCCATCCCGCTGGCTGTCTTGGCTTCCTCTTTAGCCACGCACAACCTCTGCAGCCGGGAGAGGTTGCGCGCGCCTTCGTTTTTAGCTGCGGGGCTAAACCTCGCCGGGGCTCGCCGACCCCAGCCCCCAGAACAGGCTGCTATTCACAAGCCTTCGGAGCCCGGCGGGAACTCCCACCGTGCTCAGAAGGCTTGCGGATAGCTGCCTGAAGCCCGGGGAGCGCAGCGGGAGTTGGCGCTGTGCTCCCTAGGCTGCAGGCTGCTCCGAAGGCTTGCGGATAGCTGCCTGGAGAGCGAGAGGGGTCAGTGCGCACCGACCCCTCTCGCTCTCCAGGCTTCAGCGAAAGCCTGCATTCGCTCCACACACATTTCCCCTTCATTTTTGGAGGGGGAAAAGTGCATCCTATTGAGCAAAAAATACGGTACATTATTAACACCTCTATGGAACCTAAATCAATAGTGGAGGCTTGACAGGCCTGACTTTTGAGAGGAGCTTTTACCTCTTGGTGCATTTTCAAACTCCAGAAAATCCCTTACAATTACAATGCTGTAGTTTCTCCCCATCCCCAAGAAATAATGTTTCTGCCAGCTTGTGGGGCAGCGAGGGACAGTTGCAGGCCTACTGTAGATTTGTCCCCTTTTATTGGATATTGGATCTCAGAGCCACAGTATGAACCAGAATACAACTTTTCTATTATACAGGTCGCTCACAACATTTGACTTGTGAGCATTAAACTTTATGCACTTGGGAGGCGCCCAGAAAAAAAGGCTTTGGCAATCCTACCTGACATTGGACCCAATGTGTTTTGATTATATGGGATTTTGGCTATATTGCACTATCCCCAGGACATAACCTCCTCATAAATTTAATCTCGCTTGCACATTTAATGTTGCAAAAAGAGTAACGCAAGTCAGGTGGAGTCAGATAAAGCTCAAAGTTTTTTTTCCAACAAGGATAATCTCCCAAGGATTTATCCAGTTTTTTGTTCTTAATATACGTGGGTTATGATGAGCTAGACAGCAAAAATATCCATTTATTAAAAATAGCGTCAAGTCCTGTCATTTAAGTACTATTTTACTTACCAAATAATTTTCTAAAACAATTGACAGGTGATTCTTGGTCTTCAATATTTTCTGCTTCTAATAATGTTTCTCCAAGGCCCACCTTTGCAAAGTTTAAATAAAATTTAAAATCTATTAGTTCAAGATTTTGTTCCCCAGAACCATATTGAACAATGAAAAGTAATTGCTTCCTGCCTCACCACTTTCTGAACAATTTACAGTTTACACCTGCACTATTTTATTAACAGCAGTACAAAGCTGAGAAACAGTGGGGGGGGGGGTTTAAAACTCAAAATATTCATAAATCAACAAGTTTTGTATTTCTGAGTGTCTTAAATTAGCACTGGCAAAAGTTGTTCTTCTGCACCCACGGACTGCTTTGCTATTCTGATTAATTTTAGCATGGAGTTGTAGCACAAAGATCACAGTCCTCCAAAGAATGTCCTGCCACTTTTTTTTTATTTCTACCAATCTGCAGTCAGGTACGAGAATGAGGAAGAACAAAAAAGTACAGTGGTGCCTCGCAAGACGAAATTAATTCGTTCCGCAAGTTTTTTCTTCTTGCGAGTTTTTCGTCTTGCGATGCACGGTTTCCCATAGGAATGCATTGAAAATCAATTAATGCGTTCCTATGGAAACCGCCTTCAGACCAGGTCCGGGGACAGTCTGTCCCCCGACCTCTTCTGAAGGCTGGGGGGGGGGGACAAGGGCTTTTCTTCCCACCCCCAGCATTTTAAAAAGCCCCGGGACAGCGGAGGACTTCTCCGCTGTCCGGGGCGATCTTAAAATGCTGGCGGGCAGCATTTTAAAATCGCCCGGGACAGCGGAGGACTTCTCCGCTGTCCGGGGCGATGTAAAAGCCCCTGGGAAGGCAGGCAGGAGGGACAAAGACTGCTTCACAGGAGAGGCGCTGCGCAGAGAGGGAGAAGGCGCAGCGCCCTTCAGCGAAGCTGGAGAAGGAACAGAAGGAGTCCCTTCTGTTCCTCCTCCGGCTTCGCTTGATATGCGCGTTGCTCAAGGGGCGCTGCGCCTTCTCTCTCTCTCTGCGCAGCGCCTCTCCTTCACAGGAGAGGCGCTGTGCAGAGAGGGAGAGGGAGCAGCGCCCCTTCAGCAAAGCTGAAGGAACAGAAGGAGACCTTTCTGTTCCTCCTCGGGCTTCGCTGGACAGGCGCGTCGCTGCGAAGCGGGAGGAGGAACAGGAGGAGACCCTTCTGTTCCTCCTCCGGCTTCGCATGACTGGCGCGTTGCTCAAGGGGCGCTGCGCCTTCTCTCTCTCTCTCTCTGCGCAGCGCCTCTGCTTTGCAGGAGAGGCGCTGCGCAGAGAGGGAGAAGGCGCAGCGCCCTTCAGCGAAGCTGGAGAAGGAACAGAAGGAGACCCTTCTGTTCCTCCTTCGGCTTCCAGGACAGGCGCGTCGCTGCGAAGCGGGAGGAGGAACAGGAGGAGACCCTTCTGTTCCTCCTCCGGCTTCGCATGACAGGCGCGTTGCTCAAGGGGCGCTGCGCCTTCTCTCTCTCTCTCTGCGCAGCGCCTCTGCTTCACAGGAGAGGCGCTGCGCAGAGAGGGAGAAGGTGCAGCGCCCTTCAGCGAAGCTGGAGAAGGAACAGAAGGAGACCCTTCTGTTCCTCCTTCGGCTTCCAGGACAGGCGCGTCGCTGCGATGCGGGAGGAGGAACAGAAGGAGTCCTGGACCTCTTCTGAAGGCGGGCGGGGGGGCGAAAGTCTTTGCTCCCCCCCCCCGCCTGCCTTCAAAAGCCGTCCGCGATAGCGGGAAGCGCTTCCCTGCTATCCCGGACTGCTTTTAAAATGCTGGCGGTGGGGAGCAAAGCCTTTCGGCCCCCGCCGGCCTGCCTGGACCTCTTCTGAAGGCCGGAGGGGGGGAAAGGCTTTGCTCCCCACTACCAGCATTTAAAAGAGGTCCCCGGAGATTTCCCTATGGGCTTTCTTCTTGCGAAGCAAGCCCATAGGGAAATTCGTCTTGCGAAGCGCCTCCAAAACAGAAAACCCTTTCGTCTTGCGGGTTTTCTGTCTTGCGAGGCATTCGTCTTGCGAGGTACCACTGTATTTGAAATACGAAGAAACACCACTCTCTTACCCCATGTTGAACCACAGTTTCAGGGAAACGTCGCAAAAGAAGAAGCAACATTTCTGCCCGTTCCAAAGTATTAAAGCACTGCTCTGTGGCTTTCAGTAACATTTCACACTGAACTCGACCTGGAAGGGTTTCAAATAAACCTGTAGGAGGGAAGATAATAGTAATAATAATAAATATATAATTTTATTTATATCCCGCCCTCCCCAGACGAAGCAGGGCTCAGAGCAGCTAACAACAGTAAAATGATACAACATTCTAAAATCAGTTCATTATAAAATCAGTTCAAATCAGATTAATGGCAACCATTGGGCTAGAGTTCTGTGAGGATTGCCAAAGGAGTGGGTCAGGCTGTGCCCTGGCCAAAGGCCTGGTGGAACAGCTCTGTCTTGCAGGCCCTGAAATGAAGCAAACAATCTGGGGTATGGCTAAGAAGAGAGAATTTAAAATAATAAAAAAGGTTTGAGTGGAAACTAGAAGCCAAGTAATTTGTTGGCTGGGAGAATTTGGAGAAAAGCTACAAGAGGAACGTTCCTCAAGAGCCTTCATATACATTGCAGCACTGATCATCATCAAGTCAACTGTTTTGCAAGGGATTCAGTGGAAGAAAGGCATACCTCTTAAAAACTGAGTTTGCTTGTCCTGCGAATCGTTCCTTAAGGCTGCTGTAATGACACTAATCTCCCGCCACACCACTGGTTGGTCTGGGAAATTAACAAACCTGAAATAAAGAATGGAAAAAAGTTTGGAATTATTTATATTTGTAATCAATCAAGAACAGAAATTTTACTAGGAAAGCCACACTACTTAAAATGAAAATGTTTCTTGTTTCCTCTAGGAACTAAAGCAGGTCTCCTCTTTTCTGAATCTAACAAATGGCAGGTAAATGCTTCCAGGAAGACCAAAGACAGGGTAATATCCCTCAAATGTGGTACACTAGCTTTGAAGCTAGAGGTTCTTTTTAGCTACTGTAGCTATAGACCTATGCGCTTCTATGACTATATCTAAACCTTTTTATACCTACCACCACTTACTGGGGCAGCAGATTCCATGTGAACAAGTACTCTTTTTTGCCCATCCTGATCAGTTTCACTGGGTGACCACAAGTTTCAGTACAGATTAAGAAAATCTATCCACTTCTGTCACACCATACATAATTTTATCAACCCCAACTGAGGTTGTTTATTTTCTGTAACTTTCTCTATCATGCCTTATAACTGGTGATTCTCAAACTTGGCTCCCCAGATGCTGTTGGACTACAATTCCCACCATCCCTAGCTAGCAGGACCAGTGGTCAGGGATTGATGGGAGTTGTAGTCCAACAACAGCTGGAGACCCAGCTTTGAGAAACACTGCCATAAAGCAGTACAATTTTAAGTAGAGTGGTTTACAGACAATTAGGGAAAAAATTTTGGAAAGCATCTTACATGTCATATAGCAATCTGCCTGCTGATGCTGTACGTTCTGCATTCCGTTCAATAGTGTACATCTCATACTGAAAAAACAAGGGCAGAAGATGAGCCCTACAGAACACCTTCCATCAAACGTCTCAATATCACATCTTTCTACCTTACCACAGTAAAAAATGAGGAGGGCAGAAACATCCATGCACATGCACTCTCTCTCACACACACATGCGTTTTTTAAAAGGCAGGCAGAGACACAGGCAGAAAAAACCCTTTTCCTATTTGTTTGGGATCTCCATTTAGAACTCTGAGAGGTATGAAAGCAGTGTCTGTGCATTTAATGTAGAGTAGAGAGTAATGTAGAGAGTAATTTAATGTAGAGATTGGAGAGTAGGGGTTGAAACGTAAGTTGATGGGAGTATTGCATCTAAATCTATCTTTACCAAAATGTGAAGTGTGTTTTGTTTGGAGCATGTTTACACCGCTGCCTATTCTCAACATTGCAGTGTGATAATTTCAGGCAATTTAGAGCATTGGGCACTAGAACATAAACCAGATGAGTTCACTTGAGGTATGTGTATATCCTATTATAGTACTGTTCCACTTCCTACACTTTTGCAGTGGGGTATATTTAATAAGGTTACCAGAACGTCCCCGGATTTACAAATCAGTCCCCTGACAAAATCCATCTATTTAGTAGGAAGTTGAAAAGTGTCCCCAGATTTATTGGGGAAAAAATCTGGTAACGCTAGTATATTTGGATCAACGAAAACATAAAGAAGCGAACAAGCATTCCAATCCATCAAAAACCTTTACCTGATGAAAGCCTTAAAACAAAGACAGCCCTTTGGTTAGTTAAAACAATCTATGGCCTTTTAGAAGTGCCTGGTGTGTTTCTTATGTATTTTTAAATGTATTTTTAATCTTTGTTGGAAGCTGCCCAGAGTGTCTGGGGAAACCCAGCCAGATGGGCAGGGTACAAATAATAAATTATTATTATTAAATTATTATTCTAATGTACTTCTTCCCCAACCTATGGTTTTAAGGTATCTATGTTTCGGGGGAGGGGGGAGGTTGCTTGGTTGTGAGCCACTCTGGGCTGCCCAGGGCAAAATAAATCAGTGAACAAATTCAATAATAATAATAATAATAATAATAATTTTTATTTGTATCCCACTAATAATAATAATAATATTTTTTTATTTGTATCCCGCCCATCTGGCTGGGTTTCCCCAGCCACTCTGGGCGGCTTCCAACAAAGACCAAAAATACACTAAGGTGCCACACATTAAAAACTTCCCTGAACAGGGCTGCCTTAAGATGTCTTCTGAATGTCAGGTAGTTGTTTATCTCTTTGACATCTGCGTTCCACAGGGCGGGTCCCACTACCGAGAAGGCCCTCTGCCTGGTTCCCTGTACCTTGGCTTCTCGCAATGAGAGAACCGCCAGAAGGCCCTCGGCACTGGACCTCAGTGTCCGGACAGAACAATGGGGGTGGAGACGCTCCTTCAGGTCTAGTGGGCCGAGGCCGTTTAGGGCTTTGAAGGTCAACACCAACACTTTGAATTGTGCTCGGAAACATACTGGGAGCCAGTGTTGGTCTTTCAAGACTGGTGTTATATAGTCTCAGCGGCCACTCCCAGTCACCAGTCTAGCTGCCGCATTCTGGATTAGTTGTAGTTTCCGGGTCACCTTCAAAGGTAGCCCCACATAGAGCGCATTCCAGTAGTCCAAGCGGGAGATAACCAGAGCATGCACCACTCTGGCGAGACAGTCCACGGGCAGGTTGGGTCTCAGCCTGCGTACCAGGTGGAGCTGGTAGACAGCTGGTCTGGACACAGAATTGACCTGCGCCTCCATGGACAGCTGTGAGTCCAGAATGACTCCCAGGTTGCACACCTGGTCCTTCAGGGGCACAGTTGCCCCATTCAGGACCAGGGAGTCCCCCACACCTGCCTGCCCCCTGTCACCCGAAAACAGTACTTCTGTCTTGTCAGGATTCAACCTCAAACCGTTAGTCACCATCCATCCTCCAACCACCTCCAGGCACGGTAACTGCTATTGGCTTCTGCTATTGAGGGTGGCAAATAGAAGAAGAAGAAGAAGAAGAGGAGTTTGGATTTGATATCCCGCCTTTCACTCCCCTTCAGGAGTCTCAAAGCGGCTAACATTCTCCTTTCCCTTCCTCCCCCACAACAAACACTCTGTGAGGTGAGTGGGGCTGAGAGACTTCAGAGAAGTGTGACTGGTCCAAGGTCACCCAGCAGCTGCAGGTGGAGGAGCGGAGACACGAACCTGGGTTTCCCAGATTACGTGACTACCGCTCTTAACCACTACACCACAGGGGAAGAAATGGAGGCAGTGAGAGATTTTACTTTCCTTTCTTGGGCTCCATGATCACTGTAGATGGTGACAGCAGCCACGAAATTAAAAGACGCCTGCTTCTTGGGAGAAAAGCAGTGACAAACCTAGACAGCATCTTAAAAAGTAGAGACATCACCATGCCAACAAAGGTCCGTATAGTTGAAGCTATGGTTTTCCCAGTAGTGATGTGTGGAAGTGAGAACTCGACCATAAAGAAGGCTTATTGTCGAAGAATGGATGCTTTTGAATTATGGTGCTGGAGGAGACTCTTGAGAGTCCCATGGACTGCAAGAAGATCCAACCTCTCCATTCTGAAGGAAATCAGCCCTGAGTGCTCACTGGAAGGACAGATCCTGAAGCTGAGGCTCCAATACTTTGGCCACCTCATGAGAAGAGAAGACTCCCTGGAAAAGACCCTGATGTTGGGAAAGATGGAGGGCGCAAGGAGAAGGGGACGACAGAGGACGAGATGTTTGGACAGTGTTCTCGAAGCTACCAGCATGAGTTTGACCAAACTGCGGGAGGCAGTGGAAGACAGGAGGGCCTGGCATGCTCTGGTCCCTGGGGTCATGAAGAGTCAGACACGACTAAACAACAACAACAACATTTGGCGGAGGAGGGGGGAGGTTGCTTGGCTGTGAGCCACTCTGGGCTGCCCAGGGCAGAATAAAGCAGTGAACAAATTCAATAAATAATAACGATAACTGTTACTGGCTTCTGCTATTGAGGGTGGGCACTCTTTCTACCCAACGACTCGCATGGCAGAAGCCTGGATTTCTCCACAGCCTCCGAAGAGCAGCTTTCCCATCTTTGAAGCTCTTTAAACAAGCAGGCAAAAATGAAAAAATAGGGAAAAGGAAACATGGTAAGTCGGAAGCGCTGTCCCCAAATAAGTAAAGGAACCGGGCGTGCTAAGCGTTCCTATCTCTATGGTGCTGAGCCCGCAGGACAGCAACGAAAAAAGGGAGGGAATGGCTTGCGGCGCGCAAAGCATTGTGGGGCAGCGACAGGGAAAAAGGAGCCGTTAAGGGAAGGCCGCACGGAGCCTGGCGCGCCCTCACCGACCTGGATGTTGAAGTCGGCGGGGTAGAGGCTCCGCGCGGTGATAAGCCAGGCCTTGGCCGCCCACAGGTCCCCCTGGACCAGCTCCCGCGCCCGCTTCACCAGGAACTCGCAGTCCCCCTGCGCCGACATCTTGGCCGTTGCCGGGAGTCGCGCTCCCTCACGACCCGCACATGCGCAGACGAGCCTCGCGACGCCATCTTTCTAGGGCCGGTGACGTAGAGGAGGCGTTTTGCGCCTGCGCCGCAGTTACCGTGGTTTCCCACCACCGCCGCCCATGTGTTTCTAGTGTCATCATAGACTTATGAAAGTTGTAGACTGACAATACAATTTTCTTGAGGCAGGACTTCCGGGTTGCTTTCTGACCCCTTTCCACCCACCCTACAAGTGACTGCTGCCCATAGGAAGCAACGGGGAAATTTAAAAAGCTTTTAGCATAGCTGGGCAGGGGCGGCTGCATCGTGTTCCATCCCAAAGACTGAAGGAAGAAATGAAATCACTGCAGCATCCCTGGTAGCCATCCAGCCTCTGTTGAAATGCCCACGTCTGCAATCCGTTCATAGCCGTCAACGTTCCCCTTTTTTTTAAGGGAAATTCCCTTATTCTGAATAGGATTCCTCGCAAGAAAAGGGAAAAGTTGACGGCTATGAATCCACTGTCAAGGCTCTGATGCTGTCAGTAAGTGGTCCAGTGCCCAGGGCCTTCTGGCGGTTCCCTCACTGCAAGAAGTAAGGTCACAGGGAACCAGGCAGAGGGCCTTCTCAGTGGTGGCGCCTGCCCTGTGGAACTCACTCCCACCAGATGTCAAGGAAATAAACAACTGTCTGACTTTTAGAAGACACCTGAAGGCAGCCCTGTTTAATGTTGTATTGTGTTTTTAATATTTGGTTGGAAGCCGCCCAGAGTGGCTGGGGAAACCCAGCCAGATGGATGGGGTATAAATAATAAATTATTACTATTATTATTATTATTATTATTATTATTATTATTATTTAAGAGATGCTTTGGAGAATGTAAAAGCAGCTGCATGCAACTCAGTTGGAGTGTTATGTTATGTCTTGTCCAGTGGGGGGCACAATTTAAGAAGTTTAACCTGCACTGAGACCTGAGATGGATTTTGTGGTGGAGGGTTTGGGGGGGGCAGTGCAAATCCAAATTTGCAGTGCAATAAACTTCTGCAATAAAGCACTAGTTGTTGTTGTTATACCACCCTTCATCCGAGGATCACAGGGCCGTTCACAGTATAAAAGTACAAAAATGAAAAACATAATAACAAAATAATAACACACACCCCACATTCACATTGACTCTCCAAAATCATGACTCGCCCACATTTCAGTAAGATGTAGAATACACACATTCAACTGAGAGAGGGGAACCAAATGGCTTCTCTTTAAAGTAATTGTGTGTGTGTGTGTGTGTGTGTGTGTGTGTGTGTGTGTGTTTGTTTGTTTTTTGTTTGTTTAGGTCAGGCGTTTACCAGCAAGTGTGGATTGGCCCTATGTTAAAAATAGAGGGTGCAATCTACACTTCCTTGACCTCATTGGAACTTTCTTCTCAAGTATAGGATTCAGTTGCATGAGTTTTATTATGGTCACTTCCAGGCAACTTGTCCATTGAGCATTCACTCTGCTTTTCTGCTGGGAAAGAATGTAATCTACTTCAAATACTAGCAGTGGGAGCACCATGGAGTTGGAGTAAATGATACTGTGTTCATGCACTCAGTCTCTCCATAGTAAAGATAAAGGGACCCCTGACCATTAGGTCCAGTCGTGGCCGACTCTGGGGTTGCGACGCTCATCTCGCTTTATTGGCCAAGGGAGCCGGCGTACAGCTTCTGGGTCATGTGATTAGCATGTCTAAGCCGCTTCTGGCGAACCAGAGCAGCACACGGAAACACCGTTTACCTTCCCGCCAGAGCGGTACCTATTTATCTACTTGCACTCTGACGTGCTTTCGAACTGCTAGGTTGGCAGGAGCAGGGACCAAGCAACAGGAGCTCACCCCGTCGCGGGGATTCAAACCGCCGACCTTCTGATCGGCAAGACCTAGGCTCTGTGGTTTAACCCACAGTGCCACCTGCATCCCTTAACGGTAGCTTGGTCCTATTGTTGCAGACACTGGGGCGCAATGTACAGAATAGCAGTGTGCTGGAAGAGGGAGAGAAAGTGAGACCAGTTCTGCTGGACCATCCCAAAGGTTTTATCTAGTCCAGTATCTTCCAGCAGTGGCCAATTAGATGCCTCTGGAAAGCCCATAAGCAGGGTATGAAGATACTGGCCCTTTCCCATTGTTTGCCCCACATCAACTGGTTTTCATAGGATTTCTGCCTCTCATTCAAGAAGTTCTCTTTAGATCTTTGATTAATAGTCATTGATAGATCTTGTATCTATAGAGGCTCCCTGTACGTTTTGGAAACAAAACGTCAGCCGTGACCCTGATACTCAAAGGGACACACACGCCATTTCCCCATCCTTCCATTCCTCAAAAGGCAGGTGAAACGGTCAAAGAAGCAACTCATACAAACGCTTCCAACCACCTGTTGGTTGACTTCACAGAATCTGAAAAGGGGAACTCATGTCTTGGTGCAAGTTCCTTTGCAGGGCCACAGTGAATACGTCACATGGGAGTTCACACCATCGCGGTGATTTGAACCGCAACCTTCTGATTGGCAAGTCCTAGGCTCTGTGGTTTAACCCACAGCGCCACCCGCATCCCAACAGTCTCTCCATATCAATGATCAAAAGACCTTCAGGCTGCAACTGCTGTGGATAGCAAGAAACAGGGGCAGCCTGTCTATGAGGCAGCTTGGTGCCCAGCGTGGGGAAACTGCCTCTGGTGCAACTCCATCCAGACCACAGAACACAGCTCCATCTAGCAGTGGCGTAGCGTGGGTTGTCAGCACCCGGGGCAAGGCAAGTAATTTGTGCCCCCTAACCCGTGGATTTGCGCCCCCTAACCCGTGGATTTGCGCCCCCTAACCCCCAGATGTTGCGCCCGGTGCTGCCGGGCCCCCCCTGCACCCCCCACGCTACATCAGTGGCATCTAGACCAGTAAAACACCCAGCTAATAGCACTTCCATCTTGTCTGGCTGAAGCTTCTGCTTATTTACTCTCATTCATTTCATAACCGCTACCCATTCATGTTGACAAGGTTCTATGCAGTTGCAGTTTTTAATCAGTAATAAGAACAATTAATTTCTTAATTTATAACCCTGCACCTTCCCCAAAAGGAGCCCAGGAAAACATTTCAATAGGAATACAATTAAAATGTCTAAAAACAGTTCAAAACAACCTTCTATAAAGATGGAAGGAGGTTGTGCTACAAAATCTTATCTACTGAAGTTAGTTAATTCAATTCAGCACTCTAAAAGAACCTGAGCATATTATGGCTGGCCAAGCTATTTGTGGTTACAGCAGCATTGTTTATTGTGACTTGCTCTCTTTATCCCTTATGCATTTGGTTCTGGCGAGTGCTGTTAATGAAGATTCATGAGATTTCCAGCTCAACCATCAGATTTGCAGCCTTGAGCTGTTTTTCAGCAAGAAATATTCTTGGTCTCTCTATGGAAGATCCAAACAGGTGGCATTTCCAATTAGCTTATCATACTTGCCTTTCTTTGTCTTTTAAAACAAGAGATTGGGCGGGGAGGGGGGGTGCATTTCATCTTATAAAAGATGGCTCCCTCTTTAGACTCCCTCTTTGGACTGTGCTCCCAGCCATAACCTTAGCCCAGTGATCACAGTGGAAACTTGTTTGTGTCAGCTGTGGGGGAAAACGCTTCCACCTATTTGTTTCTTCTCCTGCCTGTGCTCTGTAAGAATGATATTGTGGATCTTTCAATCTGTCTCAGGTCTGTAAGCATGTGCATGCATGTGTTTAGCCAGTTTCGCCCTAATGACTCAGGATGACATTTATCGCTGCATAAAGCCAGATTTATCAAACATAGTACTTTTTTTAAAGTTTCTCAAAGGCAGTTAAAGATCTCGCAATCTCTCTTTTAGGGATTCCCAAGGTGGGTGGTGCTGTGGTCTAAACCACTGAGCCTAGGGCTTGCCAAGTGGAAGGTCAGCGGTTCAAATCCCTGCGATGGGGTGAGCTCCCGTTGCTCGGTCCCTGCTCCTGCCAGCCTAGCAGTTTGAAAGCACGTCAAAGTGCAAGTAGATAAATAGGTACTGCTCCAGCGGGAAGGTAAACAGCGTTTCCATCTGCTACTCTGGTTTGCCAGAAGCGGCTTAGTCATTCTGGCCACATGAACTGGAAGCTGTGTGTGGACAAACGTTGGCTCCCTCGGACAGTAAACCAAGATGAGCAATCCCAGAGTCATCCACAACTGGACAACTGTCAAGGGTACCTTTACCTTTATCTTAAGGTGATTATTAAATAATACAAGTAATCTAAAGCTCAGAGGTTTAAGTGGCAGGACCCTCAACTGCAACAAAGAATCCGAGAATCTTAGAGCTGGAAGTGAGCCCAAGGGACATCTTGTCCAATCCCCTGAAATGCAGGAATCTCAGCTAAAGCATCCATGACAGATAGCCATCCATTGTTGTCGTTTAGTCATGTCCGACTCTTCGTGACCCCATGGACCAGAGCACACCAGGCCCTCCTGTCTTCCACTGCCCCCGCAGCTTGGTCAAACTCATGCTGGTAGCTTCAAGAACACTGTCCAACCATCTCATCCTCTGTCGTCCCCTTCTCCTTGTGCCCTCCATCTTTCTCAACATCAGGGTCTTTTCCAGGGAGTCTTCTCTTCTCATGAGGTGGCCAAAGTACTGGAGCCTCAACTTCAAAGCTCCAAGGAAGGAGAGTAGACAACCCCCTGAGGGAGACTGTTCCAATGTGGAACAGTTCGTACTGTCAGGACTAACAGGGCCAGCCCTATGATTAGACACCTGCCTCAGGCAGCAGATGCTGAAGGGCAGGTTGTGGACAGCGCTATGAGTGCCATGTGGTCTGTCGTGTTCCTCTATGCTAGCCTCCTGCCCTCCAGTAGAAGACACTATCCTGTGTTCATGAGTACTGGAGTAAGCAAGTACTGGTCTGGTTGGTTTTAGAAGAGGGCACTACCTTGTCCTTCGCCTCAGGTAGCAAAATGTCTTGAGCTGGCCCTGAGTGTTGTGCTGCCCTCCTCCATTCCAGCGCTTCCCAGATATTTTGGACTTGTAACTCTCACCGGCCTCAGCCAACACCTTAAATAAGTCCCTATTTTCATGAAATGTTAGTGCAAAGAACTCAGGTGACCCTAGGCAATTTCTCATCAGCCTTCTACATCTGTAGCATGGTGATGATGTACCAGATTTTTACAGGATCACTGCAGAGACAGAGGCCAGAAACTGCTTCTGTCTTATCAGGATTCAATCTCAGCCTGATATTATGGGGTGTCTGTGGAATTCTTAATCTGCCAGGAAGTATGAGCTACATTTCCCCTCTTCAGTTTCCTGAGTGGGGGGGGGGACCGGCCTCCCTCCCTATATATCAGACAATTGTTCATCTAGCAAGTAGTGTCCATGTGGGAATTCTACAGAGATCATCTGTTTTTTTTAAAGGATAAGGGGGGAGGGAGCAGGGGAGAGAGAAAAAGCCAGCCTCCAGCCAGCGGAAAATAGACTATGCCAAGAGCATATTGAAAAGCTGTCTTCAGCCAGGGCTGGCCAGTTTAACAACTCCATTCCCTGTTCCGATTTGCACACTAGGCTCTTTGACGCAACAGAAAACTGTTCTCGTGTGTGTGTGTGTGTGTGTGTGTGTCCACCCCCTGCCCCCATTTCCTCTTAAACCTGCCTGGACAATTTGGGTTTGTGATTTTTTTTCTCTCTTCAGATGCAAGTTTATGTGAGGATATCTTCTTGACCAGTTCATTCCATGAGGCTGGGTTCTCTTCCTCGCCTCCCAACACACACTCACCTTCCTGTTTTCTGTCAGGAAACTAGAAATGAACACAAGGCTCTCATTGCAGATCTGCGGCTGAACTCCTGACCATTTGACAGTCAAGCGCTGCCCTAGCAAGCAGTGTTCACAACTCGCTGGCAAGTTAGCAATGATCAGGAATTTAAAAGCTGGTGAGCGTTAAATGTGGGTTTTTAAAAAAATCTTTTCATTTTAAAGAAGTCTTCCGTGATCTCCAGTGTGTCTTATGCAAGATAATAAATTATCCTCATTTTGAAAGTTGGAACAAAGTTACATCTTGCACCTCACGGAAGACAGCAACGCCCAGCAGTATGGAAGAGTACATGTAGGATACTTGCTTACAATTTTGTAAGTAACAAAGAATTTTAGGACAGTCAGTTTTGGAAGATGTATACTTTTGAATTCCTTACCTGCCTAGTAATTTCCTTGTAACCTGTATTTGCATGGTACGGTAGACATTTATCCGAAATGCTTTGGCTTTTAAAATTTTTTTAATTGATCAAAACAGCAGTGCACTTTTTAAAGGAAAAGCAGACTAAGAAAATACTCCTTCCTCGAATCTCTAACAGAGGTAAGTTCCTTGTTCTCTTCTCTCATATTAGAAAGCATATCTTGAAAAGACATGACTGTTCACAACTGGCCTGCATTTACAATGTTGTTAGTTGCCATTTCTGCAAGCCAGTTAAAATTAAATGCGTGGGGAAAACCCCCAACACTATGGATTTCAACATCTTACTTGCAGCAAACTTGAGTGTTTAATAAGGCTTAGTCCCTATCAAGTTTATGCGTTTAGGACAACCCCAGATATTTATCAATTATAACAATGCTATAACCCCAGATATTTATCAATTATAACACTGAAATTATATGAAATTGCTTTTAAAAAAATAATCTGTTGAGAAGTCAGATCTCCTTCAACATGGCAGTGGCAAATGGATTTTGTGTATGAGTTAGCAAATTTAGGATGTCAAAGAAGATAGACAAGCATAATGTTAAGCATTGCACCTTATGGGATTTTCCAGTAGTGTATGAACTTATTTTGTTTCCAAGCAGACCTTATGCATTTCTTATTGAATACAGTGGTACCTCAGGTTACATACGCTTCAGGTTACAGACTCCGCTAACGCAGAAATAGTGCTTCAGGTTAAGAACTTTGCTTCAGGATGAGAACAGAAATCGTGCTCTGGTGGCGCGGCAGCAGCAGGAGGCCCCATTAGCTAAAGTGGTGCTTCAGGTTAAGAACAGTTTCAGGTTAAGAACGGACCTCCGGAATGAATTAAGTACTTAACCCGAGGTACCACTGTAGTTATTACCAGGGCTAGCCTCATGGGTGATGAGGGAACTGCCTCAGGTGACAGGATCCACAGAGGCACCAGATCCCAATCCCCACTTGTTCCCAGTGTAAATCTTCACTCAGTCCTTCTCCACTGGTGAGGAGGGGGGTGCCATTTTGCGGTTCACCTCAGGAACCAAAATGTCTTGGGCCAGCCTTGGTTATTACTTGCAGAATAGAGATTTGCAAATATAATGACTCCGGGCTCCAGGAGAGAAGACCCTCCAATCTTCTCCTCCAGTCCCACTGCTGTGAAGTAAACCATGATACCATGATTTTGTTTAACTTTAGGTCTGAAACTGGTTGACCCTGTTTAATTCGCTCTGTGAGATTGCAACTCACAGTTTGCCTGGGGAAATTAACTTCAAGTCCGGTTTGGGATGTAAAGCTAAGCCAAACCATGGCTTTTGAAGACTAGTGTAGACCAAATTACATCTTGGAGACCCCTATCAGTTAAACAAGGGCTGGCCCATTCAAGAGGCAGACTGAGGAAGCTGCCTCAGACGGCTGAATCCAAGGGGCAACTTATGTGATCTTCCGAAGACTCTGGTAAGCGAGGCTTCTGTGTGATCTTGCAGTGCTCTAGTGCAATCTATATGAAACCCCAAAGCCAAAGCTGTGCCACTCCAAAAAGCAATACATTGGTACCTTGGTTCTCAAACGCCTTGGTACTCAAACAACTTGGAACCCAAACACTGTAAACCTGGAAGTACGTAAGTTTTCCGGTTTGCAAACTTTTTTCGGAAGCCGAACATGCTCCATTTTGAGTGTTACGCTTCCAATTTGAGTGTTATGCTGAGGTCTGTCTGTTTTTGCTATCTATTTTGCATTTTTGTTTTTGTGGCTTTTTTGTTTCGTTTTTGTGACTGTGTGGAACCCAGTTCAGCTACTGACAGATTCATTGTGTGACTGCAGTACGTTGTTTATTGCTTTCATTTTATGGATCAATGGTCTCATTGGATAGTAAAATTCATGTTAAATTGCTGTTTTAGGGGTTGTTTTAAAAAGTCTGGAACGGATTAATCCATTTTGCATTACTTTCTATGGGAAAGCACGCCTTGGTTTTGGAACGCTTTGGTTTGGAACGCACTTCTGCTTATTGACCAATTATCCTGATTTATTTGCACAAAGTTTTCAGGGAGGTTAGACAACAACTGCTATTTATTGAACATTCATTTTGATTTCTGTGCCAAGCAATTGTTTTCCCATACTTTCCAGTGCATTTTGCTGCCACCTTCCTTATAGCAAAAAGTCCAGTTAGGGGGGGAGAAGTGGGTTTATTGCACAAGCGAATCAAATCAACTTAATCCTGTAACCTGAATTTCCCAGAATGTGATTCAATCTCACCCCAAAAGAGCAAGAGTACTCTATGTTGTTTTTACCTAAAAAATTAGTGTGGAAACATGGCAGCTTTCCATATTAACTGGATATTAAGGCACACACAACATACGGTACATTTGAAGCACATGCCCCTCAAAAGTAATAATTATGGGAGCTGTAGTTCACTCTTTGCAGAACTACAATTCCCAGCATCCTTAACAAACAACAGTTCCCAGGATTATTGGGGGGCAGAGAATGTGTTTTAAATGTATGGTGAGTAGATAGCAGACATTAGTGCCAGATTAGAAGCACAGGACAAAGTCACTTAAATGAGCAGCTGTATTATCCCCCCAACCCACCTATCTTCAATCAGTTAACTGCACTTATTGCTGTAATTCAATCATAGTTTGTTACATGCTGTCAGAGAAAAATGACAGTACAATATATAAAGAAAATTAGATGGGGCAGGAGTATCTGGCTTTTCTAGTAGTGTTAATCATGGAAGCAATCTTTGTCCTGGAAGTAAATTTTAGGTTGCTAGGTAGGATGTTGGGATGCGGGTGGCGCTGTGGGTTAAACCACAGAGCCTAGGACTTGCCAATCAGAAGGTCGGCGATTTGAATCCCCACGACAGGGTGAGCTCCTGTTGCTCGGTCCCTGCTCCTGCCAACCTAGCAGTTCGAAAGCACGTCAAAGTGCAAGTAGATAAATAGGTACCGCTCCGGCGGGAAGGTAAACAGTGTTTCCGTGAGCTGCTCTGGTTCACCAGAAGCGGCTTAGTTATGTTGGCCACATGACCCGGAAGCTGTACGCCGGCTCCCTCGGCCAATAAAGCGAGATGAGCGCCGCAACCCCAGAGTCGGCCATGACTGGACCTAATGGTCAGGGGTCCCTTTACCTTTAGGGAGCTTCCCAGACTGGCAGGGGATGGGCAGGGTATAAGTAATAAATTTATTATTATTATTATTAATCATCATCATCATTATTAAATTGTAACTAGTTTTTTTAAGAGAAACTACACTATCCAAACAAGAAAACAAATACAGTTTCAATGTTAAGCGTTCTGAATTAAACAAAAGTAAAAAAAACCCATACATATATTTATCCACCATGCCATGATGCTGCAATCCTTAAACTAGCATGAGATCCCAGTCTGAAAATCCCATTTTTATTACTCGTGGTTGTTTTCCCATTTAAGTAGAAAAGAGGCAGTCTTACCTGTAACTTATCAGGTTGTTCTCATACTGTAGCACCCTGCTTGTGGTTAACGCTTAGCTGGAATGAAATATTCAACGCAGCAACAGAGAAATAATAATTTATTTGTCAGACAAATAAATGAGAGGCACAGTGGTATATAGTTACCAAGCTCTGGCCTGGCCTCCTGCCATTATGGCCAGCACTTATATTCCCTTAATCCAGCCCCCCTTTGCTTCTCCTGTGGCTGCCTCTGTTCAATCAGCCTGGTTGGATTTCCTATTGGCTGATTGCTATAATTAATTCTAAGAGATACACCCATATCCTTCTGTCCTTATATGGAACACAAAGAGCTATATATTGTTACATCTATAAATGACAAATAAGTAGTAATATATCTTACATGTGTCTCAACAAGGAATCTTAATTACCAGCTCACCTCTTGCCTTCCTTGCCCTCCAAAACAGATGGTTAATAATTTTAAAATTTTATCTTGAACAGATGTCAGAGACCTTGGGTTCATATTCTCATGCATCATCAATGAAATATCTCCTTTTGGAGGTCTTCAAACAAAGGTCCGACAACCATTTGTCATGCGGGCTCGTTTTGGCGTCTCTTGTCTGACAAGGGGGGCTAAATACAACTATATGAAATCTAGCATTTCTCAAATCCTTTGCATAATTACATTTAAGACAATATATTTAATACATAACATAGATAGCTTTTTAGAAGGATAAACTTCCTCAAAGTAAAAAGGAAGAAACAGTTTACAGCCTCAAAATAAAATAGGAGAAAAAGCCTCTTCCCCTTTTTACACTCCCCCCCCCTTCTCTAGCCAGCCATGTGCTCTTGGCCTTTTGTCCTGTGGCTCAAGTTTAACGGTTTTATTATGTTTGGTCTCTGCCCTTTTTATAACATGTAGGGTCAGTGTCCCAGCTTTTACGACTTTGAGAATTGTTTTCTGCTATAAATCAAAGGGGGGCCCCTTTGTCGGGAAAGAATACATTACCAAGGTTGTAAACTGCTGGTCTTCTGCCTGGCTTGAATACTTTTGAAAATCTAAGCCCATTTAATTTAGGAACCTGATCAAGATATAAGCCAATATATGCCTTGATTAAAAATGCAGTCTATATTCAGATGCCACATTCCCCCCTTTCAAGCTCAAGGACCTTGCCACCAAGAGTCCTTGATAGCTTGAACTTCATCATATTCCTGAGTTAAAGCTCTGTATAGGGCCATGATATGAGGTAGAGTTTCATTCGAAATCATCTTGCTAATTGTACTTCTAAAACATGAAATGATACTTGGCATCATACATAAAACCATCACTACTACTGTCAAGAAAAACAAGCAAGACAATAGTATCCCTTTTAGGTAACCAATTGGTGAGCCATCCCATATCCCATCCTTCCCATGTTTGTACTGGGACATGTGCTATACTTTCCATCTTTGTGGCCAACACACGGATTGCCTCACCATTATCTGAAATGTTAAAGCAACAGGCATTCCCTGTCAAGTTCAAGACTCCACATAGGGCTCCCTGCTTGGCAAGTACATAATCCATTCCCATTTACAGCTGCAAAATGACGGCTCTACTTTCATCCAGCTGTTATGCAATGTCTCAAACTCTGGGCCGTTACATTGGTTACAAGTTCCACTACTGCTTGCAATCGAATTATTCTCTTTAGATTATAAATAGGATCCCGTGCCCCTTGTATGAGCTCACCAGGATTCCAGGAGACAGGATCATAATAGGCTATAATGCGCTCTGGTGGCCAATCATCAGTACCGCTCCAACTTTGGGTACTTCCTCCTGCTATATGAGAAATATCAGCGTTTCTTCGTGTACGCTTGGCCAAATTAGTGGGCATAATCCACATTGGTGGTAATACCCCAGGAAACAAGTCCCACTCCATTTGGAAGGGAGTTTCTTGTATGCCCATTCTCCACATATCCACCACAACCATCGGGTCTGAGGGTTTTGGTATGTGGAGTGCATAAGGCAAAGTATCACAAGGGGTATAGAGTTCACAGTGCAGTATGTTAGATTGCCTTTTTCTGTCACAGTTATGTTTCATACCACTTTCCATGCATGAATAAAAGAAGGTGCACAGGGCAAGGCATTCCGAGTTCGATAGGTAGTACCGTGTGCCCAGGTATTCTTAATATTATCCCAGGTATAGTGACAATGAGAAGAGCCTATCATAGTAGAATCAGCTGCATCTGATGATTTATGTACACAGAATTCCCCTTGTACAGGTATAACTCGTAATGGTTTAGTTGAGTTCCATCCGGGGAAATTCTGTACTTCTGTGTGGTGTGGCATTTCGCTTACCCTACCAATGGCATTTAATGGTATTAGTAATAAGGGCATACCTCCCTCTGAATCATCTGGCCCAAGAGAGCAAACAAGGCAATTGGTCCTATTTGCAACATTGGCTACCATTTCAGCTAAACCTACCCACATATTGTGGTCATAGCGGAATCCATATTTAGCAAATTTGGTCAGATTCAAGGACCCTTCCCCTTCCCAAGGGATCAGGATTAATAATAAAATCATGTTGATGTCTAGCATATGCATTCCTTTCACAAAAGATTACCTTATTGTGATAGCAAATAAATATCAGTCCCAATATAATTCCCCCAGTGACAGAAATGGGGAACCACCAAGACCAAAACATATATCCCAAGGATCCCCAATGTGTAATATCTCTGATAATTGTTCCACAAGGGGGCAGTCAATCAATTGTATAAGAGAATCTTTCCGCTCACAGTCTCTGGTTCAGACGCTCCTCAAGCTTCAGGCGTGCGCAGGTCAGCCAGCTTCCAGTGTTGTGGCTGCAGCAGGCCGGTCGTCTAATGTCGCCCGTGACCCAGCCCGTTCCCCGTAGGGCTAGATACAGGGGTTTTTGGAGAGAGTCAGTTTTAAAGGATTAGAGGGGTCACCTTTGCACGTCCAACTGCCTTCGGACTTCTTCAAACGGGAGTGATGAATCCAGGGGGGTCACCTCAGCTACCTTCACCGCTGTTGGAGTAGAGAGCAAGACGGTGTAAGGTCCACGCCACTTAGGTGCAAGTGGATCACGTTTCCACTCTTTCACCCATATGCTATGCCAGCCTGGAGCTGATGAATCGGCACGGCAATGCTGCACGGCGTGCGCTCGAGGGCCCACCTGTTAAGATAAAAACAAACAAACCAACACGGGAGAGAGACAAAAACACGGGAGAGAGATTGCACTTGTCCCTGTGTTGCATGGTCTCCTATTTGTTTGAGGTCAGTTGGAATATCCTGAATAAAGGAGGGCGGCCTCCCATACAGGAGCTCAAAAGGTGACAACTTAAGTCTTTTTGTGGGTGTGCACCAAACACGAAACAGTGTTATGGGTAACACGTCTACCCTCCTGAGACTTTAGACATATTAGTGGGCTTCTGGCATGCCCTGCAGATACCTTGCACAAGCATCTGGCAGTAGGTGTTAAGCCTGGCCAGGTGAATTGCATTGTTTGGATCCCAATTAGGATCTTCCAAGGGAAAGTTGTCCTGGAGATGACGGTCAATATTATAAATATTTCCCACTCTGGCCTGCTCACGCAAATATATCTGTGCCTTTTCAATTATGTCTCTCCTTTCCTCAGTGGTGAACAGAGTATTCAGGAGCTGGCGGCAATCTGTCCAAGTAGGACTATGAGTATTTACTATTGAAGTCACCAAGTCCATCATAGCCCGAGGTTTTTCTGCGAAAGATAGGGTGTTTTCCAATTCATCAGAACCGTAGTTGTGAATGGAATGTACTGGAGGATCGAAGTTCAAGGTGGCCGTGGTCCGGGTTGCCCATTAACCAGCACAGGTTCCTCAAGTGCATCAAATACTCTTCTAAGAGGGGCTACGACGTGACCTTTCTCTTCGCTTTGCTCTAGGGGCCTCAAATCATAGGGGATGGTATTTGTCCCAAGGCGTTCTTTTAGCAGCTTTATACGCCTGGCTGTATTGCTTGCTGACCGATTAAGGTCTCCCTGTAACTTCTGTAATAATTCTCTAGGACTTGATGTACAGGGGTTTGGGGTAGGCAATCAGTTATTCCACTAAAAGAGACTGTAGATGGAGTTCTACTGGGACTCACAGGTGGAATAACCACTTCTGCTTGGGCTTTATTATAGGCCTCCAATGCCTCCTGAAGATATTTATCATAATCTATCAAGGAATCAAGTTCTGTGACTCCACCCCCATTATTCATTCCACTTTCTTGCCTTGGGGTTACAACTGGTGGAGGGTTTGAATTAGGCTCCCTTCGATGTGGGATAGCATAGGGTGGAGATGGAAGCAGCTCTTCCTCTGGTCCCTCAAAAATGGGTTTGAGTTTATTTGGCAAGATTCCTTTCCTAGCTTCGGCTTTTACAGCCAATAATTTGCATCGTTGGACTTTGCATTCCCTTATCCATGGAGGATTTTTATTTAATGTGCTCAGCCAGGAATCTATATATGAAAATTGTTCTGGGCACCCTCCAGTTTCTTTGGCGATGTTAGGCCAAAGTTTGCTTACTAAATTTATATCAAAGGTTCCTTGAGATGGCCATCCAGTATTTTGTTTCGGCCACTCTAGTTCACATAACGTTCTCAGGCGCTCTGGCGTCATTTTGACTCCATATGCCCCTGAGAAGGCTTTCTTAAAATTATTTAACATACATTTAAAAGGTGTATTTCCCCCCTTTGAACCCCCAACTCCCATTGTATGGCCCTGTGAAGTATCCACTCAGTCACTCACACACACACCTTACTGGGAAACGAAGTAGTACTCACTCCACACTTAGGTCAGCTACACATTGCTCTGTACTTTCTCACACATACAATGCGCCAGATACTTCACCACACACTCTACCTCCCATTCTTCCCTTTTCCCTACACCAGATCACCATCTGATGTACCCAGCCACCTAGCGTACTCAGTTCCCCTTTACTGAGACGCAGAAGTTTGATCAGGACTTCTCTTCCTCCCAATTAATTGGAGGGCCAAAACCCCTTAGTGCACTTACCCTTAGCTGGTTCCCTGTTTATTTCTCTGGTCCCCCCCGGTCCGTCGCCGTCAGTGGGCAGGGTATCAGACAGACGAGACTGCTGCGTTCCCCTGGAAAAAATTTTTCCAGTGCGCGCTGGGTAGGCAATCAGTTGTCCTCTCTCTTGTACCCCGTCCAGTAAGGCGAAGGGGCTGCGTTCCAGCAGACCACTTATCCGAGTCGCAGGCACCATAAAATGTAGCACCCTGCTTGTGGTTAACGCTTAGCTGGAATGAAATATTCAACGCAGCAACAGAGAAATAATAATTTATTTGTCAGACAAATAAATGAGAGGCACAGTGGTATATAGTTACCAAGCTCTGGCCTGGCCTCCTGCCATTATGGCCAGCACTTATATTCCCTTAATCCAGCCCCCCTTTGCTTCTCCTGTGGCTGCCTCTGTTCAATCAGCCTGGTTGGATTTCCTATTGGCTGATTGCTATAATTAATTCTAAGAGATACACCCATATCCTTCTGTCCTTATATGGAACACAAAGAGCTATATATTGTTACATCTATAAATGACAAATAAGTAGTAATATATCTTACATGTGTCTCAACAAGGAATCTTAATTACCAGCTCACCTCTTGCCTTCCTTGCCCTCCAAAACAGATGGTTAATAATTTTAAAATTTTATCTTGAACAGATGTCAGAGACCTTGGGTTCATATTCTCATGCATCATCAATGAAATATCTCCTTTTGGAGGTCTTCAAACAAAGGTCCGACAACCATTTGTCATGCGGGCTCGTTTTGGCGTCTCTTGTCTGACAAGGGGGGCTAAATACAACTATATGAAATCTAGCATTTCTCAAATCCTTTGCATAATTACATTTAAGACAATATATTTAATACATAACATAGATAGCTTTTTAGAAGGATAAACTTCCTCAAAGTAAAAAGGAAGAAACAGTTTACAGCCTCAAAATAAAATAGGAGAAAAAGCCTCTTCCCCTTTTTACACTCCCCCCCCCTTCTCTAGCCAGCCATGTGCTCTTGGCCTTTTGTCCTGTGGCTCAAGTTTAACGGTTTTATTATGTTTGGTCTCTGCCCTTTTTATAACATGTAGGGTCAGTGTCCCAGCTTTTACGACTTTGAGAATTGTTTTCTGCTATAAATCAAAGGGGGGCCCCTTTGTCGGGAAAGAATACATTACCAAGGTTGTAAACTGCTGGTCTTCTGCCTGGCTTGAATACTTTTGAAAATCTAAGCCCATTTAATTTAGGAACCTGATCAAGATATAAGCCAATATATGCCTTGATTAAAAATGCAGTCTATATTCAGATGCCACAATACCTTGTTGCACAAATTGTTCCCAGAAGAGGTAAAGAGGTCGAGGGGGAGACGTCTTTCATGACCTCCGGTGTTTGTTATAGGCAGATTGGGGGGGGCAACCCCCCCTCCAACTTGCTGCTGTCTTTGCAGCGTAATTACCTCTGTTTTAAAGATTGCTTCAGTTCCCTAGGACAGCCGCAAACATTTACCAGAGCATGACCCCAGAGAAAACACTTGATCCAATTGGCTTCAGGCAATCTGGGGCTTGCTAAAGCTTGTAGGTTAGTTTGTAGGACCAGCCACCACTACCGTAAGGGCCCATCAGCACTTTACATTTAAAGCAGTACAGGATATCCCAGAGTCGGTCACGACTGGACCTAATGGTCAGGGGTCCTTTTACCTTTTACCTTTATGGGACGTGGGTGGCGCTGTGGGTTAAACCACAGAGCCTAGGACTTGCCAATCAGAAGGTCGGCGGTTCGAATCCCCGCGACGGGGTGAGCTCCCGTTGCTCTGTCCCTGCTCCTGCCAACCTAGCAGTTCGAAAGCACGTCAAAGTGCAAGTAGATAAATAGGTACCGCTCCGGCGGGAAGGTAAACGGCGTTTCCGTGCGCTGCTCTGGTTCACCAGAAGTGGCTTAGGCACACTGACCACATGACCCGGAAGCTGTACGCCGGCTCCCTCGGCCAGTAAAGCGAGATGAGCGTGCAACCCCAGAGTCGGTCGCAACTGGACTTACATGGTCAGGGGTCCCTTTACCTTTTACCTTTATATGCCATTTTAAACAGCTGTGACTTCTCCTCAAAGAATCTTGAGCACTGTAGTTCGTTAAATGTGCCAAAAGACCCCTATTTCCTTCAGAAAGCTACAATTCTCAAGAGTGGTTTAACCATCTTCCCACGGAAGTCTGGGAACTGTAGCTTGGTGAGGGGTAAAAGGGGTCTCCTAAAACTCTCAGCACCATTAACAAACTACAGTTCCCAGGGTACTTTTGGGGAAGCCATGTCTATTTAAAGTGTTATGACAGCTATTCCTGGACAGGTATTCATGTTGGTCACCTTTCCATCAATCTTCCAGCATCCAGATTACTGGAGGCATCTGATGTGCTGTATTTTTGCCAGTTAGCATCAGGAAACATTATGAGATAGTAAAATATTGTATGCCACCGAGTTGCCAGGACTCCTGAGATTCAGTCCTTGAGATAAAAGTGGAGTCTGATGGACAAGCTAGGGATAGGAGCAGAGCAAAAAGCACACCCTCTGACTCGCCACCCTAAGATTTTAACTTCTGCGCTCACCAGACCACCAAAATCTCGGAGACCTGGAAACTCTGAAGCATAAAAAGGCCGTACTAGACCCTGTGCAAGGGAAGGAATATTTTAGAAATGGGCTCTTGGCTGCCAAGTTCCCATACCAAATATATTTACTTTCACCGTGGCAGTCTGCCATATCCCCAAAGCCTTGAGCGCATAGCAGTATTTATAAGGACAAAGAGAATGGTATGTTTTGAAGGTGACTTAATTTCTCAAAAGAAAGTGCACTGTAGAAGTAACATAAAAACACAGCATTTTTTAATCAGGAGAGATATTGGCAACCAAGTAGGTGGTTTTAATTTTATTTTTTCTTGCATTTCGTGCATCTGATTTAGTGATATCGCTAGCCCACAAAAGCATCTTCTATCATAAATTTGTTTGTCTTTAAGGTACCTCAAAACTCATGATTCAAACTTGAAGGAAGTGATATATCAGGCTTTCCCAAACTTGAGTCACCAGCTGTTGTTGGACTACAACTCCCATCATCCCTAGCTAGCAGAACCAGTGGTCAGGGATGATGGGAATTGTAGTCCAAAACCAGCTGGAGACCCAAGTTTAGGAAACCATGAAAAGAGAGAGAGAGAGAAGGGGGAGTAGCTATGTCAGTCTGCTGCAGCATATACATTTATTTAGTCTTTAAGATACTGCAAGAGTCTGGGTTTTGTTGTTTTTGTAATTTCTATTACAGTGGTACCTTAGGTTACAGACGCTTCCGGTTACAGACGCTTCAGGTTACAGATGCTTACAGATGCTCCGCTAACCCAGAAATAGTACCTCGGGTTAAGAACTTTGCTTCAGGATGAGAACATAAATCGCACAAACGGCGGCACGGCGGCAGCGGGAGGCCCCATTAGCTAAAGTGGTGCTTCAGGTTAAGAACAGTTTCAGGTTAAGAACAGACCTCCGGAACGAATTAAGTACTTAACCCGAGGTACCACTGTATTACTTTAAGAGACTGGTGTGCTGATTGACGTGTGTTATACGAAGCCTGGGGATACTGAAGTGAAGGATAACACGAATGTTTGCTTTGCAGCAGGGCTAACTAAACTAAATCAAAAAATGTTGCCAAATGCAGGTCTTGAGTTGTGCATATGTATACAGCCCACATGCAAAACCTGCCAGACTGGTGACACAAGTTCAGATGATGGCAACAGACCTGTGTCTTTCAAATCCAACTCAGGTTGCGAACGTGATCCGTGCGGGAATGTTGCAACCTGCAACATTCACAACCTGCAGCGGTGCGTCTGTGCACATGCGGGTTGCGATTTGGCACTTCTGCGCATGCGCAAAGTGCGATTTATCGCTTCTGCGCATGCACGACCGCCGAAACCCAGAAGTAACCCATTCTGATACTTCCGGGTTTTGGCGTGTCCATAACCCGAAAAAACGCAACCTGAAGCGTCTGTAACCCGAGGTTGTATGACTGTATGTACAGTCATGTATTAATGTGCAGGACTGGGGTCTGAGTGAAGGGGCACACAGGCGCCAAACAAATAATGCATTTGGAATGCAAGGTATGTTTACTCTCTTGGGCTCAGGGCCATCCCGAGACATTCTGACACCTGAGGCAGACCCCAAAATGGCAGCACCCTCTATGCCAGGGTAGGAGGGGTGAGGGAAGATCTGCGTCAGGAACAAGGGCTAATAAATATTGGCATCGGGATCTGCTGTCCCAGTGGACCTGCCGCCTGAGACGGTTGCCTCATCTTGCCTCATGGATAGGCCGGCCCTGCCTGAGCTCACAAGTACTGGCTTTCCTGGATTACTGAGGATCCCATGTTGTTGTTGTTTAGTTGTTTAGTCGTGTCCGACTCTTCGTGACCCCATGGACCAGAGCACGCCAGGCACTTCTGTCTTCCACTGCCTCCCGCAGTTTAGTCAAACTCATGCTGGTAGCTTCGAGAACACTATCCAACCATCTCGTCCTCTGTCGTCCCCTTCTCCTTGTGCCCTCCATCTTTCCCAACATCAGGGTCTTTTCCAGGGAGTCTTCTCTTCTCATGAGGTGGCCAAAGTATTATTGGAGCCTCAGCTTCAGGATCTGTCCTTCCAGTGAGCACTCAGGGCTGATTTCCTTCAGAATGGATAGGTTTAATCTTCTTGCAGTCCATGGGACTCTCAAAAGTCTCCTCCAGCACCATAATTCAAAAGCGCCAATTCTTCGGTGATCAGCTTTCTTTATGGTCCAGCTCTCACTTCCATACATCACTACTGGGAAAACCATAGCTTTAACTATATGGACCTTTGTCAGTAAGGTGATGTCTCTGCTTTTTAAGATGCTGTCTAGGTTTGTCATTGCTTTTCTCCCAAGAAGCAGGCGTCTTTTAATTTTGTGGCTGCTGTCACCATCTGCAGTGATCATGGAGCCCAAGAAAGTAAAATCTCTCACTGCCTCCATTTCTTCCCCTTCTATTTTCCAGGAGGTGATGGGCCCAGTGGCCACGATCATCGTTTTTTTGATGTTGAGTTTCAGACCATATTTTGCGCTCTCCTCTTTCACCCTCAATAAAAGGTTCTTTAATTCCTCCTCATATCAGTGCCATATCAGTGAGGATCCCATATCAGTGCCCAAACATCATTACAGACATGCAAAACCAAGTCGCTTCCCTTTAAATGCAAATAGCAGCTTCAAAAGAGGCGGTTTCGTTTCAACAGTTGCAGGGAGAGAAACGCTCAATCAGCTGGGCTTTGACCTGATCTACCAGAGCTCTGCTTATGTTTCCTCTCAGTGCTCCACACAGGTGGTTGCCATCATGTCTACGGCCAACACAACATACTTCTAACACTGAATTATGTATATTTGCTTCAGCATTGAAATTACTTGTGCACCAGGCTAAGTGCCAACTCAGGTAATTAAAAACGCTTATTGCGGGAGATCTGGAATGTCACCAAGGAAGTCCAGGAACACTCTACTGGCTTCTCATGCCAACAGGCCAGTGTAAGTAAGTGCCTTGTTTGTACAAACTTACCACAGTGAAATAGAGAACTGGAATTGCCTCTACTTTCACATCTGATATGGCCCAGGCTCACAGAACTGAAGAGTTTTGTCTGGGATGGTCTGCAACAGATATAATCATGCCTGAAAGCAAAGCAGATGGTTTTAGGGATGGTGGTGATGAGCTTTGAGATGCTCTCAAGATGTGGTGGTTTGTACTGGCATACTTATTTAAAGTAATTAGGAAGACCATTGAAGGTGATAACTCTATCAATGGTTATTTATTAGCCACAATAGCAATGTCTGCTGTAGTAAGGTAAAGAGACCCCTGACCATTAGGTCCAGTCGTGACCGACTCTGGAGTTGTGGCGCTCATCTCACTTTATTGGCCGAGGGAGCCGGCATACAGCTTCCGGGTCATGTGGGCAGCAGGACTAAGCCGCTTCTGGGGAACCAGAGCAGCGCACGGAAACGGCGTTTACCTTCCCACTGGAGCGGTACCTATTTATCTACTTGCACTTTGGCGTGCTTTCGAACTGCTAGGTTGGCAGGAGCAGGGACCGAGCAACAGGAGCTCACCCCATCGCAGGGATTCGAACCGCCGACCTTCTGATCGGCAAGTCCTAAGCTCTGTGGTTTAACCACAGCGCCACCCGCGTCCCAGTGTCTGCTGTATTCGTACTCTACAAAGTCTGCTGGAAAATGCACAGAGGTTTATTCTGGATGCAACTGAAGCTCTGTTATACCTTTTGATGGAAACTAATTTTGTCCAGGCTTGCACACTCTCCAGTTTGTATTCGGATAAAAACAATGCAGCCTGGCCACAAAACTTGTTAATTAACTATATATACTGGGCCCTTTAAGTCTGATTGATTGAAATTATATCAACCTTTGCTTCCTCATTTGTTGCTTTCCCAGTAAAGCAGAACCCAGAAGCTGTGGGTTTCCTTTAAACATCTGTAATAAACACTGTAGCAGATTCTTGTCTTCAAATGCTTCCTGTCTCGGAAAGTTCTTATCTTCTGCGACAGACAATGAAGCCTTGATAAAGTTACAGCCCAATCGCCTTAATGGAAGTGGAATTAAGTTAGCAGCAGAAAATACGAAGGAGTGACTGGGAAAGTCTTCAGTTGTGATCTCATGTCTGGGAAAGGAAACTCGATCCATTATGCTGAATGCAAATCTAGCATGCTGCGTTTATGCAACCTCAATGAAAAAGTCATTTCATTCAGAAAGCATAATGTGAAATACTGTAATAAAAACAGGGGGAGGAGGTGGGATGCTGGTGGTAGTCCTGGAAGTTACCTAAAGGAGTAGAATGATGTAATGGCCAGTGGGAGGAGGCAGAATCCCTCAGCACTCAGAATTCCCCCTGCCTTTGGACATTAGAAGAAATGCAAAACTGCCTGCTGAGAATTCCTTTTGCTGAAGGACCCTGCAAAGAAAGATTAAGGCGGACAGAATAACCTTTCCTGTAAGTTTTTCTCTTCTCCCTCTGACTGGTAGCATGTGTTATTTGGACTAAACGAAAAGCAACACTTGCCTTTGCTCGGGCCTCTCCTTTTCCTCCTCTCCTTTTCCTGTCACCCCCGACTTTGTGATTGTAAGGTCTTTGGGACAGAGACCCATCTCTTGTTTGCCATTCCATTCATGTATACAGATGACGCTATCTATACAAAATAATAATATGCAGTGTCAAGCTGTTTAGCAAAGCTTCCTAGAGTTTAAATCGAGAGCATGTTACTGGGCAGTGTAAAATGAACAATTTACACGGTACCTATTTACCTGGAAGTAAGCCCTATTGATTTCCAGGTATCTTACTTTCAAGTAGAGGGATATAGTCGTGGGACACAAGTTTATGTCCTATATATGCACATGGAGACAGACGTTGTGCAACAGAGCTTCCAATATATACCGTAGTACCTCAGGTTAAGTACTTAATTCGTTCCGGAGGTCCGTTCTTAACCCGAAAGTGTTATTAACCTGAAGCACCACTTTAGATAACGGGGCCTCCTGCTGCCGCCACGCCACCGGAGCCCGATTTCTGTTCTTATCCTGAAGCAAAGTTCTTAACCTGAAGCACTATTTCTGGGTTAGCGAAGTGTGTAACCTGAAGCGTATGTAACCTGAAGTGTATGTAACCTGAGGTACCACTGTACCGTGACAGCTGAGATTCCTAATTATCCAGGAGTAGAACAACACTGTTTAAATTTCCGCAATGCAAAATTACCAACGTACTGGGAACTTTCTGCTCAGATGTTATAGTAGATGTTAGTTTTCCATTACTTTCTGATCCTACACTTTCTCCAAGTGCCTCAAGGCCATGGTCGCAGCCTCTTCCCTCCTACCCCAACCCCACAATGTTATCCTTGTTAACAGCTGTTTGAATAAGATAAGGCTGCAATATAATGATCTGGTTTGCAGATGAGATGCCAGTAAGCCAAACTAGGACTGCAAAAACCTGCGGGATTGCAGAGACAGGAGAAAATCTACCTTAGCCAATGGTTGAAGTGGGAATCAAGGGTTGTCAGGTGGCGGCGGGAGGGGGGGAGGGGAGCAGTGCCTCCTATTTGCCAAGAGGCCATGGAAAGGCAGCTTTTGTGGGGGGGGGGGAGTGCCAAGAAGGGAGCAGATCTGGCCTCAAAGGAATGTTCTGTAGCCCTCAAAACCCTGTCAGATGATAATGCATTCCTTGGAGGCCGAATATGCCGCCCCTGTGGATCCTACCGCCTGAGGCAGTCGCCTCACCTTGCCTCATGGATGGGCCGGTCCTGCTCCCTGGTCTTTTTTGCTCTTGTGTACACTGTGTTAGGGACGCGGATGGCGCTGTGGGTTAAACCACAGAGCCTAGCACTTGCTGATCAGAAGGTCAGCTGTTCAAATCCCCGCAAAGGGGTGAGCTCCTGCCAACCTAGCAGTTGAAAGCACGTCAAAGTTCAAGTAGATAAATAGGTACCACTCCGTCGGGAGGGTAAACGGCATTTCCGTGTGCTGCTCTGGTTCGCCAGAAGCGGCTTAGTCTTGCTGGCCACATGACCCGGAAGCTGTACGCCGGCTCCCTCGGCCAATAAAGTGAGATTAGCGCTGCAACCCCAGAGTTGGCCACAACTGGACCTAATGGTCAGGGGTCCCTTTACCTTTATACTGTGTTAAGCCAATCTTTGGCTTAGTGTGCCATCAAGACTCCTTTCTGGGAGCTGGCACATTGGCACAATCCTTGTAAACCATAGTTTAGCTTATCTTGTCACACAAGCCAGGTCATCCAGCAAACATCATGGCTGATCAGGGAGTTGAATGTTGCGGAAGTCCAACATTTCAACTATTATACCACATTAGCTCTTGTGCTAACAGGCAGTAAATACATATTTCTTCCAATTACCAGCTTCATATATGCAGGGGAGCCTGTTGTGAACCACCCAGAGATCTAGAGGTGAAGGGCAGTATACAAAATGTAGTAATGATGATGATGATGATGATGATGATAATAACCTGTTCTGCTCCCCAAAAATGAACTAGCATAATTTACTAAAACTGCCCATGTCTACTACTTTGAACTATCTCTTCACCGTTATGAGTGAAGAGAGCAACTTAGGAGACAAAGGACAGAGCTACAGACAACTTATTATTAAAGTGCTGTGAAGGATAATGAGCATTCAACAAACCATGGGTTAGATTTCTTTCCCCACGAGGTACAATCTCAGCCATGCTATGACCTCCTAACCAAAGAGAACCAAACATATCCATGCAAATTTAAGTAACTGTACTATCTAACTACCAAAGATTTACAAAGCAGGTAGAATTTCAACTATTTGTCTCTTTAGTGTCCTTTGACTTATATTCCCACCTCCTAAACAAACAGGAAAAACAGGATTGTCTTATACGAGAATGAGTAGCCCATAACACTGAATTTTGTGAAATGCCTTTGAATGATAACATCAAAGTTTTGCCTTTTAGGGGTCATAAGACTCTTTGCTGTTTTTGTTCCAACCAACTAACTCTGGCTACCCCTCTGGAAATTTAGACAATAAATAACACATGAGATGAAGGGGTTTATTATGGAAAAAGATGCAACTCAGCTGAGAAAAGCTATACACAGTATCCTGGTGCCTGTATAATCATTAGGGATGGGTTCTTTATTTGCAGTACTTTGTTGTGTTCCCACCTTAAATCGCTCAAAGGCCTAAATGTGTAGTTACAAGAAAACAAATTAGCATATGGGAATTGCATGCAAATTTATGCCATGGACCTTTTAAGAATCTAGCAACACCCCTGCCATTGAATGTCCCCCGAGCTTTCCTTGAATATACCCCCCAAAATAAGTTCCAAAACTGGGGTGGGTGGGGGGACTGGTGCAGTAGGGAAGGCTCTCTGAATAAGGGTCTGTATATTTAAGAAAGTATTGCTCTTGAGAACTTTTTGACAGTTGCTGTTTGAAGAGCTCTCTGACCAAAGTCTTGAAGGTTGCTGCTGCTTTAAGAAATAAACAGGAGTATTCATCTAAATTGGTAAGGTGTAATTTTAGTTTATACTGTTAGCACACAACTAATCCTTTCACGGCTTCTATCACTGCTGTCAAAGGCGTAATTGTGCAAAATGAAGTGCAGGGACACAGCTGCATTTCATACCCCTTGTGGACCTCCTTCGATGAATAGCTATCTGTCAGAAGCCACTTGCACTTGGGAGACTGGAGGGTATAGGCATTTGGGAAATGCCTAAAAGAGGGGAAAGGTGTTAAGCTGTTGACACTGATACGGGAAGAATGGAGGGAGAGGCAGGCTTCAGCCTGGTGCTAAAACTCAGTAGCTTGTCTTTTGATTAAGAATGCCCAATGCATTCCAACCACAGGCAGTCCTCAGGGCCACGCAAATGACATATGCTTAAAAATAGATGTTCAAACGAATATAAATAGCCATAAGGAATATGAAGTAAAGATGATGTAATACTGCAAGAACGACTCAAACAGATTTTCCCGTCAACATCCACACAGTGCATTCATAAGTGCTAATAAACCTGGAGGGATGAACATATGAAGGCACTGTATGCTGAGCTTACGCTGGCTGGCAGTGGTTCTTTAGGAAGAGGGTCATGGGCTATATGAATGGCATCCCATGAAACTGTTAGCAGACCTTGCAGCTTCGGTGAACTAGAGTGGAACAAGCACTTACAGTTTCTGGAGTTCAAAGGCTTTATGCATGCAGGAACTATTTATAGGATGAGTGGTGAGCGGAGACAGAAGGGAGGGCAATAGCAGACATCTTGTCTGGAGACAGCAGCAACAAGGCTCAGCTCTTTTGGGTGTAGTTAGTTAACTTGACATAGAGGCTTACAAACAAGTGCTGTCTGGGTTGCTAGATGAACAGTGCCCACTGGTGGTTCAAAGTAACATATGCATTAACTGTGAACTATGGCCTTCTCGGTAGTGGTGCCCTCCCTGTGGAACACCCTCCCTTCAGATGTCAAGGAAATAAACAACTATCTGACTTTTAGAAGACATCTGAAGGCAGCCCTATACCGGAAAGTTTTTAATGTTTGATGCTTTATTATGTTTTATATATTCTGTAAGCTGCCCAGAGTGGCTGGGGAAACCCAGCCAGATGCACGGGGTGTAAATAATAAAATTATAATCATCATCATCAATATAAGGAAATGTCTTGGCTTTCCATCCCAAAACACTCAACAATAAAACAATTGCAAATCCAAAGGCTGAGATAAGAATCTCCACTTGAAAGGCTTGCTGAAAAAAGGTCTTCAACAGGCACCAAAGAGAATAGAGACAGAACTTATCTGATAAGTTATGGGAACGAATTCCAGAGGGTGGGCTGATTCCTGCATCACATAGAATGGACCTCCTGGTATGAAGATGCAGAGTATAGTAATAGGCTGGGTATGTAATCTGTGATATGGTCTTTTAGGGCACCACCTGATTTTTTAACTGGACGTGCCAAGGAACTTGGGCCTTTCAGAGGTTGCTGAGCCCTGCAGCCCCAGGGATGAAGAATAAGAATTTTACAAGGTAACGACCATGCCCATGATATCAGTGTAAATTATTTGCCGCCTTGTGAAATGAACATTGGAATTAAAAAAATCTTTCAAGCATCCTCATTGTGAAAACCTAATTTGACTTGGGTAAAACATTCAAAAATTAGGTGCTAAGCTTGAACAGGGCATGGAGGTGGGGGGAAAACACTTGCACAGCACGTTGCTAAAGTGGTACCTCAGGTTAAGTGGTACCCATTAGCTAAAGTGGTACCTCAGGTTAAGAACAGTTTCAGGGCAAGAACGGACCTCCAGAACCAATTAAGTTCTTAACCCGAGGTACCACTATAACGCACCTCTGAAGGAAGCTATTAAACACCAGGGCCTAGCAAACTGTTGATCAGGTTTCATTTCCACAGATCATATCTTGCAATGAGTCAGACCTGAGTAAAATGGCCTCTTTTGAAGATGAATTTCCTCACACAGTGTATTCATCTAATTTGCCTTTCAGATCGCTCCCCATTGCTTCCAGCCAACAAGACTGAAACACCATCAGCTGATGCCATTGAGTTGCCTCACACTGTTGGCTTTTGCGCTTGCCTTTTGATGCGTGCAATGCCGACCTGTTCCCTCCACGTTGCCTGTATGCAGCTAAGAGAACATTCGTCAACGAATCCAGGTGTGCCCATGCAGGCAGCTTGCAAACTGGGTCCTGGGGAAAGCTGCTGCAAACCTTAGACCTGGCACCGGAGGAATATGTGGGCGCTGCCGCCAGATGTTTAGCAGAACATGGTTCGTCGAGTTATCGTGGCGTGGCTCCCTCGGGTGGCCGTTCTGCTGGTGGTCCTCTGTTGTGCGGTGTCCGTGCTCTACATGCTGGCCTGCACCCCGCGAGGTGACAACCAGCAGCTTGCCTTCCCCAGAGCCAACAGCCCTACGGGGAAAGAGGAGTACCAGGCGATCTTGCAGGAAAGGGAAGAACACCACTGGGACTACATCAGCAGCCTGAAGAGGCAGATTGCAGAGCTGAAGGATGAGCTCCAGGAAAGGAGCCAGCAGCTGAAGAACATGCAAGGCCACAGCACCGACTCGTTGGGAGCGGGGATAGACCGGCGGGACCCTGAGAAGCCCCAGAAGGCCCTCTTGCAGTTCCTGCATTCCCAGGTGGACAAAGCAGAGGTGCACACGGGAATGAAGCTGCCCAATGAGTATGCCGCGGTGCCCTTTGAGAGCTTCACCCTTCACAGAGTGTACCAGCTAGAGATGGGTTTGACGCGTCACCCCGAGGAGAAGCCGGTGCGGAAGGACAAGCGAGATGAGTTGGCGGAGGCTGTTGAGCTGGGCTTGGAGACTTTGAACAGCCCAGAGAGGAACAGCAACACAAACCGCCGGGCATATTCCCCCTCTGACTTCATAGAAGGTGTGTATTCTTGGGAGTCACTCAGGGATTGGTGAGGGAGTTTCTTGAAGGGGATTCCTTAGACAAGGTGGGAAACTCCTTTTCTGTCCTCAGGTAGAAGCCGAGGTAGGCTTGGATGGGATTAAAAGTGCTAGTGTTCCAATGTCCCTTTGGTAAAGCTCAGTAGCAAGATACAATAAAAAAAATTCCTTCCAGTAGCACCTTAAAGACCAACTAAGTTAGTTCTTGGTATGAACTTTCGTGTGCATGCACACTTCTTCAGATACACTGAAACAGAAGTTGCCAGATCCTTCTATATGGTGAGAAGGTGGGGAGGGGTATTACTCAGAAGGGTGGTGGGAATGGGAGATTGGCAGATAGCTGAGATGAGCCTGTTGACGACTCTTAACGACTGTAATAGGTCTTACAGGAAAAGGCAAGGGGTGAGAAGGTGAGAAATGGCTTAGTCATGTATAATGGGATAAGAATCCAATCTGGCAACTTCTGTTTCAGTGTATCTGAAGAAGTGTGCATGCACACGAAAGCTCATACCAAGAACTAACTTAGTTGGTCTTTAAGGTGCTACTGGAAGGAATTTTTTTTTTATTTTGACTATGGCAGACCAACACGGCTACCTATCTGTAACTAGCAAGATACAGAAAGACTCCAGAAACTGAATGGTAACAAAGGGCTTATTCTACCTTGCGCCAATCTCTCTGATTACTTTCCCCAGATAATCTCTATCTGTGTTAAATTCACAAATCACATTTTGGGGGTGTATGCTTCCCAAACATCTTAGGTAAATACGTAAAAGACTTAATGTGTGGAATGGGTTTTAGTGAAAATGAAACCAGGACACTTATACAAACACTCTGATGACCGAAGAAGGCCTGTTTGAGGCAAATTTTGCTTTTTAAATAAATTTCATTACATTTGTGTCCCGTCTTTCCTCCAAGGCAGTAGTTCTCAACCTGTGGGTCCCCAGATGTTGTTGGACCACAACTCCCATCATCCCTGAGCTCTGGCCTTGCTAGGTAGGGGTGATGGGAGTTGTAGTTCAACAACATCTGGGGACCCACAGGTTGAGAAAGGCTGCTCCAAGGAGCTCCAAGTGGCATATCTGGTTCTCTTCCTCCCCACTTTTTAACCTGACAACAACCCTGTGAGGTAGGTTAGGCTGAGAGACTGCGATTGGCCCAAGGACACCTAGTGAGATTTGCGGCCGAGCAGCAAGTTCAACGCTGGACTCCCCAATCCTAGTCCAGCCTTCTAACTGTCAGATTCTCAGGCCGCAGTCAGAGGTAACTGGCCATTCTCCAGGCATTCGGCTTGAGATCCTTGTTGACCTCCCCGTCTGCGTCTCCCGGCAGGATACAGGCAAGGTCACTATCTGCGATCCCACTCAGCGTGAGAGGGACACACCAACTCCTCCCTGCTTCCCTCAGGGAGGGGAAAAGAGACAGACAGAAATCTATTTACATGTCTTTATTTCTGTCATTTCAGCAGTACAGAGAAACGTGTCTGCACTCTCCAGTCTCCAACAGTAGAGAGAGAAACTGCACCCCTGTACTTCCAGTACAGGTCAGATGACACTCTGAGCTAACATCTGGTGCTCAGAACAGTGAATAGACTGCCCCTTTGTTCCAATAGTGCAGTCCCAAACATCAACATCCTGTTTTGCATTCCAGCAACTTGCAGCTCGCTCTTGCATTGCTGCTTTTTCCTGACACTAACCACCACACCACATATAACAATAACACATAAAATGGGAGTACAGGATCTGTTTTTTCTTTAGCAAAATTCCCACCCCCTACCCCCGTCCACTACTTATCAACCCCCCAGCCAACCTCAGATGTTTTCTCCCAGGTAGTATTCTTTCAGATATTGGAACCCAGCTTAGCACAGGACAGGATAACAACGAAAATGAAGCTTTGGGGGAGAAAGCCACAGCCACAGGTTTAAACCACAGGACCTACCGTCATCATTTGAGCCTTGTTAAAGGTATAGGGCCCCTGACCATTAGGTCCAGTTGCGGACGATTCTGGGGTTGCGGCGCTCATCTCGCTTTATTGGCCAAGGGAGCCGGCGTACAGCTTCCGGGTCATGTGGCCAGCATGACTAAGCCGCTTCTGGCGAACCAGAGCAGTGCATGGAAATGCCGTTTACCTTCCCACCGGAGTGGTACCTATTTATCTACTTGCACTTTGATGTGCTTTCGAACTGCTAGGTTGGCAGGAGCTGGGACCGAGCAATGGGAGCTCACCCCGTCGCGGGGATTCGAACCACCGACCTTCTGATCGGCAAGCCCAAGGCTCTGTGGTTTAACCCACAGCGCCACCCGCATCCCACTGAGCCTTGTTAGGTATATCTACTTTCTGCTAAGTGCAGCAACCAGTTTTTGTGTTTCATTTTTTATACTTGCAATAAAATTAAAAAATACAGGCAACGAAAAGGAAGAATATAAAAATAATAGCAAGGTCAATATTTTGGAGAAAAATGAAAGGGAATGGGAAACTGAGGAGGGAAGTAACTGTTGACAAAGTTTGGGTGTGTAAATTATTTAGCTGAATCATAAGGGGAAATGAGCATCTATATTTGCTTGGAATGTGATCAGAAACTTGGAAGACTTCTATATACAATAAAAAGGGAAATCATGGCATTTTTAACAGCTTTTTTAAATAAAACAGTAGAAGGCCTTCATTTCTGCACTTGCTATGTTTTTATATAATCACTGCATCCCAAATTTGATCAATCCACTGCTGTTTGGGAAGTTGTTTGGGAGATGTCCAGCATGACTTCAATCTTCTCTGCTGCACACAGTTGCTTAAGAAGCGATTTTGACTGATTTTCTTTCCACTCAGCACTCATAGGCAGCCTTCTTTAGAAAAAGCAACGCAAAGGGTAGACTCTCCTGGCTTGCATATCAATAGCAAAACTGCTTAATTGTCTCCTGAAAGTCTAGCAGAGCACATTCATCTCATCTGATGCAACTCCTCCAGCTGCAGAGTCATCTTCATTCCTACAGAATAGAATAACAATAGAGCTTCAAAGTTAGTCCACTTCTTAACTCTTTCAGTGGCAGTTCCTTGCTTCAGGATTAGGACTTTGACTCATGAGAACGGGAATCATTAAGGAAACACACCAGTTGCTGCAATGGCTCTGTTGAAACATGTTTTTTAAAAGTGTGCAGCTTTCCAAGTAAAGCTAAAGGGTAAAGGGACCCCTGACCATTAGGTCCAGTCGTGGCCGACTCTGGGGTTGAAGCGCTCATCTCGCTTTATTGGCCGAGGGAGCCAGCGTTTGTCCGCAGACAGCTTCCGGGTCATGTGGCCAGCATGACTAAGCCGCTTCTGGCCAACCAGAGCAGTGCACAGAAATGCCTTTTACCTTCCCACTGGAGAGGTACCTATTTATCTACTTGCACTTTGACGTGCTTTCAAACTGCTAGGTGGGCAGGAGCAGGGACTGAGCAATGGGAGCTCACCCCGTCGTGGGGAATCAAACCGCTGGCCTTCTGCTTGGCAAGCACTTGGCAAGCAGCCTGCATCACAAATATTTAATAACCAGCCAATTTCTCTCTTAATTAACTGCCTACTTTATGTGAATGAAATGAAATAAGAACAGCTGTTGGGACTGAAGAGAAGAGTATCTGAAAAACTGAAACAGGACTTTGCTTAACTCTTCCCTTAACATTATATTTTTCCACATTCTCAGTAGCTTGAACTTCAGCTCATCTTCCTAGGAGATTCACAAGAAAACAAATTTTAAAAGGAAATAACTTCAAGTTGAGAAGGAGATGAAAACCTTGCCTACAAAATCACAAAAGCCCCGAGTGCTAAATTTTCTCTCCATATGAGCAGGAAAAAAAACCAAAATATAAATCTGCACTCACTTCTGAAATTCCTTGCTAACTGCTGCTTTTCCCCTTTGTTTCCCTGACAGGCCTTCGTCGGATAGAAAGAGATAAAGGCACTCTGTACGAGTTGATATTCAAGGGAGGCAAAGCATACGAATTTGAGCGAATTGTCCTATTCAGACCGTTTGGCCCCATCATGAAAGTTAAGAATGAAAACCTCAATATGGCCGACACACTTATCAATGTCATAGTCCCCCTGGCTAAAAGAGCCAGCAAGTTCCAGCAATTCATGCAGAATTTCAGGTTAGTAAAGCTGCATGCTCTCACTGCCTCCCCACAGCCTTGCCCCAATACTTCTTCTTTGGTAATAATAGCTTTTCTTACAAATACAGTCATAGGTAAAGGTAAAGGGACCCCTGACCATTAGGTCCAGTCGTGGCTGACTCTGGGGTTGCGGCGCTCATCTCGCTTTATTGCCTGAGGGAGCTGGCGTACAGCTTCTGGGTCATGTGGCCAGCATGACTAAGCCGCTTCTGGAGAACCAGAGCAGCGCACGGAAACGCCGTTTACCTTCCCACCAGAGCGGTACCTATTTATCTACTTGCACTTTTACATGCTTTGGAACTGCTAGGTTGGCAGGAGCAGGGACCGAGCAACGGGAGCTCACCCCGTTGCCGAGATTCAAACCGCCGACCTTCTGATCGGCAAGTCCTAGGCTCTGTGGTTTAGACCACAGCACCACCTGCGTCCGAATACAGTCATACCGCGGGATAAATACACTTCAGGATAAGTATTTTCGGGTTGTGCTCCACGGCGACCCGGAAGTAACGGAGCGTGTTACTTCCGGGTTTCGCCGCTCACGCATGCGCAGATGGTAAAAATGATGTCACACGCGTGCGCAGAAGCGGTGAACCGTGACCCGCACATGCACAGTTGCATCTTACGTTCTGTTCAAGATGCGGACGGGGCTCCGGAGCAGATCCTGTTTGCATCCCGAGGTACCACTGTATGCAAGCAGAGTATTAAGTAGTGGGTTGACAAAGCAGATGACACAGAGATTTCTCCAAGTAGTTCTTTATAAGTAAGCTGGAACTGAACTGAAATGAATACAGCTCAGCCGGCCTGCTTTTATAGGCAGCCAGCTGTCAACATTGTAACAACAACACCCCAGGGTTTCCCACCTAAATTAATTGACGTGGACCTGAGTGAAAACTATATACAGTGGTACCTCGGGTTAAGTACTTAATTCGTTCCAGAGGTCCGCTCTTAACCTGAAGCACCACTTTAGCTAAAGGGGCCTCCCACTGCCACTGCGCCGCCGGAGCACGATTTCTGTTCTCATCCTGAAGCAAAGTTCTTAACCCGAGGTACTATTTCTGGGTTAGCGGAGTCTGTAAGCTGAAGCATATGTAACCTGAAGCGTATGTAACCCGAGGTACCACTGTACACAATACCCCTGGTGGCCAGGGTGAGAACTTCAATACATAACACAGAGTATCAGCGCAGGCAAGGCTGTATATTTAGTTTCACTTTAATTAGTTACAATTTTATTAAGTTTCTTTTAGGTTTTACCTTACCCTTATCCCCTAGCTCAGTGGAAGAGTACAGTCAAACCTCGGTCTCTGATTGCCTCCATTTTAGAACTTTTCGGCCAGGGGTGTAGCTAGCCGTTCCAGCACCCGGAGCGGCAGGGGCGGGGCGATCCGCCTAGCGGGGTGGCGTGGCGATCCACCCAGGGGGGCAGCGAAGCGAGCTGCCCATGGAGTCCGCCTGGCAGACACAAGCCCCACGCTGCCATTTTGGGCAATGCGGTTCCCCGAGCTATGTTACTCCCAGGAGAGATGTGTGGCTCGGGCGCGCTGCAGGCCAGGCCCCGCGGTAAGTGCTGCTCCCGCAGTGTGCCATTTTGTCACCCCCTCAGGGGTGACACCCGGGGTGGCCTGCACCCCCCCTTCCTACGCCCCTGTTTTTGGCTCCCGAACGCTGAAAACCCAGAAGTAAGTCTTCCAGTTTTCGAACGTTTTCCGGAAGCCAAACATTTGACGCAGCTTCCGCTTGAGTGCAGGAAGATACTGCAGCCAACTGGAAGCTGTGCTTTGGTTTACGTTTGACAATCAAGGTTTGACTGTACATGCTTTTCATGCCAAAGGCCTCAGTTTCATTCCTTGGCATCTCATGGCTGAAACTTTGTACAGGAGGAAAACAGAGCAAACCTTGTGGAGTCTCTAGGCTCTCTCCAGCTACTGCGGAGAAATCCGAGTCCCAAAATCCAGTTTTAACCATTCGTATCCAGGGAGGTGCATGCACATAAACGCACACAGAGTGTCCCTTCCATCCCCCCCATCATATAACACATGATGTAACATACGCAAGCTGAAAGTATGAAAACCACACAAGTTACAGGGAACCAGGCAAGTTACAGGGAACCAGGCAGAGGGCCTTCTTGGTGGTGGCACCCGCCCTGTGGAACGCCCTCCCACCAGATGTCAAAGAGAACAACAACTACCAGTCTTTTAGAAGACATCTGAAGGCAGGCCTGTTTAGGGAAGCTTTTAATGTCTGATGTATTATGGTATTTTAATATTTTGTTGGAAGCCGCCCAGAGTGGCTGGGGAACCCCAGCCAGATGGGCAGGGTATAAGTAATAAATTATTGTTGTTATTATAAAACCAGTAGCAGAACTAAGGTGTGCGTCACTGTGGCCAGATCATGCATACTGGAAGGAAGCTTACACATTTACTTCTGTTCCAGGGAGATGGGTATACAGCAGGACAGGAGAATTCACCTCACTATAGTTTACTTTGGGAAAGAACAAATGAGCGAGGTGAAAGGAATCCTTGAAAACACCTCTAGGTGAGTACAACCATGGATGCCGTTCTTTCTTCAGAAATCAAAGGGCAAACGCTTGTTGGGCTGCCCTTCCTGTTAAGTTGTGGGTGAACATATCAGACGACACAGTGATTCTTCAAACAGCTCTTGTTTATTCACAGGCCAGAACAGAACTGACTGAAGGGTTCAGTCAGCCTGCTTATATAGAGCTCCAGTACAACGTAACTGTAACCATTTTCTTTAACTATCCAATCACTGAACGTCACTTTCGATCCCTTATTTGCATAACTATCTACAGTATCCCCCTGCTGGCCCAGGGTGAGAACTTCAGTACATAACACTTCCCATCTCATCTCATTAGTGGCAAAGCCATGTTTTTGTTTGGGTTGGAAGGCCTGTTTTGTACCAGCAATGTTGTATGACCCGGCTGCGGTTTTTCAGTGGAAAGAGGAAACCACTTCGTTGTGTCTACATGCTCAGAGGCGCATCTTATCACATGTTACCCTAACAATAGTTTCTGAAACTGGGTATCTGGTCCAGACAGAGTGGGAGGGAGCAGGAGAACCTACTGGTCTTGGCTCCACGCTCAAATGGGGCCTCAGATTTAGACATTTGTTAATTTTTTGGCATTTGTAAGTCCCACAGTTCTTTTTAATGCTTCTCAGACTAAAATGTGACACACACTGTCAGCTTAGAGCTGCCGCTTCAAGCAACTAAGCGATGCCATTTGGCAGAAGACTTTTTTTAAGGTTTTGTTTTGTTAACTGCTTTAGTTTCTGTCTTATGAAGGAGTTAGAAATGCTCATAAATATCAGTAATATATATATATATATATATATATATATATATATATATATATATATATATGCAGGTTTTGGTGTCTTCGGGTGTCTTCCCGTGTAAGAGTCGGGGTGTCTGTGCGACGTTTCGACGAGGTCTCACTCGTCATCTTCAGGCTGAAGACACCCGAAGACACCAAAACCTGCATTCCTATACCCGTGAAAATCTACGAAAGCATATATATATATATATATATATATATATATATATATATATATATATGTGCAGGTTTTGGTGTCTTCGGGTGTCTTCCCGTGTAAGAGTCGGGGTGTCTGTGCGACGTTTCGACGAGGTCTCACTCGTCATCTTCAGGCTGGTGCTTTCGGCTTCTTGTTACTGGAACAGAGCAGAGTCTGGTGTTTGAGTTCCTATAAATACTGTTGAGGGGTGTGGTGTATAGCCTCCAACGTTCTGGGCAGAGAGGAAGTTCCTAGATTAGTGTGCCTTTTCTTCTTTTGTTCCTTAATTACTTGAGGGATATCTTGGGTGATTTCATGAGTGATATTCTGAATATCACTGGGAGGGTCATTAAGTGTAGATTAGTTGCTAAAGCTCTCGTGTCTTGACCTCTTGAGCTTGTGAAGAGTTTTTCTGAGAAGATGGCTGTGCTGCATTTAGTTGTGCTCTGGCTTGGCTTCGTGTATAGGGGCGAGCTATGGTTTTGTGCCTTGTGCCAGCCAGATCTGTGTAGGGATTGCAGGGGGGTGCAGCATCCGGAGGTGCCACTATAGTTTGGTTACTGGATGGAGTCTGTAATATGTCTGTGGAGAGGGTCTGGGTTTGGGTCTGGTGTGGTTGATTGGTGACGGCGTTCTGTGTGCCTCTGGTTCTGGTGTCGGTTTTTGTGGGGAGGGCTAATTTCCAGATGTCTGGCAGGCGGGATGTGTCGTCACGCTTGTTCATGTTGTGAGGGTGTTTCTCTATCTCGATGGCTTCCATGATTATTCTCTTGTGGTGATGTTCCATGTTAAAGAGCAATTTGGAATCTGCAAAATTAATTTCGTGTCCTGTTTCTTTCATGTGTTGGAAAAGAGAGGAAGTTTTTTCTTCTTTTTTGACGGCATTCTTGTGTTCTGCGATACGTGCATTTATTCGTCTGTTTGTTTGTCCAATGTACGTGGCTGGGCAGACTTTGCAGGGTATTTCATAGACCCCTTGGTTTTCCAGCTGGATTTTGTCTTTTGGGTTTCTGAGGATATTGGCTATTTTTTGGTTGGTGCAGAAGGCTGTTTTGATATTGTGTTTATGGAGGATTTTGCTGATTTTGTCTGTAGTGCCCTTGATATAAGGAAGGAGGGCCATGCCATTGTTTTCTTCTGTGTCTTGGTTTTTGGGGGGTGTTTCTTTTTGGATTAGCTTCGTAACCCTGTTTTTCTGGTATCCATTGGCGATTAACACATTTGAGAGATTCTGTAACTCAGTTGTCAAGTGGTCTTTGTCAGCCAGGCGTTTGGTTCTGGAGATGAGAGTCTTGGCTACGGAGTTTATTTGTGCAGGGTGGTGGTGTGATTGTGCATGTAAGTAGCGGTTGGTGTGTGTTTTTTTCCGGTAGATAGTGTGTCCTAGGGAGCCATCAGGTTTTTTGTAGATTAGGACGTCAAGAAAGGGGAGTTGGTTGTTGTCTTCTATTTAGCCCTCCCCACAAAAACCGACACCAGAACCAGAGGCACACAGAACGCCGTCACCAATCAACCACACCAGACCCAAACCCAGACCCTCTCCACAGACATATTACAGACTCCATCCAGTAACCAAACTATAGTGGCACCTCCGGATGCTGCACCCCCCTGCAATCCCTACACAGATCTGGCTGGCACAAGGCACAAAACCATAGCTCGCCCCTATACACGAAGCCAAGCCAGAGCACAACTAAATGCAGCACAGCCATCTTCTCAGAAAAACTCTTCACAAGCTCAAGAGGTCAAGACACGAGAGCTTTAGCAACTAATCTACACTTAATGACCCTCCCAGTGATATTCAGAATATCACTCATGAAATCACCCAAGATATCCCTCAAGTAATTAAGGAACAAAAGAAGAAAAGGCACACTAATCTAGGAACTTCCTCTCTGCCCAGAACGTTGGAGGCTATACACCACACCCCTCAACAGTATTTATAGGAACTCAAACACCAGACTCTGCTCTGTTCCAGTAACAAGAAGCCGAAAGCACCAGCCTGAAGATGACGAGTGAGACCTCGTCGAAACGTCGCACAGACACCCCGACTCTTACACGGGAAGACACCCGAAGACACCAAAACCTGCATTCCTGTACCCGTGAAAATCTACGAAAGCATATATATATATATATATATATATATATATATATATATATATACACACCTGCTCTAATGTCAGTAGCTCAGGAGCCTCAAAAGCTGAAAGTGGCAAAAGCCTTTCTAGACCTGAAAGATGGTCCACTGGTTACTTGGATGAAACTCAGCTCCCTGTTAGGAAGAGAAATTCCAGTTAATATTATTATTACTATCCACAGGGGTGGCCAACTCTCAAGAGACTGCGATATAATTTCATAATTAAAAACTGGCAGTGATCTATCCCCATTTTTTTAGGGGTTCAGCTCAAAGTTGTTGAGCTTTTTTAGGGGTTAAAAAAAGTTTTTTTGTGAGGGGGAACTTCTGTTTTTTGGGGGGAGGGGGTTAAAGTAGGGTTACCAGACGTCCCCAGTTTCTGGGGACAGTCCCCAGATTTGCAAATCTGTCCCCAGGGAGCATGGCAGCGGTAGCCTCAGCAGCCAGGAGCCAGTCTGGTAGCCCAATTGGCTCTGGCCGGCTTCAGGAGCTGCTCGCTGCCACGGCACCCACCATTTTTTCTCTCTGGAAGTCCCCATATGATGTATCTTTTGCACAACACATCATATGGGGACTTCCAGAGAGGAAAAATGGGCACCACGTCAGTGAGCAGCTCCTGAAGCCGGCCAGAGCCAACTGTGCTACCAGGCTGGCTCGGGGCTGCCTACTGCTGCTGCCGTCGCCACTGCCGAAGGGGAACCGGGGACGTCCAGCGGTGCAGATCTCCTGCCCCCTTCTCCCTTTGTTTTGACTGATCGGGGGAGGCTCGGAAGTTGTGGGCCGGTGTTGCCCAGTTTTTTAAAAAACATTGCGTATTTATGTTTCACAGGGTGGGAAAAAAGGGCTTTGCACCTTGCCTGGCAGAGAAACCGTGTCCCTTGAGTACCTCCTGGGCAACGGCCGCCCACCCATGGCTCCCAAACCTCCCCCAAGCTGTCAAAACAAAGGGGGAAGGGGGCAGGAGATCGGGGAAGGCTCGGGAGTCACGGGTGGGCGGTGCACTGTTGCCCAGTATTTTAAAAACTCTGCACATTTATGTTTCACAGGGTGTGAAAGAAGGGCTTTGCACGTTTATATAATATGCATGTGTGCTTGGGCCCAGGGTCTTTTGCCTCACCATCCCCGCTACTGACTCCCTGTTGCTACCCAGCTTCAAAAAACAAAACAAAACAAAAGTGTCCCCAGATTCATTGAAAAAAATCTGGTAACCATAGGTTAAAGGCAAGGGACAAAGGGGTAAAGTCACTCACAAAAAGAGCTCTATGGATGAAACAGAGAAAGCTCCATCTTTCCTTCCAGAGATCAAACAATGGAGGGCAGGGCAAGGGGGCGTGGCAGGAGTCAGTTTTAACAATGCTAAGGAAAGGGAGCCAGAGACTGACTGCGATCTAACAAAACCTCGCGGGGATCTACCAGTAGATCGCAATCAACCTGTTGGACATCCCTGCACTAGATAAACTCGTTTCAGCATTTGTCCTGCACCACCCCATCCTGCAAGATCTGTCAAATGTAGCTGACCCTTCTAGCATGTGGAATAGTGAACAGTGGGCGTGGAACTATTTCCCTCTGAGCTTGAGCAAGTGCCAACATTTATGACACTTCAGTGTCTATTAAAAACACATTTGTGCTCTCAAGCCTTGGCTGGTGCTTGACTCCAGCAAGATAAAGGTAAAGATAAAGGGACCCCTGACCATGAGGTCCAGTCGTGGACGACTCTGGGGTTGCAGCGCTCATCTCACTTTATTGGCCGAGGGAGCCGGCGTACACCTTCCGGGTCATGTGGCCAGCATGACTAAGCCGCTTCTGGCGAACCAGAGCAGCACACGGAAACGCCGTTTACCTTCCCACCGGAGCGGTACCTATTTATCTACTTGCACTTTGACGTGCTGTGGAACTGCTAGGTTGGCAGGAGCAGGGACCGAGCAACGGAAGCTCACCCCGTCGGGGGATTCAAACCACTGACTTTCTGATCGGCAAGTCCTAGGCTCTGTGGTTTAACCCACAGCACCACCCACATCCCTCTCCGGCAAGATACTATACAGTGGTGCCCCGCAAGACGAATGCCTCGCAAGACGAAAAACCCGCTAGACGAAAGGGTTTTCCGTTTTTCGATGCGCTTCGCAAGACGAATTTTCCTATGGGCTTGCTTCGCAAAACGAAAAAGTCTTGCAAGTCTTGTGATTTTTTCCCCTTCCCCCCTTTTTCTAAGCCGCTAAGCCACTAAGCCGCCAATAGCCTTTTAGCCGCTAAGCCGCTAAGCCTTTAATAGCCGCTAAACCGCTAATAGTGCTAATCTGCTAATAGGGTTGCTTCGCAAGACGAAAAAAACGCTAGACGAAGAGACTCGCGGAACGGATTAATTTCGTCTTCCGAGGCACCACTGTACTCTTTAAAGCTGCCTTGATTTACCAGCTGCTTTCAGTCTTTTGTGATGCTGGTGTCCGGTCTGTATTTTAAGATTGTCGTTCACCAGCTCGAGACTGATGTGAAGGGCAGTCTAAAAAAAGTTTTAATACATAAAGAAATACTCTACTATATTTCCCAAAGCACATTTTGTGATGTGGTATCTCATCAAGGCCAGAAACCGGTAAAATCCAGATCAGCCAACTTAGCATTCAGGACTCAAGGCCATTCCAGCAGCCGCCACAACAAATCTGTTTGTCATTAAGGTGCCACAAGACTCTCTTATTTCCTCACTAGTGACGAGTGCTTCTGTTTGGTGCACAATTCATAGCTCTTCTTTGCTTTTTGGTTCATTTTATTTTCCCAATGTATTATTTAGTAATGCAAAAAAGACATTATATTGTCTTATCAGCAGAAAGTACTGTGCAGATCACACTATTACATTAAACGTAATAAAAAATAAGGAGTAAGGTTAAATAACTTCCCCAAATCTTTGATTCCAAAAGGCAATACAAACCACCCATATTTCAATAACTCTTATTTAAATATCTTATTACTATTTAAATAGCTCTATTTAAATATCTTGTTATTTAAATATCTTGTTTCTCATGCATGATTATAGTTGTAAGATATGCTTATGTAGCAATGATTATTGGATCTTACAGCTATATCCCATGACTTCCTGAATATTGCCCAGGATTATGCACCATTTTAAAAACATGATGACATTACCAAAAGCTCTGCACTTAATTGCCCCATATTCTCCAGCATTAATCATCAGACATCCTTTATAAGTGCTTCAATTTGTGGGTGATTAAATACAATAAATACCCCTTCTTTAAAAATTATGTATCAAATTTACTGATATCAGAGTTTTACATATTTTATTTCCTATTCAGTTCTAGGTATTCTCCTGTATATTAATTCCTAGATCTTTCCCCTATTTGGGGGGAATTTTGTTGTTGTTGTTGCTGCTTATTTTAACTCTTTATTTGTCTTCCTAAAGACAAAAGAGGCCAAATAATGCTTATGTTGCCATTCCTCCTTATATAGATCAGCCAACTTCAAGAATTATACCTTCATCCAGCTGAACGAAGAGTTCTCAAGAGGGAAAGGCCTGGACGTGGGTGCACGGTTTTGGAAAGGAAGCAATGTTGTCCTCTTCTTCTGTGATGTAGATATATACTTCACAGCAGAATTCCTCAACACATGTAGACTGAACACACAACCAGGTATAGCTATCCTTAGATTTAGACCTTGGTCTGTTTTGCCAACATAGAGCGCTCATCCATGCTTGCCCCGTGCCAAGAAAGCATGGGTCAAAGTGTTTTGCCTTTGCCCATAGCTGTCAACTTACAGATTTGAATATAAGGGACCAGCAGCCTCGAAAATAAGGGATCAGCAGCCAAAATAAGGGATTTTCAGAGCACAGGCATGTTCGACTTCTGAGCCCCTCCGAGCCAAAGGCGGAAAGCCCAGCCAGCAGCCAAACGAAGTCTCAAGCGGTGGTTCCCACAGTGCAGCAACCTGACAAAGGGGAAGCAGCAAGGAAAACCACCGTCCCCTCTCCGCTGGGAAGCGCTGAGCAAAGGAGAGTCCCCAGGCAACACGGCCGATTTGATCAGCACAAGGCATTCAAGCTCCACCCCCCAGTCGTTCTTAGACTCCTTATTGGGTGAGCAACGCAGCCAAGCAACACAGTTGGAGCCTCCCTCCTCCCTGGCCGGCAGGGAGGGAGGGAGAGGAGCTGCTTCCTTTGAAACCCGGGAAATTTAAGGGACATCATCAATAAGGGACAGCAGCGGGACACAGCGCTGGGATAAGAGGCTTTCCCGCCAAATAAGGGATGGTTAACAGCTATGCCTTTGCCCCGCTGCTTTCCCCTGGAAAACCTACTCTTTAGTGCTAAATTGGAACAAACAGCAATCAGCAGGAAACTCGACTGTTTCCCCCCTCCCGCCGCCAATTCAGTGCTAAAATATGGGCTTCCCCAGGGGAAAATGGTGGGGCAAATGGAAGTTTGGATGAGCCCTAGGTTAGAGCCCCTGAGACACAAGTGCAGGATAGCTGGGATCCCAGGAACTCGACAGCAAAGTTGCTATCAGAATGATACCACTTTAATCAACAGAACAAAACCACTCCAAAATGTTGGATTATTTTTCTACAAAAGGATACAACCCCCAAAAAGGTACTTAAATCAAAGGCTATGAACATAAAAGTCAACACATTCCAGGATAAAAAACATATATGCAAACTTAGCACAAATAACCCAGTTTTTTCAACACACTCTCATTTTTAGGGAAGAAGGTGTTTTACCCAGTTCTTTTCAGCCAGTATAACCCAGGCCTAATTTATGGACACCACGATTCCATTCCACCTGTAGAACAGCAGTTGGTAAGTAAATGCGTTAAATGGCTTTAAATGATGTTCTAAATCCATATATACAGTGGTGCCTCGCAAGACGAAATTAGTCCGTTCCGCGAGTCTCTTCGTCTTGCGGTTTTTTTGTCTTGCGAAGCACAGCTATTAACGGCTTAGCGGCTATTAACGGCTTAGCGGCTTTAAGAAAAAGGAAACAAACTCGCAAGACGTTTCGTCTTGCGAAGCAAGCCCATAGGGAAATTCGTCTTGCGGAACGACTCAAAAAACGGAAAACTCTTTCGTCTTGCGCGTTTTTCGTCTTGCGAGGCATTCGTCTTGTGAGGTACCACTGTACTAAAAAAGGCACACTTAAATGTTACCCTGCCTAAAATATGGAACTGTTTCAGCTCAAAATATTTTTAAAATTGTTACACACCAATTAGAAGGCAAAGGAGCTTAGGACTGTGGTTTATGAATATGCTGAGAAAGGGCAGCAAGGGAACTTTCGGGCTGGTCTCTATTTTCAGGTGAGATTCGATCACCAGCAAATTCATGTTGTGCAATTATAGTTCATTGGGAGCTTTTGTGCAACAAACCTGCTTCCCCCCAAAAAACTGGACTTTTTGCAATAAGGGGGCATGATGCGGAAATGCATTGGGAAGTTTGGGATAAGGCTTGCTTCGATGCAGCATCAGCTAACCCCTCCAGATAAATCAGAATAAATGCTCATTAAAGAGGCAACGTCATAAAATCTCCCTGAAGGCAAATCAGTAATGATGTCATCTGAAAGCAGCCTTAGTATTCAAATCCCAAACCTCAGCTTGTCTGAAATCAGCAAAAATATGAATTGCGTGTTCAGACCCAGAAACCTCCCCCCAAATAAATTCACACATGACTCAAATTTTGGTTTTGGTTTTTGGCAGAATTTAGGCCACAACTTTATTGATTACAGAAAGTGAGTGGTTGCATAGGCTCTGGTTCAGCTAACTCCCTGCACCTGTTGCAGGTAGCGCTGACCCAGGGCACCAGCATAGGTCAGCCAAGAGTGAACACCTGGATAAGCGGAAAGCCAGGAACGGGCTATCTCCACCACCCAAATATCCAACTGGACTCAGGCAGGGGCACAACCCCCTCTCAGGGGTTGACCAAACCATCGAGTCCCTGGATTCCTTTAACAGAATATCCTTCACATAGGGATGGCGAGAGCGTTCTCCCATCCCTATCACCTGAGCCAGAGCCTATCCGCAACCTTACAAGTTGTGACGATTTGCTACGCAGCAGGTGAAACCCAAATGGCAACAGCCAATCAGCCAAGTGGGGAAAATTCCTGCCGTGCCTGTCCCAACGACAGACGACACACGACGGCATAGCAAGATCAAGCGCAAAATGCCATAAAAGTAGGGTGTTCCAAATGCACGCACCGAAAGAGGAAGCTCTGGGTCACGTGCATGGGCATAAATAGGTCCCTCGAACAGTTTGGACTGCGTCTCATTGGCCAGATTGCACCCAGCTTCAAGGGACCTACCAATCGGGTATTGTGGCTGACCAATAGTACCCACCCACAACACAGAGTGTTGGTTTTCCAGGTCTCACTGCAATGTGTGTCCTCCTTAAGGGTATAAGGTAAAAAGGTAAAGGGACCCCTGACCATTAGGTCCAATCATGGCTGACTCTGGGGTTGCGGCGCTCATCTCGTTTTATTGGCCAAGGGAGCCGGCGTACAGCTTCCAGGTCATGTGACCAGCATGACTAAGCTGCTTCTGGTGAACCAGAGCAGCGCATGGAAACGCTGTTTACCTTCCCGCTGGAGCGGTACCTATTTATCTACTTGCACTCTGATGTGCTTTCAAACTGCTAGATTGGCAGGAGCAGGGACCAAGGAATGCGAGCTCACCCCGTTGTGGGGATTCGAACCACTGTCCTTCTGATCAGCAAGCCCAAGAGGCTCAGTGGTTTAACCCACAGTGGCACCCACGTCCTCTTTAAGGGAGGACTCGATTAATGGACTATTACATTCCACGTCTATTATGACACATTTTTTCTCTGTAGCCTCCCCAGGCTGCAGGTTGGGGATAATAACAATGGGCTGCATTTGTATTAGCGGGGAAAATTTAAAAATGTTTTAAAACTCCTCAAGTCCACATTTTTTCGTACAAAATAAAAGTCAAGAGTCCAGGAGTCTTTGCTTCTACTTTGTTTGGTGGGGCTGATGATTTCAAGCATCACTAACAAGCCTTGTCTCCAGATGATGGAAGTGTCAGTCTACTTTTATATATATATGTCTATAGCAGCATGACAGTTTCAAGGAGGGATCCAGTGGCAGATTTATTTGGTATGGATATAGCTAAAAACAAGGACTGTGTAGGGACCTCACACACTAGGTGGACCACCTGAAGACATGCTAAATCCTTTTTGTGTATCTGATTCTAACATGTGCGATGTAGCTCTTAGAATATGAAAGAACGGCAAAGGTGAGAGATAAGGGAGTGTTACCTGACTGCAGCTGGAAGCAGCCACCACACAGGGATAAATGATCTTTATGTGAAATATGCACGTACATATACACAGATAAATGCACCTTTCTTTCTTCCAGGTTATAAAAAAGGAGACGGGGTTTTGGAGAGACTTTGGTTTTGGAATGACTTGCCAATACCGCTCTGATTATATCAACATTGGTAAGAAATGAAATCAAATGAATATTAATTTAGATATTAAATCCGATCAAGGCCGGTTCCCACCATGCCAAATTGGTGTTACCTTTATGTGGGGCACAGGCAAGCCCCTTAAGTCTCCCAAGCCATTTTGGGAATACAGTGGTACCTCCGGTTGTGGACAGGATCCGTTCTGGAGCTCCGGTCAGATCCTGAGGTTTCCGCAACTGGAGGTGCTGCTTCTGCACATGGCTCAGTTTAGCATTTCTGCGCATGTGTGCGGTGCGTAGAGCACTTCTGCGCATAACGAAACCTGGAAAAATATGTCTGGGTTTGCCGCGTATGTATCCCAAAGGATATGTAATTGGAGGTGAACACAAGTAGAGGTACCGTTGTATATTTTAAAACATTGAGTCGTATCCTGATCTGATCCAAAAGACTCTGCAAGTAAAGAAACGCATTGACTCTTGATTTCTCGCAGTGGCAACCATCTTGAATGGCTTTCCCCTCAGTTCCTGGGCCCACAGGTCTCTCTCTGTGTGCCACAATCACATGAAACCTGTCTTTTTTTTTCTCTTAGGAGGATTTGATCTCGACATAAAAGGCTGGGGAGGAGAAGACGTACATCTGTACCGCAAATACCTTCACAGCAACCTCATTGTGGTCAGGACGCCTGTCCGGGGCCTCTTCCACCTCTGGCATGAAAAGCACTGCTTGGATGAACTGACCCCAGAGCAGTACAAAATGTGCATTCAGTCCAAGGCCATGAATGAAGCCTCTCACGGCCAGCTGGGGATGCTGTTCTTCAGGAGGGAAATCGAGGCGCATCGGCGCAAGCAGAAAGCAAGCAATAAGAAGTCTTGAAGCCAAAGGAGGTCTTACTCGGAGATAAAAACCAAGAACCTCAAAATCTGACTCAGAAGGCTGTTCCCAAAACCACACTCGCAGGAGAGGAAATGCTTCTCTTGGTTATTTGCTTGCGGGGCTTTTGATACCACCGTAGTCTTTTCTCTGTGCCACATTGCAGCACTGGGTGATGCCATTATGGCATGGAGAATAGCTTCCCCTCCAGCCCCTCAACGGTTTGATATTTTAAGGACAAACAAGGTGGTTTTCCAACTTTGACTGACGCTACAATAGGATTACACAAAGCTTTACATTTTATCAAATGGGTAGCGAGGTGCTCATAAACTTGGATTGAATGAAATCCCAGGGAGATCTTTACAGAGTGGAGCCTGCAATGCTGAAATGAGGTTACTGACAATAGCCCCGATCCAGTTTTTCCTAGACTCTGTTGTTGTGAGTAACCAGTGGCCCTAGATAGGGGATGTACACGCATATCTGGGCCACATGTGCCGCCAATCCAATTCAATGGGGGTTACCATAACGCAATGACTAGGATCCAGATCAGTTGCGTGGGTCAGGGCTCTCTTTTCAGACGAGCATTTAGATGTTTATCTAATGACTCCTAGCAGCTGGAAAGCGAATACTGAAAGTTGAATGTATTAGCTCTATATGGAAGCCAACACCATTATCAAAATTCATTCTCTCTCTCTCTCTCATATACACCCACCCACACGCCTCACAAAGCCATATCTTCTGAACTTCTGTGGAGTCAGTAAAGATAATATGGTCACTTGTCCTTGAGTGCTCTCAATTATCATTCTTTGCTTGTCCTCAACAGCGCACTTTGGGTTTTGTGTCCCTTTGCGCAGACTTAACATGCACAGAGCTGCTGAGGTGTAGCGCAATTTAACGGAATGGTGAAATGTTTTTGTGAATAGATCTAAGGTCGTCAGGTGGATTGGTAAGTAAAGCCAAGAGGGGCTTTTAGCTAGAAGCACCAGTCCTGACTTGCACTGAACCTCATACAGTTTGAAGACATTAAGGAGAGATGGATTTAACAGACAATGATTTTATCTAGGACTTGACATTAATATTTGCCGACTTGGATTCCGCTTTCTTCTTACTCTTACGTGTTTGAGGTTCCAGCCTTTAAAACAGAGCATCATTTAAATACAGACACAGATGAAAATATAAGGTATATATTTCCTGACATACCTAGCTGTACAAACAATTAGATAATACTGATAATTGAAAAGCAAGGGTATATAGTAGAGCCTTGTCCAGATTCTGCACAGAGAAGGCAAATAGTCTCTTTTAAAATTTCAGCCACTTTGCCTTTCATTTTGGCAAATCTTGATCCAGAGTTTCTCACTCCAGGCCCCTGCAGAAAAGCGGTATTTTTGCCCTGCAACATGTTATTGGCTCAATAATAGTGCATTTAGTGATGGATTTATACTGGACCATCCACACATGATTCCACTTTATTATTTGTTCTGCGATGCTTCTTCAATGGTATTGCAGTGCTGCTGTCTAGAGGGGCACTCTTTGTATTACAGCTCTACCAAAGCAGGACACAGAATAAACTGGAACATTTCTGGTACAAAAAGTGACAGGACATCGGGAGAAAGTTACAGGATGTGCACTGATTGGAAAGGAAGCAGTGTGTTCACCCTGAAACATTTGAAGGCACAAACAGTATTGGAAGTGGAATCAAGTACAACCTCTCCAATCCCATCATGAGCACAAATCATGAAGGCACAATGGGGGCCCAACCACACTTTTCCATTTCCCCCCCCCCCGATTCAGTGCTAAACCACAGGTTTTCTGGGGGAAAGCAGTGGGGCAAATGCAAAACCACTCAGACCCAGCTTTCTAGACCCAGGGGAAGTGTGAGTCTAAAAGGGTGGTCCTCCACAGTGAACTGAATAACACAATTAAAATGGGATTCAGGCAATGGATGAGTCCATTCCTTTACAGAGAGAGGGCTTGGTTAACACCCCCCCCCGCAACATTTCTCCTAACATTTCCTAGCAAAAAACAGCAACACCCCTTTTTAGCAGCCCTATTTTCATACCAAGAGTCGGCATTCAAAGTCCCCATCGTTGCATCCGCAACACATGAGCATCCATTGCGAAAGACGGTTCTTTATCTGCTGGTCATTTACTCTGCAACTGTCTGTAATGCACTGGGTGCTGAAACAGGTAGTATGTCTGCCTGGGCGGCTGTGGAGCAACAAAAGGAAAACAGTAGCAGTGTAGCGTGGGGACAAATTTTCCGTCGCGCACGCTGGAGTCACTTGGCTTCACTTAGCATCTGCCACCTGCAGAGACTGAGCTTCTAGCGAGTTCTGGAGAGGGCTGAAACTGGGAGAACTATCCTGCATGGATGTGACACACTGGCAGGTTTTAATGGCGCACACCCCCCCCAACAACTCCAAAGACAAAACGGCGATAAGCCAGGGAATGATTTCACCAGGGTCTGATCGCAGTAAATGGAGGCAGTTTGAAGATACGAACAGTGGCCTTACTGCTCTTGACCACACTCAATTGCCACTGGCTAATGGGAGCAGAGAGGGCCCCACCATTCTGAAGACAACCCTATTTCTGCATTTGTGGCTTTCGCTAATAATACAACCCTTTCAAGTATTTACAGGAAATGTGAATTACACTTTGGAAATGTTCTATGTCTCCTGATTGAACAGGAACACACAAGGGCAGGATTCAGCCTGAACAAAGGTGTCTATGGAACGTTTTAACTGCTGTAATTATCTTTCAAAATAGATTTATTCTTTTGCTATTTTCTTTATGGTTCTGCTTCCTGTTCCTTTGTATCTTCTCGTCGCTTGCTGGCAGCTGTCCAGATTTCACTTCTCGATTAGCCAAACGTACTTGCACCATCACTTCGCCGTTTCCGAGGGTATTGTAAAAGCTGACGGGAGCTGGCTCAACTTTTGCCTGCTCCACATCTATCCATTCAAGAGAAGTTCTTCACATGGTAGAGGACGGAAATGTCAGGCGTCACTCAAAAAGATCAAGGTAGTCTGGCTCCTCCCCTTGCTGGCCACAGGGATAACGCAGAATCTCCTTTCCGAAAGATGTGATGGGCTCCTCCTAATAGGAAGAAAGCCAGTACAAATTTAGGTTCCAGAGGTCTAAAATCAGCCATTCATTTCCTACTAGAAACTGGTCAATCAGTTTAGAACCATAGAATTCTAGAGCTGGAAGAAGGGACCCTGAACATCACCTAGTCCAGGCATGTCCAGAGTCCGTTTCGGGGGCCTAATTCGGCCCCTGTAGCAGTTTATTTCCTGGGGTAAAATCCTAAAAAAACATAAAAGGTCTACAACTTTGGTTGGCCCTTTGGTTGGCCCTTATGGCCCTTCACTTCATCAAATCTGGCCCTCTTTGAAAAAAGTTTGGACACCACTGATCTAGTCCATGGGTAGACAAACTAAGGCCTGGGGGCCGGATCCAGCTCAATCGCATTCTCAATCCGGCCCGCAAATGGTCCGGAAATCAGCGTGTTTTTACATGAGTAGAATGTGTGCCTTTATTTAAAATGCGTCTCTGGGTTATTTGTGGGGCATAGGAATTTGTTCACCACCACATAGCCCCCCCCCAAGAAAAAAAATATAGTCCGGCCCCCAACAAGGTCTGAGAGACAGTGGACCTGCTAAAAAAGTTTGCTGACCCCTGATCTAGTCCAAACCCCTGCAATGCAGGAATATGCAGCTGTCCCTTGCAACCTTGGCATTATCAGCACCACACTCTAACCAACTGAGCTATCCAGGCTGGTTATCAAAGCAGGCAGATGAGCAGCATTTAAGGTAGCTGAGCATACCATCAGTTGATATCAGTATAGCTTGGGGTAAAGAGAAATCTGATTTCAAACAGCAATCAAGGCGGGCTCTTCGCCCAGTGGATTTGAGCTCAGCTTTAAGACAACATATACACAAGACATCTACATTCCCGCAAGTGAAATCCTGGAATAAACAAGCAGCCATGCTTTTTTGCTTTGTGTGTCTGGAGATCTACGTCTCCCTTTTGCGGGGTGGGTAGGTATTGTTTTATATAAAAGTGATGCACAGACATTCTTCTCTTTCAGTTTTCATCATTCACTTTGCCCCAAAGATAATAAATTTGGAAACATTTTAAAAAGCAGTTGCAGACAGTTAAGTCCAGCTGTGAACGACTCTGGGGTTACGGCATTCATCTCACTTTACTGGCTGAGGGAGCCGGCATTTGTCCTCAGACAGTTTTCCCGGGTCATGCGGCCAGCATGACTAAGCCACTTCTGGCGAACCAGAGCAGTGCACGGAAACGCTGTTTACCTTCCCGCTGGAGTGGTACCTATTTATCTACTTGCACTGGCGTGCTTTCAAACTGCTAGGTTGGCAGGAGCTGAGACCGAACAACGGGAGCTCACCCTGTTGCGGGGATTCGAACCACCAACCTTCCGATCAGCAAGCCCAAGGCTCAGTGGTTTACACCACAGCGCCACCCGTGTCCCAACCATAGCTGTCAACTTTTCCCTTGGCTTGCGAGGAATCCTATTTGGAATAAGGGAATTTCCCTTTTAAAATACGGAATCATTGACAGCTATGGTCCCAACCAATAACACTTACAGGGCACCTAACGTTGCATTAAGTCCTGCAAAATAACATTTCGTGCACCAAGAAGCTTCAACATAGTCATAGAATGAGGTGGTGGTGGGGAAGTTGAGCACTACGAGAGGCGCACCTTGTGGTAATCGACCAGGTCAGCCAACGTTGAATGCTGCTGCTGAGCCACACCCAGGACGCTGTACGAATCCCCGGAAGCGTCAATCAGGAAGTGCTTGCAGCCTTTGGCCGACAAATACGAGAGGACGTAGCCTTTGATCTTTTCACTGACCCGGATCAGGAAGCTCCCAGGTGCCAAACCGCTTAGAAGTTCTTCTGCTTTCTTGGTGGTTAAAATGCCTGTCCCAAAAATGAAAGGCGAGAGCTAAACAAGAGAAAACTATTTGCCGGCTTGCTGCACATTGGAAAGATGCTGCCAAATCTTCTCTAATACAGTGGACCAGCTCCCAGCCTATTCAGTGACCTGGCTGGTTCAAGATCCCATTAGTCATCAGACCACTTTTCCCAGCTTAACTCTGCACCTAGGTAAAGGTAAAGGGACCCCTGACCATTAGGTCCAGTCGTGACCGACTCTGGGGTTGCGGCGCTCATCTCGCTTTACTGGCCAAGGGAGCCGGCGTACAGCTTCCGGGTTATGTGATTAAGCCACTTCTGGCGAACCAGAGCAGCGCACAGAAACGCCGTTTACCTTCCCGCCGGAGCGGTACCTATTTATCTACTTGCACTTTGACGTGCTTTCGAACTTCTAGGTTGGCAGGAGCAGGGACCAAGCAATGGGAGCTCACCCCATCGCGGGGATTCGAACCACCGACCTTCTGATCGGCAAGTCCTAGGCTCTTTGGTTTAACCCACAGCGCCACCCGTGTCCCTAACTCTGCACCTACTTACTGTTGAAAAACCTCTTTCGTGGCCTCCCTAAACACTGCTGGATTAAGTGAAAGCTATGTGTGTCAATACACCTGCTGGACAGAAAAACAAAATGGGGTGCCATAGGGCTTGTGCTTTGCTGCTTCCTTTGCTGTTTCCAAAACAAAAGAGAGAACACCTTGTTCCCATCTCCCACTACGATAAACCTGGACGAACCCTTGGCTCATAATTTCGACCACTTCCAAGATCCCTGCTGAGTCTGGTTGGTCATCTCTGGGACCCAATCGTGAAAGCAAGGAATATTTAATGAAATCCCCTTTTTTTTTGTTAGTTCACCATGTGTTACATGGCTACATTGTTAATGAGATTTGTTCCCATCCCAAAATTCTTATGCAGAAAGCGAGCGTCCTAACTTCCTGATGAACCAATGAAGACATGGGAATGATTCCCACGAGAGGTGTGTCAGCTGAGTGAATGGTTCACAGAGGCTATCTGGGATTGTTCATTAATGCAGTGTCCAAAACACTTAATTTATGGTGCAATATAAGCGAAAAAGATGTGCCTACCCCAAGGAGCTCACAGCCTACATTTGGGCCACAGGGTTAAGGAAGGCTGAGCATATGATAGTATCAAGAAACCTACAAATGCCCCGTCTTGCAGTATGTCAGGAGTCCAGGTTCCCAGCTTGATAACACAGTAAGCATAGGTAATTAAAAAGAAGGATTTATTGCAAAAACAAACAGAGAGCTCTGGACAGCTCTGACAAAGCCTCTGGCATCATTACTCAAGATGACCCTTCTGAAGACTCCTTCCGGCTGCGACAGAAGACATTGAACTTATGACTCTTACGTCTCTTGTTTTGTTTCCAATCTAGCAGCCCTCCCATTCGCCAACTCCTCGGACTTAGGGAATCAGCCCCACCATTTTCTTGTTCTGAGAGGCTATCTCTGGATCTGTTCGCTCCTGTTTGTGCTTCCTGTGAGCCTTGACTGTGTTCTAGCCTGCTCTCCCCTACTGTCTTATCAGTCTGCTCGTCAAGGTCAGGCAGAGCCGAAGTCTGCAGCTGTCGGCTCTCCCCTGCCTGACTAACATCTGAGCCTCTCTGTTCCTGGCTGCTTGCTGCAGTTGGCTGCAAATCTTTGCTTGGAGCTGGCTCATTCCTGACACAATGGTCCTTAGCTTGGGCTCCCTTGCCCTATGAAAGGCAGGAAGACCAGGTACTCACCATGGAACCAAGGTGCTACCTGGCCCGTGGATTTCTCAAAACCAGCTCGGAGCTGCTGCTGCTCTTCCTTGAACCACCGAATGATGGCCTCCTGAGTAGCAGTGGAGACAGTCCTTTGTACTGCCTGCTTCCTGTTGTCGCAATAAAAAAGAGAGAAAGAAGTGGGGAGCAGATTACGATTTTGCACTGGATTTAAGTTCAGTCCCATTGCAAAGATAAGCTCCTTTACAAAAATGCAAATCACGATTTAGAATAAAGTGTGCCTGTTATAGATGTTTCGGAGAATACTTGGGCCAGATGCCCTTCTAGGAGTCTTGTCACAAGGGCTGAACCAAACTCTCTTCTGGCTTCTCACCACCAGCAGTGACCCCTTGCTTGCTTCCTTTCTTTAATTTGGGACCCATCTATTTGTCCAGCCAAGCAATAAGAAGATGAGGCAAGCAAAGGGAGTTGACCCTTCTCCTTGCTCCCTTCTATGAGGCCTAGGAGGGTCAGGGCAGCATTTCCAAGGAGCTTCAGGAGTTGGCAGCAGGCATGGGGCCACCACTATTAAGGCCAAAGATTAGTAAGTGCTCATTCTGGCTGGGATTGACAGGAGCTGTACCCCAAAACATTTGGAGGGCAGCAGGTTAGTAAAGACTGTTCAACACATCCCCAAATTTGCTTCAGGTAAGAAACATTCTCATTCCCTTTTAAGGTTTTTTATTGGCTTTGATTTTCCTTATATGTATATATTGGATTCAGTTAGGTCTCATGGGCATTTAATTGTGTGTCATTGACACGTAAACACTGTGTGCTTTAGACGTGCTCCAGGAAAAACCCAGCCTGCCCACTCATCACCAGCCCTCTGCCAACATAGCTGTTTCTTTCTTCATATGGCCTACTGTGGCTTTTTGTATAACTCTAGGAAGTGTGCCAGGCCGCGTCAAAATAACTCCCACTGGCCTTTTTCGCACAGAAACACTCCTGCTGGATGGCTAGAGGCGTCAGTCACCTCAGCTAGTCACATTCAGGTGCGTTCAAGCCCGATATAGCTGAACTATGTCTCAGGACGCTGGTGGTGCTGTGGGTTAAACCACAGAGCCTAGGACTTGCTGATCAGAAGGTCGGCGGTTTGAATCCCCGCAACGGGGTGAGCTCCGGTTGCTCGGTCCCTGTTCCTGCCAACCTAGCAGTTCGAAAGCACATCAAAGTGCAAGTAGATAAATAGGTACTGCTCCAGCGGGGAGGTAAACGGCATTTCCGTGCGCTGCTCTGGCTCGCCAGAAGCGGCTTAGTCATGCTGGCCACATGACCCAGAAGCTGTACGCCGGCTCCCTCGGCCAATAAAGCGAGATGAGCGCCACAACCCCAGAGTTGGCCACGACTGGACCTAATGGTCAGGGGTCCCTTTACCTTTTATGTCCCAGAATTGCATTTTAAAAGCCAATTGCACAATTTCAACAGCTTCATTATCCATATACAGTGGTGCCTCGCAAGACGAAAAGAATCCGTTCTGTGATTCTCTTGTCTAGTGGTTTTTTCATCTTGCGAAGCAAGCCCATTGACGGATTAGCGGATTAGCGCTATTAGCGGCTTTTAGCGGCTTATCTGCTGATCGGATCAGCTGATAAGCGGCTTAGCGGTTTAGAAAAGGGGGGGGGGACCAGCAGGAACTCGCAAGACATTGTCATCTTGCAAAGCAAGCCCATAGGAAATTCGTTTTGCGAAGCACCTCCAAAACAGAAAACTCTTTCGTCTAGCGAGTTTTCCGTCTTGCGAGGCATTTGTCTTGCGGGGCACCACTGTAGATATATACAGAGTGTGGTCAGGAGGAAAGGACTCAACAGGAGGAAGAACAATTCAGGTTTCCTTTCTGAGTTCTCCCTTGGCCTTCCCCTCCTCACCTCCTCACTCTACCGACTTAGTCAAAGCCTTCAGGGTTACTAACCTGTCTTGTTTGCCATTGGTCATTCCGGCACTGAGATGCTTAGGTTTCGGTGGCAGAGGAGGAGGAGGAAGCGGCCGTTTCTGCTCCCCTGTCTTAAAAACCGTGGAGACCCCTGCTACTTTTCCTTTGCGGGTTCCTTGCAACGACAGCCTCTTGTAGTCGTCCCGGGCCTGTCTGGCAAGGGAGCGCCGCCTTTCATCGGCTGCTTTTGCCCGTTCCACTGAAACAGGAAAGAGAATGTTGTTATTTGCTCTTCGTTGGAGGTCCAGACAGGGGCAGAGGAAGGTGGGTGTGGTGGTTGCGGACCGTCCCGGGTGTCACCACTGAGGGGGTGACAAAATGCCGGGTGGCACTCACTGCAGGGCCTGCAGCACGCCTGAGCCACGTGTCTCTCCTGGGAGAGACGTGGTGGCTTGGGTGCACGCAGGCTCCACACTGCCCAAATGGTCCGCCCGCTGCCTCCCCCCCAGCTGTAGGGCGGCTGAGTGGGAGGAGGCAGGCGGACTCCGGAGGCCCCGCAGTGCGCCCTGCCCCTATGGGCAGCTCGCCCCCCCCCCAGGCGCCCAAGCAGCTTCCTCCGCTGCTGGGTCCAGAGCATAGCTGTCAACCTTCACTTTTTTGGCGGGAAATTCCCTTATTCCAGTGCCGTTTCCTACTGCTTCCTGCTTGTTGTGGTTGTTTAGTCGTTTAGTCGTGTCCGACTCTTCATGACCCCATGGACCAGAGCATGCCAGGCACTCCTGTCTTCCACTGCCTCCCGCAGTTTGGTCAAACTCATGCTGGTAGCTTCAAGAACACTGTCCAACCATCTCGTCCTCCGTCATCCCCTTCTCCTTGTGCCCTCCATCTTTCCCAACATCAGTGTCTTTTCCAGGGAGTCTTCTCTTCTCATGAGGTGGCCAAAGTATTGGAGCCTCAGCTTCAGGATCTGTCCTTCCAGTGAGCACTCAGGGCTGATTTCCTTCAGAATGGATCAGTTTGATCTTCTTGCAGTCCATGGGACTCTCAAGAGTCTCCTCCAGCACCATAATTCAAAAGCATCAATTCTTCAGCAATCAGCCTTCTTTATGGTCCAGCTCTCACTTCCATACATCACTACTGGGAAAACCATAGCTTTTACTATATGGACATTTGTTGGCAAGGTGATGTCTCTGCTTCCCGCTACTATCCCGGATTGTTAGATATCCCGTAGACTGTCCTTGGGACAGGTGAGGCTGCTGATCCCTTATTTTCAAATCTGAAAGTTGACAGCTATGGTCCAGAGGCATTTCTGGTGCTTCTGAAATCTCAATGCGCACAAAGGGGGGAAGAAAGCCACACAAAGCAAAATAACAGGTGGAACATGATTTGGCAACGAGAATGGGGATTCGTACTGAACCCAGCCAATGCTGTACAGTGGTACCTCGGGCTAAGAACTTAATTCGTTCTGGAGGTCCGTTCTTAATCTGAAACTGTTCTTAACCTGAGGTACCACTTTAGCTAATGGGGGCCCGTGCTGTTGCCACGCTGCCCCACACAATTTCTGTTCTCAACCTGAAGCAAAGTTCTTAACTCGAGGTACTATTTCTGGGTTAGCGGAGTCTGTAACCTGAAGCGTCTGTAACCTGAAGCGTCTGTAACCTGAGGTACCAGTATATTGCTGCTTTGGTGCTGACTGCTGTGGTTTCGTGGTACAGTGGTGCCTCGCAAGACGAAAAGAATCTGTTCTGTGATTCTCTTCGTCTAGCGGTTTTTTCATCTTGCGAAGCAAGCCCATTGACAGATTAGCGGATTAGCGCTATTAGCGGCTTATCTGCTGATCGGATCAGCTGATAAGCGGCTTAGCAGCTTAGAATTGGGGGGGGGGGAACCAGCAGGAACTCGCAAGACATTGTCGTCTTGCGAAGCAAGCCCATAGGAAATTCGTTTTGCGAAGCACCTCCAAAACGGAAAACTCTTTCGTCTAGCGAGTTTTCCGTCTTGCGAGGCATTCGTGTTGCGGGGCACCACTAGTTCTCCAGAGGTCTTTTCCAGCTCTGCTATCTGCTATCCTTTTGGCTGGGGACACCAAGGAATGAACTAAGCCCATGGAGGCTTACTTTAGTCAGAATCAAGTATACACACACCAAGTTAATGCTGAATACATTACAGTCATACCTTGGGTTAAATTTGCTTCAAGTTGAGCGCGTTCGAGTTGCGCTCTGCAGCAACCCGGAAGTAACGGAGCACACTACTTCTGGGTTTCGCTGCTTGCGCATGCACAGATACTCAAAATGACGTCACGCGCATGCGCAGAAGCGGTGAAAAGCGATGCATGCGTGCGCAGACGTGCCGTCACTAGATACGTTTACCTCTAGATGTGAACGGGGCTCCGGAACGGATCCCGTTCATATCTAGAGGTACCACTGTACTTCTGGTAAATGAACCACCATAAAAGGCTGTTAAAAGGCCGTGAAAATTTGTTTCCAAGGTTTTCTAGACTTGTCTACCCATGTACTAGCTGAAACCAAAGGGGCAACATGTTGGGAAAGATGGAGGGCACAGGGAGAAGGGGACAACAGAGGACGAGATGGCTGGATAGTGTTCTCGAAGCTAGCAGCATGAGTTTGACCAAACTGCGGGAGGCAGTGGAAGACAGGAGTGCCTGGCGTGCTCTGGTCCATGGCGTCATGCAGAGTCGGACACGACTAAACGACTAAACAACAACAACAACACAACTGTGGCCCACATTTTGTTAGCCCCAAAATGGAAACCGAGCGAGGTCCCAGCCAAAAAAGAATGGCAACTTAAGCTGACAGAATGTGCACAACTTGCAGATTTAACATATAGAATAAGAGAACAAGAAGAACATACGTTTAAAGAAGACTGGGAAATGTTTATTGAATATATGGGAAATAATTGTGTACAGGTGAAAACGCTGGCGGCATTAAGATAAATTCAGCAGTGTAAATAAGTGTTGATGGATGCAATAATGGAATACTGATTGGTATAGTTTTTGTAAAATATGCGGGGATTTATGATCTGTAAAATGAACCATGGAAAGAGAAGAAGAGGAGTCATTGATATCTTAAGGATGTAAAATGAGTACTTTAAATTGTAAAACAAAAAATTTAATACAAGAGCGAGAGAGAGATTTGGCAAGTTTGAAAGTTTGGCAAATTTGAAAGATCTGAAAGTTTGTTGCTGTGTTTGAGCCCACTGAGGTGTGTTTCTGAGTCTCCTTCAGCTTCAGAAAGGAAAGTTGGCTTCGCCTCTGTTTGCACAGCTGTTTGCTCACGGCTTTTTAATATGGGCGTTTCTTGGTGCCAAGACTCTGAGCCTCAGATTCACACACAAGGGGAAGGGAGGAGGTACACTAAACCAATGTTTCCCAACCTTTTTTGGGCAAAGGCACACTTGTTTCATGAAAAAAATCTCGAGGCACACCACCATGCCAGATGGGGAAAGGTCACTTTTTACTTATGTAAAAAAAATAAAAAATAGTAACAGCATAGAAGGTAATGGTTAGGCTAGCATCCCTCTTCCAAATATGCTAGGTTTTTATTTGCAGGGACTGTTCTACATGGGAAAGCATTCAGCACTGTCATTCTCCCATCTGCCATCTGAATTGGTACTATTCTGGGTCAACTTACTCTGCTGCATGTGTAGATGAAAATGGCACCAAGTGTGGGGGAGGGGGCAGAACAGGTTTCAGATACAGGATATTAAGCATACACGTACTTCAGATTGAACTGGTTGCTTGCTTTGCAAGTTTTCATTTCCCAAATGACTGCCTTGGCAAGCGCAATACCTACCAGGCTCAACACCGGTCTCGCGCTGCCGCTTCCCGCGCTCTCAAGGACCCGGGAGGAGGAAGGCGTGAAGGGAATCCCGAAGGCGCGAAAACCTCGTGCATGCGCAGGCCTTCCGCCTGCGACAGTCCAGTAGGCCGGCCGAAGCGAGCGGCGATGGGATGTGGGAGGGAGGGAGCTCGCAGCCCCGCGTGTGCCTATGTGGGGCACGTTACAGCCCCGTGACGTCAGCGCCACGCAGGCAGCCAGGCAGGCAGATGGCGAGAGCCCCGCGCTGGGCGGCCTCTCCTCGCCGCTGCCGCCCCGCCTCTCGCCGCCCGACTCGCCCGCCTCCCTCCCACGGCACACCAGGCAACGTCTCGCGGCACACTAGTGTGCCGCGGAACACCGGTTGGGAAACACTGCACTAAACAACATGAAGTTGTCCAGCCTTTGGGGTCTCCCTTTTCTTGGGGAAGTGGGAGGCTTACATATACAGTGGTGCCTCGCAAGACGAAAAGAATCCGTTCTGTGATTCTCTTCGTCTAGCGGTTTTTTCGTCTTGCGAAGCAAGCCCATTGACGGATTAGCGGATTAGCGCTATTAGCGGCTTTTAGCGGCTTATCAGCTTATCGGATCAGCTGATAAGCGGCTTAGCGGCTTAGAAAAAGGGGGGGAAACCCCGCAGGAACTCGCAAGACATTTTCGTCTTGCGAAGCAAGCCCATAGGAAATTCGTTTTGCGAAGCACCTCCAAAACGGAAAACTCTTTTGTCTAGCGAGTTTTCCGTCTTGCAAGGCATTCGTCTTGCGGGGCACCACTGTAAACACATACATGCTGGGGCATAATCAGGCTGTGTACACACCAAACATTTACAGCACATTTAGGAAAGACTTTCTCCCCTTCATGTCCCCTCCCCACACCAGGGCTGCCTGTGCCAAGAGAAGGAAGTCTTTGCGTGAACCTGCAGGAAAGGGAGGGAGCAGCAGCACAGGCAAAAAAAGGTGCCAATCTGCAACTGGATCGAATCACTGGAGATATTATAAGGTAAAGGTAAAGGGACACCTGACCATTAGGTCCCCAAGCAGAGCTACTAACACCCCATATATATATACATATCCAGCATATACAGTGGTACCTTGGGTTACAGACGCTTCAGGTTACAGACTCTGCTAACCCAGAAATAGTTCCTCAGGTTAAGAACTTTGCTTCAGGATGAGAACAGAAATTGTGCGGCGGCAGCAGGGGGCCCCATTAGCTAAAGTGGTGCTTCAGGTTAAGAACAGTTTCAGGTTAGGAATAGACCTCCAGAACTAATAACCATATTTTTCACTCTATAAGATGCATCAGACCAAAAGACGCACCTAGTTTTTGGAAGAGTAAAAGAAGAAGAAAAAATTCTGAATCCCAGAAGCCAGGACAGCAAGCCGGATCGCTGCTCAGCAATCCCACCTGCTGTCTTGGCTTATGGGATAGCCGCACGCAGCCTCTCCCGGGCAAGGGGAGCCTTCATCCCCTGTCCGGGAGAGGCTGCGCGCGGCTATCCCATAAGCCAGGACATAAGCCCTTTTCCCTCCTTGGGGAAAAGCCCCCAAGAGCTCCACACTCCACACGGCTCTTTAAAGGGAGCGCTGAGCAGAGCCTCCCGCCTGCATTCGCTCCATAAGACGCACGCACATTTCCCCTTACTTTTTAGGAGGGGAAAAGTGTGTCTTATAGAGCGAAAAATACAGTAAGTTCGTAACCCGAGGTACCACTGTATAACAATGAAGAAAAGAGAAGAAAGGGAAATAAACTATGTCCAGGGATGAATTCCAGTCTACACTCACTTCCTCCGACAATTCAGTGAAATTATTACACGCCCAGAGAGAAAACATCACAGAATTTGAATGCCCAATCCAGCACAAAACAGAGTTTCCCTCTTGATCACCAACTCGTATCTCTAACTGCTCCTGCCAATGCAGAGCTCTGCACATCCATCGCTCTCTCCCCCAGAGCCTATGAAATGATGGCAGTAGGTGTCAAGACCAATCCATGTTTCCTAGTTTATTGAATAAGGCTCAACTATTCAGAGGAGGAATCTAGCACACAACCCTTCCCCAGGCCACCTTTTAGTTATGCATTAATTTTTCCAGCTATAGCGATTCTCCAGAGCCTGCTGTAACCAGCTCTCCCCTGTTAATCGACTCGAATCTCTCCAGTATCAAGCCAATTCCAGTCTGGCAGCAATAAGCTGAAACGCTATTCAAACAGGATTTTAATGTGATTAAATTGCTAGGTCCTCGTGCCAGTCAATAAAGCTGCGGCCTTTTTCACATTCCGATATCTTAAGTCTAGTCTCTTCATTCCTCGTCTGTCTGCATTGCTGCTGTTATGTACTGAGTTGAATAGGATCCAAACTGCAGCAGTCTGATTGGTCCTAGAACAATAGGATCCAAAATGCAGCAGTCTGATTGGTCCTAGAACAATAGGATTCAGAATGCAGCAGTCTGATTGGTCCTAGAACAATGCAGCAGTATGATTGGTTGGCAGGAACCACCCAATCCTGCTCCAGATAGAAGTGAATCCACAACCTGATTGGCTTACAGTAGAATTCCGGAATTAGCCAATCATGTGCAGCCCATTGTGTAAATAATGTATATAAAGCAGATACTGTGAGGCGACATTCATTCATTCCTCCTCACCACTATGAGCTGAATAAAGAGCATGAAATCACTTTGCGACTCTGAGTATATTTCAGCTGCCTGCAAAGATGGGGCTCACCCCTCAGCGCCGCCTCCTGGGCATTGCAGAAGAAGCTGACAAAATTATTCAAGGAGGAAGGAAAAGCCAGAGAAAGACCTTTGCCTGCCTGAAAGAGTCAAAGGTGTTTTGAAAAAACAGGATGGTGCAAGCACTGACTTTTAACTCTGGTTTGGCAGGTTTTTGTAGTTGTTTCAAGACCTCTGTTTAACCAGAGGAAACATTGGGACAAAAGAATTTGCAACGGCTGTTGTTGTTGCAGGTCTGTTACTCTGTGTTTTTTAAAAATATTCCGAATATTGTGCTTTTATTTCCAACTGGTAAGCACGAAGGTGCAACAGATGCAGGTTGCAAACAAGCAAACTTCTCTGAGACCTTCAAGTCCCTCTCCCCGTCTCCAGTCAGACCAAGGTAACCTTGCAATGGAATTTCCCCAGGATTCAGGAAATGCGTACAGGAAAAAACAACAGCGTGTGGCAGTAGTGTGTGTGATGAAAGAGGTGGAGCCAGAGAGGACAGCTGCAACGGAAAGCAAGCTGCTGAACTAAAGCAGGGCAAGCCTGAGGCTGACAAACACCAGCAGCTTCTCGCCAGATTAAATTCAAGATAGGCTTTTGTTCCTTTTTGTAATATAAAGGTTGGTGACAGGAGTATTTTAATACAGTCATACCTCGGGTTACAGACGCTTCAGGTTGTGCGTTTTCGGGTTATGGACATGCCGAAACCTGAAGTACTGGAACAGGTTACTTCTGGGTTTCAGCTCTCGTGCATGCCCCGAAGTGCTAAATCGCACTTTGCGCATGCACAGAAGCACCGAATTGTGGCCTGCACGTGCACAGACGCGGTGCTGAACTCTGCGGGTTGCGAATGTGCCTTCTGCACAGATCACGTTCGCAACCCAAACGTCCACTGTACAGTGGAACCTCGGGTTACATACGCTTCAGGTAACATACGCTTCAGGTTACAGACTCCGCTAACCCAGAAATAGTGCTTCAGGTTAAGAACTTTGCTTCAGGATGCGAACAGAAATCATGCTCTGGCGGTGCGGCAGCAGCAGGAGGCCCCATTAGCTAAAGTGGTGCTTCAGGTTAAGAACAGTTTCAGGTTAAGAACGGACCTCCTGAACGAATTAAGTACTTAACCCGAGGTACCACTGTACAAGTTATTCAGCAAAGGAGGTGGCTTGCTCATATTTTTATGTCTCCGTTTCTGATCTCTGCGCTGCTAGTTTGCAAATAAGCAAAAAGAACAAACAGGAGCCTTAGGCTGTGTACACATTACCTGCTTAAATCTCCTGGAAAGAGGGGCTGGCTGTTCAGCCACTCTGAGAATTGTAAAAGTAAAGGGACCCCTGACCATGAGGTCCGGTCGTGGACGACTCTGGGGTTGCGGCGCTCATCTCATTTTACTGGCCGAGGGAGCTGGTGTACAGCTTCCGGGTCATGTGGCCAGCGTGACTGAGCCGCTTCTGGCGAACCAAAGCAGCGCACGGAAAGGCCGTTTACATTCCCGCCAGAGTGGTACCTATTTATCTACTTGCACTTTGACGTGCTTTCAAACTGCTAGGTAGCTCTTAGCAAATGACAGATCCTAGGATTCTTTAGGGAAAGCCAAGCGTGTGCAAAGTGGAATGATACTGCTTTGAATGGATCGTGCAAGTGGGTCCTAAGTTTGATCTGATAGGCATCATCACATAAGAGATCTAATAGGGGCTTACGAGTTTCCAACCAAACAGGATCTTCTTTGTCCAACTTCTCCATTGACTCATAGGTGCGATTTAGGGTCACTTCTTGTGCTCTGCTGTCATTCACGGTTGTATTCATTTCCTCTTCTTTCCTCTGCCACACACACACACAAAGTATTTTGTTTAGTGTGAACCTATCTACTTCCTGCATGGCAATCCTATTTACAGGTAATGGGAAGTTCAGCAATCCCTCTGATAAGGGTCATAAACTTCTTCTAATAAGGTGATTGGCAGATGAGTCGACAAAGGCTTTAGTCACCGATCAAAATTTGTCGCCTGACTAATCTTTAGGGCCAAGGGACACAGTTGAGCAACCATGTAAACGAGCCTTTGCCCAACTCTATGATTCTGAAATGCAACAAGATGCTGAAATATCTTTCCCCTTGAGCTGCACTTTTAATGGCAGGCGTCTGGCAAATAAAACAGGGCCTGTCAACATGGCCCCTACAACATGCTTTGGTTGCGAACGACCAGCATTCCTGCCCCACTGACCATGCAAGCAGGGGCTGTTGGAGTTCCTCTAATAACCTCTGGCCAACAACATGTTGGCTATCCCTGAAATAAGGGATACCCTACTTTTCGCTCTATAAGACGCACCAGACCACAAGACGCACTAGTTTTTGGAGGAGGAAAACAAGAAAAAATATATTCTGAATCTCAGAAGCCAGAACAGCAAGAGGGATCGCTGCGCAGTGAAAGTAGCGATCCCTCTTGCTGTTCTGGCTTCTGGGATAGCTGCACAGCCTGCATTCGCTCCATAAGACGCACACACATTTCCCCTTACTTTTTAGGAGGGAAAAAGTGAGTCTTATAGAGCAAAAAATACGGTAATTTTCAGTTTTAGACAGACAGGTTTATCCAGGCATGCTTGGCGGGAACATAGGATAGGGCCTTCTTGGTGGCTGCTCCCAAACTTTGGAATTCTCTCCCGAGAGAAGCTAGACTGCCTCCCTCCTTGCTGTCCTTCCTTCCTCTGGAAGCTGAAGACTTTCCTGTTCAAATAGACTCTTGGGAACTGAATGCTTTTAATGAGGGGGCTGGTGATGTGCTGTTTTGGTTGTGTTTGTCTGTCTGTTACAAACACACACAAGTTTTAATTCTATCCGTGTTTAATTCTTTTTTTAGGATTGTGTTTTTTCTCTTAATCTTTTTAGCTGTTCTTATTTTTGTCTGTCACCTGCCTCGAGTCCCTGTCGGGGAAGATAAATATATAATATCTATTCATCAGCTGCATTGCAGGGGATTGGAAACCCTTCCAACTCTGCAATTCTAGGATTCTAGGATTCTATTCTGCAAACAAATGAAACCACTCCATATACAAAGGATTTGCTGGCAGATGACATTATAAGATTTCTTAAAAACTATTCATGAAGTGGCAGGTTTGCTCTCAGGGCGCACATATAAACATGCACGCGCGCACACACACACACTGTCTGGTCAAAACAGATTTTGTAGGCTATTGGGCGTACTACAAAACTACTTTAATAAACTGGATAATGGAATGAACACACCAGGGGGAATTATGCCTTTCATACGCCACTTTCAACAGCGATTTTGCAAAAGTACAACTTGGCACCAACTCCTGAGGATGTTGGAGGGTGCCTGTCCCCATTCCATGTCTATTAGTTGCTACGGTCTACTACAGAGGTCAGCAAACTTTTTCAGCAGGGGGCCAGGATGTTGGAGGGTGCCTGTCCCCATTCCATGTCTATTAGTTGCTACGGTCTACTACAGAGGTCAGCAAACTTTTTCAGCAGGGGGCCAGTCCACTGTCCCTCAGACCTTGTGGGGGGCTGGACTATATTTGGGGGGGGGTATGAATGAATTCCTATGCTGCCGAGACCATATAACACCGGTCTTGAAAGACCTACATTGGTTCCCAGTAGGTTTCCGAGCACAATTCAAAGTGTTTGTTGACCTTTAAAGCCCTAAAAGGCCTCTGCCCAGTATATCTGAAGGAGCGTCTCCACCTCCATTGTTCTGCCCAGACACTGAGATCCAGCGCCGAGGGCCTTCTGGTGGTTCCCTCATTGCAAGAAGCAAAGCTACAGGGAACCAGGCAGAGGGCCTTCTCGGTAGTGGCACCCACCCTGTGGAATGCCCTCCCATCAGATGCCAAAGAGATAAACAACTACCTGACATTTAGAAGACATCTGAAGTTCAGGGAAATTTTTAATGTGTGACATTTTAATGTATTTTTAATCTTTGTTGGAAGCCGCCCAGAGTGGCTGGGGAAACCCTGCCAGATGGGCGGGGTACAAATAAATAATAATAATAATAATAATAATAATAATAATAATAATAATTATTATTATTATTATTATTATTATTATTATTATTATTATTATTATTACTATGACCCACAAATAACCCATTTTACTCATGTAAAAACACGCTGATTCCCGGACCGTCCGTGGGCCAGATTTAGAAGGCGATTGGGCCGAATCTGGCCCCTGGGCCTTAGTTTGCCTACCCATGCTCTACTAAGTGTGAGAAGCTAGTCTGTTCCAGGGCTTCTGCTTCTTCTTTAAATGAAAGCGGAAATCTCTGAGAAGTGGCCATGCCCCAAAGTCCTGCCACGGCTGAGCACTGAGCATTGACACGATTTACCTACATCGTGTGGCAGGCTAGTTTTCTGGTTTGCTAAATGTGCAGCGTCCCAATTTAAGGGCCTTGGGGTGGGGGGGTGTTTAAGATCACACTGGTCTCATGATTTGATTTGCATTCAGAAGCATGGCTTATATCTCTAGGCGATGCCTGCCTTGCAGGGGCTTGAATAACTCTAGGGGGTCCCTTCCAACTCTGCAATTCTATGATTCTGAGATCAGGAAACAACACTGAATACAGACAAAATGCACTTGCTTCCATAAACCCACACTGTTTCCTTACCTGCCGCAAGCCGTACTTCCTTGAATGATTGATAGAGTCTGCCAACATCTGTTCTATACCTCTTGGCTTACTGGTGGGAGCCTAAAATCCAGCCAAACAGAAAAACAGGATTGTAAGCTTTTCACACCCTGACTCCAAACCTCGAATCTAACTGTGTTCCAAAACATACAGGATGAAGAATCACCCACAGTCAAGATCAGAATTCTTGGATTTTCAGGCCCACAGAGGAGATACATATTTTGCTTCAAAGCGGTGTAACAGAATGGAGAGAGTGTAAAAAGAGGGAGACCTGGGTTCAAATCCTCACTCGCTTGTGAAGCTCACAGGGAGATTTTCAGACAGTCGCTATTGCTCAGTCTAGCATACTTTACCCAAGTTACAGTGGAACCTCGGGTTGCAGACATGATCCATGCGGGAGGCACGTTCACAACCCGCAACGTTCGCAACCCGCAGCGCCACGTCTGCGTACATGCAGGTCGCAATTTGGCATATCTGCGCATGCGCAAAGCACGATTCAGTGTGTCTGCACATGCGCGAGCACCAAAACCCGGAAGTAACCTGTTCCGGTACTTTTGGGTTCGGCGTGGTGCACAACCTGAAAATGCATAACCTGAAGTGTCTGTAACCCGAGGTACCACTGTATTATGAATTAATGTGCCAAAATGGCTTTCAAGCAGTTTACAAGTATAAAATCAATCTTAAAAGCCACACATAATGAAAATGTACCAAAAGAACCCACCCCAGTTAAAAGGTATAACCATTAAAACGGTTCAACTAGGACAAGGAAGTTCAAATTCAGGGGAATTCTTCCCTAAACAAGAGCAGGCAGAATGCCAAGACTGATGGGGCGTCTCACATTTCTGCAGACTAGGGGTGATCAAAGGCTTGATTACCCATTTCCTTCCAAGGAAAGGGGAAATGACATAGGTAAGCCTGGCAGGACAGCTTACTCTATGGCATTAACCCCTTCATGCATTCATTGGACTTAAGCACGTTGGTGATACGAGACAGGTTACCCCACAAAATCACCCTTCCACAAAGATGGCAAAGCGCAGAACTTAGTCATAGAAAAACGCTCTCCTGCATCTAGGAATATTTAATGTTGCTAAAAACATAGCAGCTCCATAGTCACTGCTAAGTTGTAGACCAAAGTACTAATGTGGTGAGCGAGTCCCATTTCCCACAGCTAGTAATTGTGCAAGTGAAGATTTAGAAGTGTGTTTAACGAAGCCAACTGCTTTTTTTAACCCAAGGGGCAGAAGAAGGGCCAGTGACTAGTTACCAAGTTTGACCTCCAAATTCTGATTTAAGCACCTCTTTCAACGCAGTAAGGAGAGCTCCCTTCCTCCTGCCTGGTGACCAACCTACTTAACAAACATTCCTTCCCATTACATATTAACACAGAGACAGACTCGTTCAGCTCTCAAAACTTTTAAGAGAAAACTCTGCAGGGAGTAAATTGCTTGCTCTCAAGCAAGAAATATTACAGTGAATCCAACTTCATTCAAAGTTGCGTTCGTACTGGGAGTCCTTGGGAATAGGAATTTTGAAGTCTTCGATATATGGTAACGTTCATGAGCGTACAAACCAAGCACGTACATAGATCAGCACAGGAAGGCCAACCTGGAACCATTTTGATTCCTATACAGTGGTGCCTCGCAAGACGAAAAGAATCCGTTCTGTGATTCTCTTCGTCTAGCGGTTTTTTCGTCTTGCGAAGCAAGCCCATTGACAGATTAGCGGATTAGCGCTATTAGCGGCTTTTATCGGCTTATTGGATCAGCTGATAAGCGGCTTAGCGGCTTAGAAAAAAGGGGGGGAACCCCGCAGGAACTCGCAAGACATTTTCGTCTTGTGAAGCAAGCCCATAGGAGATTCGTTTTGCGAAGTACTTCCAAAACGGAAAACTCTTTCGTCTAGCGAGTTTTCCGTCTTGAGAGGCATTCGTCTTGCGGGGCACCACTGTATGATGTTTCTGGGGGTGGTCTTGATCTACAGGTTGGGAATTTCAAAAGTCTTTATAAGGCCTTGCACGCCATTTTTCTGGGTTCCTCCTCTCTCCTTCGGGTGAGGGGAGCACCCTGTTGCAACAGATCAATAAAGATCAAGCTTACTAGCTGCTATGCTTCTCAATATTCTCTGGTTGGCCTCTGTTATTTTCTCCTACCAATAGGGAACCTATGTAAGGACTCTATATGGGCTCTTGGATACCCCATAAGGGAAAAGGGCAATTTTTATTTACAACACAAGTCAGGGATCACAAGCAAGAGACTTCAGCCAGGAGATTGAAGCAAGACAGCGGCCAGTAGGCCTGATCTTTATTGTTGCAACAAGACTTCCAACTACCACATGGAAGAAGCACAAGAGAGGCCCCAAACAAAGGATGCCCCCCCTTTCTAACAATATTTCTAGTTTCCGCCCTCCCTTCCCCACAGGTGGGCGGGGTTTGCAGCACCGAGCAGGGGCTCACCTGGGCGGGTGCCTCCCACCTGTTTGGGCCGGACATTGACCTGCCCTCGACCAGGGAAACCAAAAGAGGCTTGGACAAAGGGGTCAGCCTCTTTTCTTTGGCCTTTGCCCCACCCCCGGCCGGCCGTCCATTGTCCTCCCTGGCCGAGGGCGGGTCAAAGGCCGGCCCAAACAGGTGGGAGGCACCTGCCCAGGTGAGCCCCCACTCGGTGCCACAAACCCTGCCCACCTCTGGGGAAGGGAGGGCAGAAATTGTCATAACTATGTCATAAACCGGGAGAGGTCTTCTGAATGATACCTGAGCACCAGCCAGGCTTGCCCTTTCCCTCACATGACCTCCAGATTCTAATCTTCAGGTGAAACAAAGGAAAGTATTTACATTTTCCTGTTTCCCCAGCCAAGTTAAACACACCCTTTGTCTTGACTGAGACCCCAATCCTCTGAGGTTGGGTTTGGATTGTTCTTGGAATGACGACCTGTCTGGCACTCAGGTGCCAGGATGCCAGTGGTTATCACCCACTCACTTCAGGGATTGCACTAAACAACAACAACACTTCAGGGATTATGGATGCCCCTACCCATGTCCCGGGACGCGGGTGGCGATGTGGGTTAAACCATAGAGCCTAGGACTTGCTGATCAGAAGGTCGGCGGTTTGAATCCCCGCAACGGGGTGAGCTCCCGTTGCTCGGTCCCTGTTCCTGCCAACCTAGCAGTTCAAAAGCACGTCAAAGTGCAAGTAGATAAATAGGTACTGCTCTGGCGGGAAGGTAAATGGTGTTTCCGTGCGCTGCTCTGGTTCGCCAGAAGCGGCTTAGTCATGCTGGCCACATGACCCGGAAGCTGTACGCCGGCTCCCTCGGCCAGTAAAGCGAGATGAGCACCGCAACCCCAGAGTCGTCCACGACTGAACCTAATGGTCAGGGGTCCCTTTACCTTTTACCAATGTCCCAAGCTCCTCTCCTGCTAGCGATTTTCCTTCTGAGTAGAACAATGTAGGAATGGTGTACAGTGGTACCTTGGGTTAAGAACTTAATTTATTCCGGAGGTCCATTCTTAACCTGAAACTGTTCTTAACCTGAGGTACCTCTTTAGCTGATGGGGCCTCCCACTGCTGCTGTTGTGCGATTTCTGTTCTCATCCTGAAGCAAAGTTCTTAACGCGAGGTGCTATTTCTGGGTTAGCGGAATCTGTAACCTGAAGTGTCTGTAACCCAAGGTACCACTGTAAATCCGTCACTGGAGTGATTTTATATTCTAAAGTGTTCCCATTGAGCCAGTACAATTATCAGTGAATTGCTACATTGGCAATGTACCGCAGAAGACTCTTTGTCTTTGCCTCGTAGTGTGGAGAGGCAAGGCTTGGGGGTGATTTTTTTAAAAAGACTTAAATGAGAGGGTTGAAGCAGAATAGCTGAACTGGGAAAAAGTTAAGCCTCCCCTCTACCACAGGGTTATAGCTCTGATCATTTTGATGCTCCCATGGCAGCTTTAAAGTCTTCTAAAAATATGAGAAGATCTGAGCACAATATTTCCATTCATGTGTAGTTTGGCCCCCTAAGCTTTGGGTTTCATGAAGGCACCATCCAACTCACAGTGTATCTCTCTCATTTCAGCTGAACCTTCATCTTAACATTTGAGTAGTAACATAAGACCAGAAAATTACCTGGGCATATTCTTGATTTCTGGCATTTTCAGGAACTGGTTCTTTTTTCACCGCTTTGTACACATCCCAGTTTGCGAGGTTTTGCTGCCTCCTTGCGATTCTGATCCAAACTGGGTG